>NC_071396.1:10383539-10987032 GCF_022682495.2 Desmodus rotundus | reverse complement strand
ACAAACCCAGACTTCTCCTGAGGGGGGACAGGCTGTCTCACACTGTTCTGTTTGGGTGCGGAGCACGACTTTGGTCTCATCTCTAGCCTTGGTCGGCGGAGCTGACTGACCCAGGCCGCAGATACAGGTGTGTGTGTGAGGGGGGACACGCACTAAAAATAAATACATGCAGAGGCACACATGTAAGGAAAGCATTTCGTAACTAAGTGGCGTTGTCTTTATTCTCAAATCCAGGGAAGATAACCTGCATGGGCCCACATCTTAGAATTCTCAGACAGTAACCCGGCATCAACGGGAAAGAGCCATCGGTCTGGTGTCAGTGACCTGAATGGGCGAACCAGGGACACCCAGCCGCTCCCAGCCTCAGCCAACCGGTGGGAGGGGGCGTGTCCCTGGTGGGAGGGGGCGTGTCCCTATCTTCACCCGACAAGACCTCGCCAACCCCATCCACGCCTACTAAGGCACCGCCCTGCCTCCGTCTGCTCAGAGAGGAAGCCTCCACCTCTGCTGTGCACATCTCTCCTTTTTTTTACGTCATTGGTGTCAGCCACTCAGGTGGAGATGATTAACAGGGGTACAGACGGCCACCCTAGGCCTGAATCACCCGGGAAGGCACCCTCCCCGTCTCTAACCACGGTGGCGAGTCTCTGACCGATTACAGCCTGGATTTCAGGCTCCTCTGTTAATCACCACCGTGCCTCCCCTCCTCGGGGCTTGCTTTACACTGGAAGCTGCAACCTCCGGAGCAGGTGGACTCCTCACGGTCAGTCACCGTGAAGACGAAAACTGCTTAGTGGAGGCCAGCCTGTTGGGTGGGGGCTGGGAAAGCTGAAGAATCCCTCCTGCTGTCTCGGGGCTTCTCCCAATCGCCTCTCACGGTCACCAAACAGGATCCTCACAAGTGGGAGTGGCTCCTCAAATTCACCCGGGGAGACTTTGGGAAGCGATGGGGCCCTTCTCACACACACACCGGTTTGCTGTCCCTGCCGCTACGGTGTGGGAGTTGTAGGGAACCCTCTCCTCCTGGACCAACACCAGTCCTACTGGGTGGGCACCGCTGCTGCCCCACGCACTCTGCCTTTGGGAGCACGGGGAGACCCCCTTTCTAGGCTCTCTGTCCTTGGGGGTGGGGGTGGGGCAGAAGGGCTGGGCCCAGAACTGATGTGCAGAGGAGGCGGAGCATTTCCTAGCCAAGGCAAAGCGCTCTGGGGTCTCTCCTCCTCCCCTCTGACAGAGCAGAAAGCATACAGGGTGCTGGGTGCCCCATCACCCTGAAACCACACATGAACGTGAGAGGCCCCAGGGTGACCGGTGACGGACGTGAAGCGTGGGTGAGCAACACACTTGGGCTATTTTTAGCTACTGGGACTTGAGAGTCATTTCTTACCACGGCATAATTTCACCTATCTTGCCACACACAGGATGAGTGATCAATGGGAGAAAGTGAGTGGTGTTCCTGGCCCTTTATCCCCCCCGACCATCCACAGCCAGACCTTCCTCCCACAAGCGCTGGGCAGGCTCTGGCAGGGCTGAATGACCACCAGGCAGGGACAGTGCTTATCCATTGGTGGCAACAGCTGGAGTAGAGGTCCCCTCCCAACCCTGGGCTTATCTGTGACATAAAGACCACCCCAGAATCCACAGGGCAAAGCTCAGAAGAACCGAGTGCAGCGCCGACCACGCCGCACGGCCCAGAGTCACCCCCTAGGCCTGGAAAACCCCGTTTGTTCGGTGAGAGGAGCTGCTGAGTGGCACCAGTCTCGTGCTTTCGAACAAACGAACAGGAACTGTTTCACGCAGGCCGCAGCCTACTGAATCCCCTGCCTTTTCCTGCTCTGCTTGAGAGCGACATAAATATCGCTCAATCAGTTGCCTCAGCATAGGTGTTGTGGGATTGCTGAAAAGACCACAGTTCTTTCCGACCAGGGGCTCACGGAAGGTTCTCCGATCAAGCGGGAAGGACGAGGAAAACCCGACCGTGTGGGGGGGCCAGAGGTCAGCACTGCAGGAAGGGAAACCAAGGCAGACAGCGATGGTGGTCGCTGCTCGAAGGGTCCGCGGCAAGGGCCGCTTATCCACTGTTACCGACATTGAGGTCGGCCCTGACTAGGGCCACGGGCTGGGTGAGCGTTGCTTTATCCCCTCCCTCGAGGACCAGTCCTCTCACTCCTGGTGCTGGAGCCTGAGGGTGTCACCACCACAAGCTGAAGGGTGGGGGCTTGTCCTGAGCATGTGATGACAACACACCCTCCTCCCACCACCCATCCCACCCTGATGTGTGACAGAGGTCAAATGTCAGGTAAAATTCCCAGAGCACACTAGCCAAGCTCGAAGATTCCCCCCACTGCTCAGCTTCTTCCATCTTTTCCGGGAGGACGCACGTGGCCTCGGGTGAGGACCCCCTGTCCTGGCTTCCTGTCCAGAGTCTCATCCTCAGCTGCCACGTGCTGGCAGACGGTTCCATCAGGATACTCCACAACCGCTGCACGCTCACTTGAGCGTTGCCTATGGGATGGTGCCAGCGTGCAAAACCAGCCGGCCTCCTGGATTCTGCACCAGCGTGTATCAGATATTTTTAAGGGGTGAGCAATGACCCCAGCACATAAACAACTTAGCACAGGATCACCCAGTCTGGAACTGTAACAGAAAAAGTCCCCATAACATGACTCTGCCGCAGGCCGGCTGCGTGTACCCCAAGGACTGCGGAGGTAGCTCTCAGCTCGTTGCCGCCAGCCGCTCTCCTAAATGCCTGGGCCAAGCGTGACTGTGACCTTATCAGGATCAGACCAGCGTGGCTGACCCCGAGGGACTGAGCCAGGCCTCGAGGGAAATCTATCCCACAGGCCTGTTCCTGCACACCAGGAATGTAGGAACATAGGAGGGTGAGGGCAAGAGAAGGGACTCCCGCCTCAGTGACCCAGGCCCTGACGGCCAAAGTATGCTCCTTCTGGCCTGGAAAAGCCCGGTGGTCACCTGGGACACAGGGGTGGGAGAGGGGCCACAGAGTGTGGTTTCCAAACCCAGGGGGGCTTCCTCTCCAGGCCTCCCACTTCCCAACCCCAGGGGGCCCTCAGGTTTCTCCCCACCCTCCCAGAGCACTTTTAATCCATACTGGGAAGTTTCTGCTGCTTTCTTGTCACCTCTGCACCGGGACCCAGCAGCACAGAGAGAACAAGACCCAGGGGCAGAAGGCGGGGGCAAGTCCACACCCCCACTGTGCACTGCTCCTGACAGCCTGGCCCGTGAGCCCAGAGGTGTCTGTCGGGACTTGGCTGGGCACTGGCCCACGCGCTCCAGGCACTCCCTGCCACGGTGGACCGGTGGACCGCTCTGCCTCCCCATGCCCCACCCAGAGCCCCTGGAGCTGCGTGGTCCTTCCTGTCCTGACTGCTCCCTGGGGACCAGCTGCCAGCCTGACTGGCTCCGGTGCCCCTGGTCTCCCTCCCGTTTCCCGGGGCCTCATCATCAGTAGGGACATGCGCTGGGGCCACTGGCCGACCAGAAAATCCTCCCTCTTTGACAGGGAGGAAAACTGCGCTCACAGCTCCAAGAGGAAGACGGTTCCTTTCACCCGAATTCACAGGGGCCTCAGCTTTCTGCAGGAGAAGGAAGCCGGGAAGAGTTGGCGGAACGGGTTTGCTCCCTGCTCTGCAGCCTTGACCACCCCCACCCCCCCAGCCCATTTCTTTGCGCATCCCCATTACCTAGCAGTGGTTCTCAAACTTCTAAACCACCCGAGGTTCTCCTGAAACACAATGGCTGGGCCCCACACCCAGAGTTTCAGATTGGGTGGGGCCTGGGAGTCTGATTTTGTAACCAGTTCCCTGGTGAACGCCTGAGAACCTGGCCCCTCAGAGTGGGTCCCAGGACCAGCATCACCAGAGTCACTTGGGCGCTTACTCAAGAAAGGCAGAATTTTGGCTCCTCCCCTACACTTGCTGAATCAGAATCTGCATTTTAACAAGATTCCCAGGTGACTTAGATGCACAGTAAAGTTTAACAAGTGGGTGCTAGCACCGATTCCCAAAACAGGGCTCACCGGCCCCTGCATCAGAACGCTCGAGGCCTTGGTTTAAAATGTGGATTTCCGGGTTCCACCCCAGCCCACGGGGACAGACCCTCTGGGCCAGCAATCTGCATTTTTTGGAAGCATCCCCAGTGACTTTGTTAAACATTTGAGCTGAGATTCCTAGACCAGCGGTTGGAAGAGCACACAGGACAGACACATCCTTTTGGAAGACCCTGGGTCCCCGTTCTCACCCCAGTCCCCTGGCTGGGGGTGACAGTCCTGCGCTCACAGTGCGTTGTCACTAACTGTTGCTCACCGGGTCGAGTCAGGACAGGCAACATTCGCAGATAAGAACGGCAGTGCCTGGCCCGCCAGCTCTCCCAGCCGTGACCACGTGAAAGGACACCCACAAGGCCCCCTGAGCCCTTGTGGCCGGAGGTCTCTGTTCTTGAAGGGTTGGCCTTGGCACCTTCAGCATCTCCCTGGGACAGAGGTCAGCTCTCCAGCTCCTTCCTCTGTCTCGGGAACCCACAGCCTGCAGTTGCACCGTCTTCTGTCTGTCCTCGGCAGGCCATCTCTGCGCCAACAAGCTCCTTCTCCCTGTCTCTGGCCTTCCTTGGGTCTCAATGGACTTTGCTGGGAAGCGACTGGTTCCTTTTAGGACACGTCATGGGTTCTGGTCCTGTCCCGGTCTCACCCCCCATCCTGGCTTTAATCATTGTTTTCATGCAGCTTCAAGACACACTCGAATTTCAAAAGCCTCTCTGCCAGTTTCCTCACTCACTTGTTAAATTGCCCCCTGGGGAGGAGGTGAGAATAAAAGCACTCTCTCAAATCCTGCCGCCTTTTTCAAAGGACAGAATTCTCCCACAACTGCTGGCAATTCAGAGGCATCTTAACACCAGCAGCTAGCTACCCACTCATTTTCTTTCCTTTAAGGCAGGGATACGGGAGTAGGAACCCTATTCGAAATAGAGGGAGTGATTAGGCACAAATTTGGATTATTTGAGAGGAGAGACACGAACAGAGGGAGAAGGGCGGAGGGGTGAGGGTTAGCAAGCTCCCAGTGCTGACGAGGCCCACTTGCGCACCCATTCAGCATGCACTTAATTATCGGCAGTGACGCGGTGGTGGGTGCAGAGCCGTCTAGCCAAGGGAGCCTGAGACGAGAATGAGCGTGTGTATCACGGATTCTGCGGCACAGCAAAATGGGACAGACGTGCTAACAGAGGCCACCCGGGGAGCCACCGGATGCAGGAAGGAAGGAGAGAGACACCCTTATTCTGAGGGAGGAGAAACGAGGGAGGGCTCCTCAAAGGAGAATTGCCTCTGAGTTGGAATTTTAGAGGAAGTTGGGATTTGGGGGGGAGGTGGGGAGAGACATGATGTGGAGGCCCAGGGCATCCCCAGGGGCGCTCAGCATCGCCCTCCATGGGGGTGTCTGAGATTCCTCTTTCCCTTATTTCCCAGATATCACTTCCAGATCTTCCAGAATCTTTTACAGCAGCCTCTTCGCCTTCTGGGGAATTATTGTGAGGGCTTCATCTGACCAGGGAAAGCCAAGTGGCAGGAGGTGGGCCCAGGGCAGAAATAAGTCATCTCCTGCCTTTATTTGTGACAACGGCCTGAACGTGTGGTGATAACAGTTGGTGTCACCGTAGGACCAGTGAATGTTGGCCCAGCTGCCAGCCTGCCCTCCCCTCTGCAGCATGCCCCACCTACGCCCTCCCACCCCCTCGTGGAGGGAAGGAACCCCAACTCTTGTTGGGAGAAGAGGGTCCTGAATTCCAGAGGCCACACCTTCCTAATCCGCTGCCCTGCCCCCTTGGGGGAATTTCCCTGGTACCCCACCAGTTCATGTAACAGGAAGCTCCTGCTTTCAAGGTTGGGGTTTAGTTCATTGCCACACGGATCCTCCCTTAGTACAGCAAGTGCAGTAGCAGCCTGGGTCTCAAGTTGCACCATTAGCTTCGAAAGGAGAGCCTTTTCCAGGGTTAAAAAAAAAATGATTACCCTACTTAACAGCTATTAAGTGGTGTTAATTACTTATTACATTCAGCCGGTTGGAGAAATTTTGCTCAAAACAAGCAAAAGAGGGTGGTTGGGGTGACTGAGTCAGAGAACAGGTACCGGCACTTGGGAAAGGAGAGCAAACTGTCATTGTCACCATCAATGAATTTTGACAGCACGCGCACCGGGACATGCACAGGATCCCGGAGACCTGAGTGCAGAGATGAGACCGGTGGACAGAGCTGGGAAACCAGGCCGCCCCGGTGGGGGTGGTCTGGTGCGAGCACGTGCGAGCACTCGCTAGCGTTACTCCGAAGTCGGTGTGAATGTGCCAAGCTTTATCAAGAGTTTGATTTAGCAAATCCACGCTGGGAAGAAAAGGCAAAATGTAGTAGTAGCTTTTGCTTCCAGTAAGGGCTAATTAGAGGTTTGGGCCCAAGATCTACTAAGCTACAGAACTGGGTAAACTATTTCATTTCAGCGGGCTCAGTTTCAGCACCTGTAAAATGGGAGTAATACTAATATCTACTTCATAGGACTTTCATGAGTGTTAAATGAGTTAATGCGTATGAAGACTTTAAAATAGCATCTGGCACTTAGTAACACTCCATAAATACTGACTATTGTCTCTAAGAAGAGGCATTTGACCGGCACTATGCCTACCGTTCTTCTCAGGTCAGATGTGCCCATTAATCACTCCACCTGGGACTGCAGTGGGGGCCAGCTCATTCTTTCCATCCACTTATTCAACAGACGATCTTCAGGGCCTCACGAGTACCCGAGCCCTGGACTGGCCAGAACTCAAACCGAGCACACTGAGGGCACAGGAGGTACCAGCCAGCCCTCCAGACCACGGCCTCCTTCCACTGGGGCAGTGCAGGGAGCACAGGGAACGGGTCGAGGTTATCATTCTGGACGCCCTCCTCCCTTTCGCATTTCCCTTGGGCCACTGAAATGGTCTCAGTGAGATGATTCCCAGCGAGTTTAAATATGACATGCTTTTGTGCCACTGTTCTGATAGAAAACTCTGAAAGCGTTTAAATGGTTGACTGAAAGATAGGGGCTTCTGGTACCCTGTTGTCTGTGACTCCCAAGCTGGTGTCTGGGGGCTGTTTCAATTTCAGGCAGACCAGGCCTTGTAGAGGCTGCTGAGAAGATGCATAGCATTAATGCTGGGTTGCAGACCCATGAAAAATTCGTTGCAACAGGAGCAAAACCCAGTCCGGCCCAGGTACCAATAAACAGATTTCATACTGGGGAGACAATGGTGCAGGCTCTTGTCCTTTCTTCTGAAGAAGGAGGCCTGTGCACATATGTGTTGGTTGATAGTAATAATAATGATAGATCATGTTTATCCCCCAGCCACTGTGAAGTGCTTTACCACCCTATCTCGTCCATTCCTGACGGCAACCTCCGAAGCTGTTGTTTTTCTGATCATTTTTACAGAGCAGGAAATGGAAGCTCAGAGAAGTCAGCACAGCCTGCCCAAGGTCACAGAGCCCTTCTGTGACTCAGCCAGGACTACTGAGCGTGGGCTTACAGACGCAAACCCCAGACATTCAAAGTCACATCCGCGCGGGCGAGGTGTGCTGAACAAAGCAAGGCCAGAGCTGTGATGGCCTCAGTGCTGCTGGAGCTGCTCGGACTTGGCCATGACCATGAAAACCACACCTACTTCTCGGAAGTTTCATGTGCTTTTCCCCTTTTGACTTTTCGATAAAACCAGAGACACATCAATGTTAACTGAAAAATGTTTTTAAATTATTTTTTAATAACAGAGATGCGTTCTGGAAGCCACAGGTGCAGTGATTATGTTTTAAATAAAGTACCAGACTGCAGAGGGCGGTTCCAGGCAGGGCATGCTGGGTGCCTGGTTAACGGGAAGCTAAAGGAATTCCCTGAGGATCCGGGGTTCAATACCAGTGTCCCCAGGAAAGGGCTGTGTGACAAGAATGACACTAAGTATATTGGGGGACCTTTCAGGAGATTTCGTTAATTAATGGAGATTTTTTAATGTTAGCCTCTCAGTCAGGACATCGTTCAAAAACGGTGTGGTAGCTGGGAAATCCAAGAAGTTTGGAAACTTAGGAGAAAGCTTCCTGGAGCTTTCAAGGTGGTTGCCAGAGCAACCGGAGGACCTGGTGCTGGAAGAGCCGAAACGTTCTATTTTAAAAACACCCAGCTGATCATCGGAAGGATAGAAATGAAACAACCAAATAATAAGGTACACATCAGAAACTTATAAAGAGGAGCCTGTTCTCGAAACCAGAAACGACTCAATCTATGAGAAATATTTGGACCCTGGAAGTGAACAGATTTCAAAGTGACCTCCCAGAGTTCTGATTATCACCTGCATTTTGCACAAAATATTGAAATTAAAAGCTGCTTTCTCCACTTGAATTTGCTCTCAATTCCTGGTTACATTGCAATTCCTTCTCCCATTCATGTCTCACCTCTTCAAAGAAGTCTCTCATCCACACATGCATTCAATCACTCATTCATTCAACAAACACATGCAGAATAGTACATCCTGTTACTGTGAGAAATACCCTGCCAGGTGATCCAAAGGCCAGATGACTTAATGACACAGTCCTGCCCTCGGAAGAGTCCAGAAGGAGAGATTAGAGAGAGACAGATGTGTAAATACTCGCAGCACAAGGCCTGATTATCACATGATGGCGAAGTCACAAAGTTCCTGGCTCTGGAAACTGTTGGATCTTTGGGTAGAGCTCTATAAAGATGCAGATTTCCGAACTCCAGTTTAGAATGTCCAGAGGGTGGGGCCCAGGGATCTGTATTTTAAATGCTGTAGCATCTGACTCTGATGCGTTACCTGCCAGGTTGGGAAACAGCAGCTACATCCAGGCCAGGGAAGATACAGCACCCAAATGGAGGGGGCGTGGCCCAGCTGGGGAGGAGCGGGAGGACAGCCTGGGAAGAGCCTGGGGAGGGTCTCGAAGGTCTAGTGAAAGAGTTGGGACTCAATGAAGAGCCATCAGAGGCCTCTGAGCTCAGGAGTGACACGCACAGCAGTGTTAGCAAAACCAGTTCAGCAGAGTTGTGATGGCAAAGGCTGGCAGCTGGCTTTAGAGAAATCAATAAGGAAGCCTCTGATCTTCGGAGTAAACAGATAAAAAGTCAAGTTGGTTGCAGGAGGGACGACAAGGAGGAGATGGAGAAACAGCATTTCGCATTTCTATGTACTGCTTTATTTAAAAACAGACTGTAGGTGGTTCACAAATGTGTTGTTAATTAATCGTGACATGTTTGTCTATGGACAGCTATATTTAGTAACACCTAGGATTGTGCTTAATTTATTTGTGTTTCAGAACACTTTTCCCTGGGTTTGTTCCATTTTCTACTTGGGTGAGAACGCAGTTTTGTAGTCAATCATCGATAGGGCATCTCAAAAGTGCAGGGACTGCGGGGGCGGCTCGGGGAACTCAAGGTGGAAGATGTAGCTTGGGCCACAGGTAGGCTGCAGCCAGGTGAAGGATCAGACGTGCAGACAAGACACCACGATGTAGGAAAAACATAAAGAAAAAACCCCAGTGAAACAGAAGACAGATTATCTCCTGTTTGGTGGATTAGAGAAGGCTCCTGGAAGAGACAACATCTGAGTCTTTTATCTCTATTCACACAGTACTTGCACAATCCCTGGCACATAGTAGGTACTCGGCAAATGTTGGGTGAGCAAGTGAGTGCTTGACAGGAAGTAGATTTCAGGAAGGTAGAGATAGGGCAGGACATCAGAGGGACTTAGAAGCAGTGCTAAGTACTGGTTACTTATTCTCCAAACTGGGGAGCCAGAGGTGGCTTTGGTAGGAAGTCGTATGTGGTCACAGTTCGCTAAGATCATTCCAACCATGACGCGCAGGGTGAATCAGGGACGAGGGGTAGGGAACAGACCTAAGGCTGGGTGGGGGACCCCCAAGGAAGCTGCTCAACAGTGCAGGCAAGAGAAGTGAGAGTGTGAGCTCCTGTGGAGGTGGCTTAGGGGGCGAGGGTTCTGATTCATGAAGCACTTTGGAGCAGGGTCCGCAGACCGGCAACGGATGCGGTGCCCAAACCGGGTGACATGGAAGACAGGTTCGCAGGGAACCAAGGTGGGTGCGTTGAAAAAGCAGGCGGTAAAGCAACGAGCTTATGGCAGGTTGAATGAAGGGTGAACTCTGAACCCTTCGATTCTTCCCTCTGTATTATTCCTGCTCAAAACCGGAAAACAGGACTTCCTACCAACCATTTCCACATGCTGCTCAGAGTTAGGGACGAAGACTGTGGCCAAGGTTATCCTGCTCAGTGACTTCCCATCCCTGAACCACACAGTTCCCTTCTTGCACCCTCTCAACCACAGGGCAGGCTTGTGCACTCAGCGTCCAAAGCCCGCCTCCTCGGCAAAGCACGCCTGGAGCCCAGCCCTTTGAGGCACTGTCATTGTCACTCTCCATGCAGGTGACAGTCCTGCCATGACCGCCCACAAGGCTGCCTGGGTATGACTCTGTTTTTTTAATCCTCGTCTAGACTCTTGTGTCTGTTCTTGATTGATTCAAACCCAAAGAGGTGGAGGAGTGTGATTCATCGGCACCCTAACCCCAACACTGAGTTTGAGGTACAAGAAGTAGGACTGGGTGAAGATGCTCAGTGATGGCTTAACATGCTTTCCTGGAATTCCAGACAGAGAGGGAAGGAGAGAAGGTATAGATTTGGGGGATGCGGGGAGATGAATGATGACAGAAGGTGCAGTAATGGAGGGGATGCATTCAGGAGAAAGCGGACTCTTACACTCAAACCCATATATGACCCACAGGCTGCTGACTGCAACTCTGATTAGAGAACAAGAAGAAAACAAGGTCAAGGGCAGAACATGAATAAGGCTCTGTATTTGGGGTGTGAGGGAGGAGGAGTCAAAGGAGACAGAGACGATGCTATGCCAGGAAGCCAAAAGGAAGGAGGTGACAAGGGTGTCACACTCCAGAAAGGTCGAGGGGGATAAGAATAAAGAAGTCAGCCTACTGGATTTGGGATCTCATCGGTGACCTTCAAGATATCTGTCTCAGTGGAATGAAAGGAGCAGCTGCCACAAGGCAAGGGATTCTGAGATGAGTGGGAGTGAGGAAGTGCAGGGAAGGAGTGTCGATGACTCCAGACATTGCAACATCTGAAGGGAGAAACGTGTGGGTCGGTAGCGTGAAGGGCTCCCAAGGCCCATGAAATTGTGTAGAACAAGGAAGAGTAGCTGTGTCTGAAGGTGGGGGGAAAGAGCCAGAGAGCAACGAGAAAGAGAAGGTCCTCCAGAAGGAGGGAGCTAGTTTGGATCTGCTCCAGATGTGTTAGAAGGAGCCTGAACAAGGGACCCCGCGGAGGATTAGCCTTAACGTGGAGTGAAGAGGGGCCCTGACACAGGAGAGAAGGACTGGAGGGATAAGGATGTAAAGCAGGGGGAGGCAGACACAGGGCTCCCCACATCGATGGCCCCCACTTACTCCCGAGCATAATTGATCACTTGGGAAAACTGCAGAGTAGTGAGGACATTAAGGAAAGCAGGGTAAGTCAGGAGCAGCCACGGGGGCGGTGTGACAGGAGTGGGGATGACTCAGAGGCCAGCTGCCGGTGACGGCGAGGGTCCAGCTGCAGGGTGAGGGCAGGGATCCAGCAGACAGAGGCAGTCTCTGGCAGGGCCTGGGCTTCCCTCAGGGAGGGCAACCGGCGAGCGGGAAAGGCAGGTGGGTCAGGGCCAGGGGTCCCTCCTGCTGTACCTGCCAAAAAGGCCACACACAGTGGACACTCGGTAGATGCTGAAGGCAGTGCAGAAGGCAGCTGTTCCACCGCCAGGGGTCTCGGCCATGCTGCTCAAAATCACACGCACTCAAATCTGCTGGAGATCTTGTCAAATGCAGATACGACCCCCAGGTCTGGGCAGGGCCCGAGATTCTGCACTTGTCACGAGCTCCCAGGTGGCGCCCGCGCAGCTGGTGCACGGACCACGCGAGCAGCAACGCTCCAGGAGCTGTGCCAGGACTCCGGGTGCTCTCTGGCCAACTCCACGGGAAGGAGAGAGGAGAAAACTGCTCCCGTCAGCTTTATGGTTAACTCTCAGCCGTCCACACCGACTAAGGGCGTCCCGTGAAGTTCCCAAGCCCCCCGGAACCCCTTCCTGAAGGGAGGCGTGGTTGGAGTGGTGTTTTGTGACTGCAGATTTTCATCCCACAGATTTGCTCTCCTGGTCATGAAACTTGTATTAAAACGAACGTCCCTTTCTCGTGGTCGGAAAGAAGACATAGCCAATCAGAGGTTGCACATTTGCAGTAAATAACAACATAAAGTATTACCCCCACATGATGGATGGAGAGCCAAAGGGATTTGGAGATCAGAAATGGATGAACAGCCCAATGAGATCAAAGTGAGTTGTGGTGAAAAGATTCAGCATAAGGAGGATACTGAGTTAGACTTACCTGCAATTTGGCGGCACCGAGAGGGTCTCTTTCTCCCTGCACTTTTGTTTATCTCCAGAGAAGGCACTGGACCAGAATTCACTAGGTCCTTCCTAGCTCCAATGTTCTATGGTTCTGCCCTTGAGAACTGCGACTGTAGGATTCTCAGAACTGGACCCGGCTTCCCTGCCACTTCCTTTCGTTTGCTCACCGAGTGCGGACTGAACATGTACGATGTGGGGGCACCTGGCTAAGGTCTGGGGAGTCAGACCCACAGCAGACTCAGGCCCCGTCCTTCAGCAGCCCTGGGTCAAGCTGGGGAGAGGAAAATTGGAAGCTGCCTGGTCAGGGCTAGGGTGGACTTCAGTCCACGGGGCCTGCAGACTCCACCTGAGGAAGGGGGAGAAGGCTTCCAGGTGGTGACCGGAGCTGAGTACAGAGGGAAAGGTTCAAACAAAAGGGGGAAACAAGCAGAGGAGGAACAAGCGAAGGGGGCAAGAGTGAACCGGGTGGCGGGAGCAAGGCCCTGTGGCTGGCTCCAGAAGCAGATGCTCCCCACGGAGCTTTCTCAACAACGCACTGCTGTCCCCAAGGGGGGGCAGCACACCACCACTCCCCCACCCACCTCTGTGAGGTCGTCTCACCTAGTTAGCAGGGAGGGAGCCAACCTTAAACCTCCAACACAAGACAGAGAGACAGGGAGAGACAGAACCGGCACAGGAGATCCTGGGAGGGGGGGATGAGGCGGAGCAACCAGAACATGCACTGATCAGAGTGGCCTGTGACTCGGTAGAAAGGCCGGGGGAATTTTACAAACCACCCACTTCCGGGGGCTCTCCGTACAGGTCCACATCATGGAAGAAGGTGGAGAGACTGTTCTGGATGGAAGGAGACTATGGGAAACATGACCACTAAATGCAAGGTGTGGTGTGTGACTGAATCCCGGATTTGGATAAACGCAGGACATTATTGGGAGATAGGGAAGCCGTGACTGTGAGTTACGACGACAGCCTTGGCCGTGATCATGGCAGTGTGGTTACACTGGAGACTGTGTTTCCGGGTGAGAACCATGGAGTGTGTCACTGAATGATCTAGCAAACCAGGTGATGCTCTATACCCAGAGGGGAGGGAGGAACAGATACATGGGGCAAGTACCGACTCTTGGTGAAGACCACACAGTGAGTCCCTACCTAACGGCGTCGATAGATTCTGTGCCTCTGCGAGAGACGACGTATCTGAGAGAAACCAGGTCTACCACAGGCTAACCGGCAGAAACGAGAGGGAAGCTGTCGCAGCATCTCATCCACAAGCTACTGAAACGATGGTGAACAAAACGACTCCATTCCGGGCTGTACGGGTGTTCCTTACACTGATCTGGCAATATCGCCCTATGGTGGACATTTCCCCACACCCTTAGATTTTCTTTAACGGTCCCACGTGCAAACCTCACCACTGCATTGGAAACTTCGGGCGGGGGGGTGCGGCCAGGCCTCAGCATGTTCATTTTATGAGCATTCCCAAGAGGGCGCTCCCCTACATTCAGGAGAGAAGAACATGCCCTATTTTAGGTCTGACCTAGAAACACTTCCAACCTCTACAGGCCTACCCATCCCTGCTGGTAGGAGGCTTTTCCCAGCTGTCAGAGGTACCAGGAGATTTGGGGGCACTAATGACCAGATGCCTGTGCACCCCACCTGACACTGCGGTAGGGAGGGGCGGGGAGGGCCAAGGTGAAAGCCAGCCACCGGCGGAGCCAGGCCACAAAGAGCCGCTTAAATACATGCAAGAAGCTGGAACCTGCTTGGCAGAGGTGCTCGAACTTGGCTGCACATTAGAATCACCCCAGGCGTGGGTGGGCGAGGGAGCTAGTTTAAGAAATCCTGATGCCCAGGACTTATCCCAAACCAATTAAGTCAGAATCTCTGGGGAGGGGGCCCACACATCACTGCTTCTTAACCCCCCCCTGGGGATTCCACTGTGCAGCCAAGTCTGGAAAACCGTGCCCCAAAGAGCACTTGGCAGACGTTAGACGTCACGGCTAATGACCATGTGGGCCTGGCGACGAGGGGGCCAGCTACTGACTTCCTATGGTCACGGTGTCTTTACCTGCCTGGTTGCCTCTTGCAAGTGGCCCTAACCAGCTGAGAAAAGAATAGAGTTTCTGAGCAAATTGTGCCGCGGAAGAGGCCAGACTTCGGTGTCAGCCTCTGCACACGGTCTGCACGCCTCTCGGTGCACCTTCAGGGAGGGCTTGGGCTGCCAGCCTGGAGTCAGCCTCGTGGTGACACCAGCAGACACTTCCAGTAAGAAAGGACAGGGTGCCAGGTGGAAGAACGGATGACCTATGTCCTATTTAGCGCAGGGACATCCCCGGGACTTGATGCACCTCTGGTCATAAAGAGGAGTGGATACCCACCTCTGTGTCCCCCGGAAAGAGTGCTGCCCTCTGGCACAAGTAGGGCAGCTCCCTCGAGGGCAGTGCGGGCCTGCGGGACCCTGAAGGCTCTGAGAGCCAGCGGGGGGGACTTGCCACAGGGCTCAAGTCAGCCCGTACAACCGGTGTGTTGCTGCAGGCCCGCCACATGAGTGGGAGGCTGCTGGCTGCAGGAAAAGCCTTCAGTTCCCGGTAATGTCTCCCCTGGCCTGCAAGGAGAGGACCCCAGGTGGAGGAGAAGGGAGGTTAGAATCCCCGAGTCTACAGGGTCCCCCTCTGAAGCGCCCCCTCCTGGTCAGAACGGTAGAATCCTCTTGGGCGTTTCTGAAAACACCTGTGCTGTGGCCCCATGGACAGATTGGGGCTCTCTGGGGCGGGAACCCACATCCAGAGGTTTAAAAAGCCCCCCAGGAGATCTGCTGCCCAGACCGTGGAACTCCGGTCTTCGAGAAGGACTTCCCGGGCGCTCAAGCCTGCCTCTGCCTGGGCTGCACCTGGGGCACTAGGACAGCAAGCCAGCCTCGGGGCTCCGTGGTGACGTGTAGCCATGGTGACGGCCATATGGGGAAACAGACACCTGTCACTCCACAGGGGGAGTAAACATTGCTTCGTCTGTTTGGAGAAAATAACCTAGCAATTCTTAGAAAAGCACGAATTCCTGCACTTTAACCCAACGGCCTCACTCCGGGGGCCCGACTGCAGAAAGGTGCTTATTGCCAGGTCATTGGCAGGGGCCTGATACGACCAAAACGGACAGACGGTCCGTACGTGTGGAAATGACTCAATACATAGTGTGCTGTGGAAGAGTGTGAACGGCTGTGCAATTATCTGTAAGAGTTAGATCTACCACTAGTGACCTGGGCGGGGGTGGGGGGGCATGTAATGGTATGTGGGAAAAATACAAGTTACAGAAAAACAATTTTTCCATTATTGGGGAGAAGAAAACAGACAAACAGCCAACGCTGAGTGTGTGTGAATACGAGTGTGGGAGTGTGTTTGTCTGTGTCTGAACGGGCGTGGAGGTATCAGGAGTTCCTGGGCCCAAGCTTTCACAGTAGTCACGTCGGAGAGTTGGGGACAGAGAGGGGTGAGCAGCTTATTGGCACGTTCTTTATATTAGCTTAGCATCGTTTTCTAGTCAAAATGGGGGCATGCTACCTTATAATGAAAACAATAAAGAAAAACCAAAGAGCGTGCTCTGGGACGAGGCCACCTGGATTCAAATCCTGGCTGTGCAGGTTCTGGCTCTAGTCCCTCAACCCTCTGCGCTCGACCTCCTCATCAGTGCTGGGGACCACGGTGCCGGCCACACCAGAACGAGGCCCACCCCGTAGGGCAAGGACCTAGTGAGATGACGCACTTGACCACTTTGCACAATGTCCAGCATATTCCAAGCCACAAAGGATAACTTCGACATTGTCGTTAAGGAAAAACCTCGTCCTGAGCCACTAAGGGCCAATCTTCTAAGTCAAGGTGAGCAAAGGCAATGCACCCAAAGCCCCGTCCTCCCTCCGCACTGCAGAGGGGCGCCTCATGGCGGCCTTCCCCGGAGCCGCGGCAGCCTGATGACTCCTTGGTGCGGCCTGCACAGCCCTGTGGGCAGGCAGCGTTCGTTATTCCTCCCTCCAGCCCCGGCCTGCGTCACGCCGCCCTGCCACCCAGTGACAACTTCTGGGCAGGGAAGCGCCTGGGATCTCCTGGGAGGGGATGCTCTATAAATGAAGGTGGTTGCAACAGTTACAGTAACTTTGGCCCACCTCCGCAACAGGCACTTCTGCAAAGCTCACATTGCGAACATGGATTTGGTCCTGACCTTGGGCCTGCTGGGGAGACAGGAGCCGCAGCTAATTAGAATGATAACTGCCCGTACCTTGTTCAGCCTGTGCTAAGGGTCTGAGCTTGGATGACGGGCTTGGCACGCTGCTCTCTGCACAGGCTGAGGCAGTGTGAAGACACGGGGTCCAGTCCTGGGTGTTCGGTCCATCTCCCCTGGAAAATGGTGGGAGATGGGCCCATCCTTCTTTTTTTAGAAATGTAATAGACCTACAATATTATATTAGTTCCAGTCATACGACATAATGATTCAATATTTGTATATATTGCAAAAGGATCACCACAGAAAGTCTGGTTAATACTTGTCACCATACATAGTTACAGAATCTTTTTGTTATGATGAGAACTTTTAATCTACTCTCTCAGCAACATTCAATATGGGATGGAGTACCATGAACTGTAGTGGCCACACTGTGTGGACATCCCCAGGAAGGCTTTATTTTGTAACTGGAAGTTTGTACCTTTGCTATATCATTCGTGCACATCTTCTTTATCCACTCATCCTTGGCTGGGCATTAGCAAAGTTTCTATTATAATTAGTAATTTTGCATAGGCTTTGCTCGGGATAAGTTTGCTTTTTATTCTGATACACATGCAATAAAATCCAGCAGAGAATCAAAGTCTCGCCCTCTCCCTCACGGGATCACACCTGGGGATGACGGGAAACCACCAGTAAGATCTAAACCCCGGGGCTCGCTGTCCACTCTGTTTGCTATTTGCTGCGGAACAGAGTTCCAGGTAAGGCCAACCATTTCTCCCGACCAAGGGGATGCTGTCTCCGGACAGATACTTCTCTGGTGCGCAGATCCTGTTAGAGGACAAACTGCCCCTCTCCCTTCCTTCACGTACGGAAGGCCTAGCCCCAGGGCCCAGAGTGTGACTGTATTTGCAGACAGGTCTTTAAATCAGTGATTAAGGGTCAGCAAGGCTGTTAGGACGGGCCCTGATCCAAAATGACTGGTGAGCAAAAGAAGCGCACCCGAGCCAGGTCCTTGTAAGGAGACTAGCGCACAGACGCACACACAGAGGGACGACCCTGTGGGTGCACAGCGAGCAGCTGGCGGTCTCCGAGCCAAGGAGAGAAGCCTCAGGAGAAGCCAGCCCTGCCGACACCTTAACCTGGGTCTTGTAGCCACCGGAACAGGGGGGAATAAGTTCCTGTTGTCTCAGCCCCCAGTCTGTGACACTTTGTCATGGCGGCCCAAGTGGGCTCACGGACCCCCCGGGACCCTGCATTAGAGAGCGCCGAGTCTCCTGGAGGCTCTTGCTCCCAAACCACCCATTTCCCAACAGTCTCTTAAAATGGAGAAGATGCTTTTGATCAAAACCTCTCAGCCCATTTTTGACCTGGAGGATGAGAATCAGCTGAGAAGGGCTGGGGGCGAGATCAGAGACCAGCACAGTGCGTGGGCGCCTGTGGCCGACAGGCGATTGCGTGAATGCAGAAAGGCTGGGTTGCTGCGGGTGGTGTCCAAGTTGCTCTGAAAAAACCCAAAGGTGCAGAACTGTGCTGGGAAATGCAGGGAAACATAGTTTCATCCCTAGTGCATGGAGACGTAAGGACTGCGAGAAAGGGCAGGGGCTGGGGAAGCAGAGCCGGATCTGAAACCAGACCCGGCACGCCCCACCTGAGTGACCTGGACAAGTGACGCGAGGCCTGGAGCCCCAGGTCCCCACCTGCACCGCACAGGGCTGTCAGAGGAGAAAGAGAAATACTGCGATTTCCTAGGTATGGGGCCGAGCAGGGACGAGCTTACACAGTTGACCTGCCCTCGCCAGCTTCACCATCTGCTGAGGCAAACCCACACTTAACAAACTGTGCACCTCTGACTGTCCCCTCTCACACCGCCCTCCCGCTAAAGCCCAGAACAGCTGTGCTCGCCATACGTTATCGATAACTACGGCGACCCCACACCCAGCGCTCCTGGCTCCTGTTAGCCCTGCGTGTCACCACGACCGGGAAGCGCTCAGTGGCGGGCACCGAGGTCTCGCTGACACAGACAGATTTCACAGAAGCTCGCAGAAGGCGCCTCGCTTGTCATTTCATCATTGTGCCCTGCCGACATGATCTGAACAACGCGTGTCTTCCCTGTGGAGGGGAACCTTGTGCAAGTGGCTGCTTTATGGGGTCCCCACCAGGACCTCGGTGGCATGGACACCATCTCGCCCAGGTGTGTTGAACGCTGGCAGCAGTGAGGTCACCGAGGGAAGGCCGCGGCAGCAGAGCTGTGGTTGCAGGGGGTCGGCCGCCCACCTCCCTGTGCTACAATAGGGGAGCATCGTCCTCCAGGACGGCATCCCGGCTCCGACCATTGGGCAGATACAGAACGGAAACAGTGCGCTTCTTCTGTCCCTTTGGAACAATGGCACTTTGCATTTCTACAGCAAACAGAACATATTCTGTGCGTTCTGTTGCCTACCGCCTGGCCTGATCCAAATGAAACACAGCTCCCTGTGTTTTGCAATTGTCTGTGCCATAGAGACAGCTTAGGGATTGGAGCCAGTGATGCTCTGTGCTGGAGGGGGACCAGTGCCCCAAATGGCTTCAAGACTAGCAAATCGCCTGTGTGTGGCAAATGGAGTCGGCACGACAGCGCAGCAGCACGCTCTTCCCTGGCGAGCAGCTGCATCTGGAGCGCCGGGATCGACTCCGGAGAAAGGCTCCTCAGGGTCTCGGGGCTCTCTGTGGGCCCTGCCTGGGAACAGGCTGGTGGTGCCCCGTTTTAACTTTAGGGAGAGGCAGAGGCTGGGTCACGCTACAGGGAATAAGTGGCTGTGAGGATTTGGTAATACTGGCACATTTTGTGGCCTAGAAACATAACCCAGAAATGTTTCTTGCTTTTTCAGCAGTTTGGAAAAGGGCAAGCATTTGGAGGGCTGAAAAATAGATTTTGTTACTTCTCATCACGTTTTGGGAAGAGGGAGCTTCTGGAAGCAAAGCTCCCACTAAGAAAAACAAGTTGTCCGCGGAATGCTGGCAAAGAGCCGTCCCGCTGGGCTGACCATCTCTGAGGAAGTAGGAAGGTGGGGACTCGCTCCTTCGGTCCACTTAGGCACCCGGTAGCAAATTACTGCTTTTACTCTGGTTCCATTTAGAAAATGACAGCTCTCTAAATCATACCCCGGAGGACTGAGAAAGGAACAGGCCGCCTCGCCTGCATTGCTGCAGCCTGGCTTACCCTCCAACCCAGCGACGTGCAGCCTTGCTGCACATTAGAATCGCCAGGGGTGTCAGCAGGCGAGGGTGCTTTGTAAACCCCAGTGCCCAGGCTGCAAGCCAGACCAAAGAAATGGAGACTCTGGTGGTGGGGCCCAGGCCCAGTACGGTTCCCAGCTCCCCGGCTGATTCCAACGTGCAGCCAAGGTTGGGGGTGGGAGGCTCCTGCTACCTCCACAACTGTGCAAATGCACTGTGCAGGCGGGATGCTCTGATAGGACGAGGCACCTCACACCTGCCGCTGGCCTTCCTTTGGTCTCCCAGCCTTGCTTTAATCCCGGGCTCGGCCGTAAGAATTCTGCCTCCTGCAGAATTCTGCGTTGTAAAAACAATAGTTCAAGCCATTGCTCGGCTGCTGGGCTCCAGCTCACTAATCCCTTTTGCTAATTGACGCGAATCAGACACCACGCTGGGCAACGCAACGGATACAAAAATTAGGTGGCTGAGATTCCTGCCTTCAGGGATACGAGTGTGTACAGCACATGGGCAAGCGACTGTAATGCAGGGCGAGAGGCTGTCGAGCAGGATTTCAGAGAAAAAGCTAGACCACTTTTAGCTGGACCGAGCATGCCTTCACAGCTGACACATCACACCACACACACACTCCACACACACACACTCACCCTCCTCAGCACATCATACAGGACTAAGCAAGCACACAGCAGGTGCTAAACGGATGAATTCTGGCTGAGCAAATGAATGAACTCATACAGTACTCACTGGGACCCACCAAGGCCAACACCAAGGACCCTTCTGACCCCCATTTTACACAGCCTGCTCTAAGCACCATCAAACATCACCTCGACCTCTCATGTCCAGCCTGTGTCCTCCCTCACAACCATGCCCCCTCCCACTGCCCTTGAATTCCTGGGGTGCCTGTCAGAGGCAGAGTGCCCTGCACTGGCTGCTCTGCGGCCCGGATTCCTCCCCTAGGCTGACCCGCAGCTGTCCTCCTGGGTCCACTCTCCCTGCTCTCTGGAATGAACCCCTGATTTGGGGCTGAGCATACAGATCCCCAAAATAAGGCCAGGAGTGGCCATTTGCCTAAGACCTGACTGAGGAGTTAGGTGGAAGTGGTGTGTGTGAATTTTGGGTCATGTCCTTCACAGGAGTGGCCCTTGTCCATCTTGCTGCTTGAAAGGACGTCCTGGTGTCATGTCCTCATAACCACGGGTTCAAGGAAATGCTCTCGTGATGCAGCGTTCCAAAGGCAGGAGCAGCCTGGAGCCCCAGATGACCCTGGGAGGCAGACCCCCCACCCCCCGGCCTGCACAGGCACCCCCAACACAGTGGGCCCCCTCGTGTCTTTTACTCACAGTAGAGCCCATGTCCGAACGCTTTCCTACCACCCATATATCCTGCAGTGCCTGGAGTCCCTTGTTATATTAATGAGAAGAGGGAGTCGTGATGGAAACCCAAATTATTTCTGTCAGAACGGTCAATGAGTGGGTGACTCCTCATAGCAAAACTGCCAGGAGTCCATAAATCTTTACTGCTCAGACGGTCAGCCTGGGAGAATCTGCTTTGCTGATGAACGCAATACGTTGATCGGCCTCTTTCTTCTGCTCCCACCGTCTGTGGCAACTGCGGGAGGAACTGACCGACTGTCACTCTTGGTTAGTGGCCTGCAGAGACTGGCCTCCCATGGAGGGACAAGCAGCTCTGTAGAAGGTGTGGAAAGTCACAGACTCCTCTGGAGGGAAGCAAATGAAAGCAGCCAGGCACAGACAGAGAGAGCACAGGCTCGGGAGCCAGACGCGTGAGCTGGGTGGCGTTGAGCAAGCTGAAGGCAGATGTCACCCAGCTCACAGGGTTGCTGTGAAGATTTAGTGACAGAGCCAAGCCTGGGCCTCTCCAAAACCCTACTAAATCTGAACTTCCCGGGACTGGGGCGGGGACTATTAGGGTTCTCCAGGGAAACTGAAGCAAGGGGATGTATCTATGTGTGTGTAGATATAGCTATATCTACCTGTATCTATGTATCTATATCTATCTGTATGTCTATATCTATGTCTAATCTGTAGATCTCTATCTCTTTATCTGTATCTATCTCTTTATCTATATCTGTATCTATATGGAGAGACAGAGAGATTTGAAGGAACTGGCTCCTGCAGTTTTAGTGGTTCAGTCAGTCAGTTCTGCAGGGCGGGCCCACAGGCTGTCTGGCTGTCTGCTGCAGAATTGCTCCTTGCTGGGGTCAGGGGAGGGGTGGGGCTTCGAGAGATCGGATGAGGCCCACCCACATTGCAGAGGGAATCTGCTTTTCTCAGGGTCTGCCAATCACACCCTCGCAGCGACGTCTAGCATCACATCCGCCCGCGCATCTGAGTGCTGTGGCACACCAGGCGGACACATTGAAAACTAACCGTGACCGGGACGGGCATTCAGGGGTTTGTGCTTTCAATGATCTCTCTAGACATGCTCTGAGGCCCAGCCAAGTTTGGGGGCCACTCTCAGCGTGCCCCTGAAGTCACCGACAGTTTCAGGGTTCCTCCCGCACCACCCTGAGGACTACCGGACCTCTGCCATTTGTGAAGCTGGTCGTACCGGCCCCACAGTTAACCCAGAACCAATGTCTGTCATGCTGTGGATCGGTAAGGAGCTCCTCCCATACACAGTGGGACGCAGCAGGCTGGGAGAGGCTGCCCGAGCCCAGGGCCCAGCTCCTCCTGGGCCGTCTGCAGTGGAGTTGGCAGCCACCTGCATTTGCCCGTGACTGTCAGCCTCTGCAGTTGGAAGGCCTTCTCCCTGTCCTCTCTCCCACAGCAGATCCAACTCCTCGGACCCTCGGGAGCCACTAGGGGAACTGCTTAAGAGTCAAAGCACGTGCACCAATCGTCAGAGTCTCCTACTGGTGCCCAGAGTGCTCCTCCACGCGGGCCACCCAGGGGAGGCGCATCTGCAGCATGTTCAAAGCACAGACAACTAGACCCTCCCTTGATCCACGCCCTCTGCCCTGTACCACTGCGACTCTGGGCTTAGCCGTCTGACTCACTCAGGCGACATCAGTCAC
This sequence comes from Desmodus rotundus, assembly GCF_022682495.2. NCBI lineage: Eukaryota > Metazoa > Chordata > Mammalia > Chiroptera > Phyllostomidae > Desmodus > Desmodus rotundus. Next base: position 10,964,085 of record NC_071396.1, on the reverse strand, counting down.
TGGTAGATGTGATGGAAGCTAAAGCTTGAAAAAGTGCTTGTGCATGTCCACATCTTCTCTTGCTTCCCTCCGACACCATGAGATCAAGCCTGGGCTAGTCCCTGGCGGACGAGATGTGGACCAGAACCACCACCGCCCCCAGCTGAGGCCATCACAGATTAGCTAATGGTCTGCTGAGTGCCCCAGCCAAACCCAGAATAACACCTCCTTCTCTACACAAGCCCAGCCCAAATCCACGGCACCAACCAGATGACCCCGGGGCCAGTGAGAAATGTAAATCGTGGTTGTGGTAGGCTGGTTGAGCACTCTATTCCCGTGGCAGTGGGGAACGAATAAGGATGAGGCCAGCCAGCGACCCAGGCCCCTGACGTGAGGGCACTGCTGTGATGTCCTCTGCTTCTCTGGCTGCAGCCTTGGGTGCAACATGAGGATGCAGCCCCCTCCGGCCTCCAGGTCAGCAACCCCGTGGCAGCACCCCTATTTACACAGCGAAGAAAATGTTCCATCCTTCCCTCAGACTAGCCAGGAGTTTGCCACAGAAAGTATCTGAAAATAAATTATGCAGGAGACACAGTTCCTGAGCTAGTTGCAAGTTTTGTTCCAGGATATTTTTACTTCAAACATTCCCTCTAGGGGTGGTGAGCTATCCTACCAAGAAGTTAAACGGAATTAGAAGAGAGCTGTAAAGGAATCCACTTGGCCCCATCACGGTTAGCGAAGCATATTACAGGGTCCCTGAGGCCCCACGTGGCTCCTGGCATTGGTATCCTCCCTTTCAAATAGCTGAGCAATATTACTGCAGGTATGGTCCTTAAGGAGCATGTTGCAAAGAGAACCAACAACTTCCCCCGCAATGCGGCTGATTAACAGCGTGGACGCTGGTTAGACAGACTTGCCTTCAAATCCCAGCTCCACTAATTTACGACACATGACACCCAGGGATATATGCTTAACCTGTCTCAGCCTTGATTTCCTCATCTGTTAAGTGGGGCCACTCCAGAGGGTGGTGAGGATTAAAAGCATTAATATTTTAAAGGCACAGAGTAGTCACTCAAGAAATACGAGCTGCTATGGCCATTGTCATGCTTTAGAAACCCTCCAGGAAAGAGAGAATACTGATCTGGAAAACTTCGGAGCCAGGGCTGGGCTTTGGAAGGCATTCCAAGCAGCTGCCTGTGAGCTTCTGTGGCTTTTCCCACCGTACTGCGTCTCTCAGTTAAAGTGCACCGCCCTCTCCTGAGTGCAGCGAGAAGGACTGCGTTAGCAGACAGAAGCACTGGCAGTGGAGTCAATCCCTGTGGCAGGGAGTCCCAGGGATTAGAGACGCAGCAAGGTCTTCACCGTCCTTCCGAGTGTATCAATATTTGCATGACAAATGCTGTGCTCCAAAGCCACGTGGGTCTTTCTCTGGGTTCTGGCAGATAAAGGCATTGAGTAGCCTCCTCTTGGGTCAAAGAAATTGGGACAGAGTTTGACACTGTCTGCTTATAACTCTGTAGAGTCAGCAAATGGTTATCTGTGGCACAGAACAAAATCGCTTTTTGCGGGGGGAAAGAGAAGATGTTCCCCCTTCAGAAAGTGGCACACGTTTACAGTATCGGTCAGCCATTGCCATAATAATGCTGCGTAACAAATCACTCCAGAGGAGTGATCATTTTCACTGGCTCCCACATCTCGAGGTTCACTGCCGCTTTCACCCCACTGAGCTGAAACTCACTTCAGACCGTGACGCCTTCCCTGAGACAGGGAGGGGCCTCCGAGGCACTCGAGGGAAGGGGTGTAGGCGGCCATGAGCACTAACGTCTGTGGCCTGACCACCGCCACGTTCTTTCCAGAATTGAACCTGCCCTGCCTGCCCCCTCCCGCCGGGTCACACCTCCCAGGTGAACTCAACACCCCCACGCACCACAGCCCCCACCCATTCAGCCTCCTCTGCCTCCCTCAACCCACTGGTGCCGCTCGGTGGAGAGAGGGAGAGTGGTCCATCCGCTAGAGCTTCTCATGCCCACCAATGTCCACAACCCTGCGGTGAGACAGGACACGCTCTTGGGGACGTCAGGGCGGGAAACGGCCAGTCACAGAATTGCCACGCCAGAAGGGGCATCCCAAACGAGGCCACTAGGTGCCCCCCCTCGGGCGGGCTCAGTCTAACCGCACGGCGTCCGAGACGTGAGGCTGCCTCACCTGGCCTAAGGGAGGTGCGCATTTCACACCTTCCCGGGACGGCCAATGCAAACACTGGATGACCACAGCGTCTAAAGAAATTTTCTCCTTATTCTCATTCCTGTCTCAGGCTTTCACCTGGGTTCATTTCCTGGAACCAGGCCCGGAGATGCAGCAGCAGGCCCTCGTCAGCCTCCTCCCCACGAGGGCCCTTTGCGTGCCCAAAAGCAGCTGTGAGAGCATCTTCGGTTCTGCCTGGTGCCGCCTGCTCTCTGACCTGCACTTCACAGCGACCCACGGAGCCCACGATGTGCTCGGGGGGAGGAGAGCAGCGCGAGGAGTGGCTCTTGCCATGAAAAAAAAATGAATCATAAGCCCAAGTCGATACAAGAATCCTGCAGTTCAGACAATTACCCCAAGAACACACTTTCTGATAATTACAGAGCTAAAAATGGATCCGCTTTGCAAACCCCTTCCTTTCTCCGGAGAAAGCTGAGGGGGTGGTTTAACGACCGCCAACTGCTGAGCTGCATCACATTCTGGGGTGTTTAGGAGACTAGTTCCAACAAATTTCTTGGAAGGTGCGCTTCCCAGAAGGTGGTGGTGCTGACTAGACCCATTAACCTTCCACCATCCCCAACATGCACTCACGGCCGGGACTCTGAACCCAGAAGCCCCTTCAGAAGGAAAGAGCCAGGAGGCCGGCGGCCTGGGCCGTCCTGCCTTGTGACTCTGCTATCAAACGACTCGCACCTAAGAGATTGGGGGGCGGGTGCTAAGGGGGATGCCGCCAGCCAAGGACGACCCCGGCCTGCTTCAGTGCCGAGTGTGGGCTCAGGGATGTTAGAAGGAGTTTCAGGCAGCAGCTCAGGGTCAGGATAGTAATAAAAACAACATCTGACACATGCTGAGCGTTTATGAGCTAGAGGCACACGCTATTCTTGTGACCCCCACTTCAGAGTCGCACTGAGGGGTGCGCACCTAATCGGGCAGAAGCCTAAGTACTCCACCACCACCCGCCACCACCTTTTGGGTGGCAGGAACCAGAATCGGCTGAGAGAGATGTTAATAAGAGTAAAATGCCAACGACAAAGAGGGCAGAAGGTGGAAACACACCGGAAAGGAACGGGACGGACAAAGTGTAGGTTAGAGACCCTCTGTGTCCACAGTGGATACAACACAGTTCAGTGTGACTGTAAAATACAAACTTGTGTAAGAAGTAAATGTACTAAAAAATGTATGTCGTGGACACTGCTGACATGATGAGCCATAAAGATTATTGATTATCCCAGTGTTCCCAAAAAGGATGTAGATTACAGAGGGGCCAGAAAACTAGCTTCAGCCATGAACTTACTGGATAAATATCTATTGAGAACCAGGGGCAGGCCATGGCTATTCTCCCTCCCATGTCACTAGAGGTGACGTGACCAGAACAAAGTCGTCGTCCAGTGGGAGGAGACAGACCCACATGCCCCCGACGTGTCTGTGGGAATACAGAGAACTACCAAATCAAGCTAAAAAACAAGACGTCAATGGCCAGACCATCAGAAACACCAACAGTTTAAGATCACATTCAGAAAGAAATCACACTGTGTCGATGAGAAATGGCCTTGGGAATCCAGGGCACAGAGACACGGAGGCGAAGAGCTAACAGCCAAGTGGCAAAAAGATGGATGCGCTCACGGCAAGAGGAGCGGGGCAGGAGGAAGACGCCACAAGGAAGTAAAGCCTCAGGCACGTGGCTTGTTTCAGCTTCAGGATGATCGCGGGGTGCTCGCCCCCCAGTGCAGCTGCCTGCAGGGGTCAGAATGCCGTTAGGCTGCGGACCGTGTGATCAGACACAGTTGTAACACCCCAAGTCTTGGAGTTAGTGTTTCACCGACCTTGAACTTTCCCGCGTGGCATTTCCCACCACAAGGAACAGTACTCGCAGTGGGCTGCACAGAAGCAGCAGAGGCGGCAGCATGTGAAGAAGAAGGAGTGCGGGTACGTGGAAAGGATGGAAAGGGCGGAAAATGGAAACAGGCCCTTGCAGCACCTCTTCCTACAGTAAAGTGCCTCAGTCTACCGCTTATAGAAACATATGCCCAATACATGCAAATTTGCAAATGACGAAGCTAATTATCACACAGCCTGCGTACTTTGATATCCTTGGCTTTGACTTTGAAAGGTCCAAGGGCAGAGGCAGCCACAAGCCATTGCTAACTGGCTGGCCAGAGTTAATCATCAAGCTGTGTGGAAGGATGAGCCCGGCTAAAATGTCACGGGTGGGGATTAACACTCTGCCAGAGAACTCAGGAGGGTACCTTCAGCACGGGGGAACAAGAGCAACTTGGAGCGTGACATTCCTTAGAATCTTAAGGAACAAACCAGAGACGACGGAAGCGACAGCTGGAGTGGGTTACTGGTGTCCAGGATATCACCCCGGAAAATAACCTACAAATTCGTGGATTACCCTTAGTACCAAATGCTGTTGGGTTATTTCCTACTCATTCAGTGTTCACTAGGAAATCCGCGTGTGCTTTCACTCTTGGAGCGAACCTCACCTATGAGGCACCGGACATGGAACTCTAACACACTAAGTTTAAAAGGAGAATAAATAGCTAGAAAAGTATTACCTTCTTGGTTGAGTTCTCTCTCTCAATGAAAGACATCATTACAGAAATACAGAAAACATTCCAAAACTTGCAAAATCGCTTCCCTACTCTCGGTGTTGGCCTGGCATTTGGCTCCTCTCCTATCCACACAACACTCAAAAGCCTCCTTTCGAGTCGACAGGCAGCTTCCTCACGTCCCATAGCCCGTCTGCGCTGGACAGGGGGCAGGGGCATCCTCGGGCTCAGGGCTGTAGACAATGCAAGTTGCTGTTCTCTGGAGTTTGCTGTAAAAACACACTTTCCTGACTGGAGAGGGGCAGACTGGCCTCTCTGGCCCCCGGGCTACGTCGCAGAGTTGTGCTAAATACCAAGCTCGAGCTGCATGCACACCCATGGACACGCGTGCACACATGGCTTCCCGCACACACTTGGGGCAGAGGTGACCCACCGCCCACCCACTCAGAGCAGCTTTCTGAGTGAACACTTGGCTGCCCCTGAAACAACAACTCCCACCCCACCCGCTGACACTCCCAACAGTGCTGCCCATCAAAGTGCCGAGCTGAACCCTCAAAGGAAACCCACCACCCAGTAAAAAACTTCCCCGGGTCAGGCAGGCAGGCAGGGGCGGGCCTGAGCCCAGCCCGGACAGGAGCACAGGCCGTGAGGCGACGTCAGCTACGAGTGCGGCCGTCCTTATACAAACATGAATGACCTCTGATCCACCCAGAGGGCACTTCACGTGTCCAGTGCTGTCCCGACACTTTGATTAATGGCCACCCCTTTTAATTAGCTTCTTTTGTCCCTGGAGGCTTCAAAACACCCATTACTGGCCCTCACCTCCCCGTCCCCCGCCACCATTTTCTCTCCTGGGGTGACAGGGCGGGAGCAGGCACTGGGCCTGCCCGGCCACTTGCACTGAGTGACCACACATGACCGGCGCTCTTGCACTGACCTTGCGCAGAAGGAAACAGATGCGCTCAATGTTCCTCAGCCGTTCCCTCTGTCAGGATGCACAAGAAAGAAGGGAGGGCAAGGGTTAGAGCGAGACAAGCCTCCACACTGCGCCACGGTAGAGGAGGCGGAACCCACCAGAGGCCCCCCCCAGCCAGACGGCCTGCATGCTCCCACCGGCAGCTTTTCCTAACAGGAGTTCTTCCATCTACCTTGTCAGAGTCACCTGCTCATAACCACTCTCCCAGCAAACCATGCGGGCCCAGCTTCCCTCTCAGCCCAGCAGAGGTGTCTTGCCTTTCTCTCTACAGGCCAAGCCTCTCTCAGCCCCCCGGTGCCGTAAGGTGCTCAGACTGCTGACCGGGCACCGACATCCTAAAGCCTGCAGCCAGCCTTCCCGGGGGACTTCCCACTTGGGTCTCAAAGAGCAGAACTGTCCTGATCGGTGGCTAGGACAGAGACGTGCTCTGCCCGTGGCTTTATTGCTCTAAAGGGAGTATATTTAAAGGACGTGATCTCTCCGCTGCATTAGTCAGCAGCCGTGCCCCGTTTCCAGTCGAGGGCTGAGACTTCTCAAGCCGTCCAAGCTCATCTCCCAGGCCTGGCCCACTGCCGAGGGAAGATGCTGGGCAGGTGAGAATGCTCGTCCCACACACTAAATGCCCCTCGCCTTTCCTGCAGTGACTTCCTTGGCTTCTGAAGCCACTGTGAGCACAGCTGGGGCCTCTCCGGGCTTCCTTCAATACCAAGGCAGTTCGGTTGCCACGGACGTGGTAAGGGCAGTGAGACTCCTCAGGGGCCTGCAGAAGACGGGCGGCAGGGACACTCTGGTTCCCCTAATTGAAGCATAAATACAGGGATTCCTGTGCACCCTTCAAGCCCAGAGGAAAGAGCCCAGGTCAAGACAAATTAGTGCCCACATGTCAAGAAAGAGACCACGTGCTCCTCCACACGCGTGCATATGCGCACACGCAATGTGTCCACACACAGAGCCAGCGTCAGAGCCGCCTACGTGGAGAGCAATGGGCAAAGGGGTGGGATGCCAGGTGTGACTCGGTGGTACAGGACACACACGAGAGCCTCCCCCAGCAAGCCGGAGCCCCCACAGGCCACCTCTCGTCACCTTCCTGTGGTACAGAATGCCCAGCAGTGCGTGGAGGGGGAGGGGTAAACAAGGGGAACTAGGAGTGACACAGAGCATTTTTCCTCCTTCCCACATCCCGGGAGGGCTCCATAGCAGCTGCAGCTTCAGGGGGTCTTAGTCCAGAGAACCAGCCGGCCTCCTGAGCGTTCATTCAGAAACGCATCGCACCGTTCAGCTGCTCCTCGTGACACACGTTCTTCCGGGGCTGTTGTCACCCACCATGGAGGCAGCTTTTTCAAGCCACCTGGTCCTGAAATGCCACTCAAGTCAGGGGCTTCACAGCCCTAAAGAGCTTGCAGATGAGTTAAATGAGGCACCCAGGGCATTTAACTTCCTGCCAGGGATGACAGTATAAGAACTGGGAAGATGTGTCTAATATTCTTCCACTGAAGGTTTCTATGGATTGTTCTGAAACCTCAGACAAGAGGCTTCCCCTGGTGGTTTCCATCTCTCTGTGAGATGTCTGGTCTCCAGAGCCCGGGCCACGTAGTCAGTTCACTAACTAATCAGAAGCGTGGCTTTAATAAGAGCAGGAAGGAGTGGAGGTCCTTCTTCTATGCTACACAGCTTCACCCTTCGATTGCCATTCATTCTCTCATCCACGAACCGCTACTGCTGTGTGCAGGCTCTGTTCCGGCCCTGACCTCTCGGGGCGGCTCCTTGGGACTTGTGCTGGTCCTGGTTCTCTTCGTTCCATGTGAGCCAAGGAACGCGCGTGGCGAGGGGAAACGGGCTCCGGGACACGCCCCGGGGTTCCTCCAATCATCCGCACCCCAGGGCGGGATGTGCATGGCGGAACTGAGCGGCAGGACAAACGTCTTCACCAGCCTTCGCCCTGGGACCACTCAAGAGGGACCTGGGCGTTCTAAGTGGGTCGCTTTCTAATTTGAGCCCAAACAGACGGAGGGAGGAAAGCGGCTTCCCTGGAATTCCAGACTAGAGCAGCCCTGGGCACCTGGCAGATGTTGACAAGCCAGATGCGAACCTTGGTGCCAAACACAGAAACATCCAGGGGGAAGGGAGCCCCGGGCCGCCCCTCCAGGTCTGCCGGAGCCAAGGCAGCACAGGTGGGCAATGGAGACGCGATGGGCTTCAGAAACGACACACACACACACAACATATAGTGCGTGTTCAGGGGGGTTTAGAGGTTTGTTCCAGTGACAAAACGCGGCTTTGCACGGTGGACTTTGAAAAGGTTTGTCTCCGTTTCAGAGAATCAAAGGGTGCGATGCCAAGGAGCCTGGGTTTTATAAAATCAAGTCTCTTAAAGAGGCAACGTCAAGCAGAGGATAAGAACACAGGCCTTGGGGACTCAACAGCCCCAGCGCACCTGGGTTCTTGGGACTGCTATACTCGACTCGCAGGATAAACCAAGACCTCAGCAACCTCAAGAACAGCAATTCTGCTCCATAGCCTTGAGCTGGGCGTGAAGGTGCAGCCAGGGCTGAAAATGTCCTTCACTCATCCTGCTCATTGAAACCTCGCCCTCCTCCCTAGGCCCTGGCTGCCCTGCGGTGACACCGCCCTTCCCGCCACCAGCGCCCTCCACTTACCGCATGAACCGGGTTGCACTGGTCTATCGGGCTCTTAAAATCCGTTCTTAACTCGTCAAAGGCAATGATCTGAAATGAAACACATAGGATGACGACATTAGTGCAAGGGTGAGTCAATACAATGTGTCAAAAGCTTCCTGGAGATTTGCTTCCAAGTAATACAAGAGGCAGGAAGAAGGTGTCAATGATGCGGACCCGCCAGCAGTCAGTTGCTCTCAGAGCTGGTGATGGGCACTTGGTTGATTGCACTCTTCTATCTACTTCCGTGTTTGCTTAAAAATCCCCAAAACGGGAAACGGGGGAGATCTGGTCTAAGGGTTCCTACTTGCAACTTGTAGATAAATAAGTCCTGGAAATCCAACACACAGGACAGTGATTCTAGACACAAAACTGTGTTATCATAACAATTAAGAGGGTAGATCTTAATTACTCCCACCACTAGAAGAAACGATGATTATGGGGTGGCATAGAGGCGTTAGCTAGAGCGACAGTAGCAACCGTGTTGCAATAAAATGTATCACCTTAAACTCACACGATGTTGCAGGTCAGATATACCTTGATTTTTAAGATCCCCAAAACAAAGTTTCTTAAGCTTTCTGTGCTTTACACGGATGATGGTGAGAGCGGGTTGGGCGTTGGATAAAGGCACAAAAAGTGCACTTTCGGCTTCTCTCATCTCAAGAAGAAGCTGTTGATTTCTTATCTTGTTTATTTTGGTAGAGACACCGATTGGAAGTAAAACGGACAGATGTCAGGAAAAAGGGGGGGAAGAGCAAGAGCAGAGCTACCGGTCATAGAAAGGACCCCACTGTGGCTGCCCATGGGCTGGATCACCAACTCCTGGACAGTCAAGGCTTCTCAGCTTGGCCTTTTGGGTCAAGTTCATTCTGGACGGAGACTCAGAGCTCCCCAGAGAGCAATGGTTTCCCCATTTGTCTGGAGGAGAGAACACTGGAGGTGACCTTCTCCAGGTCCAGAATGAGACATGGCATGTCCGCAGAAAGAACTAACGAGAGGTGAAGCTCCCTACCCCAGCCACCTTGTCCCTAGAAGGGTGACTCAGTGACAGAACAAGGTGGTATTTGGCCAGTGGGCTGCACGTAAACGGACAGAGCAACCCGCCCCCCCCGGACTGCACATCCCAGGGGGCTCCGAGCACTTTGGCAGAGCTGCCTAAGCCATGCAGCCAGCATACCACCACTGCGCCCCTGTTCCAGCGACACGGGGCTGAGAGTAGGTGCCCCGTGAGCAAAAACAACCTGTTTCCCTCTGCAAAGCAGGCGTAATTTTAAAGCAGTCGGATGTCATCCGGATTTCAATACTCCCACAGAATTAGGAGAAAATGCTGGTATAATTTGTATCCGATAGCCACATTTCCATACCATTCCTTGCCAGGTAGCTAATTATCCAGGCTGTACTTGAACCCTTTGGTAACAAGAAACTAATCACTTACTGAGGACGCTCATCCCACTCCTGGCCACCTCTAATTAATCATTGTCTTCCTGTATCTGACATACACAGGCCTCCCCGAGGCTGCCGCCCACTGTCTAAGCCGGGGTCAGCCAACGGCAGCCCGAAGGCCAGATCCCGCTGCCGCCCATTCTGGGACAGCCTGTGAGCCGCGGAGTGGGGTTTACACTTTTAAAATAGTTGGGAAAAATCAAAAGAAGAATAATATTTTGTGTAAAAAGCACATTGCACTAAAATTCTAGCTTTCACAGAGTTGGATTGGAACCGAGACACATGCATCCTTTCGTACGTCGTTCCTGCGCACGTCCACACTACAAGGGCCAAGCTGAACGGTTCCTGCAGACACCATGTGGTCGGCAGAGCCCAAAATAGTTACTATCACGTCTTTTACCCCAAGAAAAGCTGCCAATCCTGGTCTATTCTTTCATGGGCCCTCTAGAGCTACACTGTCCAATAAGGTATTCGCATGTGGCTACGTCAATTCAAATTTTAATTAGTTAACATTCAATTTAAAAATTCAGTTCCCACATGTTAATTGCCCAAAACCCACATCTGTCTAGCAGCGACTGAACAGCAGGGACGGAAAACACTTCCAGCATCGCAGGAGGTTCCGGTGCACAGCACTGCTTTAGAGGACAGAGCCCCCTTCCCGGAGGCGCCCCGTGAGGGCTGCCCGCTGCCAGGGGCCCGGCTCCCTCCAACCCAGGTTTCTGTAAAGCGGTGCTCAGTCGCCTTGTCATCCTCATAGTCCTGCACTGACCTTCCCGGTAAATGTCTGCACTAAAACGGCACTGCCAGAACGAAACGCCATGTTCAAGGGGAGGCCAGCTAGAACGGAGAGTAAAAGTGTCAGTCACCTCCTCTGCTCTGTGACCTTTGCCTCTGTTAATGCAACCTGATAGCATTGGTTTGGGGACCACATCATACCCCTGGCTTCACACTGGCCTTGCATTGCCTGATAGCCTTGGGGTTTTTTGCATGCACTCGACTCACCTCATACTGCACGCACCATGTTTGGTTTGGGGGCCTAAGTGCAGAAACAGACTTATCTCTTGAATTCCTCCCTATTCATTCTGGTCCGCGGGTTCAGTCTGCTGAGACATGATCTGTCTCCCAACTACAAATCCTAGCGGGCATGACGTCCTCAGCGTCCACACTCACCTCCAGCCTGGCATAAACACGAAGCGAGCAGGACGGGGGGCAGAGACCCAAGCTCGCCACCCTAGCTCCCTCGAGGCCGGCGTCAGCAGCCCTTCGGCCTAGTGTCTACCCAATTATAAAGACAAGGCACCATATTTTGATCCAGCCAACTGAAAGTAAGTCTCTGGGTGGCTGTAGAACCCCCCACTGTTGGTGCACCCCATATCAGCTCCCTGAAGAGAACGGGCACCCAGGGAGGAAAGTCAAGCGTCCACATCGTGGCTGTGGCTGGAGACACCCCTGTACCCCAGTCCTGACCTGTGCCCGTGTCCCCTTGTAAGTGCTGGGAGGTGGGTCTGGACTGACTCGGGGGGAGAGGTCCCGGGGGATTCCAAGCTGCCGAGCCAGTTGGAGAACAGGTGACCGCTGACTCCCTCAGCTCCTGACCTAGAGGAAGGGGTAAAGGAAGGAAAGCCCACAAGAGTAGCTTATGCCTTCGAGCTCCGTGAGAAAGCAGGTCCTTCACAGTGCTTCCTGGTGATGGAACCGGGAAGGTACACGATGGGGACACAGGCTTTCAGTGTCCCCACCCACATGTGGCAACCGCTCACTGCTTGACGGTCACTCAGTGAGCGTCCTTTACATATGGCCCCTGGGTCAGCCCTGCAGAGACCAAAGTCCGCAAGGTACAGCTCCTGGCCCCATCGGCTTCCTGGTCGGGAGTGGGAGACAGGCACATAAATGGATCACTATGTTACAACGTGTCAAGCGCTATAATGAGATGGTTCTAACAACTGTTACCATTTGCTACACGCTCACTGTGCCGGGCTCTGGGCTCCACGCTGCCCAGGCTTTTTACTATTTGATCCTTCCATCACCTGTGAGGCAGGTGCTATTACTGCCCCCACTTTAGAGATGAAAGAACGGAGGCCAAAGGAAGTTAAATGACTTCCCCAGGATCACTGCTCTGGGGTCAGGGGTCAAACCAAGGCTTCTCGTCTCCCTGCAATGAGGACTAAATAAAACAACACCCACAAAGCCTGGGCACAATGTCAGTCTCAATCCGTATGATCACTTTCATCGCTGCAGTTAGTTGCCCCATGCAGACTTTTGGGCCCCACCTGCCTGGCCTCATGACTCTCCTCCCTCCCTGGCCTTCAGCACAGTCATCGGCTTCACACAAGCCAGGGGAACCAGGCACTTCAGCGGGGAAGTGGGGCAAGGGGATGGGGTAGGAGCCAGGGGCAGCACCGGCGTGTGAAAGCAGCGCCCGTCCTGTCCAGGTGGGAGGCGGAGCAGTGGATGCTGGGAAGGAGGCTGGGACCAGCTGCCTCAGGATGGGTCCCAGACCCGGGTGTGAGAACAAATTGGGAAACACAGGGCATGGCTTATGCACCGGTGTCTCTGCCAGAATTTGAAGACCTAGCTGGTTCCAACATTGCTTCCCTGGTCCCGTCTAGTTAACAGCAAACAATGACACCCCAGAGCCAGGCACTTCTGGGACAGAAGCCAAGAGAGCGGGAGATGGGGCAGGCCCAGCCAGCTGGCTCTTGCTGACGCTCGGCAGAGTGTCCCAGGCTCCAGCTGGCGGCCGTCCTGGTCACGGTAAAATCCAGAGCAGAGGGGCCAAGGAGAAGGCCCACACACTCTGCCGACCCGTGGGGGACGTGGGAGCAGCCTCTCTGAAGGATATGAGCAGTGAGGGAGGAGAGGTGGGGGCAGCAGCCTGCAGCATTCTGGTGCCTCCCTGGTCCCAGTTGGGCAGCCACAGCCCCCTGCTCCACCCGGCCTCTGACTCATCCAGCCCGCCCAGCACCACCACAGGCCACTTCAAGCAAGCCTGAAACTCAGAGCCTGCTATTCCGGTAACCGTTCCAGCCCCAGACTCCACCGTCCCCCACCAGACTCATGCTTGCTCTGGCATTCCCAAACAGGAGACTTCAGGAGCAATTTCTGGCCCACATGGTTAAGTGACCCTCTACATGCCCCCTGGGTCTTGCTTGGCCTTCAGCATCCCCTAGGCTCTTGGAACTACTCCTCCTGGTCATGGTGTCCCCAGCTCCTCTGGGCAAGCAAGTGGCTCTGCTAGTTTCCAGGCCTGCTGCGCCCCTCGGCCAGCCCGGCCAAGCTTTGGAGGAGTGCACGTGCAGGTCTGAGAGAGAGTGTGGACGTGCATGGGGTGTGGGGGCTCCCACACCCCAAAGTATCTTCCTGGAAAAACCATCATTATTCATTCTCCCATTTCCCAGGCCCGTGGTAGGAGCTGGAGGAGACGCCACAAAAAGCAAGGCAGCCAAGGCTCTGGCCTTCACTGGTGACAAAGACTCTGTCCTCGACCAAACCTCAACTACGTTTCTGCCTTGGGCTTCCGTGTCCACCCTGGCAGAGTCCCGTGTTAGCGAGAATCCTGCCAAGTTGGTTTAGGGAGAATCCCCACCCCTGGTATCTGGTCACCAGGCCTGCCTCCAGCAGGAATCCTATGGAGTCACTCCCGGAAGAATCCCCTGCCCTGGAGGGCTCCCCTTAATAATTTTCCCCCCGCCAACCCCTCCCCCCTGCTCCATGGCTACAAATCCCTGTGTGTCCCTGTACTCAGAATTGAGTCTGATCTCTCTCCCCTGTTACAATAGTTTTGAATGAAGTCTTCCTTTCCTCGAACCTCATTCTCTTGCATTAACTCTGAAAAAGCAACAGCCTCAGGGAATAGCAGCCTATGAAGAAGGCATTGATTGCTCTGAGTGTGCCTGTGAATTCCTCAATCAGACTGAAGGCACCGTGTATAAAAAGGGAGGCAGGACTCCCAGCTCTGGGCCAGGACTTAAAATTGTACAAGTTGGTTGTGGTGAGCTGCTTTTTGTTCTTTTTGAGGTTCTCAGGGGCCGAGGGCAAATTAACCCTACTCCCTGGTTCCTGGCGCGTGAACGCCATGGATCTGGGCGAGGCCCTCTCTTAGTCCTGCTTTCGTTCATTTCCTCTTATCCTATTCGCCCTTTCCCTCCGCCCTAGAGGATCATTGGTTTACGTTTCACGTGTACCTTTCTTTACTGAGCTCTTACAAAGAACGTATCTATTTGTGTGCACATACTTTAACGGGCCTAACTTGTGTCTCGTTCTCTTTCTTACTGTTTGCACCCGGCAGTGTGGTCAAGTGTAGCCACTGCATTTGGTCTCTCCAATGAGAGACAGAGACTGATTAGACCTGTGTCCCTCAAGCAATGCTACAAAATCCCCTCGCATGTCCCCGTAGGGACTGGTGTGCCAGGTTCTTTGGGATTTATACCTAGGAATGGAACTGCTGGGCCCCGTTGTTGATGGTTTTTTAAATTGAACTAAGTACTCCCCAGCTGCATCCCAACCACCCCGCCAGCACTTGGCAGCTTCCAGCTCTAGGTTTTATACCCTAACGGGTTTTAAGTAATCTTTTTGTTGTTTTAACTTGTATTTCTCCAGGCAGAGCCTTTCTCCATATGACGGTTAGTCTTTGGGGGTTCCTTTCTGTTAGGTTGTCTGCTTAGCCGCTCTGCCCATTTTCTGTGGGATCACTACTTTTTTCTTTTGGATTTCCACTTGTTGCCGGTACGTCGTAGATGTGCGCCCTCCTTTAGTTTTAGACACACGGAATACCTTCTCTCATCTGCCGCCTGTTAATTAACTTGTGTCTGTGGCATCCTTCACTGAATGGAAATCAATCCATTGTTGCCTTACAGTTTATACTTTTTGAAGTTTTAGTTAAGGACTCCTTCCTTGCCTCTAAGACACAAAGGATCCACTAGGTTATGAGTGTCCCGGGGATTATAGGATGTGATGCTCTAAGAGAGGAGACACTTTGTTTTGGTTATTGCCCCATCCCTAGCCCCCGGGGTCAGGGCCGAGTACACACTAGTTGCTCAATAAGTATCTGCTGCAAGAATGAATGAATGAGTGAGTTTACCCATCTTTATATCTGTGGCCTAGTGTTTGCAAAAAATGCTAAATGAGCACAGGAAAAAAATGTGAAACATTTTAAACTTCTCAAAATACTTTCATAAATAACTTCCTGGGTGGATCACAAATACCCGCCCAGGTCATCTAGCAGACAGGCCTCCCTAGGTGGGAAGGTGTGTGCCTAACGACAAATTGCTTCCGCACCCAAGATGGCACCTGGGGCAAGCCAGCGTGCGGGGCGCAGCTCCCTGAGTCACATGTCTTCCCCACACGTCCCGGGACTCAGAACCTCCACTCAGGCCACTAGCCTCCAGAGCCACTAATTAACCAACTGAATTTTCCCACATTCAGGAGTGTGTGAGAATGCTCTACCTTCCAGAAAAGTTATTTCAGGTGGTATACTAGAAGCACATACAATAGTGAAAGATACTTGAACACAAAAATTAGATGCAGGAACGAAATTCAAACCTACACAAAATGTAAAAATTTAGAGGGGGAAACACACACACACAGACACACAAAGACCCAAAGAGCCAAATTAGTTGGCTGGAAATCTGGGATCTAAGTTGCCCAGAAGCTAACGGGCGAAGAGAGACCAGTTGCGTAGTTCTCAAAGTTGTCACAAAGGAAGCCCGCTAGCCTCTCGTGGTGGGGGTGGGGGGGGGGGGGAAACAAACTGCCCCCGGCACTCACGTCAGAAACGCACTTTTTGCACTGGTTTTAACTCCAGCACAGTGCACACGCACGCTGCACAGCAGACACAGCGACAGGCGTGAGGCTTTTACCGCAGCCACCCTCGTAATTGCCGAGAACGCAGCGCGGAGCTGCGACCCCATGAGAACGATCTCTCTGGGAGGCTGGATGAGACTGTGCGTCCTGGTTTCCAATGTGCTTCCGGTGGTCTCCCACTGATGTGTCTCCCAAGCAGGCCTCTGACAACTGGGGCACAGGGACCTGGAGGTCAGGTTCCTCAGCGAAGACCTAGACCCCAGGTGACTCGAGCTGCTCATTAGCGGTGGCCCTCTGCAGCTTGGAGGTCCCGTGTGCCCACAGCAACATTGACAATGATTTGTGAAAATCAATGAATCGAACCGGGCTCCTCCCTCCTGCCTGCACGTCCACTTTCCTTCTGTCCAGAGGTGAGCTGTGCTAGAAAGTCTCCATCGACCCCTCCAGATCCCTCCCCATGCTTCCCCACCACCCACCCGTCTCCTTGCCCTCTGGCTTTCCATGTTGTTAGGCCAATCGGAAGCACCAGCAGAGGGCTGCAGGGTCCTAGCAGCTTACTTACTCCCCTCTCTATTGGACTGTGGCTGGGCAGCATCTCTGCTCCTCCACCCGAGGCCACAGCTCCTGTCAGGGGACACCCCACCCCTACACCTCTCAGGAAGTTCGGGGACTCCCCTTGCTCTCTCCCCTTGCCCCTTCAGACCCAGGCTGGTGACAGCGCCCCCTTCTGGTAGGTCCTGGTGCTTCACTGTCCCTGCTGATTGCTCCATCCTGCCTCTTCTTTGTCATCAATCGGTCCATTCGTGAAACTCTCCTTAATTACCTCCTCAGAGTGTGCCATCTGTCTTCTCCTGGGACCCTCACTGACACAAGAGCTGCAAGAGACCAGAATGTTAGGCCGCACTGCCTTTCCTAAAAGTTAAGTAAAGAAATACCCTGGGAGACATTCCAGCACGTGAACAGATCATGGTTGAGTCCTCAACAGTCTATGCCGGAGAGAAGGAAACTATGTGGCCTGGAAAAATTTCCAAGCAAGCACTGCTAGTTACTAGTTGCCTAGTTGCTCAGCAAAGGATTTGTTTGTTTGCTTGCTTGTTTTTTAGATCTCAGTGATGCTGCTGTGGAATACCCGGCTGTGGACAATGCGGCTTCCTAATGAGTTCTCCAGGATGAAGTACTTGCAAAGGGCTCCCTAAGAAACACGAGGAAGAGGCCTGCTGTATGCAGTTACCGGGTATAACCAATAGACATTTTAGAACTAGGCTTCAGACAATGGCCGAAACACGTGTGTATGGAGGCTGCTCCTAGTTTACGACCAAGTGCAACAAGAAAAAAACACCACCATCAGCATACGGAAGATCCTTGTTATTAAAAGTACCTAACAGTCCTGGCCGGTGTGGCTCAGTGGTTGGAGCGCTGTCCTGTGACTGAAGGGTTGCGGGTTCAATTCCCAGTCGGGGCACATGCCTAGGCTGTGGGTTCATCCCTGGTCCCGGCACAGCTCCCTGGTCTGGGTGTGTGCAAAGGCAACAAATCGATGCTGCTTCTCTCACATCGATGTTTCTGTCTCTCCCTTCCTCTCTCCCTCTAAAAAAACAAGTGAAAACGTCCTCGGGCGAGGACAAAAATATACATAAAATGAAGACCTACTGCAAGGAGTCATGCGTCCAAATTAGCCAAAAGCAATGGCACATCTTCAGCTTAGCTTCGAAAAGGAAACGGGCTGGAGCACGGCAGCCTGGCTTTGTTCAGAACGGATACCCGTCCTGGCAGCGAGCGGCGGAGTCCACCCGACCTGCAGGGCGGTGGGAAAGCGAAGTACCTGGGGGTTTATGTCGAGTTCACACAGCTCCACCTGTCACAGGGTGAAAGCTGAAGAGAGATGACCGTCTTTCATTTTCTTCAACAGGGGCCTTCATGAAGAAGTGTGTAAACGTGATCGATAAAAATGTAGAAGTGCCTAAAATCCAATTGCTCCTCGTGTAAAATACCGGCTGAGACGACGCGGACCCATAATTTAAGGGAGAAAACGTGCAATGTAGATGAGGTGCCTAACAAACTGCAGCCACTTGTAAGGGTAAGGTCCTCCCAGTTTGAAACGTGATTAGCCAAAGATGATTTAGAAGAAAAACGTAGCCTCATCAAAAATTTATTTTTGCTATCAAAACCGGGCTGGGCACTCAAGCAGGCTGGCACGAAATGTTCTCCCTTCCCGGAGTCAGGCCTCACCATCAGGGGACAAGGACACTTCTGGAGAGTTCTCCTTCTGCCAGTGTCCACCGCCTTCGCCCTCTCACCACCCGCCAGGCAGGTTTAGGCGAGCAGAAGCCTAAGGGCTCTACACCGTCTTCCCCAGGGACAGGCAGCACGCTGCAGCCAGGCCCCACCGGCGGGTGCCCCAGATTGATTCTGCTCCGTGGGCTTGCTTCGAAGTCCTGCCCCTTCTGTGTGGATGGGGTTTGTACAACCAGGGCCGAGGAGTTTTTACTATTACATTTTTTTAAACATCCCTGCTTTTCTAGTTGTCACTCCAAACTCACTACTTCCAACCAAATAAACTGCAGCACGGAGGCGGCTGTCCATGGCGCCCGCCCGAGTTTATCAGTTCTGCCGTGTGTGTGTGTGTGTGTGTGTGTGTGTGTGTGTGTGTACGCACTTGAGTGTGCTCCTGGTCTCTACCTTTATGTTCCTCCCCTCCCCCCTTCTCTTTTTCTCTCCTGCCCACCACTGTCTGAACAAGCGCTTGGGAAAACTGAGGACTTGCACAGAAAGACCCCGACAAGCTGGTGTCTGCTGAACACAGGGGCTCCCCACCTTCCTCCTCGCCTTTGCCCAGGGTGCCCTGACCTTCACCCAGGCGGGGGGGCGGCCCAGCCTGAGGTCGGGAGACAGCACCCACAGGGTCCACCAGACAGCTGAGCAGCCTTCTCCTCGACCGTCTTCCCAGGAGCTGGGTCCTGACCAATCTTTTCCTAACCTCTTACTTCGAAGGAGAGAGTTCATGAGGCCTCCAAAGCCTCGTGTGAATAGCAAGCAGTTTGCCAACGGCCTGCCAATTTGCTAACAGAATTTTCGTTGCTGTCGCTGTTGGAATTGGAGCAGTCTTTCCTTCCCCGGGCCTCCCAGGCCATGTTTTGCCAACACGACAACCCCAGAGCCCAAAGCAGAGCTAACCACGAGGGTAGCAGGATCAGGGCCGCTGTTCTGAGGAAGGGACTAGGGCCAGGCCACTTGGCTCCGGTGCTTATTTGCATACAATTCTACATAAATTTGCATGCTGGTCTCCAGAGACCTAATTCCAAGTATTTAAAACCAAATTGGGTAGCTTGTGCAACTCCTTGGACGTTTGTATAGGATTCGCCTCCCTCCCTGCTTGGTTGGAGCCCAAGGACGCTTCAATCCTGTGGAAAAGCGTGCCAGGCTGGCCTCTGCTTCCGCCCTCACAGCTCCCGCTCTGACGCCATCCTGCCTGCTTCCCTCCGGAGAGGACCTTTGTGGTTACTTTGGGTCCACCCCGATAATCCCCCATCTCCGTGGCCTTCACTCAATCGCATCTGCAAAGTCACTCTTCCTACCAAGGTAGCATAGGCACAGGTTCCAGGGATAGTCCTCTGCCCTAAAAATCCTCTGTGCTCTCCCTGTTCATCCCCCGCTCCCCCCAAACCCTGGCAGCCACTGGTCTTTTTATGTCTCCATAGATTTGCCTTTTCTAGAATGTCACGGAGTTGGAATCATACAGTGTATAGACATTTCCACTTGGCTTCCTCCACCTAGCAACATGCATTAAGGTTCCTTCAAGTGTTTTCATGGCTGGACAACTGTTTTTTGGGTTTTTTTTTTTAAGTTCTGCCAAGTTTCGGAGCTTTACCTTCTCCTTGGGATTCTGACCCAACTCACCGCTTTGGTTCTTTCCTAACATTCAGTTTTGGGTGAGAGCTTCCTGCAGCAGCCTTGGCCACACAGAACCAAGTCCCTGCCAGTAACCACGGAGCCAACTTCTGCCAACCCCTGGTCCCCAGGCCCAGGCAAGGGGTGGTCAGACACTCTCTAGTCAAAGTTCATACCCCATGGACAAGTCAGGCCAGACTACTGAATAAGAGTTTTCCCAAATGCATCCCAACCATGCAAACCCATCCCCCCCATCTTCCTCCTCCTCTCCATCTGTCGAAACGCTCAGGCCCAGATAAATGTCACCTCTCCATGATGCCCCCATCAGATGTGACCTTGATTTGAGCCTCCATCCCAGACCTCTGCTGCCTTACGTTACAGTTATGACCTTGGACATCTAAGATCCTTGAGGACTGGACCTTCATCTTAGTCTTTATATTCCCTGTAAGTCCCAACACAGGGACTGACAAACAGGTGCTCAACAAATAGGAATAGAATTAAATACAACCAGTTTCCCTAAAAGGCTACCCCACATAGAGCCAAAAATATCCTGTACATTGCCAAGGGCAAGAGATTATGTGCTTTATGAATTATACATGGTCCATGCTTCTCTTTTGCATCTTCCCATTGCTTCCTGCCTGTTGGCCTGCTCAGTCCTTATTTACTCTCGGGAAAGATGGTGGGGAAGAGAATATGCTGTAACACAAAGTCCTCCATTTGGGGGTGGGGGTGGGGAATGGCAGACATGAACTGGATTTTGGATGTGCTTTTCTTTAAATTGTTAAGCTACAGTAGATGTCAGCATCCACTGGCCACCAGGGCCACAAGGCCACACGCGGCCATAGCAGAGCCTTCCAGACTGGGATTGCTCCCTGTGCTACAATGTCGGCTGGATAGGAGCCTGGACCTCACTGCCCTCTAGACCCGGGAACGCACGCCCTGGAGACAGAGGACAGGTCCCAGGCATAAGTACAGGTGAGTGCGCAGCGCTGGCTTCAGAGCAGGTTGAAACACTCTACACTCTGCCACCTTTGGAGACCTGAGTACCCACAGCAACACCCAGCTATGACCACACGCCAAACAAGGCAAAACCCGGAAAGGCAACCCAGGAGAGAGGACGGGAGGGAGGAACAAAAGCTGCCCAGGAGAGGCCGAGGGAGAGGTGGTGAGAGACGGAAAAGGATGGAGGGGGATGGAGAGAGCAAAACACCGGCATGTTTCTTGGTAAAGACCTCACGCCCTTCTGGGTATTCCCGCTCCTTTCTAATAAAAGAAGCCCTGACCGCAATGAAACAGCGCAGTTTCCCGCTGTTCCCTGCTCCATGCGGTGGGGCAGCCCCTTACGTGGCCCCATTCCCCCCAGCCACCCAGAGACCTCAGCCACTGCCCGCACCAGCGAGCACCGCGCGTTTGCATCTCTCCTGCGCCAGAAACTCAGATGTGCAGGTGGCTGAAGCAGCTCTTGAAGAAAGCTGGCTGGCGGGACTGGCGCCTGCCTTCCCTCCCACGTTCTCAGACCTTTGAACTGCAGGCCTCCTCCTGGTTGTGCAAAGCCTTAGCCCTCTAGTGGCAGTGGGCGAGCATTACAGCTTGGTGGAGGGAAAACTGGGTCTCAAACTAAAGACAAGGTTGTTCAGAACAGGCAGGTGTTGGCAGGGCAAGGGACAGTCATCGCTTCAAGCATCCAGGAGAAACTTGACTAAGAATGGATGACAACAAAGATAAATGGGTGAGGATTAAGATGCTTTTCTTCTCCCTAGAATTGTAGCATTCGTTTCCGTTCAACAAATATGCCGTTTCCTCGTGCCAGGCAGAACGCTAGAGCCGACGGTCCCGCAGACGCCACCCCGGCCGGCCCACTCTCTGCGATGCTCTGTAGCCTTCCTCCACAGCTGCCTCTCTGGACGTGCGATTACTCCACAGAGACGACTACAGTCTCTCCCACACGTCCAGTCGCCAAGCACGTGTCGAATGCCCGCTGCATGCTGGACGCGGGCTAGGTACTGGGGCGGGAGCTAAAAACAAGGCAGGCCAGGCCCTGCCCTCAGACCTTTGGTTCTAAGAGGTCCCCGGGGCGCCCCAGCCTCTGCCACCATTCAAACGCCCCACCAGATGGACCAGGGTGGCACCCACACCTGCCTCCCTGCTCCAGAGTTACCGGGTTACCTTGCCTGGTCGTGGCTCTCCCCTAGCGTCTGGGCCACAGGGAAATGGCCGCCTGGCCTTTACTAAGACAGGCCTTTCCCTCCCTTCTCCAAACCTGCCTCACCTGCTCTTACTTCCACCATCCCACCTGGGTCACCTCAGTCAAGCTGACTGGCCCACAGGAGGCAAAGCGGGACCAGTGTGGCTTTATTTCACGACACACTGCGTTCCCTCCGGTTTCCGTAAGTGTAGCTGAGCCTCTGTGTCAGCGCGGCTGGAACCAACGTCCGGTGTCCAGAGTGCCTGGTGGACAGAGCACCCCCACTCTGCAGTGGAATTGCTCGTATTATATGCATCTTCTCCAGGGGACTGCTGTCTCTTTCAGGGCAGGCCTCGTTTTGTTCCCCCACATTCCCGAGGCCCGGGACCCTAGATGGACACCAGCATTGTGGAATGAGCCGATGCGTGTGAAGACAGGGATCTAAGAACCAACACCAAAGTGCATGCTCTCCAAATGCACGCCCACAACCGCCAGCAAGAAGACAGAAGGCTGGACGTGGCCGAGCTGCAGGGCACGGCTGGTGGGCACAGGCAGACGCCAGGGCCACTCTATGACTTCTCTGCTCAGCTGCATCAACAAGCATCCCTTCAGAGCTCTCTCAGGCAGAGTCCCAACTTCTCCTGCCCAGTGCCCAGCCTCTTACCTCCTTGGGGCAGGCTTTCCATCCTGGGACGGAAGATCTAACTGTCTTTGAGTTTTATTCCATCAGAGATACTCTGATATAGGTGTAGCTCTAGGACCACGAGAAGTCGGAAATACTGACCATTGTCTTTTTAAAAACAATCTACCCAGAGAGCAACTGGACACTGAAGCAGTTACCCGGGGCGCGCGGCACAGCAGAGAGGCGAGGGGCGCAGGGGTAAGGGGTGCACACATAGGTTGGGCTGCCTGAAACAGTTCTGGCCCACGCACTTGCTCTCTGTGTCCCTGTGGGCAACCTTTCTGTGCCCCACTCCTCCTCTGGGAGACAATGACAGCGTCGGCACAACGGGACACAGCGAGGATTAAATGAGTGGCTAGATTTAGAGCGGTGCCTGGGAGAGTGAGCGCTCACTCCGTATTAGCCGTTATTACGGGGCTGCTTGGTTACACGTGGCCTTGCAGAAAACAGCAGTACAGGAAAAGTGTTGCTGTTTAACACATCTGTGTCCAAACTGAGCACAGCCGGCCCTCCTACACAAACCCGAATCGCCAGGGGCAGAAAATAACCTGAATTTTGTGAAAATTTCTGGTTGATTCCGGTGGCCAGTGAGGTTTGAGAGCTGCTGGTCTTACCAAACACCGGGAAGGAGGGCCCACGAGGCAGCTAGAGGCAGGTCGCGCACCACCTTTTGGTGCGTTCACAAAGTCGCTTTTCCATCTCTCGTCAGTTCTCCACCACCAGAGAGACAGAGCAGCGGGAAGGAGAGAGCGGCCCACAGTCCTCAACCTCGGGGTGTGCCCAGGAGTCTCACCACCAGCAACCCACTGATGTCCCATTAACAACCAGCGGGACAGGAAAGCGGGGGCCTGGCAGCTTCAGGAATTCCCCAAGGGGGGACAGGCCAACACCCCCATCCTGTTGGAGAGATGCTAGAACAAGCCCAAGAGGATGTGAGAGAAGAAAGGAGGTGTGTTGTGTGGAGACGCCCCTACCTGGCTGTCTTCCCTCTGAGAAGTGCTCCCAGGCTCAAAGTGGACCCTGGGGTCCAGAGCTGCCCTGCAGATGCCACGCCTGTGGAAACCGCGCTCTTAGCAACACGCTCCACTCAGACATCGTGATATTGAGGGGCCACAGGGCTGGTGGTTCCCAGCTTCTTTCGGGGCCTGAGGAACTGGGGTCCTGGGCCGGTGACTGGACAGGGAAGCAAAGGCTGGAAGGAACAGACAAGGCCCTGCTTCTCCACTGATGGGACTGTGGACAGAGAGGCAAGGACGAGCTCTCTAGGGCTGTGTCCAGGGCTCAGTGCCTGGGTGCCGGGGAATAGAGGTGGGCACTCCAGACAGGCCAGCTGGGCCAGGGTGGAGGGGAGGGATCCTGGTGGATAAGGATGGGCGTTCCCTCCGAGGGAACCTCATGGTCCCCAGTCTTCTCCTTCCTCCCACAGGTGGACTTAAGCCCCTGTGACACAGCAGGTGTCGCAGTTCAGGGCAGAGGTGGGGTGGTGCCAGCACCTGCCACTCCCCTCCGTGGCTGTGCCACCACATGATGCCTCGGAGACTCTGACCACAGCATCTATGTATCCCAACTGCTCTGCAAAGGAGCCTCAGGGGCCTGGGAGAATCGCACCTGCCTGACTGAGGAAGCACATGTAGAACAGGCAAAGTGAAGTAAGTCGGTGCAACCTGCCGAATGCCACCTGTCTCATGGGGAATATGTCACCTCCACTCTTCGTCCCAAGTGAGTGCTCCTTCTGCCTTCACCGTGGGAGCTGCTGCTTAGGGGACGGCAGGCCGCGGCCTTCAGCCCACCCCACAGCCCCCGCCCCTTAACCACCGCTCAACCACCCCTGGTGACAGCTCCCACAGAGGGCATCTTGGCAGATGGTGGCTGAGGTCCCCCCGTCATCACCCAAACCTCCTGTCCCTAGGCTCAGTGCTGCCTGCCTGCCCCGCCTCACAGCACGGGGGTGGGGCCCTGTTCCTCACTCCTGCAGCCCCAGCCCCGCTCTGGGCGCAGACACTAATGAGCAGAGAATGGATGGGAAAGGCGGTGGGGATGCTGCGGGTAAATAAATTATTCAGACGATCACAGGAACAAAATGCTCTGAGAGTCTGAATCACATGTGGCTGCCATGGGCAAACCTGACACCAACATCCTTTGCAGGAAAAAAGGGGGGGCTTTTCTAAGCAGCACCCAGGAAACTGCCTCTGGGGCACCTGTTGCTTAAGGACCCCAAGCAACAAGGCACACGTAACGTTCAGGGTCCGGAGCCCACCCTGGGCCTTCAGGGAGACAGGTCTGGGGCTTGACAGCTGTGGGAACCCCGACCTCACCTCCTGTCTCTTATGTAGCAGGAAGCTGAGGCCCAGCACTGCAGAACGAGGCTGCAAAATCAGGCAAGGCAAACAGGAGGAGAGTTCTAGAGCCCAGCTTGGAAGGTGAGGCCTGGCATGACCCGGGGAAGAATGGTCTCCAACAGGCAGAGGAGAATGCCAGGACCATGCCCCAGTAAGCAGGGCCCAGGCGGGGGCTGCAAGCCTCCTGGGGGTCCCCCAAAATGCTGATCCCATCCAGCCGGAAGGCAGAGGCTGGGCCAAAGCCCTGTCCCCTCCCTTGCTCCCTGAGAATCACCCCCGGCTTCACCTCTTGGCCTGCATCGTCAGCAGACGCTGCCTGCCCTCTCCCCACATCACCAGACAGATGGAAGCCTGACAACGGCGGTCAGCGGTCCGGAGTCCGAGGCCCTGGTTAGCCCTGCCGGGTCCACCAGGGCGCCCACACCTCCTCCGCAAACCCAGCTGCAAAGCGCTCTTCCCATCTCCGTGCGGGAGTGTTTTCCTTTGTGGTTCAGGCAGGAAACACTTGAGTTACACACAAAAGCAGGGTTTGTATCCTGGAAACGATACAAACAAGAAATGCCACTTGCATCCATTGGAAAAGCATGGAAGCCACCGGCGCATGTGACAGACCTCTGTGAAGCAGGGTCACCTGTGCCACTGGCAAGGAGGAGAGCCCAGGGCAGGTCCTGGGGCATGGCGCAGTTGGAAGGGTCAGTCGGCCAAAGGGATTCCCGAAAGACCAGGAGAATGAAGGACCTCGGCGGGGGCCGCCCAGAACTCGCCGCCACAGGGCTTTGTCTCCACCCAGCCGAAAGGGGTTGCGCTGTGAGTGACAAGACCTCAGCTGGCCGCGTGGCGACCGGCCTGCCATCGCCCAACTCACGGCCACCTGTCCTGTGAGGCCGCACTGAGCCAGGGGAAGAGAGGGAGAAGGGGCATGGCATCCCCAGCTGTTTACAAAGACCTTCTGAAGACCAGGGGTGGCCGGTGCCGAACCAAGTCTCTCCTGGATGTGCCTGACCATGAGGTCCTGCCCGAAAGCTCTGCTGAGGCCATGCAAAGAGAGGGTGACCCCACTGTAGAACACCCGGAGAAAGAAATGACCCTCCCACTCGATGACTAAAGAGAGGGGTGAACTGGTGTGTCGGGGGTGCTGGGGTCCCCGCAGGCCCCCAGGAACAGCACATATTCTGTCTCACGGCTCTGAGTCAGGACTGCGCACGCATGTACCAGAACTCTCAAGTGGAAACCTTCGCTCACAGCAGAAAAGGCGCCTCTCAAAGACAAATACATTAAATAAACAAAGGATTTTAAACGGCCCTCCAACTCCCATCTTCCTCAGGACTATGCAACATCTCAAACCTGTGGCTGGCAGAAGGGCACACGCATCCCTCTTCTCTTAATTCAATCAGCTCTGTGCTCTTTGGCCCCGCCCAGAAAACCATCAAATGTCACAAAGTCCAATTTGCTTTGTGGAGGACGCACAGGGCTCCTCGGAGAAACACCGTTCCATTGTATTGTTGATGTTTATATCGATTGGCCTGTGGTAAAAGTGATTTCCTCCCACACCCCTCCCCTGAACCTCACAGAACCTACGGCCACATTAAGTGAGGACTTACTACGTGAACCCTTCGTCTGCAAGGCTGTAAAGATCAACACACACACTTTTCGTCTTTATCTCGTTGCTCTGAACCACAGACGGCTGCCCCACGGAACCTCCTGGGACTGGGGGAAGAACATTGGCCTGGGAATCCGGAAACCTCCGGGCCTGCCCAGGGCTCTGCCGTTCGGGGCCTGAGGCCTCGGCCTGTCCCCCCACGCCCTGGGTTCAAGCACCCTCCTTTCCGAATGTGAGGACAGACCCTTCAGCTGCCAGGATCCGAGGACGGCACGACCACAGGGCTCTCTCCCCTTTCACCAATGTAAGACAAATTGAAATGCCCCAGATGAGCAAACTGTCAGCCCGGCTGGGCCACCTCTGCCCCTTTTCCAGGAGAAGCGCACGGTCAGCGGAGCAACTCGCACACTCCCCGGCCACGCTGGCCGAGCCGTGACCCCAAACCCTTTACTGGATTGGGCTTCGTTTGTTTGATCAATTCTTCATCTTGAATAAAATGTTCCTGTTGGTGTTTTAATATAAGAAAGGAAAAGCTGGAAACCTGGGGAGGACATGGATTAAGAAATAGCTCAGAGCAACCAAGTTTTCCCTGTGGCCCTGCTGGGCACTTGTCTCTCCCAAGGGGGTGCTCCTCTGTCCCTGTCCCAGGACAGCACTTGCCCTGCCGCCCCGTGGCTCGGCGGGACTGACTTCTGACACTGCTCTGCCCCTGGAGCACTCCTCACTGGGCTCTAACAACGCTGCCACATCAAACCGTACTTTGCTCCTCTATGACACCTGTCGTAGGACGGGGGAGGAGCCAGCACACAGTGCAGCTCTGAGCCCTAACATCACTGCTCCCCGGGAGACGGCTGAGGCTGCCTCCCATTTACAGAGCAAAATCACGCACTCAGTACAGGGGCGGAAGTTGCCAGCTTTACTAATTACCAGAGAGTGGCTCCTGCTGGGGACGCGCAGACGGTGCATGCCAAGCGGTTCCGATCCGGCTTGCAGGGAGCCTGCGGGCCCTGCCTCTGCACGGCACAGGAGGCTGAAGCTGAGAGCAACTGTCAGCACAGGCTGATGTGGGGCAATGGGGGGCTTTCTCAGAGAGAGGAGGGAACTGGGGGATAGGAGTTTGCCTTTCCAAGCAGAAAGGAAGAGCAGGGTTCCACTTTCCCATTCACGCATCCTGGAATTTGGGGCGAAACAGGCTGTGAGACAGCAAACTGGCAAGGCACCCTTTTCCTGATTACTCTTGAGTTGCGCAGTGGCTGTTCCTTGCATGTGCTTTGCTAGGTCACGCCAAGCCCGCATCCACGTGCTCTCTGTCAAAGCTGTAGGTTCAGCCACGTGCCGTGGAAGCTTGGCGTGTTGCTTTAATGATGAGGAAGTTGAGATGTGGCTAAGGGGCAGTGCGAGCCAGCACTCGGGTGGGAAAACGTGACTGGGGCCAGAAGACCAGTAGGTCCCGCCCCCTGGCCGGGACACAGCCACTCCTCATCGTGCTGAGAAAGAAGATAAATCAGACCTTCTTCTGCAGCTACACGGGAGAGCGTGTCGCAGGGGCTGTGGCGACGAGAAGTGAGCCTGAGTACAGGTGAGGTGAGAGGTAATCTGAAGAGCTCAGGCGGTGGGCATCTGTCATTTTTGGTCACCCAGCATCTACACTGTGGGACTCCCTCTGGGATTTCTCCCTCTGGGTGCAGTCCGGGTGGGACGGTAAATCCAGGTGCCTGTCCTTCCACGGGGGTAGCCCGTCATACCCACCACTCAGCGCTGCCAGCAGGGCCACCAACCCAAGCTCGGCCCATAAGACTCTTTCCCTCCTCAGAAACGGTAGTTCAAGGACAAAGCGGGAGGGGCAGCGATCTAAACCCAGGCTATTCTGTAGTGTCCAGTATGGTTTTCCGGACTTGCCATTCATTCTGGGGGCAGGCACTGTTGTCCCCTTTCTGTGACTCCCTGTTTGGATGAAGGTGGCCAGAACTGATTTCTGAGAACCTTAACTGCTACTTTCTCACCACGGACATCTGACACCGAATGCCCAGGAAGGCCATGGGAAGAGAACAAAACACCGGTAGCAAACAGAGGAGAAACCACAGAATTCGGGGATGGATAGGAGCTTAGAGACCACTTTGCTGGGCTCCTTCCTTTTATGCACACAAAGGGCCCAGGGCGATGCACGCACTAGTCGAAACCCAGGGAGCAGTTTGTCTGTGGGCGCCACCCAGCCGCAGCCCCATTACCCGCCAGCCCCTTTCTAGGGCACGACTCTGGTTCTAAGACCGTCAGCCAAAGAGAGAGAAGGATGTCAACAGGGAAAACGATCTTCTCCACTGTTCTCCAGTCAGGACACACTGTTTGTTGTTGTTCTGTTGGCTTCCACGCACTTCCTCATCGCTCTCCAGGGCCTCCAAGGAAAATTATCCCAGGATAAGCCGTGGTCCAGCAAGGATGAAGTGGCTGTGATCCCACAGCGTCTGGTTCCGATTCCCAGCCCCAGATAACAGCCCCATGTGCTCCAGGAGACTGTCTCTGCCCATCCACTGCCACTCACACACACTCCGCTCCGTGGCTGTGACCCATCCCTCCCCGAGGTCACCTCCCTTCCGTCCTCACGAAGTGACCAACGTCAGCTTGATGATGCCCCCACCATTCAGAACCCCTATCGTATAAAGATTTCCAAGCCCCACCCAGCGGCTTGCCCAGGACGAGGACAATGAGAACAGTAAAAGCTGTATGGGGATTTCAGGCACGCCTGTGAGACTCCCGGAGCCTGCACCATTTCTGGATAAGCACAGAGAGGGGGAGTGGGGAAGCAGGATCATCTGTACATATCTGGTCAGGGCAGAATTTAGAAACGGTTGGCACAAGTTTGTTCTCTTTGGCCGTGGTCTGCCTACAGCTGCTGCTAAGCCCCCAACCCCGGGGTAGCAGGACATCTGGGTGGACAGGTAGCACCATCTACACACACGACATCCAGACAGGACACCTGTGCCCGGATACACCCGAGGGCCAGCTATCCCAGGCCTACACACAGTGCAGTGTGGCACGCTCAGAACCCACTTCCCCGTCTGAGCTCCCTGCTATCCATGTCTCACACCTCCTAATCCTCTTTCTTAATCTTTCAATTCTGGGGGGACTAGAGTCACTTCGCTAGGTCCATACCCACAACCCTTGGCTGCAGTTGCTAATTCCTTTCCTCAATAAGGCTCACAGAACTCATTTAAATACTTTTTACCCCAGATACAAATGCCTCTATTATATAGGGGACCATCTGGGCTGCTACAGCTAGCTAGCTGTGTTGCTATCAACTCCTTTTTTAGGGTTTGTGAATCAGTTGCCAATATGGGGAAAGAAAAAAAAAGGAAGTCAGCTCCAAGATTCTGCTTTCCTCCCCTGCATTTTTTTCCCAGCAGGAGAGCTATATTCCATAGGCAAAATGGACCCCATGAACACAAAACCAGAAGAGATACCTAAGGCTGAGTTTCTGGAAATGTCAGTCCCGGGTTCTAGGCAGCTTGGGGGAAGGATGTGGTATCAGCTCACTCCCCTGCCCTTGGGCCCTCCGGCTGGGCTAAGTAACCCTGCTTGACCTCCAGCCGATCTAGGAATTCTGTGAAGGAGAGGAATAAGAGGAGGTCAAAAGTAACGAGAAAGAAGGGAAGAAGGAGATAAGGAAGCAGTCAATGCCCAGGAGTCCCTGAGGCCAGGGACACCCCAACAACCAGACCCCTTCTCCTGAACCACCCAGGAGCACCTGCTGGGCAGGGGAGTGGAGCTGAGCTCTGGGTGGTAGGCAGCCCAAACCTTCCAAGAATGGGAACGGAGCCCTGACCGGTGGGCTCAGTTGGCCGGGCGTTGTCCTGCAAAGTGATAATGCTGAGACAGTGAAAGAACGCGCAGCATTTAGGTCCAAGGGCATCTGTGTGGGAAGAGGAATAAACACACCTGGACTGGAGGCCATGCAACTCCCCGTGGAGTTGCGGCTACGAGATGGGGGGACAGAGAGAGACCGACTGCAGGGTAGACACGCGGCGGGCCTCCAACACCAAGCCGACGCGGCCACTAGCCTAGATCTGGGAGTGCCCACCCTTAGTCTTCAGGCCCCACACCCAGGGGCAGGGGTGGCCCCAACCTAGACCCTGAAGTCCTTCAATCCTGTGATGCTGGGCACACGGAAACGTCAGCGACTGGGACAGTCTATCAGCTTCCTCTTGATGACGATAACTTTTTTAGTGTTTTCTATTTTGGCTTTACTGTAGCATATGTGAGGATGCCTCATGTTTGCCTCTCTCTCTATGCCAGATTAAAAGTACCTGCCAGCCTCCTCACTCTGTTCTGAGTTGGTATTCAGAGAGCAATTCGGGATTTAATTGTGCACTTGAAGTTTTAGGTGACCTTTATGGGAACTAATCAGCTCCCATGTGCCATCGGCATGAGGGCCAGTCTGAGTCGCCCACGTCAGGACACAGAAGCCCTGGCTCCGAAAGGCCCCAGCAGCCACTGTCCCCCCACAGCCCCCTACGGCGGGTGGGAGTTTGTGACCTGCAGGCATGATGTCGGCATTTGAACCAAGCCAGCCATTTTCTTTCCCTAAGGACCCCCCAGTGACGAGCGGAGGGAGCGACCCAGAAGCACTCTGTACC
Source organism: Desmodus rotundus (assembly GCF_022682495.2). Taxonomy (NCBI): domain Eukaryota; kingdom Metazoa; phylum Chordata; class Mammalia; order Chiroptera; family Phyllostomidae; genus Desmodus; species Desmodus rotundus. The sequence goes on along the minus strand of NC_071396.1, from coordinate 10,933,089 downwards.
TGGTCCCCAAGGGATGGGAGACAGGTGTATTTCCCCGTCATCCCTGACCAAAAATGGGTACCGCAAAACACCACGGACTCCTATCTTGAGGCATAAAATCCACACAGCTGATGGCAGCCCTGACATCGTCCTCTGCCCTAGGGCGCATAGGCCCCTGTGTGACAGCCCCTTCCAATGACAGCAGTTCCTACTGAACCTTAGTCCAGCGGGGCCCTCCTCACCTCCAGCCGGACTGCTCTGCCCCTCCAGGTCTCCCTCAGCCTGGTGATTCTGGACTGAGCTTGGTGACCCTTCCGCCATGCCTGGGACTCCTCGGGCCTCCAGTGGAGCCCAGGAATGTGCGTTTCACCTGATGGAACCAGGTAAGTCTGGGTAACCATTCATGAAGCAAACTTGTCAAACTTGGGTTGGCTACAGGAAGCTACCGGAGCCTGAAAGTGCGTATTCTTCACTCACCGGGCTCTGGCCACTGTGCCGCCTCTGTGCTAGGCACTGAGGCTACAAATGAGGGCGGAGCTCCTGTCCAGGAGGGGCTTATGGTGCAGTCAGAGAGTCAGATACAAAACCACGTGACCAGTGCAAAGTGGGGCTCAGGATAGGGGGCTCGGATAAAAGGGAGAGTGGGACTTCCCTGAGGATGAAGCTGGTCAGGTGAAGAACGGGGTGGGTGGAGGACATTCCAAGGGCATGAAACAGCCTGTTCAGATAACTGCAAGCAGTCGAGGGTGTGCGGAACACAAGACAAGAAACCAGGCTGAGCAGCTATCCAGGCCCTGGTCCTGCAGGCCCCTAAACTTTGCAGGGACAGAAGCCAGATGAATGCTTGGTATGGGAATGACAAAAAGAGACCCTTGTGGGTGTTAGAAAGGGCACTCTTGGCTGATCTGTGGGGGGTAACCAAGGAGACCAGCTTGGAAGAGACACGACTCTTTGAGAAAGAGCAGTAAGAGCCTGAACCGAGGCAGGGAGAAGAAGGGATGGAGAAAGGACAGACAGGAGTGGGGAGACACTGGTGCTCCTGGGCCCACTGGGGCTATGGAGTAAGGGGGGCGTGTAGACGCATGCAGCCTGGGACCAATTATGGGACGTGGGATAGGCGGCCCATATAGGCCGTGGGATAGGCTACATGGGTGACAGGTGGGCAAGGCAGCGGGGCCGCCAGTGGAGAGATGAAGAGAGGAGGAAGAGCCCACAGAGGGGCAGGTAGGGGGACAGTTGGGGGGCGAGGAACACAGAAGCAACAAAGACAGCCGCAGGAAGAAGAGGACATGGATGTGTCAAAGGCACCGAGAGGCCACGTTGGGAGGACCCAGGGCCCATGCCAAGAGCAGAGATGAGGGCACAGGCAGGGGCCAGGGAGAAATTAATTCCTTTACAAAAGAGAAGCAGCGGCGGCGAAACACTAACACCTGCCAATCCTGGGCGGGGACTGCAGGAGCCTTTATGGGTCTCTGAACTTCTCTGCATGTCTGATGTGGAATAAAAAGAGGATCGCAGGCGGGACGTGGTGGAGCCAAACTTGTCTGTGAGGGATGAGGCGGGATGGCATCAGGGGCACAAAGGGGCTGGCCTGTCAGCTCAGAGACGTCCCGCCTTGGTACCTGCCGGGAGGAAGGACCATCAGGAGGGCAGACTCTGCCCCTTTGGAGTCAGGGGAGGAAGAGGAACTGTGCACAGGCTTGGGGCAGTTTGGGGGTGGGGGCCGAGCCCCCGGCGGGGGGGGGGTGCCCTGTCTGATAACCTCCACACTCTCTGTGAGTTGGAGGCAAAGTCATCTGCGGAGAGGAAGTGGTCAGGGGCTTTGGGGAGCTACAGGGGGCCCTGAGAAAATGCCAAAGGCCTAGAACAATTTTGTAGGAGCCGAAAGAACTGGGAGGGGACACACTGATGTGTTAGGAGGCCATAAGAGGCCTGGCTGAGGTCCTGAGGTTGGATGATGTCACTCATGTCTGCCCCAGCAGCTCAGGCACCAGGTGGTGGGGGCAGGGGGGGAACGGGCCAGCTCCTGGGAGACCGAGGGCTTCCCAGGGGTAGTAACAGCACACAGGACACAGTGCTGAGAGTAGTGCTAAGAGCTGGGTGGAGGACGTGAGGTCTGATGACACAGGGCAGGACCTGGACCCTAGCCTCAAGGGCGAGACGTCACAGTCACAGGGATGGCCAAGAGCAGGGCAGCAGAGTGGGGCTGAGAAAGCCCGGGGGTCACACCTGAAAGGCAGGCCCAGGGAGTGGGCCCCGAGGGAAGGAAGTGGCTGCTGGAGGTGACGGTCACCAGCAGCATCTGGGATGGAGGATAGAGGATAAGGGGGTGTGACTGTGACCAGATGCCAAGTCCTCGGTGGCTCCAGATGATGGCGACAAGGAAGTCCGGTAAGGTCCCTGTCCAGAGAGCACATCGCCACAGGAATTCATCTGCAGACCTCCCACGAGGGGGAGGAACCACCTAGCAGGAGTGCGGAGACGATAGCACAGAGCCACTCCATGTGAGGGGCGCTGGGATGAGGCGAGTGAGGTCATCAGGCCTTGCAGTTCAGGAGGGCACTCTGCCTGGGCGTGGCTGCAGGACCAGGAGGGGTGGAGGCTCCAAGTACCTGGCAAAGGCCTCCTCTGCCTTCCACGTTTGCTCAGCACCTCTACGGTCCAAGTCAAGCATTACCACTCCCTACAACGTCCAACCACAAACAGGCCTTGAAATCTCACCAAGCAGATGGAACGGGGACCAGTGCCGGCTGGTTTTAGGTCCTCTCTGAGTTCTGCCCTCTTCTCTCCCCTCTCTCCACCTGACCATGGTAGGCCTCTGATATGGGTGCAAGCTTCTCTTCCAGGGAGGGCTGGGAAATCACCAGCCAGCCCCTCAATGCCAGCAAGGGTGCGGTGGCCCAGAGGGCACAGATGTCACACCTTAGCGAAGGCATTGTCCCCAGCTACAGCCAGTACTGCTCCCCAGGCTGTGCCTCTGCAGGAGCCCAGTGGCACCGTCATCGAGATGGCCCCTACACCTCATGGTAAGAGCCCGTTGTCTTTGGTAACGACTCCAGTTTCCAAGGCTCCGAAGTGCCAGGGTACAGGGGAACACACATGTAGCCAAACTGCCCCAGGAGCAGTCCCTGGGAAGCAGCCAAAAGCCAAATCAGAAATGAGTTACCAAGTCAGCCGGAAGTGCGCCAAGCCAGAAGGAAGCAGGAATTACTCCACGAGCATTTACTGAGCCCCTGCTATGTGCCAGTCACTGTTCTGGGCTCCGAAGAAACAGCAGGGAATCAGCAAATGTCACCACCCTCATGGAGCATCCTCAGACCACCGCTGTGAGGCCATGGACAGGTGGGAGGATGACAGAGGAGGGGCGGAGGGGAGGCCAGAGGGGCAAAGGTCACATCTGCAGGCGTGATGCCAGAGGAGGCTGGGGAAGTCTTGAGCAGAACAAGAAGTGGAGATCAAGTGAGTTATGGCCAAATGAGGGTCTTCAAAAGAGAAGCCACTGTCAACTCCGGGCGTCCCATCATGTCATTGGACCCTTTTTGTTTGTTTGTTTGTTTCCAGATGGACAGTTTGAGAAACTGAGCCTCACTCGGTTCCTAGCGGCTGAATCTGTGACAGGGGGGAGCTGGCCGAAAGGCTCCGCTACAAGGACCTTCCACCGAGCAGAACTGCCTCTCGGGGAGCCTGTGTTTGTTAGCATCAGTCGGGGCCCATTAAAACTCTCCGACAGCAAGTGCTGCCGTGAACCCAAAGAAATATTGTTGGGAGTTTATTTGACTTCTATGTTGTGACAACTTGGGGTTTTAAAACGTGACTGCACATATTTAAAAAAACCTTAAAAGTTAGACCCCTCAAATAATCGGTATTGAATCCTCGATCTTTTCAAAGGGTGGTTTCATCTGTGTTTACATGGACAAGACAATCTGCAAACGGGCCCAACCAAGCTGGAGCTGAGAGGGCCCTTGTGGGTGAACTGTTCATTTTGTCTGGGCTGGAAACAGACACCCCCTCATACCTGAAACCCATCAGACCACGTTTTCTCCTTCTAAAGGTCCGTATGCGGTTTTTAGAAATACGCAGACACACAGTGACTGGAAGAGAAGACACCCAAATCTTTTGTGGATGATGAGATTAGTGGTGCTTTCCTTCCACTATATGTCTGTGTATTTTCAAAATTTTCAGCAAGAACCCTGTATCATTTTATAAGCAGAAAACATAATTTTGAAAAAATGAAATGGAATTTCCTCTTTTAAAAAAGAATATATATTTTAGCATCTTGTTGTAACTCCGACCAGAACTTCCAACTCTAAATATTTTATTTATACTATGGTTTCTATCCTTTGGATGGAAACATTATCCACTATTATCAAAGTTAAACAATCCAACGACAGTCACTAGCATCAGAAAAAGGACATGGGCATAAATCCCAGGTCCACCACATACCAGCTGGGCAGCCTTGGGCAAGTTTCGTAACCTCTCTGGTCCATAGTTGCCTAATTTGTAAAATGTTGGTTGTGAGGACTAAAGGGCTGCCTGGACAGTAGGAGACTGTGCCTGAAGGTACGCAAAGCCACACACACACACACACACACACACACACACATTCGGTTTTATTCCGCATCTTCCAAATGTGACAAATGTACTCAAAGATAGTGGCTGACATAAAAATAAGTGAACTGGGCCCTGGCTGGTGTGGCTCAGTGGATTGAGCGCCAGCCTGTAAACCAAAGGGTCGCAGGTTCGATTCCCAGCCAGGACACACGCCTGGGTCGAGGGCCAGGCCCCCAGTTGGGGCTACATGAGAGGCAACCCATCAATGTGTCTCTCACACATTGATGTTTCTCTCCCTCTCTTTCTCCCTTCCTTCCCCTCTCTCTAAAAATAAATACATAAAATCTTTTTAAAAAAATAATGAATTGGTAATTTTAAATATTTTCACTTGAAAATAAATGCAGGTAAATTTTCAACGTAAAAAACAAGACTCAAAAAACGTGTTGTGCTCGTGGCTGGCCACATCCATCCTTGCTCCCAGACCCGCAGTGGGCCGAAGGGGGAGGCAAGCAGCTGGAGACCCATCTGCGAAGTCTTTAGGATGCCTAGAACTGGCCTCCTGTGGACACTAAGTAGTAGCTACCCTCATTGTCCCGAAGCAGGACTGTAGACTTAATAAGAAAAACGTGTCATCTTCACATCTTACAGCCCAGACGTGGCTGTGGGGCAGGCCTTTGGACTGCGGTGTCTTGCTAAGTGCCCAATTCCCTATTTGGGATGTCAGCATACGCTAAGCGATCGATATGGCTCATCAGATCAGGAACTACACATGGAATGCAGGAGCCTGGAGAGAAAGCAGCCACACAGTCTGATACAGAGCTCACTGTCCTAAACTTTGGTTGAAATCATTTCCCCCAGATAACCGACGCCTGCACACACACTGTGCGCCCTGAAATCAGTGCATCTCGGGTTTCCCCCTCAATAGCCAGGCCCCAGGTCCACGCGGCAGGGCTTCAGGGTATTTGATTTGGAGAGGCAGAAAGAAGGACTCGGAAAGGAAGGGGAGCTGAGACTTGGGAGGTGTTACTGTAATTTGAATTCAAAGAGCACTGATTCTTTTTATTCTTTGAAACTGGAATCTTGCCATTTCCACTTGGTATCAGGACCTGCCCCAGGCTTGGGTTCCGACCACCCAGCTGTCCCTGGGAAGGGGGTGAATGTTGGAGACCCGGCGAGCAGGGGCCAACATGGGGTCACGGCCACGCCTGGTTTTGATTCAAATGTCTATTAGTCAACCAGTGGCACAAACTGTCCATTTAATCAACCCTCTCTTGAATTCTTTCTCATCTTCCCCTGAGTGAGAGGAAAGGATTCTTTCTGGTCACCTGCTCTGCTTCAGGGGCTGGTTCAGAGAACTCCATACCTGGAGCTCTCTGGTACCTGCCACACTCCGGCCAAGGCAAACACATAAAGGGAAAGCAAATGAAGTTATGCCGCAAAGAGGGAGTGCTGTAGTTAGCCCTCTAGAATGCAGATAACTTCCCCAAACCAGAGAAGCAGGGGAAGCTCCTTTAAAACCCATGAGCAACTGTCTGCGGTACTGTTCAGGTATGATCCACCCTGCACTCCCTTTTCTTCTAAATTGGGTCAAGTGTTCTCTTTCCTACACACCTGTCAACAACTGCAAGTCTCAACTCTCCACCATAGATTAGACCCAGAATTCCGGGGCAGAGGAAGAGAGGGTGCAAAATCCCACTACTTCTCACCCTCAGATTCCCACGTCGACTGACTCACCAACGTGCCCCGCCTTGGACATGAGGGGAAGCTTGCAGATCATTGGACTCCACTTTCTCACTTTTGAGATGTGGAAGGGGACGAGCAAATCTCATACCTAAGGTGACATTGGTTAAAAGCCTTCCTCAATGTGTCTCCCCGAGGTCCCCTCCCCTCCTTGTAAGAGGTGATGCTGCTGCTTAGTTCTACTGCAAGATAAACACTCACATTCTAGAATCCACTTCTACTAAACAGCACATCTCACCTACCCTGCAACCTCCTCGAGTCCTCCTTCCCGGTCACCCCCTCTGCCTGTGCGCTCAGGCTCCCCAGAACTGGGTCTCAGGGGGTTCATCTGAGGGCCCTCCCACTGTCACCCGGACTTGCTGGGCAGGGCAAGGCCTTTGACGGCAGGAAAGGACGATACACTGTGGCTGCTCCTTCCAAACCGCCTGACCGCAGCATCCGGCCACCAGCTCTCCAGTGGACAGGGCAGAGAGCTGCAGCGGCCTGGGAGAAGGAAGCCCTGAGAGTCGAACAGACTTGCCAAAGGTTGCAGTCTCCGTAAGAGGACCAGCGCTCTTCTCGGTCCTGTTCCCTGCATTCCATCTCCCATTCCCACAGCACACCTGCATTATTGGGACCTGCCATGACTGCCCTCAGCCTGGGTAGCCCTCTGGAAGGATGGTAGGAAAGCTGCTGCCCCCCTGGGATGCTGGGGGTCCCCTCGTGGTCTGCCACCTGCAGGTGGTCTTTGGGAGAGGGACAGCGTAGGCCCCGGGAGAGCAAAGGAGGTAACTTGCTCCTCTGGCCTCTCTGCGTGACTTTCCTCCACCGCCTCCCTCCTCCCTGTCCTTCCCCAGGCTCCCTCACCTCCCTGCTTTTCTCTGCATCCTCCACCTCAACCCCCACGACCTGGGGGCCCCTCCCCTCCCCTCCCCCTCCCAGCCTCTCTCCACTTTCTCTTACAAGGCACTCCTGTAGTCTTTCCACTTTGTCTCCAATTATGTCTAAATGCAACCCACCACAGATGCTGACATTTTAAATGTTTAGTTGTTATAGTTACTTGACTAATTGCTGGGCCCCACCGCTGCGCTTCTCCCGCGGGCAAGAGAGGAGGGGGCAGGGTTGGGGGGTGGGGGTGTCACCACCACTCCCGGCCCAGACGTTGGCCAGGCCCTGGCAAGGGGGCCTTGCCAAGGAACCGGCCGCCCTCGACTCCTCCAGTGGCCAGGTCGCCGAGGATGCCCCCGGCGCCCCAGGCCTCGGATGCCCCAAACTGTTCCAGCCGCGGGACAGGGAGCGCCCGGGGGTCTAACCGGCAGACGCGCCACGGTTGGTCTCTCCGCCCTCCCACCCTCGCAATGTGGAGACAGTGAGATGGCATTTTAGAGAAATCGGGGAAAGAGCTGGACGGGAGTGCGTTCAGGGCGAAAGAAGAGTTAGAAGCCGCTGCCGGCTACTCACGTGCCAGATGGCGAAGAAGATGAGCGCAGCGCACAGCACCAGGGAGAGCATGTAGCAGAAAGCAGCGAAAGTGAAGGCCATGGCCAGCTGGCGGGCCGCCCGCACCCCAATCCCGCCACACACAGTGGAGACTCCAGAAGGCCAACGTTCCCCTCAAGGACCGCGCCCCCTCCAAAGGGGAACAGAAAGGAGCCACGCCTGCACCCTCCCCTCGAGGCCAGTGTCTGGGAGGTGGCACGCCACGCGGAGTGAAACTCGAGGGTCAGTGAAGAGAAACAGGATTCCACAGGCTCCAGCGACCTGCGGGACCAGCCCGCCCGCACAGACGGGGAAAGATGCGTCCAGCGTCGTTGGGGGGAACCGTCTCCAAATTGTTGAAGAAATCAGATCAGTGGAGAACTCCTGCAGATTGGTGCCAACCAGCGGGCCTCTCCGGACAAGCACGGCAGGGGTGCGAGGGCTCCGCGGAGGACAGAGCGAGCAGCCTCCGTCTCCCCGAAACGCAGGAAGAGCCCCCTGCTTTCCACTCCTACGCCGAAGAGGGGAGGCTAGCGCGCCGCTCAGGACCCTTCCGCGCCACCGAGGCGCAATCGGACAGCGTCCAGCAAGGTGCCCGGGCGCACTCCGAGCTCCTCCCAAATCCCAGGGCCGGCAACGGCTCTTTCCCGGGAGGGCTCCTCTTCAGGTAGCCGGGAAGAGCCAGGTCCCCCTGGACCTGAGCTCCGAACGCGGCTTCCAGAGCAGCTGTGCACCCCGAGGCGCGCCCGACCCCAGCTGCGGCTTCGGCCCGCCGGCCTCGGTCACCCAAGTTCCCCGAAACTACGGATCGGACCCTGGTGGTGGGTGCCACGGGCTCCAGCCCAGCGGGCCTTCTCCTGTCCGAGCGGCTCTAGTGCCGGATTTCAAGGCCAAGAGCTGTTCGCCGCGGAGCTGGTTCCACCTGCTGCAGCCGCCGCCTCTGCCACAGCGAGCACAGAAGCTGCGCGCCCGGGGTCCCCTCCCTCTCGGCGCCCCACCCTCGGCTCCGGCGTCGCCGAGCACGCCCTCCCCGGCGGGCGGAGACTGCGGCGGCGGGGGCTGGGAAAGGTGGGTGGCCGGGTGGCGCTGGGCGCTGGGTCGCCGTCGCTGCTGCAGTTGTGCGCGCCGGCCTCTCAGAGGAAACTTGAGGCCAGCTGCGCAAGGCCAGGCTTTGGTGGGGTCGGGTGACGTGGGGAGGATCAGGGACTTTTTAAACACGTGCGTCTGGAGGAGGTGGGACGCTGCGGAAGGGCATGGTGTGTACCTGCCTCCTCAAGACGTCAGCCTCCCCTCCCAGTTCTCGCAGCTTTCGCCCGAGTGGGAGAGTGGAGGCAGAGGAAGCTGCGCTCGTGTTGGTTGGGGATACAGGTCAAGCCCTTGGGCCCAGGATTGCTCGCCTGGGTTTTCTGTAATGATTCTGGTGCGCCGAATGCGTTGGCGGTGCAGCTCCTACCCCCGGCAAAATTCTCCATCAGCGGCTTTCCCTCGACTCCCCCACCCTCCCCTGCCTCTGACCTTGGGATTGGAGAAACTAGACTTCGTGCACTATTCTGGGCTGAAGAAGCAGAAACGTGGGCTCTGCGTTACTGGTGTTGGTCTGGAGGGACTGTCCAGAGGATGTGCCTCTGGAGTCAGACCCCTTAGGAACTGCAAGTGTCTCAACCTCTTTAAACCTCGGTGCCTGTGTCTGAAAAGCAGGGAGACCAGCACTCCCAGGCCCGCTGAGGGATTGAATGAGTGCAGAAGTAAAGAGCCTAGCACAGAGCCCGGCACTCGGCACGCGTTCAGTAAACGGTAGGCGCTGCCATCTGCACACGGGGCCCCAGGGGCCTGGAATCTTGGAACTGCGTCTTGTGTCCTTTATACGGGATTTCTCATACGGCAGTGAACACGGCTACTGTTGTTCCAGCCAGAGCTTGGGGTTCAGATAAGGAAGGAAATACAGAAAGCAAGGGGAAATACCCTGAAAAGTGATGGGCAGATCCGGGGGAAAGACTACAACCACACACGGCTTGGGGTGAATCTCAGAGCACCTGGCGTCTTGCCCTGAATAGGCACGAAATGAATAGCTGACGGGTGCCCGTCCTGGTATGCTAGCCGCACAGTCCACGAGATATGGTTTGATGCCCTTAGGAGCTGGAAGGAATGAGTTACAGGGAGCTAGCCAGTCCTACAACTAGCTAATGGCAGAACCAGAGTCAGGTCTGCAGACTCCTAATCCAGGACTCCCTCCATGACACCCCAACATTCTCACCACTGTCTGGCTGCACCTGCAGTTTGGAAACTAGATGCGTTTCGGTGGCAAGTGCAGAAACAGGAGCAAGTCCAATGGCTGTGAACAAAGTGGTCAACAGACCAGCATTTAATTGCCTCTGGGTCAAGACCGGCTACATACTTGGCTGCGCTGAGTGTGAAAGGAAAATGTAGGGCTTCTTTTTGTTTAACAAAAATTGTTAAGAATTTCAGGATGGCAACAGCAGAGCATGAAGCCCCGTGTGAGGCCCACCTGAGTCTAGGACCCTGAGCTAGTGCTTCTGAACCGAAGCAGGAAGAGAGGCAGAGAACAGGACCGAGGAGAGCGCTGGTCTTCTATAGAGACTGTGCAACCTTTAGCAAGTCCGTCGGACTCTCAGGGCTTCCTTCTCCCAGGCCGTTGCAGCTCTCTGCCCTGTCCACCAGAGAGCTGGTGGCCGGATGCTGTGGTCAGGCGGTTTAGAAGGAACAGCCACAGTGTATCGTCTCCTACGGTCAACAGCCTTGCCCCACCCAGCAAGGCTGGGTGACAGTGGGAGGGCCCTCAGATGAACCCCCTGAGACCCAGTTCTGGGGAGCCTGAGCGCAGAGGCAGTGGGGATGACCCGGAATGAAGACCATTGAACAATGAATCCCCATTTCCCCTTCCCCGGCCCCTAACAACCACCATTCAACTTTCTTTATGAATTCGACTACTCTGGACATCTTCTACAAGTGGGATGCCACCCTGCCTCATAATTTAACTCTTCCTATGTCCATCTCCCTCTATAAAATGGGAAGTCCTCAGCATCAGAGACTCTTATTTGTCTTTCCATCATAACTATCCCTCGGTGTGTCGGGCATATAACAGACGCCCGATAAATGTTAGGTGGATGGATGGATGAGGGGATGGATGCATGCAGTTGCCACAGACTGACTGTCAGCTGACCTCAATAAGCCTGCTGCGCCAGATGAGGAGCAAATGCAGACAAGGGCCGTGTCTACTCTGCACTTACCTCTACTGCCCTGTAAGCACCATAAGCAGGGCACGGCCCATCCCTGGAAGGAGCTCAAAAGCTGACACAGTCGCACAGAGCCAACGACGACTTTGAGAAGAACAGCAGAGGAGTGCAGACGCCATGGAGGCATCTAGCACAAGGCTCCGACATCATGTATATTCAACAGACGTACTTCTCGCTAAACTGAATCAGATGACAAGCCAGTCGCAAGCTTTGGGCTTAAATTCCCACTTTCGAGCTGTGCTGGCTCTATGCAAGTAACTTCATCTCTTGGCGTCCTGCAGGTGTGGATGAGCTCTGACGTGACAACCAGGACGCAGCAAATGCAGAAGCCACGTTTTCATCACAGAAGCGGCAGGGGGATGGGGCAGGGGGCACAGAGGAGGGTCTCTAATCACAGAAGTGATGATTTCAGAGAATCCTTGAGTTAGGGAGGCAGAGTAATGGGACCCGGCTTCCTGCTTGTGCTCCTAACTCATCTTAATGTCATCTTCCCACGAACGCTGCCTTCTGCGGAAATTAAGTGATTTTCCTATTATTAACACCATTAAACAGGCACTGTAAACAGATGGCAAACAATTAGCCTTTGCTAGAAACACCCCCTTTAGTTCTGGGCCCTGGCTCCTTCCACACCCAGAGATGCGGCTTCAGTTTTCACAATGCTGCTTAAGAGGCAGCTGTCCTGTTGGGGGAAATCATCTTACTCAGAAGCTGCTGAGCTTTCGTGGGGAGCTCAACAGTGTGTGCTGGAGGTCTGCGATGGCACACCCTCCAGCTGCGGGTCTAAAACCCAGCCCCTCGGTCTGGCTCTTTACCCTCCTGAAACATTGGTATGGGTGCTGCAGTAGACAGGGCTAGCACTGTTAACAACAGGAGAACTCTGTGATGCCGTTGGGTTTTTTTTTCTACTTGCTAATTCAGATAGGAAACTTGAGAGCCTAAGCTTTTCCATCAGATGTGATTCCTTCCCGGGCTTCCACGTGCTGAGAGTGGCTGTGCTGTTCTTATGACAACGTCAGGCGTCCTGGGGAGAAGCTCAGGCTATTAAGTTTAGCCTCACAGCTAATGAGCCTGTAACTCCCAAGATTAATGTGGATCTAATTTTACGGAGTCTGAGTATGCATGCCATGATCTCCTCTCCTCCCAGGTCCCGACTCCAGGATGCCCTGACAGTCCTTTCTCTGCTTGCTGAGCTCAGCTCTCCTGTCTCCTATCCCTCTGTGCCCTGCCAGCACTTCAGGTTGTAAAAGGTGTGCCACTTGATTACTTCATTTTCCTCAGTGCCCTTAATGGGTGTCTGAAACCACTGTAAAGATCAGGGTGTCTGTACACAAATGCGCACACATGCATAGAGTGCCCGCACACGCATTGTACACGCACACATGCAGAGTGCCCACACATGTGCACGTGTGCAGAATACATGTACACACACAACACCTGTACACACAGCATCCATGCACACCCTGCCTGCACACATACTCGCACATGTGTGCAGCATCTGTGCACACACATGCACAGTATCTGGGTGCGTGCACACATGCACAGTGTCTGTGTGCATACAGGCCCGCATGCAAGGACTGTGCATGTGCACGCACACACAGAGTGTCTGTACATATACACACATGCACACACTTGGAATGAAAGAAGCCCTTTTGCATTCGAACAAGAAGTTCTCAAAACTTCCTCTCGTACCAGATGTCATGTGATGAGCCCAGCGGATAACAGCAGAAATGTCTCTGTGTTCCATGAACGCAGTTTAACGATAGTGGTTGTCAGCAACCAGTACCGATGGCTCCCCAGGTGCCAGATCTGGGGCAAGCGCTTGCCAGACACCGTTTCCTTTCATTCTCACCCTGCGAGGTGGGAATTATCATCTCCATGGGACCAGTGATAAAACTGACTCAGAGAGGGCAGGCACTTAGCTGAGGTCACACAGTAAACAGCAGGATTCATGTCCAGATCTGACTCTAAAGCCAGAGCTCTAACCCCCCCTCACTGTACCCCAGAGCTGGAGGCCTAGGGATGCTGGCTTCCTGGACAGAGACGGGAGAAACCTGGAGCTAAGCCTCTGAGAGTGAAGATGGGCTGCTTTACAGCTCAGTGTCTGGGGTCTATGAAAACACAAGCTCTCTAGTTGGGACCACACCAGCCTTTGTGTCCTGGTGTGCAGGACAAGGAGTAGATGCCAAGATAGTTGGACCTGATTCATTTGTGGTCTCTCCTGACTCTTTGAAATGGGCCTCCAAGAAACCCAGCTTCCCAGTGACTCCAAACTCCTCACAGAAACCACTGGTAAGGCCCAGAGGTACAGAGAAGTTAGGTAACTTTGCCAAGAACACACAGCTAGTACAGGGAAGGGCAGGATTCAAACCCAGACAATGGGAGCACAGAGCTGGCTCCCAAACCCCACACCTCACAAAGGGCTTGGACTAACCACCCAGAAGGTGAAGCCCATCAAAAATGACTTCACAGTTCAGAGGGAACAGTGGCTGGGAAAGAGGAGAAAGTTGACAGAGGCGATGACCCTTCAACCACACCTGGAAGAGCAGGCAGGATTTAGGGAAGTGGGAGGGGGCAGGTGCCAACGTGCATGTTGTTTCATTGATCACCGAACAGAACCGCTTGGCTATGAGCTAACGCAGGAGTGAGATGACAGTAAAAAGTAGCTTTGGGGACCTCGAATGCTAACCTGGATTAAATTGTAGGGAAGTTAAGAGAAGTTCGGGTCTACCTTCTCCAGTTGGCCTCCCACATCATGTTCCGGTGCACGTCGGTCACTGCAGGGGCGGAGCTGTTTCTGCAGCGAGACCCCTGTGGACCTCACAGGGGAGTGGAACGCACAAACGAAGCCCAGCAGTACCACGGGGCACAGCTGTCACAAGTCCAGCCGGGGCCTGCCACCTGGGAGGGGAGGGCCAGGGCCAGAGGCATGGAAAGGGGACCTCTGGGGCACACATTCACCCCATGCTCCCGGATGAGAGGAGAGCTGTCGCAGCGAGAGGGCAGGACGTCATAGGAGTAAATAACCCCAAGCAACCAGATATCCTAAAATCTTTTACAAGGTCGTATGGCGGAATTAGGGCTTCAATGACTTATTCAGCAAACATTTGCTCATGATCTGCCATATGCCAAGTATTGTGTTAGGATTGAAAATCAAACATTCTAATATACTGGTAATTCTCAAACCTCCCAGCCAGACAAGCCCCGATTGGGAGGAGCTGGACAGCCCTTCCCCCTCCAGGGAGCCCCTTGCTGGCGTCTGGGCAGCTGTGTGTGTGTGTGTGTGTGTGTGTGTTTTCTGGATTTAAAATCATTTCTCCTCTCAGAACTTGAGTCTGGGGCAGAAATACCACGTTGACCTACAGCTCAGGCACCAGAGACCGAAGTGTCCAAATGTCGACAAACGATCCATGCCAAAAGCAGCCCAGAGCAAACCCTCCAAGAGTCAGCTTTGAAAAGAGGCTGCAGCCTGCAGCTCACCCAGCACAAAATCAGGAAGACATGCAGCTTACATGTCATTGGACCCCACATACTCCTCCCCATCCAAGGAGACTAAGCTGTTATTTCGAATCAGAATGTGCAGGTATAATAAAGATGACGTGTCATACCTTTAAGTGCCCTTGGACAGGACGTGAGCATGGACATGCTGGGAATTCCGTGACCTTCGGTGGCAGAGCCTGTGCATAGCCAAGTCGTGGGCTTCCGCCCCTTAGAATTATTCAGTTGCCCTAACATCCGGGCAAAGGTGAGCCAAAACCATGACCAAACTTAGATAAGGAAGCTTCGATTGGTACATCTGCAGGTTTTCTGAACAGCAAGAATTGTGCTCACTTAGCCACTTTCTTCTCCAGAGCTCAGGCCTTTAATCAATTCTTACAGAGATCTGGGAAGTTGATCCCCTGTAAAATGGCTCAAAAAAAAGTGGGTCAGGGAGAAGCTGGTGGCTTGGCCCAAGGCTTAATGCTACATCAGCCTCGGAATTGAGAACAGAAGTTTCTAGGGCCGACCTTTCCTCTCGCAATAGGTTCCACAGCCAGAGTAAGCCTGCCACCAAAATCCGAGGTTTTTTTTAACTCCTAGAATCAGCACCATCAAGTCAGAGTGAAGAAAAAGGAAGAGTGGCAAAGCGCTGCCAGCAAAATGAAGCAAGTGCGAAGATCCAGTTAATTACTCAGGACATGTTGGCAGACAGCTCTGCTTGTCAAACTCCTCATTGTCTGAATGGTTATTTACATCTGAATTAATGTATACTGTGGGAGTTTTAAATACTATTTTTTTTAAAGTAGCAGCAAAGATCCTACCAGAAACGATGTTGTTTCTGAAAAAGTCCTCTCCTTCATCTCTGATTAAGTCACAGATGCAGGACACCCTGACACAGGGCCGTGACTCTGGTGCTTGGAGAGACCTGGCTGGGAATTCTCCCGCAGACATCGTAACCAGCGTGGCCGCCACCCTCCTGGCTCCTCCGGGCCCTGTGCCCGCTCCCCGACCTCGCGCTCCGTGATGTGCAGGTCCGGGCAGAGGCCCTGAGAAAACCTGAAGTCTTTAACGCCTGGGGAAAAGTGTGTGAAGGTGATCAAAAGGTGCCAACTTCCAGTCGTGAGATAAGTAACTTCTAGGGATCTGAGGCCCAGCGTGGGCATTGCCGGGAAGCACGCTGCGTCCTGCACATCACAGTTGCTGGGTGAGGCTTCAAAGTTCTCATCACAACAAAAAAACTGTAACTATGTGAGCTGATGATGTTATTGTGGTAATCATGGGGCAATATATACATATAGCAAATCCTTTTGTGCTATACCTTGGACTAATATAATGTTCTACCAAATTATATCTCAGTAAAACTGGAAAAAATAATTTAAAAAAACTTTTAAAACCCTAGGAAAAATAAAAGGAATTATTATTTACACAATTGGAATTTTTCCATTCTTTCCACAAATATCTAATGAGAACAGACTATGTGTCATGACTGTCCCATCAGGTCTTGGGGACAGACATTTGAAGGTGTATGACATCGCCCTGCCCACAAGGAGTTCCCGGGCAGTGGAGGAAACCAGCCAAAAGCGGTACATGTTTAGGGGCAGAGCGGAACTGAGGCTGACATTTACACACTAAAACTCAAACATGCAGGAAGTATAAAATCTTTTCTGTGACTATTCTTACCTTGCGCTCTGCCCCCAGTGACAACATACACACAAATCTTAAATTTTCCAATAAAAACAACCTGGGCTCTTCTGAGTTAGAACCCTTTCTTTCAGATAAATATTCTCTCTCTCTCCAAGTTCAAATTCCCTGTCAGGTCTGCCTCCCCTTTCCAAAGAAGCTGGGGCCACACACCCACTGCCTGCTCGAGATGGCATTGGCACACAGGGGTAAACCTGGTACCCTGCTTGCATCTGGCATGGACCTGTGGCCCACATGCTGTCCCGGCCTCTCCAGAGGGATCCTGGTCTCAGCTGGATGCTGACATCCTCCCTCAGTGTCCACGGCTGTGGCTGCTCCCTCTCGGTGCTGGGGTGCACCATGCGTCACCCCAGGGCTGACGTCCTGGGCCTCTCCCATGGCTCCCTTGCCCGATGCCTGAATCTCTGTCACCAGCTCTTCAGCATGTCGGCATTCCCACTCAGGCTGTGAGAATTTCTGATCCCGCTGGAGGCGTGCCTGGGGGTGGGCAAGCAGAGCACGACCTGAAGCCCAGCACTGCCCACTGCCCCGCGCTGCGTCGGTCTCCTAGGGCTGCCGCAGCAAAGCACCACACACTGGGGGCCTGGCGCAGCAGAACTTCATTCCCCCGCAGTTCTGGGAGCTCGAACTCTGAAATCAAGGTGTCGCTAGAGCCATTTCCCTTCACGTCTCTGTGGAAGAACCCTTCCATGCCTCCTCCAGCTTCTAGTCGCTTGGCAGTCCTTGGCCTGTGGCAGCATACCTCCAATCTCCGCCTCCACCCTCACACGGTCTTCTTCCCTGTGTCGCTGTGTCCCTCCACTTTTCACAAGGACACCAGCCATTGGGTGTGGCCCCCCCCCAAATCCAGGATGACTTCACTTTGAGATCCTTAACTAATTCCATCTGCTAAGTCCCTATTTCCAAGTGAGGTCACATTCTGAGGTTCCAGGTAAACAGGAATTGGGGCGGGGAGGGAGGGCACTACTCAACCCACGACTCAGGATGATCTAAAAACAGGCCAGATCCAGAATTTCTCTCAGAGGCTCACAGCCCCCCAGGGAAGCAGTGTTTGCCCTAAAGTTTCCAGAGCCCCCAGGTCATCTGGGTGTTGCTAGATCCCCTTCAGAAGTTCCAGGTTTGGATCCTACAAGGGGAACCAGATCATCCACAGGGAAATTCTACCGGTTTCACTTGCATTATACATAGTGCTCCGAATGCTGCTGGCTCTTCTGATCACCAAATGCTTGGGGGAGGGAGCGATGAGGGGATTGGTGAGGATTCCCACACATCACGCAATTCTGCAACACCAGCTGCGTTACCCTAAATCTGACTCAGTTCTGACACTGTCTACCTAGAGAGAGAGTCAGATCCCATAAGATTCCCCCACTTCAGATGCCAGTCACAAGTCCAGGTTGTTACTTGTGCTTCTGACCAGCTGGCTACGCAGAACTCAGAGGTTCCTCTGATTAACTTGCTAGAGAAGCCCATAGAATTCAGGAAACCAGGTTACTCACTAGACGACAGGTTTGTTACCAAGGATCATAAAGGAGACAAATGAATAGCCAGATGGAGAGCTACACAAGGCACGGCCCAGAAGGGTCCCAACACAGCAGCTTCTGTCCCCAGGGAGTTGGGGGTGCACCACCCTCCTGGAACGTTGATGTGCTCTGGTTCCCCAACCTGGAAGACCTCCCAGCCTCATTCTTTTGGGTTTTTCTGGAGGCGTCATTATATAGGCATGACTGATTACATCATCGGCCACTGATGGCTGAACTCAATCTCCAGCCCCGCTCCCATCACCAGAGGTAGGGAGGGGGCACCGAAAATTCCAACGCACTAGTCACGATTGGTTCCCCTGGCAACCCAGCCTCATCCTGAAGTTCCCTAGGGACTTTCCAAAAGTCACCTCATTAACCTAAACTCAAGTGTGGTTGAAAAGGGCTTGTTACGAACAGCAAGACACCCACTTCACCTTTATGGCTTAGCAGCTATTTCAGGAACTAAGGACCAAACAACTAATATTATAACAAAAGTTGCTCCTATTGCTCAGGAAATGCCAAGGGTTTGGGGAGCTGTGAGCCAGAAACCGTGGGCGAAGACCAAATGCATGTTTCTCATTATAAATCACAGTATCACGTCACCCATTTCTGCACCCTCCCGAGCCACCAATTCCATGTGTGACCACTGGTCACTGGGGACTTCTAGGAATGGAGGAGCTGCGCTCTGGGGTAATCATGCCAGTATACCACCTGGCACATCTGCTGTGTGGGCTATGGAAGCACACAGGTGGTCCCCTGCAGGGACTGTGCGTTGTGTGTCTTTATTTACAACATCAGCATCATGCCTGGCAGATGGCAGATGCTCACGATGTGTGTGTTGAATGGCTGTGGGGGTCGGGAAGGCTTCATGATAGAGATGACATTGAGTCAGGCCTTGAAAAATAAGCAAGTAGGATTTTGACTAAGGAAAATGGGCAAGAAAGGCATTATAAGCAAAGAGCAAAAGAACAAAGGCACGCCCCAGTGGGTGGCTCAGTTGGCTGGAGCATTATCCCATACACCAAAAGTCTGCGTGTTCAATGCCTGGCCAGGGCACAAACTTAGGTTGTGGGTTTGATCCCCAGTTGGGTTGGGTACAGGAGGCAACCAATCGATATTTCTCTCTCACATCGATGTTTCTCTCCCTCTCTCTCTGTCTCTACCCCCTCCTCTCTCTCTAAAAAATAATCATACATAGCCTTGGGTGAAGATTAAAACAAACAAAAATAACACAGGCACGGAGGCATGAAGGAGAGGGCTGGAGACCGGCAGGGAAAGCTGAGGCAAACACTAAAGGGCTGGAGTGATGTGCCAGAGACTTGGGATTTTAACGAGAAGGAAGCGGAAAGAGGGTGTTCAGGTTTAAAACAGTGTGCTTCTGGGGTTGTTCCTACAATTTAACACTTTATTGGTCTGTATCAGATTAGGGGGCAGGCCAGCATACCTGAGGGTCTTCCCTGACCTTTTGAGACTGATGGCAACAGCTGTAGCTGGGTCTTCCCCATTCCTAAACACGTCCCTTGGTCCTACCCTCAAGGACGCCATGCTGGGCCAGCCCACGCTGACGTTTCTGAGATGCCCCACGTACACTGAAGGTGTAAGGAAAACACCATTTATACAGTCAGCGAGGCTGCAAACTAGGAACATCCCAAAGAAACAAATGCCACTACCAAGACATGTTTCATTTTGTTCAAAATGGTCACTGCAAATCAAAATGCTGAATCACGTAACAACAACAACAGCAACAAAATGATAAGTGCGTCTGTTCATTAGATTCAGATTTGTAATCCTGGTGATGGCCATGTGAATATTTTTATCGGTCTTTGTTCCATGACAAAAAGAATCGGCTTCCCAAAAAGGAAGGGTCTACATCAGCACTTTGTCTCAGCCTTTTAATGAAACATTGTCTGTTCTGGCATGAAGGGCTTGTGATGGAACCAGTTATATTTTTTTTCCCTAATCCCCAAAGACTCAGATCCAGTTTGTTCACGATCAGGAAGGGCCTTGCTGTCGTCAGTACCTCCAGGCAGAGCGCCGTCTCCGAGTCTCCCCTCATCGTAAGGATGTCCAAGGACAAACTGGATGCGCAGGGTTTACAGGGATCGAGTGCCTCCGTGCAACAGAAACTCGAAGATTTTTACCTAGTGCCTTTGCCCTGTTTATTTTAACTCTTTAAAACGAGAGAAACGAGGACACAAACGGAGCTGGGAATTGTGACGAAATAGCTTTTTTAAAGTATTAATAACGATTAAAGAACTGTCCACTAAGCTCTTAAAGAATGAAGGCGTCTGTGGAACCCCTCCCAGAGAAGGGTTCTAGGGGACGTGAATGCAGTCGCAAAGGAGCTGTGGAGCCCAGTGCGTGCCCATCCCGAATGTGCACAGGTAGGGGCGTGATTCGGAGCGTCACAAGTGCTGGAGCGGGGAGGGCTCGAACGCCACGTTGGGGCCTCTTTTCAAACTGAGCCCTTCTTTTCCATTTCCATTGCCACCGCCCTACACCCGAGCTTCACAACATGAGAAGTCGGCTGCTGCGATCACCTCCCATTCTGGGGTTTTGGAACCAGGGAAGGCAAGAAAATGGTTGAAGAGGTTTTCCAAATATGAATCTCCGGGCTCCACATCAGACCTCCTATCTCAGCATCTCCACTGGTGGAGGTCCCAGCCCAGGCAGTTTCAAAGGCTCCCTGGGTGATTCCAGAGTGGATCTCTGAGTAGCGATCACTAAACCAAACAACTTAGTCTCTCCGCTCGCCTCCACCATTGCAGAGCCTCCCCCAGTAAGTGCCCTGAAGCATCTCTGATGACACCCAAAATCATCAGCAATTTCCAATAATGAACAGGACAGCTGATAGTTGGCTCTCGCCCACTGAATCCGGGTGCAGTTCAGATCTGAGCCCTCACTCTTCTGTAACTCGGCCACACCGGTCCGCTGGCTGGCTGGCTGGCATTTCCCCACTGGGGCTGGGACTCATGCCATCCCCTCACCTGGGCCCCCATTCTCCCCAGCCATCATCTATCACTCCCTAAGAGATACTCCCAGTTCTCCGAGACTCACCTCAAGTTCCGCCTCCAGCAAGCCTCCTGCAGCCACGCATGACTCTGTCTGCTGCCAGAAAGCATCCCTTTGTCCTCGGAATTCTTACAGCACTGTGTGTACCTGGGGAAGGTGAGTATATAACCTAATGGAGGGTGGGTGTCTAAAAGCATAGACCCGAGTGACCTAGGGCAAGTTCTTTAAAGTTTAATGTTTTTTAAAATGTATGCATATGAGTTGTGATTTCTCCACAATCGTGTTGTGGAGTCCACCGAGCCCCCAGGAGGGTGTGCTGTGTTATCGTTACCCTCGGCCCATACTGCGTACCAGGGATGCGCCGGTCGAAGTGATATGGCTGAGTAACACAGAGAGAAGGGGCTCAGTGAGGATGTCCGCAATAACAAATAGATAAGTGAGACAATGAAGTCAAAGTTTCCTCTGCTCCACTGTCAAGGGCAGCGTAGGCACAAAGCAGTTTCCTAACCGCCAAGTGGAGACCTGACCATCTCGGTATTCAGAGAAACAAGGCGCTCCGCTTGGCGGGACTCACCCTCCTGAGAAGTCGTCCGGAACACCTCTGACTCCTGAGCATGTCGTTTGGGGTCCCCTAGCCGGACCTCAACAGGCTTCTCAAAATGTGCCTTCCAATGCACACTCCCCCTGCCCAGGAGGAATCGGGTGGGTGAAGTCTCTTTGGCTGCCTGACTTACATAAGTGAGAGGGAAATTCAGCAGTGATTCACCCATGTATCTGCACCCCAGATATTTCAGTGTCCCTCTGCACTATTTTAGATTAAAACTCATTGGTAGCTACATGAAGCGACAGAAGTATTATGTTTTGCTCTTTTCTATTTTTTTCTAACGGGCTGTCCCCACCAAACCCTACGAGAGCAAGCCTGGCTGCCCCTGTCTCTACCTGTGTTTTAGAGGCAAATACAAATGTTTTTCTCCAAAACTTTATGTCAACACACCAACACACTGTAAGGCCTGGCCACCTAAGGCTATCCCCATCAAGAGCAGTTAAAAGAAATAAATAAACCCAGGAAGAGCTGGCGGAGGCACGAAGAGAGAGAAGAAAGGAAACCCCAGGCCCTTCGCACATTTGAAAGCAGAAAAGCCAGGTGCGTGTCAACTTTATGAGTACAAATTCACAGACCACCCAGAACTCCTGAATTCCCCCGTGTGCCCTCTGCCCAGTTATCGATGCCAGTCTTCATTCCTGTGTTGTGCTCACCGGCCCCATCATCTGTACTGATAAATGTTGAATGTTACTGCTGGCATGTCCAGCCTGCTCCCAGGGATGTCAAAGGGCACCCAGGACCAGCAGCTGCAGCTGCCTCCTCTCCAGGCTTCCCGGAGTCCTTCTTGCACTGTAATTTGGATATGAACAGCCTGTCCCTCAAATTCTAGATTTATGAGCGACTTAGATGTCATCCCTAAAGATCCGCGGCAAAGCAAATGAGCTGACTATGACCTAAACAAATCATCTTCCAAGACAAGAAAAATGAGGCCTATCATCTGTAAAAAGCCAAGCAGTCAATAACAAAATTACGGGCTCATAAGAAAGACAATTCATTTCTCCCCATGATGCAAGCCAGAGCAATGTTTTCAAAAGCGTAGTACAGTTTACTTCTCTTACCTCTTCACTCGAGGAGGTAATCAGCACGCTTTGGGCTTCGCGTAGTCTGCAAAACACGAGCAATGAGTACTTTGTTATGGGTCTGATTATTATTCGCACCAGTTAATTAGTCAAAATATACACTCAGATAAACTAGCAGATAGCAGAGCCCTGTGAAATTCAGACACAAAAGCAACAGGCTTTTATACGAGGGGTAGAAGGGACTAAGACAACTGGAGCAATCTTCCCCAGCTTTTCCCTATGAAGATGCTTTCTTTATTTCCAGAAGTTTTAGGGCTAGGGGTGAAAGATGGCAGACTAAACACAATCGTCAGCCTCTGTTCCCTCAAAAACAAACCCCCAGAAAAATGGGAAAGAGTCTTGTGGGAAGGCCACACCTGGGACCAAAGAGAACAGGAGACAGAGGACAGTGCAATGGTGGGACTAGAAAGCAGGTGGGTGAGCGGTGACTGAGTGAGAAGGCCAATGGGGGATAGACCCTGCCCCAACTCCCAGCACCTCGGAGAACGGAGCCGAAGTTGGGGCTGAGCACAGGGATCCAACCGAAAGTCTAGGTAAGATGCAGCCCGATTCCGCCCCCTTCGTCCCCTTAGCACTGCTTGGCCAAAGACCAGGGCTTCCTCACCGGAAGGGGCAAAAAAGGAGGATGCTAAGAAAAACTGAGGCCAGGGGTAGTGTATTAAAGGTATGAGGGCAATGAGTCGAAGGTTCACACGCTGGGTTTTGAGGGACCTCCACCCCCTTGCGCCTCCTTCCACCTCAGTTCCTACACGCTGTTGGTCAGACTCTTACCCCCGAGGAGACTGCAGGAGCCCGCCCTCTCTAGAGCCCAGGTAGTAGCTAAAATCTACCAAGAATTCCTACAAATCTGTAAGAAAAAGACATAGATCTCCACAGAAAAAGGTTGGCAAAAGACTTGAACTGGCTCATCACGAAGGGGGAAATATAAATAGCCACAGCCAAATGAAAATATGCTCAACTTCACTTGTCATCGGGGAAAAGCAAAATGAAAACCACAATGAAATACTGTCTCACACCTCCCAGCTTGGCAAAAGTGAAAAGGTTTGACAAAATCGAGGGTTGGCCATGACATAGAAAACCCAGAACACTTACACACTGCCGGCGGGGGGCGGGGGCGGGGCGGGGGTGCAAATTCGTACAAGCCCTTGGCAAGCCGTCTGGAATTACCTGGGCAGAGTGACGGTGCTCATACATGCCGTCACCCGGCAGTTCCACAAGCAGGACTATGTATACCTGGGAACTCCTGAACACGGGCACCAGGGGCGCCCGCAAGCGCCATTACAGAAATGGGAGCAGCCCGAGTGTCCACGCGTGTTAGGACAAACAGACACACTGAGGGGCCGCCCTACAGACTGACCCGATATGATGGAGAAAAGGAACCAATCACAGCAACGCACAGCAACATGGGAAAATGTCACAAGCAAACGTGAGTGAAAGATGCAAGTCGCAGAAAATACATACGGTAGGAGTCCGTTTCCATAAAGCCGAGAAACACGCAGAACTACCCAATACATTGTTTTGAGATATAATGAAAAGCGAAAAAGACATTTTTAAAAGAAAGCAAATGATAAACACAAAACTTTGGAGAATGGCTGCATCTGATGGAGGTGGAGGATGGCCTTTCAAAGGTAAAGCTGAGCACAGGTGTTCACTATTATAATTCCGTACGTGTCGCATATGTTTTATTAATATCCTTTTGAAGCTATTCAATATTTTATGAAAACAATGAAAGAGATGATGACTCGGTAAAATAACGTGGCACAGTGGATAGAGCATGCTAAGTGACCATTCTCCTCATTCTCATCTCACTATAAATATTTTAGAACAGATTTGAGCAAAACTAAACAGTGGCTTTCTCGCAACTCCCACACTTGTTGATAGATCGAAGAATGCCACAGGATCACATTCCAGGTCTGTTCAAAGTCAAGGACTAACACGTCTCCCCCACTTCCCGTTCCAAACCTCCCGCCCCTCCCGCCCCCCCGCCCCCATCCTTTATGCCAACTTTATTAAAAATAAACATCGAACAGGTTTCGCCCTTCCCCCCACACTGATTCCACTTTTAACTAGGAAACATCTTCGGTGAAACCACTGTGAGGGGAGCCACCGCCCGATGGTGGCAGAATAAAAGCCGAGGCACAGTGGAGCCCGCCTTGGCGCTCCACATCGCTACACGGTCTACAACAGACAGGAAAGGAGGGCGGATAATGGCCTGCTCATGTCTGCCTGGGATTATCTTCTGGCCCAAATGTTATAAATCCCTAAACGAACTCGAAAACATCAGTCACACAAAAGGGCCCCCAACCAGAGAGAGCTGCAGGTAATGTTGACATTTCCAGCATAAGGGCTCGGAAGTAGGTCTTCTCCCTACAGCTCTGCGTTTGTCTTCCCATAACCATCATGCAGTTCAGGGGAAACACAAACACACACAGAGGGTTTTATTATTTCATCGAAACAGGCTTCAGAGAAATGGCATGCAGGTAGGATATAGGGATGAACGATAGAAATTTCTGAGTTAATGAAAACAAAGAGGAAAAAAAGGCCAGAAAAGAGCTGTGTTTCATGGAGCGGGGAGGCGTGGGAACAGGGAGATGTGAATGAGGGACAGGAGAAAAAGAAGGGGAGCTGGCCAGACCTCAGCAGTGTCAGGGAAGCAACCGGGAGGGTTCACTCATTCACGCAGTGCTCGAGTGCCTACCGTCTGCTGGGAGAAAATCAACACAGCCCCTGCCTCGTGGAGAACGCAGCTTAGTAAGGGAAAGGAATAAGCAGAGGGAGGCGGGAGGCTGGAGGGGATGTGATAAGTGGTGTGATAAAATGAGCAGGGGCTGCCACACAGCACCAGGCCTTGGGGCTCAGAAACCTAAGGGGGAGCAACTCCTCAGACTCCAAAG
The DNA here is from genome assembly GCF_022682495.2 of Desmodus rotundus. NCBI lineage: Eukaryota > Metazoa > Chordata > Mammalia > Chiroptera > Phyllostomidae > Desmodus > Desmodus rotundus. The sequence continues at coordinate 10,907,820 of NC_071396.1, read as the reverse complement.
AGGAGGCAGAGTTAGCCTGACACAGTAGGGCGTTGGGAGCAAGGGGCAGATAGCCCCAGGCTGCAGAGCAGCAGGAAGGGAGGCTCAGAGAGTGCAGTACACAGGGGAAGCACGCTGGACAGAAAGGCCTGGAGCAAAGAATGAGAGAAGGCAGCGCTGGGGTCACGCTCCCCGTGGCTTAAGCCTACTCGACAAGCCCAGGGAATGCACAGCCTTATCCTTAAGAGCAGCGCCTCATGACTCAGGCACCGTGCCTATATTTTCCACCTTGGTTGCAGATGTGACGCAGGCCAGGACGTACGGCTGTGACAAGACCGTGACTCAGGGTGAGTGGCTGGACAATAGAAGCTGAAAGCACAATGACGAGACTTGTTTAAAAGGTCTGCAGGAGAAAAACACTGGCACCGGGTTCCCTTCGGCACACTCATATACGTACATGCAGGCCTACTGCTCCTAAAACACGCCCGTTAGATATGGAGAGGAGCCTCCAAGCATTGCAAGGTCATTCGGGGCAGTGGCTACCAGCCTTACAGACTGCCCCGTTGTTATTGGGAAAACCTGATGGGTTAGACCGAGTGAACTTTTAGGTTCCAGATCTGCTCACACACAGTCTTCGGGGCATTTGTAATGTGAGACTTAAGAGATTCCAACCCGTGGGGTGGGCGACGTGTGCCCACCTCTGGTCTAGTCCTAAATCATCCACCCTCCCCGCCCGGCACCTCAGCTGCTGCAGGCTCTCCGAGCCAGCGACCTGTCAGGAACCAACTGAGCCATATCCATCCAGGTGGCGCCGCACGTTTTTTGCAGCTATAATTATTCCTCCTGGTAGACAGCGGCGTCCTGGTGTGGGTCCCACCCAGATGCACGGGCCAGGCGGCAGGTGGTGTGCAGCGAGGTGTGCGCGGCTCTGCATCTGGTGCCTGGGAGGAGGGGCCTGAGGCTCACACACCCACCCCCCTCCCCACTAACTCCAGACTTCCCAGAGCAAACCAAGTGGTAAAATCTCCTTTTAATTCTATGCAGCCCCTCTGGTCCCGGGCTCCATTGGGTGACTTCCTACCCTCTTCCAATTGGCCCTTGACGTCCATTTTGGCCTGATCTCACGAGGAGGAAAAGCCACGGGGCTGTCAGGGACAGGGGTCGAGAGTGGGAAGCAGAGACAGTGTGTGCTGTGATTGGTCTTGAGGTGTCTACATGCCCTGGTTACAGCCTTCTGCCCAGACCAGTCCTGATAGAAACAATAATGGGTTACTTTCCTAAAAATAATTAACGTTATGGTTAAAGCTAAGTCGTTCCCTTTCGTTGTCACCTTTGAAAACCAGAGACATGTTCCAAACTGGCAGTGACTGTTCCTTCTACCACCTTGTGCCACCACAGCCTTGCAATAGCAGGCATTTACAAACATTTTTGATGCCAGATTATGGACAGTTGCTACCAGAGTCTGTGTGTATAGAAGAAGAAGTTTCAAGAAAGAAAAGATCTAGAAGCACAGGCCATGGACTGCCCCATCTAGGGCACCCCTCACCACGTGAGCCCACCCTCTGAAATCAAACACAAATACGACTCACACCCCATGGGCTCTTTCAATGCAGGAACCTATTCCTCTCTAGGATCCCACCTGTCAATCTCTATGGGAAAAATATATATTCATCCTATAGATTTTGTGTGAGATTTCATCCTTTCTATGGGAAGACGTCATTCAGAAGCGGGGACTTGGGGAGACCAGATGGCTGGTAAGCGAGAGGCTATTCTCAATTCAAGGCCAACAGGAAAGCTGAAAGCCAGAGCCCAAATTTAGTTGGAAACCTGGTACCCAACAGTGTAAAGTTAGAAACTCTCTTGAACCATCTGGCTCATTTGAATAAATACCTGTCCAATCCTAGAATGGAAAGAAACCTCGAGGTCTAGCTCCCTTTCTGGACACAGCATCTGCGTCATCAGTAGAGCCCAGCAGCCACGGGTGGTGCCTACCAGGGACTAGCGGACCGAGGCTTAGTGAAAGCCTGCAAATCCTAAGGATGTTACAGTTCTCTGGAACATTTCTGACTCCACACCTCTTTCACTCTTCTTTTCCCTCCACCAAATTCCTTTTGAATTACCCTGCCTGTGGCTAGAACGAACACACGAACACAGGAACACACTCACCCAGAGTATGTATCCGTATCTAAAATGTTTCAGGGTATCAGCGTCCTTCTGCCAGACCACCCATAATGCTCTGCCCTTCTCACTGACGTACACCTCTTCACGTTTTATCCCCTTTCTCTCTCCTCTGACAGTGACACCATTTAGCTGTAACCCCTAAAAGTCAACATTTCACCCCCACTGTGAAGTCAGCGTCTCTAACTGTTATGAAATATGCTGCCACCCAGACAGATCAGCATCACCACTCACCCACCCCCCACTTCCAACCCTCACCCAGCCACCACACACAGGCTTCCCGCATGCTAACCCTACCTTGCTCTTCTGTCTGGACTAGAGATGGCCTGACCTGACCGATTGCTTCAGCTGAACCTTCTGCCCCTGGAAACAGAAGTAAAGGGTGACAGTTAAAACCACAGGGAAGGAGAGAGACACAGGACCTCCCTTAATTGTTCCCCTTTTCTCTCCTATCCGAAAGCCTGGTAAAGAATAGATGATATGCAAATGCACTCAGCAAACTTAAAGCCCAATACGAAGATAACTCAACAGACTCTTAATTTTTTCACGACCAAAATATCTCATTAGCGCAGAACTAGGGTGAGCCATGGTTCCCCAGATGCGCTCCACCTCCACGACCCAGGGGTTTAGTCTCAATCGTGGAGCCGTGTTCAACCCCAGCCCCTCCCTGGCCCTCCACACTGCCAGCCACTAGTGGCCATGCGTTCTTCTTTCAGGAAGTCCTTCAGTCTGCCCTCCTTCTGTCCTGTGTCACCTTGACCCTGAAGTGTGATTCTGTCTCTTACTCTAGGATCTACCCACTGTGTGTCAGCTTGGGTCCTCCAAGAAGCGGGTGCTGAGACAGGGTTTGACATGCCAGGTGTTGACTGAGGGAGAGGGGAGTGCCTCTGAAGGATGAAGAGGAAGGCAGCAGGGGGAGGCAGGCAGAGCCTTGGGCCACAATACAGGTCTGATGCCTGTGGGAGGTGGAAGGAGTATTGTGAAGGAGGAGCCTCAGGCCACAGGCACCGCTGAGAAAGTCCCAGCTCACAGGTGAGTAATCTCCAAGCAAAGGTCTGCCCTGGATGAGCCCACGAGGGTGCAGCGGTGGTCTGGCGCTAGAACCTCGCCATGCGCAGCCAGGGGACAGGGGACAGACCAGGGCAGGTGTGGCCTTGGTGTGAATGTCAGAGTAAGGGTGTACACATGAGGAAAAAAGCTAACACTTGACTTCCTTCACACCGAAATCGGTTTCAGGTGGGTTGTAGAACTAAACATGAAAGACTGAAATGTGAAAGACCAAAAACTACGGAAGACAAAAACTTAAAACAAACAAAAAGAAGCTTTTACAAAATGATACAGGAGAATGCATTGATGACCAAGAAAGAAAACCTGCAAACCTTAAAGGAAAAGAGGGGTTTGTGGGAATAATTAGAATTAAGAACTTTCATTGTCAAAACCATGAACTTTTGTTTTGACACGCAGAAGAGAATAAAAAGACAAACCGGAGTGAGAGAACGTAGTTTTAACACATATAGCCAGAAAGGGGGCTCATAACCAGACGACATGGAAAACTACTAAAAGCCAATTAAAAATAAAACAACAACAGAGAACCCAGTAGGGGAAAAAAAAAGCTTGAAAGGAGTCCCACAAAAGAAGATATCCAAATGGCCAATAAATTTATGAAAAGGTGCTCAATATCATTAAATCACGAGGGAGAAGACATTAAAACCACAATGAGATATCACTAAACACTCACCTGAATGGGTAAAATTAAACAGTCAGGGAACACCCTGCTTGGGAAAGAATGTGGAACGACAGAAGCCCCATGTGCTGTTACTGAAGGGTGCGCAAAGGATTCGATCATTTTGGAAAACTGTTTCCAGTGTCCGCCACCATGCTCACCCTATGACCCAGCAACCCCACTCCTAAGTATGGAAGCATCTGGAAGGGGCATCCCATACTCCATAATATCTACACCAAAAGACATGTACGAGAATGTACACAGCGGCATCACTGGCACGAGGCAAATGCCCACCACGAGTCGGACGGGTGGATCAGTTGTGCCATCCTCACCCCGCCGCACGCCACAGTGAAAGTTAATGCACCGAAACTACATCTGACAATATCGGTAAGTTTCACAAATACAAAGCGGAGCCCAATCTCCTCTAGGATTACATATGTAGTTCAAAATCAGATGAAACTAAAATTTGGTGTTGAGGGATTCATATTTAAGTGGTAAAAAAAAAAAAGAAAAGACACGCTACTCATGGAAGTCAGAACAGTGGCCGCCTTTGGGGAGAGCGGAAGGGATACAATTAGGAAGGGGTGAGCAGGGGCGCAGGAACGCCGGCAATAGTCTGTTTTTGACCTGAGTATTTGCTTTATAATAATTTGAAAACCTTACTATTGTTTTTATGCATTTTACTAATTGTATTATATCTCACAATTTAAAAAAATATAGCTTTTTAACTTGAAAAAAAAAAGAGGACCCCTATAGATAGACCTAGCTCCAGCCCCTGACCACTTACATTTTATTGTCTGATCGGGAATATTCAAAAACCCCAGTGAAATGTAGGAAAGAGAAGACCAATCACAAGTTAATTCCATAATATGATAAGCATTTTGATCTCTTTAAAAACAACAACAACAAAAGAAGTAGAAAACAGAAGGTACTATTCATAGGAACATCCTTTGCAGCAAAACTCTTTGCCTAGCACCCCAAATGCATAGAGTCGAGCTGCCTCTGTCTCTGCTCCACCCAGGTAAGGGCTCCCCTCTCTTCACCTGGCTGGCAGTTTGAACTTCAAGGAAAAATGGCACCGAGCCCACGTTACCAAGAGATGATGGATGGCTAATTTTACCAAGGTACTTTCGGTGCCACCTTGCAAAGGGTGCCTTCAGTACTCTGGTAATTAATGGGTAAGCTAGCAGGCAGTTTTTCTCTTAGAGACATTTATTTCTTAATTAAAACGACATGCAAATGTTAACATTTATTAATTATTTCACTAGCTCACAGCAGTATAATTAACTGACTTTAAAAGCTGAAAATGATACTGCTGTCTTTCAGAAGCGGCGGTGTTGGGTCTAAAGGGAAGAGGGAAGCAGGGAAGCTTGCTCCCCACAGCATACTCCCCACGCGTCACCCCGGGACTGCTTCCAGAGTGGGCTGTGATGGTTCTCCCCGACCCTCCCACACCAGGGGCTCCCGAAGCGAGGAAGCAGGAGGAGTGGTGGGAGGAGGGTGCTGGGGGATGGGGGGGGGAGGAAGAACACTTTATGGAGTGTTTAGAATTGACGGCACACAGTGATAAAAAAGTTAGTTTATTACTGTTTTTCAGTTGTCTACAAAGCTGCACCCTCTAACCGCCTTTTAGCACTGAAGTGACGGACGAAGAGACTAGCTGACTCCAACTGGCCAGGCCATTCCACCTCATTGGTCCCTCAGGGCCTCTTCTGTTGCTGATGCTGTGAGCCAGACCTGGGCCAGGGCTGCATTTATTGCCTGGCTTCTCTTTGCTCCCCAGTCTTACAGAGGGCCCTTATATATGAGAATACCTTGAGCTCCAAAGACTCGATTTCAACTCCAGGCCCATACTGCACCGTCACAGAGATACTGGAACATTTCCTTTTCCCCAGTAAACAGTTAGTTACTCCAGTAAACAACAACAGGCCACTTTGGGTAAGGACTGGGAGGACGGCTGCCACACGCTCTTGCCACGGTGTGGCGGGGCCATCCAATGGCAGAGACCATGGAACCCTGGCTTCTTTGTCAGTCGGTTTGGGGTCTGAAAACCGGCTCATATCTGGGAATTAGGCAAAAGATGATGACTTTGTAAATTGGGACAGCTGCCCTCGGCCTCCTGGTCACCCATCCTCAATCACTTCCGTGGCTCCCATCTACCTTGCCCCAAGGGGTGCTGAGTTCTGTTAAGCATTGACATGGGTTGGAGTGTCTGTTCCCCATGGCTCTCGTTCCAGCCTTGCTTCTCATTACAGGAATAACACTCCATCTTGCTCTGGCAAATAAGTGCCACCTCCTGGCCTCCATTATTTTGGAGCCTACCACCTCCGTTTCTATAAGAGAGCTCAGCTCTGTAACAGTATCTCCCAATATGAGCCCTGGCCTGTGGAGGAGAATCACCACCAGGCTCCTCGATGATGCCAGGGCTCCCCTCGTCCTACCTTATTATCTGGGTAAACAGTGTTCTCTGACCTGCCCACCAAATACAGTCATCGGCGAGTTTCCAGCTTTGGACAGACTTCCACTCTAGCACGCCCACTTCTCTGAGCCCTCGGTCCCTTCTTTCGCTGTCCGCCACAGCATTTCTGACATTCTACTTCAGTTAACACGAACCATCGCTTCTTCCAAGCTTCTGAGAACTATTCTAGCAGCGTATTAGCACCGTCTCCCAGGATGCTGGCCGAGATATCAAGTCCTGTACCGCAACAGCGTAGTCCCACTTTGCTAAACTTCCATCACCAACTCTATGTCCTCTCTTGATCGAGAACCCTCAGAACCCTTGCCCATGTGCACCCCCCAGCTCCTGCCAGTAAACCCTCTTGCAGCTCCTTTAGGGTAGCAGCCCCCATACTTCTCCAGCCAGGTTATGTTATGACTCAAGCCCATTTCCTGGCCCAGTGGCATCATCTTGGAGTGAAAGGGAGTGCTGGCCTTTCACAGAGAGGCATGGGCTGCTTCTATGGGCCCAGAGGTTCAGAGGGATCTAAAGATTTTCTCTGCCCAGATGTCCCCATTGCATGTCTCAGGACTTCACTCTGCCCCACTGTAGGCCCTGACCTTGGAGTAGCAGACTTGACCAAATTGAGAATTCTACCTCCTCAGGACACTGCTACTCTGATAATTAAGATCTGAGGCTGATACCCAGATTTATTCTGCCACCTGGCTGCAGCTTCCACACTTAGCCTCTAAGTGGTGATTAATACATTTAGCCTTCATTGTCGTTCTTCAGTTCCTTGATAGCTGCTGTCTTCAGCCCTCCAATTCCATCTCACCATCTCCCCCTCAACTGGCCAGCACATCCATCTCCGTTGGTATGTTCCAGTTTATCCAGTGAGAATTTCGAGAACTGTGTCACTGCAGCGTGCCGGGGCAATCGTGCTCCCCTCCACCAGTGATGGGGGGCTCACTGCCTGTCTGATAGGGGGTGATCAATACAGGTGTCCCATGCAGGTCTGGTGAGTGGGTGGTTCATAGGGTACATGGCTATTTGGATGGATGGATGGATGGATGGATGGATGGACGGACAGATGGACTTCTACTAAATCCCACTTGGTTAGCTTGAGATATAGCTGGAAACCACTGTCATTTCCTAACTAGGGATTTCCTTTAATAAGAGCACTACACAATCAACATGGACAGAAAAAGCAATTCTGTGGGGACATCTGAATTTTCAGTAATTAATAATAAATCAGTGAAATCACAGTTGACATGAACAATCATGAACCAAGTATAAGATGAGAATGAAACACTAAACTAAATTCTAATAAACTTCGGTTGGAATCCATGTTCAGTGAGAGAAGCCGGAGGAGACGCTCTTTCCAGTCCAAGGCCCCCCTGTCCCACCAGGCCTTGGGCTACGGTGACCCTGAGGACTGGGTCCCTTTCAGCACTGCCTCCCTTAGGACATTTATGGTACAAGTACCAGGCAAAGCCCAGGAAAGCGAAGGGAGAGGGAGCGTTTCTAAACATCGGGCACCTGTGGCATTGTCTTCAGAACACTTGAGGATTGCGGGGCCCTCTGTGTTCCTCCCCAGTCGTTTGTCAAGTTGCCAGAGGAGCTGGGATATCTCTAGTTGTTAGGAAATCTTGCAATTCTGGAGATCAATACCCCTTCTCTCCTTCAGCCTGCAACATGGGGACAGCTGGCAGGTATGAACTCAGGTGGGCCAGTGAGCACTCATGCATCTCACAGCTGTCAATTACTATGTCCAACAAAATGGAAGAGTGTCTATTTCTAACTTATGATTGTCATAGGCTATGTGACTAAAAAAGTGTACTCCATGCAGAGTACTGCTGTGTCCCGGTCAAATTCGTCCCATCACCGTGGGGAAGACACTGGAAAGCAGCAGGAAGGGAGAAGTCACCTTTTTTCCCGATTCTAGCGGTGGCAGCAGTGACAGCAGTGACAAAGCAATAATGGTGGTGGTGGCAGCAGCGGCGGGAGCGAGTGAGAGCTCCCAGGTTCCTGCTCTAGCCGCCAGCCTCAGCAGCATGGCAGTCGTGAGCTCTGCCGACACCATGGCATCTCTGTATCCAGCTCTAGTGGTGGAGTGGCTCTAAAATGACCAAGGTTTGAGTGACTCAGCCCCCTTTTTGTTCTTCCACTGCTCCAAGACCTTTGATACCAATTTCCTGTGTTTAATTCCCTCTGTTTAAAAGCTCTAGAGTAGTTTTTGTTCCCTGACTAAACTAATGCTTGACTCCTAAAATAGCCGCAGGAAACTGACTCAAAGGCAAAAATCAGTATTGGTTATCTGAACTGACGTCACGGGGATGCAGGGTTATTACCTCACTGCCCGCCGGGAATGGGATACTGGGAGTCCAGGGCAGGCAGTGGCAAATGGTTACTTAAACCATCACTGCTGGCTGCGGCTGCGTGGGAGGAAGTGCTCACAAAAGCCAAGGCTCAGCAGACCAAGGGGAGGCTGTCAATGACCACGTTGATGGGAGTAATGGCTAGAAAGGCTCTGGGCTGGCTGCTTCTGAACGCACTGGTGAGTTCACAGGAAAAAACAAACTCAGGACTTTAGGATCTCAGCAGTAAATGTCAAGGTTAGAGAACCACAAAGCTTCTCTAACAGCGTAACAGAACCTCTTGTATAGCCACAGGGCCAATCTAGCTAAAAAGTCAGGTCTCGCAGTTGATCCTATTGGTTGCAGAATGATAATGAAGAGACTCAGCAGGTTTCTCAAGTAACCTATGCGACTCCAATCAATCAGCCAATCGAGTGAATGTTCTAGATCTTGTGTATAAAGATGAACAAGACCAAGAGCACTTCCACCCTCAGAGAAGTCCCTGCAGAGATGTGCAAGCAGAGGGGACAGCAAGTGCCAGGCACTGAATTGGAGCCAGCTATGGGCCTGGCTAGGAAGGGTGAGGCCCTATCCATGGGAGCCCAGAACACTTGGCTGAAAATTTCAACCTTCGAAGAAAAGAGGAAGCTGTAGGAGTTTTCCTGGCTGCATAAAGGTCCAATGAGCCTAAAGAGTGGTAGCAACCTGGATGCAGGTGATGGGGATGGAAATTGAGAGGTAGATTCAATTTTTTTTTTTAAAAAAGGATACAGCAGTTAATGGAAAATGAAAAAGGAAGAAATCATAATAATACTTGTAAAATTCAAGTTGCTAATGAGAATAAACAGTAAGGCTCAAAGCTACAAACAACCAAGTTGTGAACATCCCACAAACAGGAGCAGCCAGCTGCACGTGGTGCTTGTCCTTTCTCCACTTGCTTCTGTGGTCCTGCCTGCCTTTCAGGGGGCCGCAGCATGACCATGACTGGCAGGGAAACTCTCAAACCTAAGGAATGGCTTCTTCTCCTTTAAGGGGAAATCATGCATTTTTGCTGACTCAGCCCCATTTTACCCACGTGGGAAATTTCTTTTTCACAGGCACGCACACTCTTCTCCCTCTTTGCTCTCATGTAACTTTTGCTCACTCGCCCTAGGAAAATGACCCCCCCCTTTTGCCCCCTTTTCCTTGCATTTGGGAGCCAAAGGAAAATGACCCTAATTTGAATGGTAGGCTTAAAGCAGCGCCAGTGATATATCCACATGAGGAAAAAGGAAGGTCCTACATTTGGAAGTGAGATTGAATGTCATAAAAAACCAAAGCATCAAATAAGAAAGCCTGGGAAAGAGCCCAAATTCCCCTTCAGACTCTCCACTACGGTACCAACCCACATTTTCATCTTCTTTAATTAAATCTATTTTCACCAGCGTTATCATTTAGCAAAAAGGAAAACCTTTCTTCATCCATTTCAGGGATGAGACAGTAAATTACTTACATAAATGCTAATATTGCCATGAAAATGGTTTTTTTTACTTGCAAAGATACAATGTGGCATCAATATTGTGAGTTTAAATGGCTTTAGTGGGCAGCCTGGGTACCTACTTGCATTTATAATGGCATTTTTACCAGAAAATGCATTATGTCTCTAAACAAACAGCCTTTCACACTGATTTCTGGAAATCTAGTTCTTGAAAGTTGAACACTGCTTAATTCAATAAAAGACCCTAATGAGGGATATGAAGTTATATAATTATTTTTAGTATTGTAATGCAAAATTTCAACATGCATGTCTAATGCATGTCGCTTCCTTTTCTCGCTCTTTAATTGGTTTTGGGAAGCAGCCAGTTCTTTATTTGTTGTTCTTCCACTATCGTTATGAATTCTGCTGGCTCATAGAGGGACAAAAAGATGAGCTGAAGTTATGAGTTATGTATGGTACAGGAGTTTTCTAAATATATTTATTAACGTGCCTTAAATTATCCTCAAAAGCTGGGTGTCTCTCTCAATTTAGAGCATCTTCTCACTTGGCTTAGCACTGCGATCTCACTTTCATTGTTCATATAGACAGATGCAGCTGCATTTATTTACATCTTTTAAGTGAATGAAATGCTTAACTTGTTGACATATTGGAGAGTCTAAAAATGTCCCATTTCAAGTCATCCTCACAACCACATCCGCATGGGTGGTGGTTGAATTAGCCCCACTTTGCAGCGGCGTTGATTTTCAAGGGAAATGTGTGAGTGAAAATGAAGGGCTTTAGAAAGCCTTATTATTGGGTGAAACAGAAGAAACTATTTTGGTTGCATTGCAAATTTCCAACTGAAATGTCAAGTCAAGGCCATGGGACAAAACCACCGGAGCCAAACAGAACGAGAGTGCAGCTGCACTTCCATCTCAGACGTCCCACTGGCTGCCCCTCCAGTAACTGGAGTCTCTTCTTTTGAACTTCTGACTACGGCGAAGGAAGATCAGGAGTTCTGAAGCCAGACTCTCAATTACCCACATTGTGTAATTTGAATAGCATTCACTGGCTCACTCACTCACATTTATCGAGAGCCCATTATGTGTAAAAGCTGTGTGGGACAGAGCCACAGGGACCCAGAGGGGAATAAGATGCTGTGGCTGCCCTGGAGAAGCTCCCGATCTGGAGGAAAGGCAGGTAGCTATCACATGAAGCAAAGTGACAAAGTGTAGTTTAGTAGAGGAGTAAGCAAAATACCGTGGGAAGGTGAAACGGGATGATTGATTCCAATGAGGCGGCTCAGGGAAAGCTACATGGAGACGTGGATTTGAATGGAAGTGAGGAAGATTCCACGGGCAGTACCAGTGAAAACACAGAGGTCTGAAGGGCAAGTTCAGGGAAGGCCGAGGTGTGCGGTGTGACAAGTAGGAGCGTGAAGGCAGGCACAGTGGGTGGTAAATCCAGAGAGATCGGTTGGGACAAATCCAGAGAGTCTTGAAGCCACAACCAGGAATTGAACCGAATACTCTGGGCAAGAAGAAGCCACTGAAGATTTTGAGAGTGTAAAACTAACTGACCTGTGTTATAGGAAGATAACTCATAAGACAATGAAGAAAATGGCCTAGAATTATATCAAAGCTGTTGAAATAATCCATACGAGCATTAGTAAGTGCTTAAATTAGAGCAGAACCAAGGCATTGGACTGGGAAGGAAGTTCAAAGGAAGAAAAGGTGGGGGGGGGGGGGCGGACTTGGCAACTGATTATCTAGATGCCAAGAGAATCTGGAGTCTAGAAAGAGTGGAGAGCAAACAATGAAAGATGACTGAGGTTTCCAGCCCAAGTGACAACAAGGGTGGAAGTCCCAAGAGCCATGACAAATAAATATGGCAAGAGAAGCAGCATGGTGTTGAATGAAATGTGGTCAGGTTTAGCTACTGCTGAGAAATGCATGTGAAGATTTCCAGGAGACCCCTGGAAATCTGTGTTCACCACAAGAAATTCAGCAGTGGATATAGGTGAGACACCTCCGAAAGGGAGCCTGAGCAAGAGGAGAAAAGAGAGGAAGATGAAATTTGGAGGGAAGCTACATTTGAAGAGTAAGTAGAGATGGAACCAGAAGGAACCAGAGAGCCAGAGGACTGTTCTGCTTGGGAGCTAAAGAAAGGACGCACGGGGAGGCTGGGGATTCGAGAGCTCTTTGAGACTGCTACTTGTTGTTGCTATGGCCTCACCAAACAAATTAAACAGGGTTTCCCCTTAGGAATGGGATTATGACCCCGGCTCTCCTCCATGCACTTGCTTGTAAGAGATTCAGAAGCATCTCTTCTTGGCCAGTCAGTTACAATACCGAAAATGACCACATGCATGAGACTCTCGTGGGGTGAAGTAAACAGGGAACAAATCCAGGGGGTTGGCAAAGCTGAGGTTCTTCCTCTCGATTAATGTGTCTGATTTCTGTTCTTAGGTCTTTCCTGCCTTCATAACCTGGGTCCTCTACCTTGCATTGAGAAAATAGAGCCCCTTTTATTTATTACGGGTGGAGCTGACCATGAGTAGCCATGCACAATCCATCAGGTTAGCTGAAACTGTTCGGACATCTCCCCGTACCCCAAACTAGAGGCCTGGTATCGTATTAATTGTTATACACTTAATATGTATCCTGTATAATGCTTTATGGCTAAAAATCACTTTTCCACCATGGACTCGTTTGCTTCTCACCCAGCCCTGTGAGAGGATACTATTGTGCTCCCCCTGATTCTCACACTCAGAGACTCCCTGCACCAATTTCTCTCTTGGGATTGGGTCCGGGGCCCTTTCCCAAGTCTTCCTCTCACTCGCTCTCTCCATTAACTGGAACCCACTCTGCGTCCTCTTCCTTTGTGCGTGAGTCTTACTTCCCGCACCCCTAGCCAGCACTGTCCTTTTGGCGGTCTCTGCCTCTGCTCCAACAAGACCACCACTGTCTGTCCCGTCCTGGTCAAGTGTCTGCCTCCATTGCTGCCCCATCATCTTTGAGCGTTAACAGAATCTGTATGAGGACTGAGCATTAAGATACAGCTATTTCCCACAATAATAATAATAAATAAAAGTACCACCAAAATGCCAACAGACTTGAAGGGGAACTTTTCAGACTGGGCAAGTCACAGTTGAGGGGAGTAGTGGGTTGCTGACCGCTGGCCCCTGCCCGTCTGGCATGGTCAGTATACATTCCCCACACCCCCCCTCCTGGGAACCTCACTCACCCATTTTTGTACCCCAAGGAGAACAACCTTTATAGAGAGCATCCACAAGGCTATCTTGCCCTCCAGCAGCAGGTGGGGTGAAGCTAACAGAAACCACAGGGTAGGAGAACAACAGCCCACCCCGTCTCCCCCTCTGCTGTGCTGAAGGTGACAGAAGGCCACTGGTCCTGTTAGGCAGCCATCTCCTGCAGCCACAGCTACACTGGCCCTGGCTTTGGTAACTGTCGTCCTTACCCTGTCTCCTTCAGGCCAAAGGGTGGTAATGACGCCCTCTCTTACTAGCCCCAGTTGGTGGTAGTCATTGCTCACCATCCCCATTAGTTCCCTTACTCCTGTGTCTCCTCAATTCCACATTTGTGGTGACCCACCAAACAAGGTCCCTCTACAGACCAGGCCATGCTCGGCAGCTCCCTATGCACCCCATGATGCCATCAACAACCACAAACAGCTTAGTAATAGTTTGCTTAGTTAACCTGAGAGTACAAGGACATAAGGAAGCGCAAGACAGGGAAACTGGGGTGAAAGGAACAGTGTGTTCCCCTCCTAGGGCTGCCATACACAGTGCTACAGACTAGGGGGCTTCCGCCAACAGAAATGTCTTCTCTCACAGGTCTGGAAGCTAGGTGTCTGAAATCAAGGGGTCGGCAGGGCCCTGCTCCCTCAAAAGCCTACAGGGAAGACTCCTTCCTTGCCTCTTCTAGCCTCCGGCATTTTCTGGCAACCCTCGGCCTTCCTTGGCTTGAGCAACAGCATTTCCATCTCCGCCTCTGTCATCACATGGTCTTCTCCCTTCCTATGGTGTTCCGTTTGGGTCTGTGTTCAGACTGCCTTCTTCTTATAAGGACACCAGTCATGTTGGATTATGGACATGACCTCATCCCTTCATACTGACTTCATTACATCCGCAAAGACCCTATTTCCAAAAAAAGATCCCATTCTGAGGTCCTGGCGTTTAGGATTGCAACATATCTTTTGGGGAGGCATAACTCAACTCATAACAGGTGGGTTCAGAAGCTGAGGCTGCTAGGTATTTATGAAGGCCCCATGTTTCTAAGAGGCTGAATCCTCAAAGCGTGCTGCCTGCAGCTGATTCCTACCTGCCAGCACAGCACCTGCACCTGCCACTGGGGAGCTGATACGGGGACTCAAGAAGAGACCAGCCTCCTCCTGACTTGTTCATTACAGATTCAGTCCTACTGGTAAAACCAAAACATCAGCCCCTGTCATGAAAAGCTGCGAAGTGCAATGCATTGGGTCCTGCCTGTGAACGACCTAGGAAGCGCAGGTGGAAGGCGCTGTCTGTGGTGCTGATGTGTCGTCGCGGAGGCTACACTTAAACTCTGTCATTGTGGAAAATGACAGCACATTCACGGTGGTCTTGCCACTGGCTTTTTCCATGTTTGCTTTCCTGCTGCTTTCAAAGACTTTAACTCAAGAGAAATAATCTCTGTTTTGATACCACAGACTTGCTACTTGGGTGTTCCAAGCTGGCAAATGCTATTTTTGAGTCATTTTTTTAAATAGAATCAAAGGACAAAAATCTGGTGACATCTTTAGAAAGATTAAAGATCTAAAATTCTTAAATCTGAACTATAAATTATAATTCTTCAGTGCCTGGCCCTATCAAATCAACTCAGCATTTGAATTAATGAGCTTTATCACCCCTGGTAAAGCACTGTCCAAACCTGTCCACCTGGCATTTAAGACTCTCAGTAATCTCACTTAACCGTGTACACACCATATTCCCAATAGGTGTCATTCATTCAACAAATAGTAACTAATCATCTATTATTTGCTCAGCAGATGCGATGGGTTTACCCATGTCCAAAACAATATGTTGAAGTTCCAACAATATGTTGAAGTACCTATAAGGTACCTGGGTACCTGTGGGTGTGATTAGGAAATAGGATCTTGGCAGATGGTTAAGATGAGGTCATACCGGATTAGGGTGGGCCCCAATCCAATGTGACTGGTGGGTGTCCTTTTAAGAGGAGAAGAGACATGGAGGCAGACACAACAGGGACAACACAAGAGATGATAATGTGGCAAACACTGGAGCGATGCACCTATGCAGTGAGGAATGCCCAGGATTTCTGGCAACGCCAAATGCCAGGAGAAAGGCATGGGACAGACTCCCCGCTGGAGCCTTCAGAAAGAACATGGCCCTTGACTTTGATGCCTTGACGTTGATGCCTTGACTTTGAAGTTCTAGCCTCCAGGCCGTTAGAGAATAAATTTCTATTGTTTTGAGCCATGCAGTCTGTGGTAAGTTGTTACAGCAGCCATGGGAAACTACAGGTAAGCCCCTGAGTTTAGCCAGATTGGTCCCCAATGCTCTTCTGATGCTCTGTTCTCTATCCCGACTCTGTGACTTGGTAAGAACATTTCCGTCTACTTGGAATGTCCTCTTTCTATTCTCCACCCCTACAAGGCAATGGAGTCTAACCTCTTCTCAAACTTAGGTCAGGCGCTCAGCAATGCCAGCACACAGCAGGTGTTCAGGAGGGCCAAGCAGGCTCCCCTCTGTGGATCTTCAGGCAAACCGTGGCTTAAACAGCCTTGGTTCCTATGCCTGAATCAGCAGGTGGAAATGTAGGATTACACCTCTAACCCCTCACTGTGCCCATCACACCTGGTAGGGCATGAAGCTAGAGTCCATTACCAGAAAGAAGTTTTACTTTTAGCAGATTAGGCATAACTAGAGTTAAAGGATTCTTTATTTTCACCAAGGAGTCCACACAGGGAACTCCTCAGATGGGCCCTGGAAAATCATCTGCCCTTTCTGACTCCTTATCTCTTCCTCCCCATAGTTCCCTCTCTCCTGTCGCACTGACTCTCCACCCAATAGGGTCCCAGCTATACCTTGGAGGAGCAGCTCATTGCGGTTCTGTGTGAGTCTGGAGGAAGTGCTGGGTCCTCCTGGTGATTCAGAGTGGCACCTCTGCAAGACACCGCTTCCCTCTTGCCAGTATCGACCACTTAATAGCATTCCTGCCTCCCATCAAAACCCCTGCCCTGATAAGATGGAATAAAATAATTATGCATCCACACCCTGCACATACCTGAATTCATTCCTTTTACCACATACATACTTTCTTGCAAATATTCTGATAAATATACCGGAAGGTTGACACAGATTGATGTATCAAAGGGGAAAGACTCAGTTTCTCTGTACCAATAAATGACTGGATCCCAGCGCAGCACAAGCAAAGGAAGACCAAGGCTGAACAGCTGCTCCGAACTAAAACAAGCTGGTGACCCATATTCACGAGGCCATGTGATGACTCAGACTCGCCGCACTCGAGGTGGGTGGTCTCTAAAGTGGGGGAGAGAGTAGCCCTGAATGGTGTAGCACAGTGGATTGAGGGCGGGCTGTGAATCAAAGGGTTGCAGGTTTGATTCCCAGTCAGGGCACATGCTGGGTTGCAGGCCAGGTCCCCAGTAGGGGGTGCACGAGGAGCAACCACGCATTGATGTTTCTCTCCCTCTCTTTCTCCTTCTACTCTCTCTAAAAATAAATAAATAAAATAAGATAAAATAAAATGTGGGAGAGTTGAGACATTGACCCACTATGACAATTCCAGGTACATTACTACCATTTAGAGGTTTCAGTTCATTCTTTTTAAAAAACATTTTTCGTCTTCGTATTCCAATCGTAAAATATATAATCATGTAGAAAAGTACTACATAATCATTATAGAACGTTTGGAAATGCAAAAGAACCCAAACCACTTGTAATCCCGTGACCTAAAGGTAAGCACTATTAACATAGGACGTTTCCCTGTTAGTTGTGTGTGTGTAGAGGTACAAACATAGATGTGGATAAATATATCTGTGTTTATACACATGTACACATACATACAAGTTTTTACAAACTTTATGTACTGGGGCCTGGTTTTAGTGCCTCATAGTATACCAGGGTCAATTTTCTATGACTTGAGAAGTCTTTTCAGAGAGGACATTGTATGAAATTCCATATAACATCCATTACAGATTTCTGGTAAATCACGCCATGCTATAAATACAACGGAGGCGCTGGTAGCAGAATGTCTGTCAAACAGAACCCGCCACCAGCACCTGTGTCGTCAGTACCAGCCCTCATGTGACTCAGGATTTATCAGTGTCAGTCCCTCTTTCAGAGTTTGTTGCCTTAGTGACAACCACCGGGCCCAGTTCACAGTTTCACCCAACGGCCCTCTCACCGGTGCTTTTGTGAAACGAAGGTCAGGCCTCCTGCGGCAAGAAAAGTACTTTGTCTCTTTCCGTCAGGATTAAAAAATTATCTTGGTGGCTGCCAGGATTCCTCCAACAGATGGGCGGTGAATAAGAGCCCTCTCTGGTCACAGACCATCCCACGTCACGGCCTGTTTTGTATCTGGCTGCACGACCAGGGCCTCTGCGTCATGCAGATTCCACCCCGTGGGATCTAGATAAGGCACCTCCTAGATTGTTGATACCCCCCAGACTAACTGGGAGATGGAAGCACTCCTGCCATAGACGACAGTGCTGTTGCACACAGGGGTGAACATGGGGTAACACGACAGGGTCTCCCGTTCGGAAATGAAAGGGGGAAACAGTGTGTGATGTCAGAAGTCCTCCCCCCCTTTCGCGTTCCACTGGTGGAGAATACCGAGGACCCATGCACCAGTGGTGAGTGAGGTCCCCAACCAGCCCACCTGACGACCCTGGCCCTGTGCTTCAGGAGTGCTCCCTCTGCTCACTGTCCTCCATCTCCACACCTGAGCGGGGACACTGGGGAGGGTCCTGTAGTGACCTGCTTCCAGATGGTACAGGTCTGGGACTCCGGCTGAGCGACCACAGGCCCTCGTTGGCCATGCTGGGATTTCTCTGGCAAAACAACTGCCTCAGAAACTCAGTACTTATTACTCTTGGTTGGTTTGCATCTGGTCGTTTCATGGGATATTAACCAAAGCAACAGATATTGTCCTTAATCTAGAATCTGGCCTGGGAGCTCTGTTTGTTAGCAGCAGCCTGAGGACTCTACCCTCCTTTTCAGCTTAATGGTCTCTGAGGTATCCTCTGCATCCGGGACATTCAAAACTGTGGCCTGGAGTGGGAAGGCTCAGCCAATCTGCCTCTGGCCCTGCGGCCCAGGGGATCATTAATAGTGTAATGAATCGGTGATCCGTGCTCTCATACCATGTCTCTTCTTCCAGAGTCTATGATTAGAAGACTTTTTAAAAATGTTATTGACTTACAGAGAAGTGAAGAAACCCTGTCCTTCCAGCCCAGGACATTGTCACAAGGTGTGCATGGCAGCAAAGCCATCACCAGGTCAGGACGCAGAACGCCACCAGGGCACTCAGAAGCCCAGTGCGCCGCCTCCCGATCACGACCCCACTTCCCTCCCCTCCCCCCACCTGAGTTCTAACACAACACACTAGTTCTGCCTGTCTCTGAAGCTTACACAAATGGAGCCCTATGGGGTGATGCGAGGATGGCAGAGGGGAGGGAAATGTGCCACAGAGTCAGCGGTCTGCCCCATCTGTTCGGAGCTGCTGTCTGTGGCAGGCGCACAGCGGCCCATCAGCTCCTGCTGCGCAGCCTCAGGCAGGGGCCCGGGCGCCTGGAAAAGCCTGGAGAAGCCTGGAGAGATGGGGAGGACCAGGCCCCAGGGTCCGGAGTGTGCTGCGGTCTGCTCAGGCCCAGAGCAAAAGGCAGACAGCCTATGACTCCTCACAGCAGCACCTTTGTGTTGGGAACTAAGAACTGGCCCCCTGAGGCATCGAGCCTCTGAAAATACAAGGAAAAAGAGGGTGCCCACGAAGCTCACAGATGTGGCCAAGTGACAGGCTTCCGCCTTGAATATGAAGCCAGAAAGGCGACTGCGGCGGGACTGTGAAAGGCTCCACGTGCCAGCCAGCGCGCTTGGACCATGTCTCTGCATTTACGATCTCCGATTTTGTGGGCTGCAAAAGATATCCATAGGGTGAAGGAAAGAAGTAATGAAATATCTATACATTTCTTTTTACATGATTAAACACCAAACAAACTGAGCTCTATGAGTATTCACTATAAACAATGACTTTCAAGCTTCCACCTGGTCCACACGTCAGCGATCACAAGTTGTCGGGGGTCTGAGGGACTCTGGGGGAAGGGGGGGACACAGGCTGACAGTGGCGACTTCGCTCCTGGGCTCCCACCTAGCACCACGTGACCTGCTTTAGACGAGCCAAGGTGAGTGGGATTATAGAGTAGGTCTAGTTTGTCACTAAACTGACCATCCCCCAAATGGGCAAAGGCTTACTTTTTTTTTTTTTTAAAGAAGACACGGATTGCAGTGGTCAAGAAGAAAAGGGCAAGCCTGACCGGTTCTGAGTCAGCCACGTTGCAATGGAAAAAGATGGCAGTATAATCAGATCCCCCAAGTCAGCCAGAAGGTTTTTAAGTTGCCTAGAAGACCGTGTGAAATGCAGCTTTACCTTGACTGTTGGTTGGTAATGAGGAACAGAATCCTAAGTGTACAGGTGCCTGAGATATTAGCTAACGACCGGCACAATTAACAAGACACTTAACAATACTGTTTACATTCATTATCTTTACCGTGCCTTTTATGCATTGGTATGCATACTTTCTAACAAGCAGGGTATACTGGTGGCACAGTAGTGTGTGTATAAAACCACAAATGAGTGAGCACCTCTGTGGGGGGTGTGCACTGCACACTTTCACTGCTAACACCGGGCAACCAGCCTCTCGGGAGCCACTGCTAACGATGCAACAACCCTCAGCTGCCTGGATCCCCACGTAGACCCCCCTGTACTGCCCAAGAACTTCTTCGCTCAGCCACAAGAGGAAAAATGTTAAGAAAGGAGGCTGGGCACTGCATCTTCATAACTGTCAGAGACAAGCCCAGGGCGTAAGACCTACCCATAGTCTGACCAGACTCTTTCCCCCCTGGCCATGGCCACGTCCCAGAGAGGAAACACACCCAGCTGATCCCAGCTCTGCCACTCACAGAGATTTGGGGCGAGTCACATTAGTGCCCCATGCGCAAAGCGAAGGAGGTGTCCCAGATGACTTTAATTTAATGGTAACTCTTCATCTGAATATGTGTTTGAAGAATACTAGTTTTCTATTGATGGTCGTGGTTTTGTTTTAAAATCAACTTATGTGAGTTCTATGTGAGTGGGTTTCAAAATATTAAGCAAATAATTTAACCAGAGTGCCGATTTGTATGTCAAATTTGGAGAGGTGGGATGTAACTGTCATAGAATAGATGACCGTGACCTAGTGCCCAGGTCGGAAACCACAATTATTCTTATCTCAGTCAGGTGTAAACTAAAACATTGTAAAGCCCTTACAGCAAACAAGAGGCCGCAGACACGTTTCAGTTCGGGTTTTGCCCTGGGTCCTGGTTTACTCAGGCCCCTATGACAAAAATACCACAGGCTGGGTGGCTTCCACGACAAACATCTCTCTTATAGTTCTGGAGGCTGCAGGGCCCAAGATCAAGGTGCTGGTAGATACAGGGTCTAGTGAGGGCTTCCCTGTTCTCAGCGTTGTGTCCACAGTAGGCGCAAGGAAGCCCTCCCTAACGCCGCTGATGAGGGCCCCGCCCTCAGGGCCTAAGCCCCTCCCCACGGCCTAGCCTCCAATCACCACCACCCTTCGAGTTGGGGCTCAACAGGTACGCTGGGTGGGGAGGGGAGGAGAGGGGAGGGGGAGGGGGAGGGGGGATGTGCGTTTGGGGCACAGCACTTGGTCTCTGGCTCCTGCTGTAAGAGGAACGAATGCAAATCAAAGGATGGTGAATAAGGTGGCTCTTGGGGGCGACAGCTTCTGCTGCTTGGAGGCAGGGCCCCTGACCTCTGAGCCCCAGACCCTCACAAGCCCCTCCTAGGGACTCCTCCCATCTCTGGGCAGCTTTGTGTTTCTTTTTTTCAGAACAGAAGCGGGAGGAGGTAGGCGGGGAGGGGGGCAGTGGCCCCATTGTTGTTTTACAAAGGATGTCCTCTGCTGTGCCGCTGGGAATCTAACTTAAATGCGAAGAAGTGGCCAAATTCCGGGAAAGAGCGCTGAGCAAACAGGCTAATAGGAGTTTGAGAGGCTGCCGTTCTCGGGAGCTCCATCTCCAGGCAGAAGTGTGCGGGTTTGGTGCCCCCTGCTGTCCCTTTCCTGCCTGTGTCTGTGCTCTGAGTTCCTGGCGTCCTCTGTCCTGTGTTCCTGTGTCCCCTGTGTTCTGTGTTCCCTGTGTCCCGTGTCCCCTGTGTTCTGTGTCCTGTGTTCCCTGTGTCCATGTCCTGTGTTCTGTGTCCCATGTCCTGTGTTGTTTCCTGTGCCCTGTGTTCCTGTGTCCCATGTTGTGTCCTCTGTGTCCCGTGTTCCCTGTGTCCCATGTCCTCTGTTTCCCTTGTCCTGTGTTCTCTGTGTCCTATGTCCTGCACCCTGTGTCCCCTTTATCCTGTGTTCCCCGTGCTCTGCCGGAGACAGACCTCCCGACCGTGGTGGGCAGGGAGGAGGACTGCAGAGCGAGCATGGGGCACAGTGTTTCAAACAGTGGTGAAATGTCACCACTGTCAAAGTCATGACCGTTAAGGAAATCCCATGCAATGAGGTGACGCTGCACTGGCCCCCATCACCACTGCTGCATTGAGTGACTGTGTGACCTGAAAAGGTGACGGCAGAACCTGGCCAGAGTCCCCAGCTGGGCCGCCCAGAGTTCCCCGGGTGTACTGGGAACACGGTTCCTTTGGCGCCAGCCCTTGCGTGGATCGGGACCGAGGCCGAGAGCGGCGTGGTAATTCGGGGAGCACAGGCCAATCATTTTTCCCAGAAACAATAAAAAAGCTTCTACACTGAGCGAGGAGCCATGGTAACTAATGCAAAGGGTGTGTGATGCGGACAAAGGGCAGGATCTCTCCTTTCAAAGGGCAAAAGAGATTAAAACCATAAATGGTTAACGAATACTGGTTACCATTTGTTGAGCCAGCCACTTTGCCATTGTCTCCAGTGTTAACGACGACACTGTAAACTAATCGTTGCCAGGTTACACATGGGGAAACTGAGGCTCAAAGCAGCAGAAGGGCACGGGCCAGAAGTCTGCGTACTCACGTCCTTCTGCAGTGTGGTGCTGCCCCACACAGGGAGAAACGAGAGCCCCCACGCGGGCACAGCACGGGCACACGGGCACGGAGAGGGAGGGCCCACGCCCATGACGGTGGTGCCCCTGGGGTCGGAGGATGGCCAACAGGAGGGGACGGGGGTTATACAAGTGTTTCCTTTCCTTTCTGTTAAAATCATACAAGATCAAAAACCAAGTAACTCAGGGTGTGTTGTTAGATGAAAATATTTTTACCATTTTATTTTTTATTGAATTTTTGGGGTGATGCTGGTTAACAAAATTATCCAGATTTCAGGTGCTCAATTCCACGATACGTCATCTGTATATTGCATTGTGTGTTCACCTCCCTGAGTCGCTTCCTTCCATCACCATTTGTCCCCGCTTTCCCCTCCTCCACCTCCTGTAAAAATATTTTTAAATGCCAATAAAACTTGCTCATTGCAAAAAAAAAGTCAATATTTGTTTATTCTGATTGGTGGGCAGGTACATGGCTGCTATTTATATCAGTACAGCTCCATATTTTTAAAGAGTTTTCCTAAAGAATGTTTTGAAAGAAGGAAAGGAACTGGAAGGAAGCAAGTGTCCTCCCAGAACCTGACTCTGCAATCATGAAAACCGCTCTGCCTACTTAGCAACCAGGCGTGAACTTGACTGCAAAACCACAGGTCCCACCACGCTGAGAAAATGCAGCCTTTACCCAGGGGCTTTCGCCTGGGGACCTCCGAGCACCTCACAAACACAAATTAATTGCACCTCCTGTCACATTCTACAAGACGGAAGAGTGCCTCAGACTGTTAAGTAGAGTCTGGGGAACAGGAAGTGTCTCTTCTAACTTCGCACCACTAGGTAGGTCTGAACTGGGATTAGAGACGCAGGAACTTGACAAGCAGCCCTGTGGCCAACCACAGCTGCGACAAAGACAAACCCTGCAGCACCAGCCATCCCCTCCTGGCCCTGAGCTACTGCACCACACAGTGCCTTTAAGGAGCAGCCCCTGCAGAGGGGTCAGCCCCCCTTTCTGCTCAGTAAGCCTTGCCGGAAAATACCCTTCCACACATAAATAGGGATCTTTTTCAGGGACAACCCAAACCACATCCTCTGGCTTTGACTGTACTGTACAGGCTTTTTTAAGCGCTGGACGTATGGTGGAGTGAAATGGCTCTCTTCCTTCCCCTTCTCCCCTCCGTCTGCAGACGGGGCCAGGGGCCAGAGAAACTGGTCAGCATCAGGCCTCCCCACCCACCAGGGAGGCGCAGCCCTGCAGAGCCAGCGCAGGCACTGCTGGCTCCAGAATCCCCTCGGCGTGGCAGGACACTCTCTGATTGTCAGGCCTGGAACCTACTTCCCCTCAGAGTTCCTCTTGCCTTCCTACCTGACTCCCAAGGCACCAGGTCCCCAGGAAGATTCCAGTGCTTGTCATCTCACACCTCAATTCTTAGGCTCTAACCGTCCTCCGTGGCTCCGGGCTCATGAAGGCGATGGTCCTGAAACGCACATCTGACCCTGGCTGATCCCCACTCAGAGCCCTCTGCGTCCCCACTGGCTGAGAGGGAAGTCTCCACGCTTTTGCATGGACCATGTGGCTACTCGGCTCCCGCGGAGCCCTCCAGCCTCTCCATCTGTTTGCCCTTCCCAGAAGCAAGTCCCCCATGGGGCAATTCCTCATGGACCACCCTGAGACTTCCAAGTCAGCCAAGAGGAAGGGGTCCAGAGTTCAGTCATCCAGTTTAAAGGAGGCCAAAGGAGAAGGGTGGGCAAACAGCAAAGCCTAGCAGGGGTGTCCAACCTGCGGCCCCTGGGCCACATGCGTCCCAGAAAGGCTATGAATGCTACCCAACACAAAATTGTAAATTTACTTGAAACATTATGAGATCTTTTTTTGTGATTACATGTCACAATGTATCTAATGCGTGGCCCAAGACAACTCTCCTTCTTCCAGTGTGGCCCAGAGACGATGGAAGTCTGGACATCCCTGGAGAGTTCAAACCGCAGGAGTCACAAGAAGCAGACTTAGACAAGTGGAGCCTGAAGCCCAGAAGCTGGCAGCTGGACTGGCCACCTCCATGCTTCCTGTGGCCCAGTGCAGGAGAGCATTCTGGAGGAGACACCGCCACCACCTCACGTCCCCTTTCCCGGGTGGGACAGCCTGGGCTTCTCTGGGTTTGCCACCGGAAGACACTGGCGCCATCCACCGAAGTGCTGAGGATGGACGAGGCCTGAAGGTTGCCCCCACAGGCCAGATCGAGGTGCCGCTGGGGCTCCAGCACTCAAGGCTCCTGGGCAAGAGGCTCCTGGGCCCCACAGAAGCACCCAGACCCTGGGCTTTGGGTCTACCCTGTGGCCAAGAGGGAGCTATGGCAGCTCCCCTCTGGGGAAGAACCCCATCACGTGGGGTTTGTGAGAAGACCGCTCTGGCAGCTGTTTGGGGACAGGAAGATGACTTGGGAGATGGTGACAGGAGTCCTGGGGGAGATGACAAGAGCATGACTGCAGCGGGAGCACAGTCTGGGAAGAGGGGCTAATGCAGTCAGGTGCCGGTCTCCCCCGAGGGCGGCTGACCCATGAGGCAGACGAGCGGCTCAGCCAGCACAGATGGGGGAAGGTGAGAGGCAGGTGAGAGGCAGACTCACCCGCTGCCCATCAACCAGCAGTGACCAGCCAGCTATTTGAACCAGGTTTGCCCAGGAGTAGACACAAGGGGCCACTCTGTTCTTCGACACATGTGACCTCTAGTTTTTGCTCAAATGTCTTGTTCTACTGCAAAACTCTAAGTTACTTCATGATAAAATCTTTATCTTTGAACCCCCAGGGTCCAACACTATACCTCACATATGAGTGTTTAGTAAATAAGGTCGATGAGCTCTCACCGGCTGGAGCTCTCACAGGAATACATGTAATTAGTGGGAGAAGCTGGACAGGAGAGGTCACGTTTTAAAGGACGTTGTGTTAAGGACAAACAGCTATTTGTGTATTTGATATGGTAAGTAATGGGGAGCCACTGAAGTTGTATGAGAGGAAAGTAATTTGATTAGAGCTATGCTTAGGGAAACTAAACGAGCAAAGATATGTTTAATGGTTTAGAGCAGGGAGGCACTAGAAGCAGGACCAGGCAGAAAGCCACAGCAACGTTCTGTCATAAAGCATTCCTACAGAATGTCACTAATGGCCCATGGCCCCACTCTACAGAGTGCAAGCTAAGTCACTAACCATTAAATTGAAAGTCACATCTCAGGAATTCCAATCAGGACAGACACAAATACAGTATGGGATCCAACTGGTTTGCTCAAATATTTCTGTCTTTGCTGGGAAAGGCTGCTCCTCCAAATGCCAAAAGCATTTACAGCTCTCCCAGGTCTGAGCCTGTGCCATGTTGTAAGTTTGAACAGGCCCACATCTGGCTTTAATGTCCACTGTCTAAAAAGAAACATATCTGGAGAACTGGAAAGGAAGGAGAAGCTTGTGCTTGGGGGGGGAGTGGGGAAGAATATGTTTAATCTCAAACCATCTAGCTTCTACTTTATAAAACTGTCCATTGCCAAACACACTTCAGGCCTGGATTCTCACAATCCTTACATATAACAGAAAATTAGGGCCTAAAAGGGAAAGGCCTCTTGTTTGTTGCCCTGGTGGGCAGATGGCTCTCTCCCAATATTTGGGGAGGACTTTGCTTTCGGGGAGAAGGACTTTGCTTTCAGAGAGAAAGGCCTATTAAACAATGAAGAGCTGTCCAGGAAAGCATAACCCCTCACACACAGGCATCAAACATGAACAGCATGGCCTCGAATAACATTTTGCCCAACGCATTTTGGTTATAACCTTGATAAGATGTCATCGGAACTTAACTCTTGTCTACATCAATTAGCCTCTGGTAAAACCGGTTTCATTATACATCGTTTCACCTAAAGTTGCAGAAACTATTGACAACCTTAAGTACGGAGTTACTGTATATAAAATATAAAGAACATTCCTGAGCAGGGACAGGGCCTTGTTCATCTCCCCACAGCCACAGTGCACTGCACACAGCAACTGCCTCCAAACGTCCATACGTAATCCATCTGCTGAGAAGTCTCAGCTCTTAAGGTGCAGATATAAACTGGTCTCTCGTTGAGCCCAGGAGGTTTCTGCAGTTCAGCAAAAGTCCAACTGGGAAGCCAGACGCCAGGAACTCCCATCTCGGAGACGCCCTTGGTAACATAACAGAGCAGGTGTAGGGAAGGGGGCGTGCCTTTTTAGGGTATAGCTAAACCTTCTGGCTAAATGATGGGCCCCAGCTGACAAATCGGACTGTAGCACCTAACATCACGGGTAGAAAAACAAGAGGAAGATCAAATACATGTTTATATTTGACGAACACTTATATAGAATTTATTGTATGCCAGCCACCATTTTAATCACTTTTAAGTTATTAATTCAGTTAATTTAATGCTCATAACAAACCCAGAAGACATGTACTATTACCACCCTCCTTTACAAATGAGAAAACAGAAACACAGAGAATATACTACGAGGCCTGTCCAGAAAGTATCCAACCACGCACTATGAAAAAATAGAGACTTTTATTGAAGAAGATACAAGATACAAGAAACACTGTACATAGGACAATGACGCCTCAGTCCCCTTCCAAGTAGGCACCCTGGGACCTCACACAGCTCTCCCAATTGCCATCAGCTGCTCTGTTGTATTTTCCTGAATCTCATGGATGTTCTCAAATCTCTTCCCTTTCAAAAGTGATTTTAGTTTTGGGAAAAGCCAGAAGTTGCAGGGCACCAAATCTGAGCTGTAGGGAGGCTGAGTAACCTGGGTGATTTGATGTTTCGCCAAAAAACTCTGTATGAGATGTGATGCATGAGTGGGCACGTTGTTGTGATGAAGCTGCCAATCAGCAGTTGCCCATAGCTGTCGCCTTCTGAATCACCCAAATAGTTTCTGTGGAGGAATGTTCAAGCTTAACACAAATTTCATGCAGATTCGTTGCTCAACTCACTCAGTCATCTTGAATGCGACGGCCACACAGTACACATGCTCACTCAATGGCGTCTACTGCCCCACTGAATAGTATAGGAAGTCATCATTGTTCACACGTGTGCATTCCAGTCCACTCTCCTTGGCTGCCAGGTCACATCGATGTCGCACACACCATTCTTGTTATATTAACAAGGGCTGGACTTTTGCAGACAGACTACGTATATTTAACCTGCCAGGGTTACCCAATCTGTCTGGACGTAAATTCTGTGTCTTAATGATAACACCTGGCCTCTTACATGCCTCTTTTTCTCTGTTTGATTTATTCTGTCTGGAACGATAAACACTTGATTTGTTTTGAAAATTGGAGCCTTGTTTTAGGAATAAAAGCACTTGTTGAGAGTTAAAATGTGATCATCCTCTCCCTAGTCCAACTCTAGGCACATATGATTGCTCAATACGCGTAAAATTCCAGGACAGAAAAGGGTGTATGTCAAAACGCTTCCCAAGGGTGGCTGCTAGACATGGCAGCTTGCTGGCTTCCCCTTCCAACCTTGTACTACCCTAGAAGGGCTAAGTCCGGGTAACTTCAGGGAAGGCCCCGGAAGAAGGGGCAAGGCAATTCACCCTTCCCCAGTGCAGATGCCCCGAGGAGTAATGCAGACGAACACTCAGTGCACCCAGCAGTGGAGCCCACGAGTGCCAGCAGATCGCCTGCTACCAGGGCCAGAAGCAGGGTGTTGTGGAGCAGAATCCTCAGCCTGGCAGAGCGGAGGCCAAGTTGGGGGGGAGGGTGGGGAGGAGCAAAGCCAGTGAAGACGCAATGTGCTGGCTTCAGGCCTCTGCCAGAATGTTTCCCATCCCACTGTTCTTGGACAAAGAGGAGCGGCTGTGTGCGGAGGGAGTGCGTGTGTGTGCAGTGAATGAGGAAGTAGCCCTGTGGCGGTGACTCACACCACCAGTGCTTCACTGCTGAATTTTTAGTGGTGTTGAAACCCAGCTGCCTTTGCCACAAAGAAAGTTCATTCCCAAGAGATTGGCGAGTCCCTAAAGATTCATTCCCGAAAGATCATGAGAGGTGGAAATTCTATGAACCTGTGCTCCTTGACATAAGGAAAATGCCCATGGACCTTGGGCACCAAAATCCAACTGAGGGCAGGAGAGAGAGTGTGCTCTCAAAGTGGCACATGAGGCGTAAGCCAATCATTTCAAGAGAAATAACCAAACTTTTAGTGCCACGTGTCACAGGGACCAAAGTACCAATTTCCGTTGAAGCTTTGGCCTGTTCAAAGTACCGTGCACCTCCAGATTTTCTGTGGTAATTGACAGTTTCCCAATTTTGCTGAACACTGAGAATTTGTATGGTGTCAGTATAACCAGTAAATAAAATTAAAGTTTGGACTCTGGTCTGTATTGACGTTGACATGTGCCTGAAAGGCACAAACAATATAAACAGAATGAAACAAGCCCTTAGAGTGAAACAGACCTGAGTGTGATCCCCAACCCTGGCAGCTGTCATCTAGGTCAGGTTACTCAATCTCTTTCAACCCTGGTTTGCTCCTTGGCAAAGTGGGGATAATTATACCTGCCCCAGGGATTCGATGCTCTTGTGAAAGCTCAATGAGACAACACTTAAAAGGGCCCAGCACAATGCCACACACAAATGAATGCGCAGATGTTTCTCTTCCCTGTAAAAGTACAGGAAAACCATATGCCATCACTGCCAAGTGGCAACATTGTGCAAATTTACAGAGGAGTCTATCAAAATGGAGGAAATGTATTCAAGGCCTGTACTGAGTACCCAGTGCACGCACAGCACAAGTCATAGCATGGCGAGAACACAGAAGACGGGACCTTCTCCAAAGGAGCTTGCACTCAAGCCGGGAGCAGGCAAAATGCTCGCATTAGCCCTGGTGGTGTGGCTCAGTGGATTGAGTGTCAGCCTGAGAACCAAAGTGTTGCTGGTTTGAATCCCAGTCAGGACACATGCCTGGGTTGCGGGCCAGGTTCCTAGTGGGCGGTTGTGGGAGGCAACCACACATTGATGTTTCTCTCCCTTCCCCTCTCTCTAAAAATAAATCTTAAAAAAAAAATGCTCACACTAGACAGCCTGCAGAACGGCCAACACTACTGAGGACTTGCATTGTGCTAACACTTCATACTGACCAGCAGTAGGCTCTCATCTGATCATCTTAACAAGCCAGTCATTCCCATTTTCCAGATGAGGAAACTGAGGCTCCAGTACTCACCCAAGGCCACAGAGCTCATATGCGGGCTTTGAACGCCAGCCTCTGAAACTATGAACACTGGCATGGGAGGACTAGTCACACTGCCTGGGGGCCGAGGAGGAAGGTGGAGCTGGACTACGGACATGGGCCTCCTGGAGAACTGAGCTCTAAAGGGAACATGGGATCGGCCTGGCGGAGGGGAGAGAGAAAGCGGAGTGAGGAAATTGCAGGAGAAGCCTCCTGCTGAAGGGGAGGAAACCACACGAGAAACAGGGGACCTTCTTAGGGGCAAGGGGACTGGAAGGGGATCCCTTACAAACGGCTGCTTAGAACCCATCTAACCAGAATTTTCACCTGCACAAGACGAACGTCCCACAGTCTTAAAGGACACACCACAGTTTACAGAATGCTTACAAGCAATTTTCTCACTTGATGAGGAGAGGTAATGTTTATTGAGCAATGTGGAATAAACTAGGCACTGAACTAAGCTCATTCCAGCCTCAAATGACCCTATGAGGTAGGCTCTAGTATTGCCCCTCCTAGATGAGAAAACAGAGGCCAAGGTCAGCTAACATGCAGCAAGAGCAGGGTCCGAACCCAGCTCTAACTCTGGATGGCATCGCTCAACCCTGTAGTCCTCAAAACAACCTAGGGAGTGAACAGGTCAAGGTCTAACACCATTTCTCAGATGAAGAAACCGAGTCTCAAAGAGAGCAAGGAACTCGATTAAGTTCACCTCCACGAATAACCATACCAGGTTTTCTGACAGCTACTCTCAAGTCTCCCTCCTCCACCTCAAATAGGACAGGCTGCCTGGGACCCTTCCTCTTTTCTATGACCCCTCTCAAAGGGCTGCGTGCCTTGCCAGGGCTGAGGGGGCCCCAGGAGGTCCCGGGGGCTCCTGGAGCAGCCTGCAGGGGCTGCAGCCCGGCCTCATGCCTGCGCCTGCCGGCCGGCCTTGTTGTTACTGCACAGTAGCTGGCACTGCCCCCGCGGCCCCTGCCAGAGGGCTGGGTAGGGCTTCCTGTCTATCTCCTCTGCAGCAGCTGTGTTTTCAATAGGGAGAGTCTCCTGCTCGCTTCTCCCCGTGGGAGGACCCACTCCAACTCCCCTTATTAAACACTGGGCTCCCGTGTGTGCCTGTCAGGGTTGTGTGAGGATAAGATTAGGAAGGTGGACCCGCCCCATGCAGTGGGTGGGCACCGAGGCACTGCGCTGGGGCCCTCAGCTGGACAACCTCCTCACCCAGGCCTCTCAGAGGCTGCAGCTTCTTTGGGGACCAGGAGGCGCAAGCTGTGAACCTCAGCACCAGGAGACCTATCTGGGGTTACTAGCAGTGACAGCCTTCCCACTATGGGGACCATGGGCTTGGCCAGTGTGGGAGCCTGAGACTCGAGGGGGAGGAAAATGAAAAGAAGGAGGGAAACAGAGACAAAGGGAATGAGAAAGAAACATGGCAAAAAAAGACAGAAGGGAACTGAGGGCCAGAGACCAACGCAGGAGCGAGTGCTGCCAGTCCAGGCTCTCAAACAAGTGTGAGGGCCGAGTCTCAGCCCCTGCGTAGCGAGTGCCACCGGCATCCATACAACACTGAGTGCATTACGGACTGAGTCGTGCACTGGCTTGCAATACAAAATAAGGACTGTCCTCTTTCCTACCCTCCTCCCCAAAGGGAGGTGACTTCATCCTTGCCCAGGTCTCCCAGGTTTCCTGCACCTGGACTCTCAGGACAGCTGCACCTTAGAACAGATGCGCGTCCCGCCCCCTCCTGAGACAGGCACCCAGCCATCCTTCCCTCCTCTCCCCCCATCCTCCACAGTTCCCACCCCTCCACCTTGGCCCTGGCTCGACCTGTCACTCACAGATGTTCATCCTGCATCTCACCCTTCCCTCCACCCTTTCTGTCTGTCTGGCTCTGTTCCTGGCCTTGCACATGGTTTTTAAACACACCCCTTCCTTTCAGTGGTTAGAGAAGGGATGAAAAGCTTTCCTTTATGTTTGCCAGTGTTGAAACTGCCTCTGAAAACACCCCAGGGTAAAGACTGTGAAAGGGGGGCAGTCTCTTTCAACTGATTGTTTATGAAGAATTGAGCAGGGAATACCAGCAGGGTGCTCAGTCATCACTGGTCTCCTTCACCTGGCCCACGGCCCAGTGCTCCCCTAACCCTTCGTGGTGAAACAGCAAGCCACCTGCCGGGCGCTGGCTCCCTCTACCGTGCCAGGAGCCTCGGCCGGGGGCGTGGTGGGGTTGGGCTCCAAAGAAGCGGGCCATCGGGCCTGCAGAGGGGGCTCTCATCTCCTGTAGCACGACTCTGCCTTCAGAAGGCCCCTGGGTCCTTCCTCCCTGTCCTTCCTGCAGTTGCTGCAGCTCTGTTCTCATTGTTCATTTCTGGCCACCGTCTCCTGCCATGCATGTCACCTCAGCAGATGTCTGCTTAGGGCTCTAACTGCCATTCCATCGGTAAAATGGCTTGATTCCCTCCGTGTCTGAGGGCCCAGGGAGGGAAGAGTGTCAGTCCCTGGGTACCATACTCTGCAGCTCCTGGATTCTGCACACAGGTGGCTCCCTGAGGAAGCCCCTCTTCTGGCAAACCACCCCGAAAAAGACCCCGAGGCTGCTCCGCTCACCTGGCAACACCCCAGCACCCCTCGGCACCAGCCCACGGCTCTCTCGAGCTCAAGTGCCCCTACACGGCCTTCCTTTGATCAGTCACCTCTCACAGGGACCCTCTCCCAGGAAAGTGCCTCCTGGACAACAAGTGTCAGAATAAAACACGGCAACACCTAAGGACAGGAACTTTGGAGCAGAAACTCATCCAGGCCCCGGTCTCCGCACGACTGTCTGACCAAGCCGGGTCCTCACCTGCGAACGGGAAGCGATCCTGGGGTCTCCCTCCGAGAACCACTGCCAAGGCTGACCGCGGTCAACTGAAGTGACGGGGGCAAAGCCCCTAGCAAATGCCTCTCCCACAGCCAGCGCTCAACAATGGCATGCTTCTGAGTCACCACCAGTTCCTCCGCACTCCTAAGCCCCTAGGACGACAAAGTACGAATCCTCCTACCTCCAGGGTCTTTCAGTTCAACGGAGGAGCCAGGTTTTTAAGCAATGGACATAACACTGTAAAAGAGTAAGAATTAGAGAGAGAGATTTTGCCCCCAGTTCTGCCCGTGTTTGGTCTTTGACCCCAGTTCCTGACACAAGAGCTCCAAAAACCCTCGTGGTTTCCTGAGAGGGGTGCCGGCCACAGAGCTCCTACACCACCTGGGACTTCTGGGTGGAAGGTGTGTCTTTTGTCCTAATGGGTGTGACTCACAGTAGGCTATTGGATGGGGGCTGGTCACCAGAAAGAGGAAGCCAGGATTAGAAGCCTGGAACCCTCAGCCCCACCCACCTTCCCTGGAGAGGGGGGAGGGGCTGGAAACTGAGTGAACAATTGATCACGCCTGCCTGCTGACACCTCCTAAAACATCCCCTGGGTCAGTGAGCACATCCAGGTGCCAGGAGGGCGGTGCCTCCCACAGCGCAGGGACACAAGCCCCTGTGCCCAGGACTCTCCTGGGCCTCACTCCATGTGCCTCTGCACCTGGCTGTCCATCTGTACCCTTTACCATATCCTTGATAATTAACCGGTCAATGTAAGTACATGTTTCCGCAAACCCTGTAAGGCATTCTAGCAAATTACTGAACCCAGGGAGGGTCATGGGAACCCCCACTTATAGCCAGTTGGTCAGAAGTACAAGTGACAACCTGGGACTTGTAATTGGCATTTGAAGTGGGACAGTCTTGCGGGACTGAGCCCTTAACTCGTGGGACCTGATGCTAACTCGAGATAGATGGTGTCAGAACTGACTTGAATTGTAGGACACCCGGCTGGTGTCAGGGACTTGGTCTGTGTGGCATAAAAAGACAAAACCAAACCAAACCACACATACACACACGCATCTTTGTCCGAAGTGTTGTGAGTGTGAGAGGTAAGGAAAGCGCAGCACGTTTTTCCCAGACAAATGCAAAGCAGAGTCAATAAGTGCAGCTACGTGTGAGCTGGAAGCGTGCTGTGCTCTGGCGAAGGGGGGTGGGGAGGGAGGAGTCACTTACCAGGAGAACAGAAGAAAGAGCAGTAGAGGGGCACTGGAGCAGGGCTCGGAAGCACTGAGTAGGGCTGTGGTCAGTGCAAGCAGGTGGCACACTTCAGGAAGCAGCGGGAGGAAGGCGTGGACAGCTGAAGGTGCAGGGTGTGCAGGGTGAACAGTGCCGATGCTTCCTTAGGTTCCAGCCCTCCTTCCTCCTGCCTAACAGCCTCGATGACCACTTAGGCATCCATGCAATTCTGGGGCAACTCGTGATGCAAGGGGGAATCAGGCATTGGGCCATCAGTTGGCACATCCCACAGGCCACAGGGATTGGTGCGGGGACAGGCATATGACATAAACAAGTCCATTCAGATTGAGGATGGGTTCGGAATCCTGGGGTGAGATGTTCTCTCTTTCTTTGGGATGTGAACAAAGAAGCTCAAAGGCCAAGAGTTGCTGGCAACCATCTTGGGATCATCAGATAAAAATTAGGTCCTTGGGAAAATTGTCGAGCTGCTGGATCAAGCCTTGCCTGAGGCTCACAGTGATAATGAACTTTTTTTGACCCAGAAACAAATAAATTCCTCTATTACATAAGCCAGCTTGAAGTAAATTTTCAGTTTCTTGATATTCAAGAAACGACCTAAAATCATGGGCAGCAGAAATTGTGGGTGCATGGAAGGTGATAAAACATGTTGAAACTGGAAAGGGTCAGAGGGTTAAATCACAAGAGGCTCTCCTGGCCCCACGTCAGGTGCTGCACTTTATGTAGGCAGTGGAGCACCCTGTGAAAATTGTTGAGGACGGGAGGTGACGTGATTGAATCTGTTTTAGAAAATTAATTCTGATGGCAGGGTTAATGACAGATGGGAGGGGAGAGAGATTAGAACCAGAAAGTGTGACTAATGATGAGTATGGGAAAAGGACACGTTATCAAATATCCCCAGAGGCCCTCATTGCTGGGAGTAGAACCAGGGAGCAAGCAAACATGCTCCCGTGGCGGCCTCGCTTCTTATCAGTGCCGAAGGCCTTGCCTCGGCCCTCACCAGCTTACGGCTATCCAGCTGTCTTGGACGTTTCAAAACACAGGAAATATTTTTAACCTAAAAGTTTATTTCAATTTACTTACATTTTCAAAACTAACAATACTTTTAAAGGGCAGGGAGAAGAATACATCCCCAAACAACAAGCTACTGCGAAGTGCCTCCACCCCCAAAAGTTGGTGAATCACCGATGCAAGTCGTGATGCTCCCAGCTCCCCTCCAGGGCGGGAGCTCAGGTCACCGCCTGGGTTCCCAGCCCCTGGGCGCTCCAGCCTTCTAGAGCCTGCGGACACGGATGGGCCTCTGGAGCGCATGTGGCTCCATCCTTGTTTACATCCATGAGAAAACGTGCATCTCCTGGAACAACGTGTAAGTGTCTCATTTTCTTACACAACCAGGGAGACGCTCCCTTCCTGTTGCCCACCCCCCCAACCTCCCAGCACTGCCTTAGGCTGATAATGCCTGGGCAGCGAGGATTCCACACCCTGCCCCCCTCCCACCCTCCATCTCACCCTTGCCAGGCGGCTTCCTCCCCTCTTGATGACCTGGCTGCTCCCCTTCTGACTCGCTCCCCAGTCTTTCCCACAGGCAGGCTGCCACCTGCATTCCAAACTGACAGGTTGATTTACATAATTCCAATAGCACTCATGGCCAGCTTCCTGTTTTCGTAAACTCCTGTGTAATTTTTTCACTACATGAGAAAGAAGAGCACTGGCTCACAATCACTCTCTACCAACCTAGTCCCTCTGCCTCAAAGGAGACAGGAGACAGCGGCTCTCCAATGATTTTCCTTCTTGTTCTAGAAACAAAAGCTTCAAAAACACCCAGTGGTTTCCAATTTAGAGTTTCATGCAAGCTTTTGACTTTGCTGGTTACTGGCTTCCTGTTAGCAGAAAGAAGTTTCAAGCTGAGTCAGAGGACAGCCAGGCCCAGCAGTGATTCATTAGTGCTGCTAACGACACCTCTGCCACCACCAACCACCAGGGTCAATGCTGCTTCTGCTGGAGCCTGCATGGGAGCCTAACCCTAAGAGAGCAAGAACCTGACACCGTTTCCCTGCCTTGCTCTCCCAGATGGGGTGGCACTAGCAGCAGTGAGCGCAGGCCAGGCCAGTCTGGCCTTGAGATAAGGAGACCAGATGGGCCCTGACCGGGGTGATTTCGGAGATGTCCAGGAAAGCTCTGTTGCTTCAAAATAACTCCCGCTCTCTCTCCTCACCCTCCCCTTCCACAGGGCCTGCAGACTCCTCCTTCCGAGCTCTCTCGGCCTTCCTGAAAGATACAAATATAGCTTACACAGGCCACTCACACCCTAATATGACGAATGTGAGGAGTTCGCTTTGGAAAACACAAATCACTGGAGAGAAGCAGATGGCAGAGATGCGGAAATGACAGCCCAAAGACAAGCAGGCCAGAAAGACAGGAAGGGAAGAGACACTCATGTCAACTACTTCCCAGTTTTGCCCAGGTCCAGGCTGGGCTGCAGGGTCAGCAACCAGGAAACCCTTCAGCCCTTCGCCATGACTGGGGATGTCTCCTGATTCCAGGATTCTCTCAAAGGGCCTCAACAATAGCAACCCACGCAGAAGCTGCTTTATAAATGCATGGGTAAAACAAGAGGTTTCCAAACCATGCCGAAACCACAACAACGGAGAAAGCTTATAGGTCTTCATACAGCTAAGCCTATTGTCACATGCACTTCTCACTTAATTTTCACAGCAACTTAGGGGACACAGCTTCTCCTGATTCTAGAGATGGAAGGCAAAGACAACTCCACAAGCAAATGTGACCCAGCTTTGCCAACTCCAAGTATCATAACACATCACAGAACAACTGATTAGTTCCTAGGCTTACTAAAAATCAACCTGTGAGTCACATAATGTAAAAGTCACCATTTTAAAGCACACAAGTCAGTGAGTTTCAGTGGATTCCCCGTACTGTGTGGCCGTGATAACTACCTGATTCCACGTGCCGGCAGCCCTGAATCGGGCAGATGGGAACGTCCTCCCCAGGGCCCCTTCCCAGAGCTGAGTGGGCCAGTCAGACCCTCCTCGGGCACACGGCAGTGGGCAGACGCCAGGAGACGCCAGAGAGGAGGCCACAGCTGAAGCCCGAGGAAGCAGAAGACCTGAGGTTCCAGGAAGAAGGGGAGGTGATTGCTCAGTAGCGCTGGGTTCGCACAGGGGTTCGGAGGCCAACAAGCACCTCCCGCCGGAGGACAAGGGGCTGAGTGGCTGGAAGCACCCGAGACTGTGAATAATTTTTCACTTCCCAGATCACGTTCCGCTCCACACGACAAGAACACATCCTCCGGCTCACTGGGTCTCTCTCCACCCCACCGTGGATATCTCACAAGGGTCTTAACCTTGACCGAATGCAAACCACAATTCTCCATTTTTCTCCTCTATGCCGTTTCCCCTCTCCCCTTCCCACTCCACCTTTGTCCTCCAAACTCACTGCCCTTCTTTCGTTTCCTTTAACTCACTCTGCTTCTCCTGTGTCCGAGAGTGCCTGCGTGCTGAGCCCTCCCCTAGGAACGATGCTCCCCATACTGTGTCCCTGAGCTTCTGTCCTCCCCAGCTGCTCCGGGGATCTCAGCTCAGCAGCACTGCCTTGGGGAGCAACACCCCCCCACACACACACACAGCTTCCTTGTAGCACTGACTGTGGTTGTAACTGGACACGTAGAGCGTGGCCACTTCATCAATGTCTACAGACACCCTGCCTGTGTTGGCCGGGGAGCGCCTAGTGCAAAGCCTGACACCTGGTAGGGCAATAAAAATAGGATGAGCAAATGAATTCAGTTTGGGTTTTTTGTTTTGTTTTGTTTTGTTTAGTGATTAATTGAACTGTGGGCAACATGTGCCATTTCGTTACTTTCAGGTGTACACCATAAAGATGTGCTATCTGTATACACCGCAAAAGGACCCCAGTAAGTCAACACCTGTCACCACGCGCAGTTACCCCCAATTTTCTTTTCTTGTGACAGTTGAGACAAACAGAATCCCTGAGAGCTCTCTAGGATCCAGTGGCTACTAAAAGAACCTTTAAAGCACCACGTGAGTGAAACTACAGAAACTAGCGTTCGGTACCACCAAGCTGGCTACCCCATTGCTTTAGCCACCAGCAAAGGTTTGGCAAGACTGCAGATTCAAAAATAGGGATTGCCAGGCAGTGGACTTGACAAACCGGTTACTACGTTCGGTCTGCTCTCTCACCCTCCCCTTTCTGCTTTCACAACGCAGGCCAAAGGAGGACCTAACTGCCTGGCAGTGACGGCCGGGAGGCACGTCCTCGCAGAGGTCTGAGGGCACTGAAGGGCACGGGTACACTGGGAGGGCGTGGCAAAGCAAGGCGATGCGAGCTGAAGTAGTTCATTCTAATCACTTGAACTAGACAGCATTTCAAGGGGCCAGGGATTTTTTGTAAATCCTGTATAAAATCTAGTTTTCAAGGTCCTTTGAGTCAATTTTATCAACGAGGAATGTGAAATACCAACATTGCTGATAACATGTTCAGAAATTCTATTACCGCTGCTTTAGACCCAACATCTGTGATAAGACACGTTTAGAAAGTGACCCTGATAGCTTCTAAGACTAAAAGACTGAAAGACATCATTACTGACTTCGCAGTTCGTTTGAAGAACCACATCTGATTCGACAGTGTCCTTTCTCATCAGATCGATACACTCAAGTATACTGTCTGATCCAATGCTGCCACACTGTAGCTAATTTACGTAGCATTTTGACTCTGTGCCCATAAGAAGCACAATGTGGAGTTAATGAAGGAACTCTGACCAGTGCAGACTGGAGAGGAAGGAATGGCGTCTCCTCCAGGTGTGAGAGAGAAAGGAATTGTATCCTCTCCTTCCCAGCTCTCCTCGCCTACCCCTCCACCTGCAAAGGGCTTTAGTCCCAACCTTGTGACTAGACTCCCTAAAGCACTCAGAAGCCGCCAGGGAGTGGGATGGGCCTGAATTATCTCCATTGCATGATAAAAAAACAAATCATCGCCCAATTTACAACATTTTTACTATAATGGAAACAAACCACTTGCGCTACACTTTGCAACTCATCTGGACACCTGGTTGAAAAACTAAAGAGCGAGTTGATTGCTTTCCTGGAAAAAAGATGCACTGGTTTTCCAGCCCATGTTTACATACAGCCACTCCCTGCTAAACCAAGGGATAATCTGGCTTCGGTTCAACCTCTTTGTGGTTCTTTCTCACTTAACCCCATAGCTGTGCTCCCGAACACCTGTGTGCACTGTGTGCTTTGTACACTACAGATTCACAAGGCACAAAGGCAGCTTCCTGCCTAAAAGGGTTCTGCGTTAAGGAAATAGCAAAACACGGCTACAGAGATTTGTGGCAACATATGCAACAGAAAAACGCATGACTTGGTGTTAAGAGGAAAAAACCATGATCAAAATGGTGTGTACCCTACAGTAACATTTTTAAATACCATAGATATATATATGAAAAAATTTTGAAATAGAATTTATAATAGTGTGATACAGCAGGGGATGGAATGTTTCTCATTCTCCTTTCCAAACTTTCTGCAGTGATCCTTCTAAAATGAAAAACGGAAACTAAAACAATTCTGTGATAAATTTTATTTAAAAAAATGAACAATTGTTCAGTTATGCTGTCAGTCTGGATCCTTCCATGCTGATCTTCATTTAAATTGGGGTAAACCTGTATCACAAAGGTTTTTAAAACCATTAATATTTCCAATTAAAATAAATTTTAACAATTAGAAGAACCCTAAATTAAAGAACCCCAATCAAAGTTAAGATATAAAGAAGAAAAATGCTAGTAAATGAGGTAAGGACACTATTTCTCTGTAGGTAATTCCCCACGCAGTTTTTGTGCACAGGACAAGCTAAGACAGGAATCTCTCTCACCTCTGTGCTTTGTTCTGCCCTGGGAACCATCCTTGCCCTCTCCGCCCCTCCCCCGGTTGTTTACTTCTCATTATTTTTGCTAACAGCAGTCATACCCCTTTCCTTGAGCCTTGGGGCGTACACACTCTCATAGACACATTTGGGAAAATCTTTCACCTTTTAGAGCCCCAGGTAGGTCTCCCTGGTTCTTTGGTTTCCCAAGGATAACTTCAAAGGCCACACAAATGGCTTGTAAACTTCCTTTATGTTCGGCAAATATAAAATTCCTGCATGTCTGTTACACAAATCAGTCACCTACCCAACAATCTCTTTCATCGCCCACCTTATCAAATTTATATACAAAGACTCACCAGATAACTTTCAACAAATTGATTCCTATAAAAAAAGTAAAGAGAGGAGCTATTTTATTTCTAGGCTTAAAATACCCTTGCTGACTGGTGACAAATAAAACACCACCATGTGGGATGAATGGACTCAGGTCAGCACCCTCACTGCGCAGGGAAATCACTGAATTAACCCTTCCGCATGGATTAGCTAGCTCGCTCTCCTCCACTCTGACAACGTTGGACATCATAATACAATGGTCAAGGTCACTCAGTGTCACCATCAACAGGTAGTGTCCACTTTTCCTTTACACTTGTCTAGAGTCCTCTGCTATAAACTCAGAAATAAAAGCAAGACTTTCAGAAGGAGCTTCAAAAAGAGAGGCGTGAAACCCCAAGCAGGTTCTCCTAAGTATTGCCATTACATAACCACACTCAGGAGCATCAGCTTCCCAGTCGGAGCTGACATCATTTCCACAGACACCTGTCCCGTCTGTATCAAGGGACTTAGTCGGGCTTTCCAGAACTCCTAGCACAAAAACAGATGACTTCATGAAAGCAGACTGCTTAACCCAAAATTGGCAAAATGAAAATTAATTTCCTGGGATTAAGTGAACTGGTTTAACTGTGATTAATGTTCTATTTTCAGTAAATATATAGGGAAATATCCTTTTCTTTCTCCTTTATCCCTAACCATCAGTTTAACAGAGCATACTTTTATAAACTGGAATAAAACATTCTTTAAGTGGTGTATTATTCCAATATCCCTCCTTAGAATTCAGGGGGAAAAATTAGGAAAATTCTTAGTATATATTTGAAACTAGGAAATTGAGAGAAAACCGTAAAAATAGTGATTCTTTAGAATATATTAACAGATTTTATCTACAAACGACCCAAGACAATGGTGACAATGATCAAATAATATTCAAAATGCTTTTACTAAGTTCCTTTACTTTTCATGGTCCTATAGTTATTTACTCAGGCTTGATAAAAATCCACCCTCTTTCCTATAAGATTAAACTGGATAAAAATTTGCCACAATAAACAAAACACAAACCATTAAATAGGACAAGCTACCTCTAGGACCAAGGACTATGCTTCATAATTCAAAGAGAAACACCTACAAACAACAATGCACTGGTAAGTGTTTGACAGCCAGCTCTCCAAAGACAAGAGAAGCACTGCTTTGTGACAAGGGCCAATTTCTGCTGCGTAAACACTCCCATTAGGGCCAATTTCAACACAGCATCACTGCGCCCCGAGCTGGGAAGAGACAGGCAATAGCATACCACTCTATAGTATTTCCACCTGGAAGAACGATAGCTGTAAACAGCCTCAGGGGCATACGTAAGAGTAAAATGCCAGTGCCATAATTAAGTGATGGATTTTGAGTATTACCACTAATTCAAATATAAGTTATTTAATTGTAAGTTATAAACTTTAACTTCTAGGAACAGCCACGTTTAACAAGCAGCTTTCAAAATTCCTGTAAATTTAACAATCAGCTCTCGAGGGCCAGCATGAGCCCGTGCCAGCATACCACTCCCAGAAAAGCGTGCTGGAACTGTTCTGCAGCTCCCGGAACATCGGCGGGACGTAAAGAACGTCCTAGCAGGTCAGGAAAGGACAGACTTGAGGGTCTCAGACAGAGGATGGATGCTCTTAGAGGCTATCTCAGGCTAACTTCATGGAAGCAAGTTAGATGGTTCTTGTTCCTTAGCTCGGGAGAGGAGCTCATACAGGCAATAAAATAATTCTGATACATAAAGGTAAATTACAACTGTAGAGGATTTACAAGTTAATTCTTAAACCAGACTGCTCTGGTTTTATTAATACATAACAAGGATGTCTTTGCATATTAACATCTCTTATATACTATGTAAGTAAAACACAACATCAAATGAGTTATGTTGAATCAGAAAACCTCAGAACAGTTTATGAGGTCAAATCTGTACATTAGAGTGGGACTTGACCAACAGGACGGGTTGTGGAAGTACAGCCAACACCCTGCTGAGCTGCCCCAGCGCTGACGGCTGCAGACAGCTCTCCACCTCCGTGA
This sequence comes from Desmodus rotundus, assembly GCF_022682495.2. Taxonomy (NCBI): domain Eukaryota; kingdom Metazoa; phylum Chordata; class Mammalia; order Chiroptera; family Phyllostomidae; genus Desmodus; species Desmodus rotundus. The sequence continues at coordinate 10,865,772 of NC_071396.1, read as the reverse complement.
ATGCGGACACCGTACAAGAGACCACTGCTTTTCCATCACGAACACACCGACGGCAAACTCAATTATCTGGCGATTCTTTTACTTTAAATACCTGTTGCCATTTTTTTTGGCAAACTCTAAGAGAAAGTTTATTTAGAGAATCGCAGAGGCAGAAGAAATAAGCTGTTACAGGAAACAAATTACACAAAAGAAGGGCCCTTGGAGCTCAGGCAGGCGGGTGGGGGGTGGAAAGAGAGACAGAGAGAGAGACACAGAGAGAGAATTTCCCATTTTTTATGGCTTTTATCCTGAGAGAAGAACTCAAATTGCACTATACAAGGCAGCTGAACATCAGAAAGAAAACCCAAAGTCTCCCTGACTTGAAGGACCAGAGGACAGAGCATGAGGGAAACACAACCGCTGGAACGTGAAGGGGGCAGTCCAAGAAAGCAGAGAGCCAGAAAGGAGGAGCCCCACCCTGTGGGTATCAGTCTTGCCCAATCTCCGGCTGATGCCAGCCCACACGAGGGCTAGGCAGACGCCAAGTGGTCCAGCGAAGACTGAGCGAACTGAGCAGAAATTTGAGCTATCATTCATGGCAGGAAGGGCAAAGTTTATCGTCCGAATTTAGCCAAGTTAGCTGCCTACGATTAAAAAAATAAAAAATACTTTTCAGGGAAACACAGCAGAATTGAGAATCGCTATAACATATCATTTGCAATGTCCAGGATACAGTTTAAAATCATGTAACATTCAACGAAGCAGGAAGACATTACTATACTCAAGAAAAAAATCAAACCAACGAAGATCAACCCTGAAATAATTAATGTACTGGAATTAGCAGACAAGGTTATAAAGCAATTCTTATACTTAAGCTCAACAACATAAAGGAAAACATGTTTGTTATGAATGAAAAAGCAGAAAGTATCAGCAGATAACTAGAAACTATTAAAAGAAGAACTAAATAGAAAATTTTAGAACTGAAAAATATATATCTGAAATGTTAAAATAAATCATGGGATAGTCCTAACAACAGAATAAATACAACAGAAGAGTCCGTGAACTTAAGACAGATTAAAATTAATGATCTAATCTGAAGAGCAGAGAAAAAAAAAGATTTAAAAATTAACAGAGCTTCAGGAGCCTGTGGGACAATAAACAAGACTTAACATATGTACAATTGGAGTCCCAGGAAGAGAAGACAAATAAAATAAAGCAGACAAAATATCGGCAGCAATAATGGCTGAATATTTCTCAAAATTGCTGTGTCCTTTCTGGATGGCGAGATCAGCGAAAGCAAGGAACCCTGAGCTGTGACTCCTTAGAAGGCTGCACAGCAACCGACCCAGTAAGACTGCGTCATGGGTTCTCCAAGAACACATATCCACACATTCAGCATCCAAAACACCTACCTCCTGAGTGCCGCTGCGTGTAAAGCCCACCAAAAGGTGCTAGAGGCATAGAGAGACCCGAGTTACAGCCGCTGTTCTTAACGAAGGAACGAGAGTTTGAAAAGACACGAGGATGGAGCCCCACTGCTTCCTTCCGAGGAAAGAAAGCATTTCCAGGGGCTTCTGTTTTCCATTCTCTATGAGGCATTCATCATGACTCGATCTCCCTCGCGTACAGGGACCCCCGGGAAGGGGAGAGAGTAACAGTGCGGACCCAGAGGACGAGCGGTCTCCCATCCCAGGCCAGGGTATCTTTTCAGGGCCCCTTCAAACACTCATTTTCTCCCCCAACTTTGCTCCTTTTAGGACAAAAGGGAGCCTCTTCTATACAATTTTCACCATCTTTGCTTGAGGTGGCCTTTAGCTTTTTGGCAGAACTTTAGTCCTCTAGACACGCACAGATGATGAACCGTGACACGTTTTGATATTTCAGTACAATATGGGGGGAAAACATTTGGGAAAGGCCGTTTCCCCACGCTGGGGAGAACGCACAGCGGTGTGCGTGCCTCTCCAGAACCTAGAAAATGTACAATCAGGAGCGTGACGTGCGTGGGTGGGACAGTCCAGGAGGGAGAGGGGCAGAGAGACACACAGAGACAGGGAGACTCCAGACATTCCCCTCTCCTCGTGTGAAACCTGAAGCACTGTCCTCCGCCTGTCTCACAAGCTATCCACTCACAGTGACCCCGAGGAGCCAGCCTGTCCACAAATAACCTCAGCCAAACGCCCCAACAGACAGGCTCTGGCCTGGCATGCACATCGCCTGTTGCTGAGGATGTAAGGACAGGGTTTTCGGCACAAAGCCCAAACTAGACGCCTGGAATCATAAACTTAGTAAATCCCCTTGAAATGAGCTGCTGGAAATATCTTGTTCCCGTTATAAAGTAGAATTCCTCCATGAAGATGTGAGCAGAAATTAGATTGTAGAATGTCTGCAGGAGCCCCTGCGTCCAGAAAGTGGCTTTTATGAGTTCGGTTGTGGATCTGTCACTGCCTCTTCCAGGGCCATTAGTCAGTGTTTGAGTCTCTCTGGGGCCTGTTGACTCAGGCGGTGGGGACGATACTCTTTGCTCTCCATTTCACAGCTGCACGGCATCTGTCCTAGTCCTAAGAGCTGCCGTTTATTGAGTTACTGCTACCCATCAGGCACTGGGATGAGCACTGCAGGCCCAGTATTTCTCACCCTGAATGTCATCCCGGAGGTGGGTGCCATTCAGTTCCCACAGGATGGTGCTGGGCCTCCAAGAGGTTTAACAACTTTGAAAAAGCCTCCCCAACCTCTAGTAGGGCCTGGATTCCATCGGATGCCTCTCCCTGCATTATGTCAGTTTGCTTTTGTCGGTGAAGCAGAGTCGATATCTAAAGAACGCTCTAGGTACGTACACACTCTGGGGGAAAAGGAAGGACTCTTAGGACCTGCACTGAAGGAGCGCAACCCTGGCTGAAAGAGGAGAGAGGGCCTACGTCCACTAGAGACAGAAACAAAGCAGAATGGAAGTCCCAGGCTGCACTGAGGACGATGCATAAAACACGAAGCAAGAGAGTAGCCGGGACACTTGGGGTATCCCCCGGAAGTCACAGGAGACTCTTAGTTTCCATGTGGCGTGCACCCTAACCTGGATAATAGACCGAGAGCCCTACACACACGTCCCATAGGACAAAAAGGGCTGCGCGTTCCCTATTACAGGTTTTTTTTATGTAACTTGAAAAATAAGTCTCTAACATTTGCAAATCAGAAACACTAGGAAAGTGCCGTTTCACAAGTTGATGATTGTTGAGGGGCACGCACATGGGAGTTCACTGCATCAGGCTCTATTTTTCCAGGCTTAACATTTTCCATAATTAATGTTGTACAAGAGAGAAAAGGGAAATGAGGAAGGAAAAGAAAAGTGGCAGTCTGCCTGGGATGGAAGACGAGTTGACGCCTGGAAACAAAGAAGAAACTCTGATACCATAAATGAATTATGAGGGAGTGTCTTTCCTCTTTTGGCCAGTAGTTGTAGGATTTCAAGAGGGGAAAACTGAAGGAAGAAAGAGAAAGATCCTACAAAAATGAGGGTTTCTGAATGGCCAAGAAAGCCAGCGTCTTGGAAGACACGCCACAGTTGGATACCAACTCCACACGGAGGAGCTGAGAGGCTGCGTGAGGAGCTCACCAGCAAAGGCCAGCTTGTGGCAGTGGACTGTTTCCAGTGGACTTAACTGCATCCCAGAGCAAGACAAGAAGCTCTGACCAATATCCATCATGAACACAGACACAAAAGTTCTAAGCAAAGGTTAGCAAATTGACCCCAACAATTACTTAAAAGGTAGATAGTACATCATGACCAAGAACGGTTTTAACCCAGGAAGGCAGCATTGGTTTAACATTCGAAAAGCAGCGTAAGTGCTAATGTCGACACACTTGAAAGGAAAACCATGTGATTATCTCCATAAATGCAGAAAAAGCATTTGAAAAAAATCTAACACCTTTTCATGATAAAAACTCTCAACAAACTAGGAATAAAAGGGAACTTCCTCAACCTGATAAAGGGCGTCTATGAAAAACCTGCAGCTAACGTCACACTTGACCGTCAAGGACTGAATCCTTCCCGCTGAGATCAGGAACAACACAGGTAGGTTTGTGCTTGTTACTTCTGTTAACACTGCAAGAGGTTCCAGTCACACACACACACACACACACAGAAAGAAATGCAAGGCATCCAGGTTGGAAAGGAAATATAAAGTCTTTATTTACAGACAATGTGAATATCTAAGCAGAAAATGCAATGGAATCTACTAAAAAGCTGCTACAGTAAGTGAGAACACTAGGTCAATATAACGAATCAGTTGCATTCCTTACATTAGCAACACAAAACCAGAAAGTGAAAATTTCAAAAAACAATAGTATTTACAGTTTAAGAAATAAAACAACAGGAATAAATCTGACAAAAGAGAGGAAAAATAGCTACACTCAAAACGACACAATATTGCGGAAAGAAATTACAGAAGACGAAAAGGCAGCGGGTGGGCATGCATGGTCTCGGGTCAGAAAGCTCACCACTGCTAGAAGTCAACCCCTCCCCACACGTCCTGTGGGCTCCGCGCAATCCCGATGAACCCCCAACGGGGCTTCTGCGGAAACTGACACGCTGATTTTTAAATTTACACGAGAATACAGAGACCCTGGAATACCCTACACAACTTTGAATAAGAACAAAGTTGCAGAACTCACACCGACTTCAAGATTTATTTAAAGGCTACAGGAATCAAAACAGAGTGGTTTGGTGTAAATAAGGCAAACAGATAAACACAGCCGAACAGGGAACCCAGAAACAGATCCATCCCCCATGGACAACTAGTTCATAACAAGGGAGCCAAGGCAAGCCCGTTGTCTTTGAACAAACAGGGCTAGAACAATGGGCTGTCCTAAGTGTGGTGCTGAGGTGTCCTTTCCCTGAAGAGCTGTGTGAAAGAGCCCGCTCCTCTGTGTGGGCCCTGCCCTTGGGGACCGAGTGACAAATGCCGGCAGGACCTCCCTCCCTGAGAAACAAACCAGGCACTTCCTCGGAGGCCGCCCAGCCACCCAATGTTTCTGGGCCCCTGGCGGTGAGCGGGGAATGGGCGCAGTCAAGCAAGGGAGTGTTTGCTGTTCCTGAGCACATACTTGAAGAGTGGTTACGCTCAACAAATTCTTAAAAGGAGGTGCATTATCGTGTTGGGGATCACGGGACAGCAGGGGAGGTCTGGTCAATAGTGGCATCAGACAGTCAGAGGCATAGAGAAGGTAATCAAAACGTGGCTGGGTGCTTCATGGGACCTGGCTGAGCTGCCTTCCAGCTGCGGCCACATCAGCCCCAGGCTCTGCTCTCTGGCGTTAGAACCCGGGGAGCATGTGCCCTGCACCCTGAGGGCCTCACCCAGCCTTGTGAGACCTGTGAGGCAGCAGAAAGTTGAAGGAGTGGTTGGATGGCCACCTGGAGCCCCTCCACTGAGCGTGACCTTCCCAACCAGGACCACTGAGGGAGCTGGGAACTTTCCCGGCCTTGGTCACACGCTCCCCAGAACCAGCTTCTGCTCCACGGCCAGTGAACGAGATCAAAGTGAGCCCAATGCGCTCCACTCCCTCTAAACACACAGAAGACCCAGAGGTCCCTGGACACAAAACCAGGAGAGGATCGGAGTCCCGGCAAGGAGTAGCCTGGACTTCGGGCCTCCTGCCCGAGTGGGGTACTTCGGCTACAGTAATACATCCTTTCTGTTTATAACAGATTTCAGAGATAGCAAAGGAATAAAGTAAAATAAGTCCTTTCCCTCCCACACCCAACACACTCCCTCAGCATCCCGACATAGTTTCTAACATGTCTCCATAGAAATTTCCTGTCTACGTGTATTCTGTTGAATGTAATTAGAAGAATTTTACTTGTGAATAATGCACTTAATAATAACTAATGTACAAAGCACATCTTACTTGCACTGAAGTTGGAAGTGGAAAAACTAAAGCAACTAAAAATGGTCAAAGTGGACGATTGATTCTCCCAGGGCGCAGCTTTTGGGATGACCACCAGGTGGCAGAGCTACCAATAGTATTCCCCGAATTACAACTGGAAAGTTACAGGAAGGGAAAAGTACCCGGCTGGAAATGGGATGGCCAGATGCCTCCCTCAACAGAATTATTTGGGCCTTTGGCCCAATATTTTGTCTACTTAGAGTTGTGGGGAGGCAGTACGGGGAGCTGCAGAAAAAAGAGATTGCACTCTCGGACCATAGCTTCCCATTCGTTTGGGCCCCCTTTGGTCTTGAGAGCGGCTCTGTGGAGGGCAGACAGGGTTCAGGAGGGAAACGTAACAATGGCTGGGCAGCCAGGCCTCCCGTGGCTGTGAGGCTCCTTTTGGAAGCCAGAGCCATCCCTCCCCCATCCCGCGGTGGGCAGACCAGATGGAGGTGAACACACACAAGAGGAGGGTCCAGCCATGGCCATCCTTGTTTGTAAAAGAAAAACCCAGTGCAGTGGGAGGAGTTCTTCCTAATTAACCTTTAACTTCAGAGTCTTGTAGTCACTTCCCGTTTGAGTTCCTCACACACACTTCCTCTACCAGGCCGGACCTGGCTGCTGGGGAGAGTGGCTGACCTAGAAAACATTCACCCTCCATGCTTGAAAGCAGGGGGTGGGGCAGGCTGTGGTCCAGGGGCAGCCACGCTGCTCTTCCTCCAGGGGCTGTGCATGGCGGCCTTGCTGGCTCCATGCACGGGGCTCTCCTGAGGCTGACATACTGCCTGGGACTCCGGAGACGCCCATGGCAAGCCTTGTCCTAAGTCTACTTGGATCCCCAAGATAGGGCCAGGCAGAAAGGGGGCGTTGAAGCAGTTACAACACAGCTTTGTGCAAGGAGGGGCAATGACCTTGGCTCCAGAATGAGCAAACCTCTTCCCTGGGAGGGCACAGCGGAAGTGTCACAAAGAAAGGAGAATCCTTGCTACAAGTCCCAGTTGGCATTTGTGGAGGCCAGCGACTTTTATTTTTCTTTAATCCTCACCCAAGGGCATTTTTTTCATTGCTTTTAGAGAGAGAGGAAGGGAGAGAGAGAAACATCGATGTGAGAAAGAAGCATCGATTGGCTGCCTCCCACACGTGCCCGGACCAGGGATAAAACCCTTGACCCAGGTAAGTGCCCTGACTGGGAGTTGAACCTGCAAAATTTTGGTTATGGGATCACCCTCCAATCAACTGAGACATTCGGTCAGGGCTAGGCCAGCGATTTTCAACCTGTGTGCCGCAGCTGGCACGCTGGTGTGCTGTCAGAATTTTTAAAACGTGCAATATCTGACTATTTAGTCAGGGACACTGACCTCTTTTCTTTTAGATTGTCAAATAAACAAATGGCAACAGCCAACATAACAACAGCCATCCAGTGTGAATGAATCAAAATTATACCTATTTTTTTTGTCAGATTGGCAAAAAGTGTATTTTTTTGGTGTGCCACAGGACTTTAATAATTAGCTATTTAGGCCATGAGAAGAGAAAGGTTGAAAATTACTGGTCTAGAGTGTTCCTGAGACTACATCCCATTTCTGGCTGTGGGTCCAGCAGAGGGCCCCAGACTCGCCGCATACTGGGGCCTTTCGCGGCTGGAACCCGATCGCACACAGCCACGCAGAGCCTGGGGAGGGCGCTGGGAGGTGGTGGAAGGAAAGGGAGCAGATGGGAAAGGAGTTCCACGTTTCATGGACAGTGTTACTGATACTTAAACACCAGTCTGGTCTTGCAGTGTCCATCACTTCTGACAGGCAGATTAAGGTGACCTTTTTATGTGATTTGAATGACCTCATCTGCTAAACTGGCACATCCTACATAGGCCACGTGAAGCAACAGTAATTACTTAAGTCACTATACACCTTATGTGCTATGTACCTAATGTAAAATGGCATACCTGTGGTTCCATACACAGAGTGCAAATGCCAGTTATTATGGAAACATAGGCAGTGCTCGTATCCCAGCACGACCATGTATTATATTTGATGTTTCAGACATAATACACAAGCCAAATGCTTCATTGAAACATAAAGGGGAGTAAAACAGTGTTTATGTTGGGACCTACACTAATTTACCACGACAGGCGCAATAACTGTTGCTCTGATGTGGTCAACTTTGGTATGGCAACTGGGATTTTTCCCCCATTATCCCATTACATGTGATATAAGAGCTATGGAACACAAGGAATCCCTCATAATGCTAACCACACGCTACACCTAATTGTTTCCAAGGGAATGCTGCCCCCGAGGAGGGTCAGGCTGAGCCAAGGGTGGAAGCCAGCGAGCTCCACCCTAACCTGCTCTGGTTCATCCACCTCAGGGAGGCCAGGTTAATGATGGGTCTCCCTTTAGGGCACTGAAGTCACTGTTTGGTGACTCCAGTAAAATCCTGGACTCAGTAGGTTCCAAATAAGTCAAAGAGTTTCCCAAACCCCTGGGAAGTCTTCCTATCCATCATGAGTTCTACTTCAAGGGCCACTCAGGTGACAAAGGTTTCCCGAGTCCTAGACACAATTCACCAGTCAGGCTGGATCTTGAGATCCCCAGGCTTCGAGATCCTCTAGAAAAGGAACCACCAATGAGGTGGCAGGGATGAGAAGGAAGAGGATTCAGCCCTCCCCCACCCCACCCCACACGCCCGAAATCTAATACCTGCTTGCCACCTGTCCTCCCCAGTGCAATCACGCTTTGGGTAGGTGAGTCAGAGAGGAGGTGGGCGGCGATGTTTGGTTTTGCCCTGTGTCTGGCATCCTAATGACAAGGCTTCCTCCCTCTGCCTCACTCTTCTTCTAGAGACTCTACCTTCAGAGCCCTCCTTCCCGTCAGCACCTGAGGCTGCTTCCCTTCCAAAAAGCGAGTAAGGAAATCACGGATGTGGACACACTAACCAAAGACTTCCTGAATGAGATGTGGATATGTGCTCAGAGCAAGGCCACGCTGAAACTCAGAGGTCACTGACCACAATTACCCCTCCCATCGAGGCAGCTTCCTTACCTGTAGCCAAGCAGCCTCTGAGGCAGTGACAAATCTCTGTACCTGTCGAAACTCCGGAGGAAACATTCCTCACCAGGTCTCCAGCCCAAGCCTCAGCGACAGACACCAGGAAGATAAACAGACTAAAAGAAACCTATAGAAACAAGAGAGGACTGGTTCTCCTGATCTCTAGATGATTCCTGGCACTTCAGTTACATTCGTCACGTTACACTGAATTACTGCATAGCCTTTCCAGAGCCTCTGGGCTTCACCAAAGAAGTATTCATTGGCAGAGTTGAAATATTAGAAATATCAGTTGGGTAGCTAGAAGCAGAGACCAGAAAAAAATTCACAAATAGAAATGAGCTTGTAAGTAGTAGTGTTCACAACACTGGGTAGATAAGCAGGGAATCTTTTATTCAAGAAGCCACGAGTGTGGTACATTACAGGGGCGTTGCTTATTTGCAACTTATTTCCTAGAAGAATATAGTACATTTCTTTAAGCAGTTTCACTGTTAGTTTAGCAGATGGCCGAGGAGCCTCAGTTCTGCTCTGCTGCTGTGACGACACCCGGAACGTAATAAAGCGGTTCCAGATAGCCCTACCGAACGTCAGCACGGAGAGTTCTTAATGCACAGTGCTTGGGACAACCTGACTCAGTGTCTGAACAGAGGGATCTCACTCTTAACAGCAATGTCTGGGGCGAGGGGAGAGAAGGGTCCCATGTCCTCTCTTTGTTCCACTTTTCTTCTCTGCTCCATGCTGTAACAGTCTTCTTTCAAACCATGTCAAGGCTATAACACAACCTCGCAGTGAAAAGATATGTCCAAAGTTCTTGTTTTTAAAGATTTTATTTATTTATTTTCAGAGACAGGGTAAAGAGAGGGAGAGAAACATCGATGTGTGGTTTCCTTTCACACCGCCCCCATGGGGGACCCAGCCCACAACCCAGGCATGTGCCCTGACTGGGAATCAAACTGGAGACCCTTTGGTCCATAGGCCAGCACTCAATCCACTGAACCACACCAGCCAAGGCCAGAGTTTTTCTGATTATGGTATCAGAGTTTATGACAAGGGCTGCAACTTCCAATGCCTTTCAGCTATCAAATAGATTTGTTTCCTAATATCATCTTGAGCTGTATTCTTTCAGCCCTGAAACACTTGGCTTTTTAGCTTACTTTACTCTTAATTCTACTATCAGAAATACAACTGCACACGTGTGAGCATAAATGGCAAGCTGACAGTCAACCTCAGTGTTTGGGAGGCAATAGGGAGTAGTGGAGACTGTAGTGAACTGGAGAGCACATAACCTCTATAAGAAGTAGGAGCCAGTGTTGGCATCAACAGTTAGTCTCGCAGAAGTGTGGACCCAAGTCTTTCTGCAGAAACCACAGATCCACATTCTTCTGTATAATTTCCCCATATTGATATATGAATTGTTTATTAGCTTAAAAAAAAAAGTCATCAGCTCACCAGCTTGGTGCCTCCCTCCAATGGCTAGCGGTGGTATGACTGGGCACAGGAGAACTAGCCTAGAAGTCAGGAACCCAGGACTTTCAGACCTAGTTCTGACACCAACCCTCTCTGCCACTGGGCCTCAGTTACCTGGTCTGAAAAGTTTGGACATGCCAAGTTCCTTTTAATCCTAAATTATTATACTGCATAGTTAAATAAGCTTTTGAGATGGCCGAGTCCCATGAGCATAACCAGAAACACTAAAAGGAAAAAAACAAAAATTGTGCCATAGCAGGGTTCACCACACTGTCCAGACATGGCCTTGGCGTGGCCAAGCCAGCTGGCTGACGTAAGCTCGAGAATACGAACACTTTCATCAGGCCAGATCTCTGTGAGAGCCACCCGCCCACCGGAGAAAATAAGAATTGTGTCTCTCCCATATATCGTGACTATGGCAGGAGTCACCCCTCTAGGAAACAGAACTCTCTTGGGCTGTTTGAACCCAAACCCAAGGTTTCAAGGGAGCACTCTGAGTCAGAAAACAAAGCTGGCTGACAGGTTGCCCTGAGCTGTGACTCTTGCTATGCGAGTTCAGGCTCGGCCTCCCTGCAACGAGATCTGGAGTTGCCACATCGTGGCCTTCTGTGTGAGCCAACTGTACTCAGAACAGCTCTCGTTACACAACCCCGGCAGTGGCCCGTGTGTGTTCACGAGCACACGGCTCGCCCTGTGCAAAGGCACATGCAGCGTTTCAGATATAGCACCTTTTTCCCACCCAGGGGGCACAGGAAGGGAATAAAAAATATGCAGTGGGAAAATGATGAAAGATGGGTAAATTAAAGGCTTTTCCCTGCTGTGAAGGTTAAAAATAGGCACATTTCAGGGCAAGTCAAAGTATTCGCATTCTTGTGGTTGTGACTGTGTGGCTTGGGCAAACTGAAGGCTCAGAGAACAGAGAGCCGAGTGAGTTACACGGGCGGCTTCCCAACGCAGCGCATCCTGACACAGAAGCTCGGCCCCAGGTGAAGCGGGGAGGGGTATCCGCACGTGCCTTCCTAAGTGCTTTTGTGCATCAGTGGTGAACAACGGGGCCTTTTTATTTTGGTACTGGCAGCTGCCAGTAAATATCCAGTTTGTTTTAAAGGATGGATTGCCTTTGACTCCAAAACCAGCTATGATCTATCGCTTCGGTTCTGTCTCTCTTAGAGGCATTTTCTTCACTGTGCACCAGCTTTAGGTAACCAGCGTTTGTTCTGAACCAGCTGGTTCTTACTGTATGGCTTTTGTAATCTCTTCCTTCTTTTGTATGCATTGACTTGTTGATTTCAGAGAGCCAGAGGGAGGGAGGGAAACCTGGAGTTGTTGTTCCAGTTATTTATGCGTTCATTGGTTGACTCTTGTATATGCCTTGGCCAGGGATCAAACCCGCAACCATAGTGCCATATCGGGGCAATGCTCTAACCAAGTGAGCTACCCGGCCAGGGCCTGTAAGCCCGTCCTTCTGCCTGGAAGGCTCTTTACTCTGATCTTCATGAGAGCAGCTCCCTCAGATCCCAGCCCCTCACAGGGGCCTCTCTGGCCGTCCAACCAGTGTCCCCTGCATTCTGGGTCACCTGACCTTAGCATTCACACCACCTAACAGAGTTCCCGTTTCTTTCTTCCCTTATTGCCCATCTTCTCTCACTAGTATTCAAGCTCAGTGGAAATAAGAATTCGGTGTCTTGTTTGCTGCCTATTTCCAGCAGCTAGAACAGCGCCTTGAATGTGGCAAATACAATGTTAGTTGAAAGAGTGGACGGATGGTTGGATGAACGGAAGAACGCATGCAGCAAATGCTGTGCAGTGCCTAGGGGGCCCTTGGGAAACAGGAAGGACTAAGAGCCTCCTTCAAGGGCTCCACAGTCTACCAAAGACAGATATTCCTGTGACACAGTATGGAAGGAGAAAGGCTTTGTAGAAGTACACCAAGCCCTCTGCCCACAACGAGTATGAGGACATTCTCTACGGAAAAGTAAGAGTTGGCCAAAAGGGCAAAGCGTGAGCATTGGGGTGGCAGGGGAGGCATGTTGCTGAGAAACATCACAACAAGTGCACCGACTCTGAGAACAGATCATGGGTCCAAGAGCCACAGGTGAAGGAATGAGGGGATCGAAGACTTGGAGGAGGCACGGGCCAGCTGTTAAGGAACCTCCTGGGCCAGCCTCTGGACATTAGGTCTTACTCCCCTAAGCCATGGGAGCTATTCGGATCATTGTAAGTAGGAAAGTGACAGGATGACTGTATGTTTTAGAAAGACAGCCTTGGCGTCAGTGAAGGCAACTGATTAGAGAGAAGAACAAAGCACCCGGGAGGCTGTTGTCCAATCCAAGTGGAAAACACGTCGAGGATCCCAACTACTGGTGGCAATGGGGAAAGAAAGGACAATTTAAAAGCTATTAAAAAGAGTGGAACCTATAGAGCACAGTGACACATGGAACACAGGCAGTGAGAGAAAGGATGGGCTTAGGGACAGTCCCAGGGTGCAGTTTTGCTATCAGGACTGATGGTTCTCGTGGCTCAGGCCTTGGAAGCCCTAAATCCATTCCGTCTGGGTCTGTCTGCTTCCATGAGCTCATGGACGCTTGCCCAAGTGGCTGTCTGCGGTCCTGGCTCAAATGTTAGTTTATCTGCTCAATAAGGACACTTGTGTGGAAGTCCCCCTGACACACGTGCGTCAAGCCTACAATGCGGAGGGTTTCTCAGCTCGTAAAGACACCCTGGTTATTACTTCAGTGCACAGCCATTTTTGGAGGCACACACTGATCCATCACCACAGAAGCATGACTATCGGTCTAAATATAGATGTGCCTGTCACCTCAGAAAAAGAACAGACCAGAAGTCATGATTCCACTTACTCCAAGGAAATTTTAAGGTGTTAAAATTGGAAAACAAATCGATGTAACAGTTCTTCAGTCTGTAAATCTGATCGAAAGATCAAATTCTAATCGCCTTTCCTATGTTTCTCTTCTCTTGACCTTAACTGCTCATTTAGACCCCAGACCCCTCTAAAGCAGCCTGCACCCCAACCCTGAGATATTTCTCACAGTCTACAAGGGTATCGCACAGGTGCTCAAAAGCAAGTACACAGACGCCTGTCTGGCCGGACGGCCTGCGGGTCTCCCCAGTTTATTTCTTTTCTCCCCCTCTAGCCCCCATCGGCTGCTACCCCCTAAGTGGCTATAAAATGATAAGAGCATGGGCTCCGGTGCCAGCCAGCTTGGGTTTGAATCCTGGATGTGCCACCTGTAAGCTGTGTGACCTGAGGTAAGTTATCCAGCCTCTCTGTGCCTTAGTTTCTGCCCTTGTTAAGTAAGAATATTATCTAACCTACCTCATAAGCTGTGATGATTAAATACGTTAAAATTTATCAAGTACTTAGAATAGTGCCAAGCACACAGCAAGCACTCAATAAATGTAGACTATGATTTTGACTAGCACTGCCCCTGGGGGCACTGGGAAAGCGTGTACAGTCCGAAGGGAGAGTTTAAATCTGATCCTTTGAAAGAATGAAGGACCAGCTGTAGAGTTAAATAACATGTAAGTGGGAAGCAAGTATAAACTATAAAAACATGCTACATACAAGACGGAAGAGTAGTTCTAACAGGAACTTTGATCTTTGATGATGAAGTACCTGTCAAATGTTAACATTAGGGCAGAGAGAAGAAAATAAAATTTGAAAACATGACACCATTTACATTAGCATCAAAAACACCCAATACATATAATCTAAAAAAGGGTGTGCAAGGCCTCCAAGAAAAATCAACAAACATTACCAAGAGAAATGAAAGAAGACCTATGTACATGAAGAGATACACCACATTCCTAGACACAAAGATTCACTGTTCTAAGTCTATGTGTTCTCCCCAAAATCTATAGATTATATTCAATCCCAGTCAAAATCTCAGCACTTTGTGTCGAAACTGACAAGATGATTCTATTTTTTCTGTAAAATGCAAAGGGACAAGAACAGCCAAGATGATCTTGAAGAAGAAAAACAGAGTTGAAAGATTTACACCACCAGATGGCAAGACTTATAAAACTACAGCAACTAAGCCGGTATGGTATCAGCGCAAACTTTTGCCAACTGAAGCATCAAGGAACCCAAGTGGAACAAAGAGTTTAGAAACAGGTTCACACATGCGCAGTCCTCCAACTCCTGATGATGATGCCACTGCAGGCCGTTTCAAGTGGCTCTAGGCTGTCTGCATAGCTGCATGGAAAAACAAATGACCCTCAGCCCCTCTCTCCCAGCTGTCACCAAAAAACCCCCACTAAATTCTAGGAGTGAAGACATCATTTGGAAAGGCAAAACCTTGAAACTTCCAGAGACTAAGTAAGGAGAGTATCTTCATGCCCTTGAGGACAGGCAATGACTTCTAAAGTAGGCCACAAAAAGCACACACCATAAAGGGAACAATTGATGAAGTGGATTTCATTAAGAACTTCTGCTCATCAAGACACCATTAAGCGAGTGAGAGCAAACCACACAGTGGGAGAAGAAATTTGCAGTACATCTATCCAACACAGGACTCATATCCAGGATGCACGATGAAGTCCACAAATCAATAGGGAAAAGGAAACACAATTTAAAAGGGGGAGGAGCAAAAGACTTGAAAAGGCACTTCATTAAAAAGAATATCCAAATGGCCCCCAAAATACATTTGAAAGGGCTCAGCATCACTAGCCATCAGAGAAATGCAAACTGAAACTACAATAAGGTACTGCTGGGGTCCTGGAAATATTCTCGTTCATCACACGGGAGGCAGTTCCGCAGGAGAAAATTCGCTGCGTCGTACACTTAAGGATGTGTGTACTAAGTGTACTCCTCTCCATATAGTATGCTTTTGTACTCCTCTCCATATAGTATACTTTAATAAAGTGTTTCCTAAAAAAGAGAGAGACTTTAGAAATAACATCAACCAAATGGAATATGTGGACCTTGTTTGGATCTTGTTTCACACAAGCCAACTGTTAAAAAAGATTATGAGAGCCCTGGCTCGTGTGGCTCAGTGGACTGAGTGCCCGCCTGTAAACCAGGGGGTTGCTGGTTCGATTCCCAGTTAAGGGACATGCCTGGGTTGTGGGCCGGGTTTTCGGGGGGGGGGGGGCGGTGTGAGAGGTGACCACACATTGATGTGTCTCTCCCTCTCTTAAAAAAAAGAAGATTATGAGACAGTTGAGGAGTTTGAACACTAACTGCATATTTGATGATAATTAAGGAATTATTAGATTTCTAGGTATCATGGTGATAGTGTGGCAATATTTTCAAAAAGACATCTTTTTAAAAAACTTTATTTATTTATTTTTAGACAGAGGGGAAGGGAGGGAGAGAAGCATCAATGTGTGGTTGCCTCTTGCACTGGCCCGCAACCCAGGCATGTGTCCTGGCTGGGAATCAAACTGGCAACCTTTGGTTTGCAGGCCAGTGCCCAATCCACTGAACCACACCAGCCAGGGCCTGAATAGATGTCTTATTTCACCCTGACTCGTGAGGTTCAATGAGCTGGGCATTGTCCCACCAACCAAAAGGTCACTGGTTTGATGTTTGATCCCCCGGGGCACCTCGATGTTTCTCTCCTCCTCTTTCTCGCTCCCTTTCCCCTCTCTCTAAAAATAAATAAATAAAATACTTTTAAAAAGAGGCATCTTATCTTTTAGAGCCACATACTGAAGCACAAATATATATTATAAATAAATATCTTGAATTTGCTTACAAGTAATCCGAAGTGGAAGGATGAATAAAACAGGACTAGATGAGTTGATGGCCGCTGTAGCTGGAGGACAGGTGACTGGGAGCCGTAGTACTCTCCTCTCTGCCTCCATGTCTGTTTAAAATCTTGCATAATGAAATCTTTTTAAAACCACAGCAAATCCCAGGCTGTATGTTTTTTGGCCATTCACGACTCCTCTCTTCTACCCTTCCCAACCTAATCAAACAATATTATGTAGTGACTGATGGTGGAAACCATAAACATTGAACTCAGGCTACAGGGACCTCAAGAAGTCATCGTGGCTACTCACTCCCCACTTATCAAGCTGAGGAGCTGAAACAGGGGAGAGCCACTCCGCACGTGCACACTGCCCGGCACAGGAGGCCAAGAGGCCTCTTCTCAGAGCCGTCAGAGGAGGAAACATTTCCTAGGCACCTGGGTAAGGCGGAGTAATTGCTTACCCCATATTCTTTGGGGTATATGCCAATGTGAGGTATTTAAGCAGCTTGGGTGCCTTCCCTGAAGGAGCAGACTCTTAACAGAAGCTCCTGTGGCCTCCCTGAACCAACCCTTCTCGCCTTGTCCCTATCTAGCATTGTCACAGTTATCGGTGGCCCCCTTGGCCAGCTGACCAGAATGGAGCTCCTACTGGGATCAAGTATGAATTCCTATACAAATCAAGTCTGCCTCTTTCCTATTCCAGGGTTCTGCACTAGTGCAGGCTTACACCGTTTAGAAACCCTCATGAGACAGATACAAGGCATTGTAAAAATAGACCAGCTGGGGCCTCCTGACTTAAAACATCTCCCAGGAAGCCCTCCAGGTCTGGAGTTTTCCTTGCTCACAGGGAAAGAAAAGTCAGCCATTCCTTCTGGCCCTCCTTCACCATTTCAAGGTGTAGTCTGTAATCTCCAGGCTACATCTAGCTTAGTGAGCTATGCCTTTTAGGCAAAACTGCAGCATCTCAGCAAGGGCTTCTTGGGGAAATGAACTGTATCTATATGATAAGGAACATTCAGGCACTCCCTGTGGTAGCTTTTAGAGGAAGAAAAACCTTTTACTGTCCCTCCTGGGCTCACTTATCTACTACTAATTAGGCTGAGGACACGACAGGGCTTCAAGGGTGAGGCCCCAGGTTTCGAATACACAAAAAGGGCAAAGTTCAAACATTAATTTACAGGACTTGCTTCCCCTCCTTCTTTTGACCCCTAGCGACTTAAGCAACGGTACTTTTCAGACCAACACCAGCCATCTCTGAGAAGCAGTGTCGTGCTGGGGTGAGCATGTGGCTCTCCCACGTGCCAGCTATGGGACTTCAAGTTTTCTGTGCTTCGGTTTGTTGCCTGTGAAATGGGGGTCCGAACAGCGCGCACGTCATCAGGCTGATGAGAAAGTACAATAGTACGATGTGTATAAAGCACTTAAGCCTGTGCCTGGTCAGCGTTAGCTCATAGTGTTTTATTATTGCCGAAGCCCTGCCGTGGGCACGCGCCCTCACTGGAAAGAAAGGCTGAGAGTGGAAAGGGCGGATGCTCCAAGCTCCAAACTAAATGAGAGGAACAGTGTCGTTGAAACTCTGCGGCCAAAGCTTATAAGGACCTCTGTCTCTATCTCTGCCCATTGTATTTGTCAGTAATTTGGAGATAGAGACCAAGATATTCTGAGATAAGGATCAGAGGTGGAGCAGGAAACTAGACATCCTTCTAGGGCAGAAACGCACACAGAAAGGCTGCTCGTGTGTGAAGGTGGAAACCCCACTCACATTAAAGGAAACTGCAAGTCTCTGAAACCCTGCCAGTCCTGGTTTAGCCAAGCACAGCTCCACAAGCCACAGAAAGAAGCTAAGAGCTACCGTTCTGTTCTTTTGCTGTTAATAACCAGCACTCATAACATTGCAGCTATTACAATGTTTCATATTTGCGTATACATTTTAGTAAACAGCACAATTTTAGAATGAAAACAATTAACTAAAGAAATCCAGAGATCCTTTCAACAGTTTTTTAAAATTTTATGAATAATTACCTACCGTACTCTTTCAAATTTTGAATTTTTAACATTCCAGCCATTAGGCCATTTCTTCTATACGGGCTGCGCATACATATGCAGAAAACTTACCTTCTCATAACAGTCAGAACCTGTGTGTTGTTAACAATCATAGTTGTGTCTCACCCTTATTGTCAATGGTTATCACAGTGCAGGAGGGTGGACAGCACCTATGAAACTGGGAAAAAGGAAGGCTGCCCAAAGGGCCAGTTGTCTGCTCCGCCAGGGCTCCAGGGGCTGTCAATCACTCATCTACTTCTCAAAGTTAATAAATAGGAATGTCTTTTGCCCTTTATTCCCCAGATGGATTTCACCAAATGAGAGGTGGGGTGTGTATCTGCAGAGTTAGCTGTCTGAGAACACAGGAGGTGCAGATAATGGAAAGGAAACTTTCTAAAACACAAATATATTTAATGCCTATTAAATATGCACAACACTGCTTTATCTGACATGTTTTTATTATGATTAAATTCTCATGAATATTTTGATGGTTTTAGGATGTAGTTTTAAAAATGTAAGTGCTTTAAAAATGTAACATTTATTAATACAAAAAAAGAAAGCAAAATTCAAATAACAGGTCGTCACAATAAAAGCTTACATATAGCTAGAAAATGCAAACACTGAAGAAGAGGATCAAACGGAAAAACTGAGAACCTCCCTCCTCACCACCCCAGTCCTTCCAGCCAAAGGGTAACCACTGTTTACCCTTTTCTGTCCTACAAGGGGAAAAAAATGTATGCACATATACTCATTTTTTTTACCAAAATGAATCATATTATACACGTTCTGTTACATGCTTTTTTACTTGACTTGATACTATTTCCATATCTGCGCATGTGACTGCCACATTCTGTTTGCTTTTACACACAGTTCTTCAGAGAGTATCATCACTGCACACGCAGCTTAGCATGAACACGTGTTTGGGCTTTGTTTCCCAGGGTGACCCACCAGCGCAGACAAGCTGCCTCCAAGCAGTCTAGCCAGCGGGGCGGTGAGGAAAGAGCGATCCAGTCTCCTTGGTTTACTTGAGGCCCTCCAGGAAATTTCCTGAGACACTATGACTTCTATCCCATGGCTGTCAGGAACAGCTGGAGGGTCTGCTGAGCAAAGGCCCCTCTTCCCACTGACAGAGCTGACTCTCTCTACCTGTTCCCTTCTGGGTGTAAAGGCCCACGTGACACCGCGGGAGCCCTGCCTCCACACTCAGATCCACCTGGTGGCCACCGCAGCCCACTCCCGGCGTGTACCGAATGTCCATGGCATGAGCGGAATGCTTGTAGAAGGGGACAGAAGCAAGCGCTGCAGACCGGGCGTGGGAACAGCAGGCAAAATGGCCAGATGACCGTGCCCTCCACTCTATTACACCGCTACCGGGAACGCCTGGCCCACAGAAGACGACACGCACAGGTGTCTGCCTAGAGGCACGCAGGGTCTCGGCAGGGTGGCAGAGTGAGGTCCGAAAGTGGCTACAGAGTGCACAGCTCAAAATATTAATAATAAAACCTTCTCCTATCTTTGCACTCGGTGGCCTCAATCCTTTTGGACATGATGGAGGATTTAAATTATATTTCAAAACCTTTCAGGGTAGTCTTTTTCCAAATATCTGTTATGTCGATTGACTCACACATCAATTCTATGAGGCAAGTAGGCCAATGTCACTCACTGTGCCCACTTGAAAGGTGAAATGACCATGGAGCAGCAAAGTTAAATGACCTGTCCAAGGCCAGTCGGCTCAGTGTTCTAACTCCAGGAACTGTGCTCTTTCCTGAGGTCTCCCAAGCCCACCCACGTCCAACAAGTCTGGCACACCACTTTTAGAACTCCAAAGAAAGAAAAGCTAAGAACGAAACTAGAGAAGTAAATATAAATATATCCCTCCCCACGGATGCCTGAAATCCTGAAAACTACCTCTTTCTAACAGAACTTTAATAAATTAAATAAAATTAATGTTGCTGAGTACCAGGTTGAGACTCCAAACTTAAACCTTGACAGAAGAATAACAGTCTCTACTAGTTTTACAGAAGGCGCCTGTGAAAATTTAGTTTATATTTTATTGTATACACCATCTACCTCAGCTTTTTAAAGAATCTAGTAGCTCAATTTTTATAATTAAGGCACTGCCTTGGACAATACTAGTGATTTGTCATTTAGATATCTAACACCTATTTCTTTTCTTTTCTTTTTTTTAGAGAGAGGGGAAGGGAAGGAGTGAGAGAGGGAGAGAAACATCGATGTGTGGTTGCCTCTCAGGCGCCCCCTACTGGGGACCTGGCCCACAACCCAGGCATGCGCTCCGACTGGGAATTGAACTGGCCACCCTTTGGTTCCCAGGCCAGCACTCAATCCAGTGAGCCACACCAGCCAGGGAGGGGGCCTAACAACTATTTCTTGAGTTTCTATCAGTCAGGACTGTCCTAGATGAGTTTTTCAAACTTTTTTTTGAAAATGCCCTAAGTACACATTCCATTCATCTTTCCTCAAAGACAACCTCAACTTTTTTTTCCCAAATCCGTATCAGCCTTTTCCAGGAAGAGGGTGGAAAGGGGAAGGTAAGTCAAGGGGACAAAGGCCTCGAATAGGCTCCTCTCTGATGACTTGATGAAGGGAGTCTTAGCAACTTAAAAAAAAAAATTACAAGCAGCCTTCAAAACTGGAGGCCTACATAAATGATACTCACGATGAGGACTAGGAGGCTGGAAGTCAGGAGAGGCTCCCCCGAGGAGGTCCCATCCACTGCAATCAGAAGGGTGGGGAGACAGTGGAGGGTGTGGTCAGAGTGCACGCGGACTTCATAAATGCAGAATTCTAGCAAGATCAGCTTGGTCACAGAAAACACAGAAAAGCTGGGCTCTCCCTATGCAGTGTCGACAGCAATTGCTTCCGTTTCTTTTTCCTTTTACCCTTTTGCTTGTCTTAATGAAGTGTGAGCCTTGTCTGCAGCTACCACTAACTGATTGCTTCCTTGATAAAAGCCATAGACTATTCAGAAGCTTGTCCTCAGTCCTGCGAAGGGCCCCATCAATCATTACGAATGATTTTTTGTTGTTGTTGTTGCCCAAATTAAATTTTGTATAAATAATAAAATTAATAATAAGCTTGTCTAAAGTTGATACACAAACAGGCTCTCTGAAGGTGTTAACTAATAACTCAGGCTCTGCTGGATAGAGTGACGGTGCCCTGTGAACCTTAGCTAGGACGCGGGTCTCTCCCAGGTGAATGCGCACACCCAATGTGTCACCTTGCAAGGACACGGCCACCTGGCCGCGCATTTAAGAGCTGAGACCCACAGAGCTCAGATTCTTGACTCATTTCTCATAAGCATCGTTTTTTTAAATTATTTTTCTATTAAAAAGGGCTGTCTCCCGGGGCCTCACAAAGTTACTCTGAGTTATGAATTCCGTAAAATCTAAGGATCTAAGATGCCTTGGTTGAGTCTCTAGCTTTTCGACAGGGAAACCACTTGAAAGATTTTTTTCGATTTCTGAGAAAAAGGTTGCACATATCACGCGTGCATACCACCGACCACACTCGTGTAAGTAATTGTTTGGGGTCCTGCGGGGCAGACCATTCACCCACGGTCACGATTCGGCGCAGTCTTACATCCGCGGGGACAGGTAAGTCACGGTGACCCACACGCCTCCCATTTCCCCCAGAGCTTCAAGCCTGGAGCCCGAGCGGAGGCTGCGCTGTCCGCAGGAAGCCCGTCCGGGCGGCAGGAGCTGGCTGCGCGTCCCCGCCGCCCAAACGGGGCGGTGACTCTGGCGGCGGCCGGACGGGAGGAGGGGGCTCGGGGCCTGCCGAGCACCGGCGTGACCCCGGCGCCGGCCCGGCCCCTCGCACATCCACGGCCAGCCCGCGGCGTCTGCTCCCCGCCAGGTGCTGCTCCGACAGGTTCCCTCCGCCTCCGTAGTGGCGCGCGGGCTCCCGCCCGCTCCTGTCAAAGCTCCCGGGGCGGCCCCGGGCCGACGGCGCGCGCGGCGCCCGGCTGCGGAGCCCGGCGTGTGTCCGCGCCCTCGGAGGGGCGGGGGGCGCGGTTTCGGTCCCCGCCGCCCCCGCGTGAGCGGACAGGGCCTACCCAGGCCGGCGCCCTGCAGGGCGGGCAGCGCCGCGCCCCCCGCGCGCCCCCCAGCCCAGCCGGGGGTCGGGGCGCGCCGGCCCTCCGCGCGGCCGGCTCTCGCGGGTCACACGCGGTCCTCACGCACACACTCGCGCCCCGAACGCGGCCCTGCGGCCCGCCGCCGGCCCCCGAGGGCGGGGACAGACTTACTCCTGGCCGAGGCGGCCCCGCCAGGCGCTGGGAGAGGCCGGGCCCCGCTCCCGGGCGGGCCGGGTCGGGGTCGGGTCGGGCCCCGCCGGCCCGCGGGCACCCCGCCCCTCACGGTGCGGCCGGCCCCCCGCGCACGTGCCGGGTGACAGGCCCCCTATAGGTTCCATACCTGCCACCGGAAGTGAGTGAGGAGGGCAGTATAGGCATTTCCTGTGACGCGAGCGCCTGGACTCCATTAGGCAGCAGCTGGGGGAAGAATCAACACACCAGGGAGCGGAGCGGAGCGGACCCGAGCACAGAGGCGGCAGCTGCCTCCGCTGCCGCCCGTCGCCGCCGCCGCCACCGCCGGGGCTCAGCCCAGCGGCGGGCCCCGCGCCCCCGCAGCCGCCCCGCTGCGACCCCCGGGCCGCGCACCCCGAGCTGCCTCCGGGAGGGGGGGGGGAAAGGGCCCGGATCCTCCTTCTCCCCCTCCTCCTCTCCCTCCTCCGCCCCTCCTCTCCCCCCGACCCTGACCCCCGCCCCGGCACCCCGCACCCCGACCCCCGCCCCGGCCCCCGCCTCCCCTCCCCCGCCTCGCCCCCCCGGCTTCCCACCACGGCCTCTCTCGGCGAGGAAACTCTGGCCTCCGCTTCCTCCTCCTCCGACTCGGACACCGGCGGAGCCTCCCCGCCCCCGCGGAAGAAACCCCGAGCCTCGGCGGCGGAGGGAGCAGGAGAGCCCGGGGCTTCGGCAGGCAGAGCAGGCCTCTCCCCTCCGTCCTCGTCCTCGTCGTCCTCGTCGTCCTCGTCGTCCACCTCCTCCTCCTCCTCCGTGGTGGTAGTGGTGGGACTCCCCCCGGCTGCTGCCCCTTCCGCCGCCGCCGCCGTCCCCCACCGAGGTAGCGGCCACAGCCTGGTCAGCGGCGGCATCATGCAGGCCAACGGGGCAGGAGGAGGAGGAGGAGGTGGCGGCGGCGGCGGAGGGGGCGGCGGGGGCCAGGGACAGACCCAGGAACTCGCCTGCCTGTCGGCCCAGAACGGGGAGTCGTCCCCCTCGTCGTCGTCGGCCGCGGGGGACCTGGCCCACGCCAACGGGCTCCTGCCTTCCGCCCCCTCCGCCGCCAGCAACAATAGCAACAGCCTGAATGTCAATAACGGGGTCCCCGGCGGGGCCGCCGCCGCCGCCGCCACCGTCGCAGCTGCCTCTGCCACCACGGCCGCCTCCTCTTCCTTGGCCACCCCAGAACTGGGCAGCAGCCTCAAGAAGAAGAAACGGCTCTCCCAGTCGGACGAGGACGTCATTAGGCTAATAGGACAGCACTTGAATGGCTTAGGGCTCAAGTAAGTATCCTTTACAGGCAGCTGCTGGGGACCGATCGAGGGACCGAGGCTGCGGGGGAGGGGGCTGC
Organism: Desmodus rotundus; assembly: GCF_022682495.2. Classification (NCBI taxonomy): domain Eukaryota; kingdom Metazoa; phylum Chordata; class Mammalia; order Chiroptera; family Phyllostomidae; genus Desmodus; species Desmodus rotundus. The sequence goes on along the minus strand of NC_071396.1, from coordinate 10,841,955 downwards.
GACGGGGACGTCTGCTGGGCACCGAGGGCCCGGGACACGGGAGGACGCAGCCCAGACTGGCCGACCCGGGAGGAGGAGCTGACCGAAAGGGAAATGAGGGGAAATCAATCCGTCTGACAGATGGGCAGACGGGACGGGCGGGTGGGGGTTTGGGGCAGGGGTGGTAGAATCCAGAAGATCTCCCCCTCCCCACACACCTTCAGAGCCTAATTGTCTGTCAATAAAGACATGCCGAGTGTGTCTCTGTGTGTTGGGGGAGGGGTGGATGCGAGCTGGTGGAAATAATGAACCTTGGAGGATTTGTTTTTCAAGTATATCTCAGAGGCATCTTTGTGGGACACCTCCCCACCCCCAGCCATGACAGACAGCCCAGGCCAACTACCAATCAGGAAAGACAATCACCTACAAGTGTTTATGGGAACTGAGGGGCTGGGATCCTTCGGAAGGAGGTTGAATAAATCTGATGGGGATAATGAAGTGAGGCACCGTGTTGATGCCATGTAAAGGCCCTTGTGAGTGAACCAGAGGCCTCCCCCTGACTCGGCTGAAATCCCCGTGTAATGCTGGGGATGATTGCCTCTGAAACAGGGACATCTGATCTGGTGAATCATTTATTGTCCAATACCGTTTAGTAGGTGGCCTTTTGTACCTAAAATAGGGTGAAGGTAGACGGCGACCTTGGCCCCAAACCACCGTTCTGTGTACACACAAAGAGGAACTGACGGGCTGGAAGGGGGGATCGGTGGGAGTGTGGGGGAGCCCCAGAATCAGACTAAGGGCGAAAACATGCAACAGTCAGTTCCCTAGCTTCACAGCGTAGATTGAAATGAGCTCCTGTGCTAGCCCGTGCTGTCGTTCGGGATTTACAGATTTGTTCTGGGGAGGGGGGGGGAAAGAGCACTTTTAAAAAGTGGCATAAGTATTTTGATTATCAGGCAGGTGACTGATTGCACTGTTGAGCTGGAAAACAAACAGGGCTGAATAAGAAAGCCTTGAAACCAACAGCTATGTAAGACTGATAAAGGAAGGTTCTTAGGATCAAAATAGCTGGTGGGAGAAACTACATTTGATGAGTCTTTTTCACTCTCAGAGAGAAATATAGGAAGATTGCACTTTTGTTAACAAGAAGGAAAAAGAATTAGTATGAAAACAGGTTTTGTAAATGCTAACAGCGAATTACCGAGACAAGAAGCAAGCTGACAGCCGCAGGAGGAAATAACTCGTGACTGTTTGGAACCTACACCATAGTAAATTTGCTATTTTTAGTGTAGAGAGAAAGGGAGTGATTTTTTGATGCTGGATTTATTTTAATTTTAAAGACTGACCTACTAGAATTTCTATGCAAACTTGATACCTGGATGTAAGGCTCTTCCCTAACACAGGGCATCTCTGGCCTTGCATGGAGCCAACAATTTTTTTTTTTATCTTTCGAAATGTAACAGTGTTAGTATGTAGATCCTGGTTTTTCCATTTATTTAACCATTTGGTTACAAAATGTTTTTAGAAATTTTACAGTTCATTGACATTTCTGAGGCCTGAAGTGGCACAAGTAGGAAGAATTGGCTTTGATTTTAGCTTCAGGAAGGTTTTTAACTTGACCAGACAGAAACGAAGGTGGCAGTTGAAAAATCAAGTTGGTTTAGCCAAGCACATTAAAGCTATTTCTTTTTTCTTCAGGAGGTTAGCTTAAAAACTTTGGCAACTGTTTTCATAGACAGTAGTTTATTTGGAAGAGGGCGCCCGGAAGTCGGTCAGGTCTTTTTTACACTGTATCTCTCCTGCAGCCAGACTGTTGATCTCCTCATGCAAGAGTCAGGATGTCGTTTAGAACATCCTTCTGCTACCAAATTCCGAAATCATGTCATGGAAGGAGACTGGGATAAGGTAAAGTAGGGCCTCTAGAGCTGTGTGGCTGCTGCTAAAATTACAGATCTGGCGTGCACGCTGTGACATTTGTGTTTCTCTCTTATGCCACTTTTTGCAGGCGGAGAATGACCTGAATGAACTAAAGCCTTTAGTGCATTCTCCTCATGCTATTGTGGTAAGAGGCGCACTTGAAATCTCTCAAACGTTGTTGGGAATAATTGTGGTAAATACACTTTTGTTCTTAGTTTCACATTTATGCTTATTTTAGTAGGTTATTGATAACGTTAGGCTTCTGCCTCCTATAAAAGATATGGCCTAAAAAGAATTGAACTTTATGTAATTACGTTTGTCAACTAGGATGAGTGTTGATGATGTCTTACAGTTTGAGTTTTGTATTTTTAAAATCGTGTCTAGGAAGTGTGTCATTTGAACCTGGTTTATAAATTAACCTATAAAATTGAAAGGTCATGCTTTTAGTGCTATTTATAGGAGTTTTATACTTCTAGAATCAAGGATAAATTATATATTATTTAAACTACTGAATATGCTGGTAAAGAGTGTGTTTGGGTGTGTGTATATATATATAGCTTTAAGTAGCTGATGTTTTAATTTTTTTAGTCGCTGGGAATTATAGTTCGTTCGAACCAACCCCATCGGTGTGCTCAGCGTTTTCCATTCTTGCATTCCAGTTGTGTGAATTGACAGTGTCAAAGTTCGTGTAATATTTATGACCCTTGTGGGGGGCTGGTATGTCAGTTTGCCCCCTGGACTCTACTTACTGGCCTTATTTCCCCAACAAGATCAATTTAGTAGTTTACCTGTTAGCCTCTTTCATAAATCTTAATCAGTCTTTTATACCGACAGGCTTTAATTCTTCAGTAGATGTTGGTGAGAGAGAGGAGGGGATGAGTTCTTACAAGTGCCTGTGATTGGGCACCCTGGAGAATCAGCTGCTAGCCTCTGCCTACTGGCTTCTGACTTCTAGCTGATTGATTTGTTGTCAAAAGTAGTTTCCTGTCTGGTGGGGGAGGGAAAGAGGGTGAATGGAAAGTGAAGTAGGGAAACCAGCCATTTGTTAAATATTAGTAACGAGTGTTACTTTTGGTTTTTTTAAACTGGGTCAAACATTAATCTTTCTGCCTTTGTTATAAACCTAATAGAGTCTCCTGTTCTTGTTTTGGGGGTTTTAAAAAATCTTAATTACACAAGAGTTTTCAAATTGTTAATGTAATTTTATATGATAATATCCTAGAGAATGACCTTCAAGTGAACTAAAGGTGCAAACAAACAATGAACAGATACGGGTTCATTTAAATTGATGATCTTTGTATTATCTGTTTTCTTTTAGTCAATATTTAAAATGCTAAAATTTTTAACTTACTGAATCAGAGGACTGATAATTCATTAACTCATGGGATAATCAATTCCATGGTAAATTTAAAAAATGAAAACACAGAAGTTAAAATAAACATCTATATTCAAAAGGATTACAAATTTTCCAGTGGCTCCATTTTTCCCAATTAGCGCGTTTGGAGTTTTAAAGAGAAAAATACCTAGTACATTGTAACTGGCCAGTTCCTCATTAATCGTTAGCTCTGACAGATTGAAAGGTGACCCTCAAATAAAATAAAGGCAGCTCCGTGGCCCAGTGAGAATTGGCCGAGTGGGCGCTGCCTGTGCGCTGAGGGGGCAGGCCTGGCCCCCCCGGCTGTTTTAAGTGAGGTGCGATTTCTTGGAGGGCTATTTTCCTTTTTTTAAGCTTCACCCAAATTATGTCTATAATTTAGTGGTAAAAAATTGGCATAGGCTTCCTGTTTTTTTATGGTTTTATAGTAATTGGAGACTTCTGTATTGGGTTTAGATTGTGATGGTATCTCACTAGAAACCTTCATTAGAAGCAGCATGTAAACTGAAGAAGGGAGTTGTAGATAATAAGGAGGAATCCTTTCTTTTTACAGCCTTTTCAGTCTGTAGAACATTCTAGGATCTAATAAAAGATGAAGATTAAATCTCTGGCTGAGCCTCACGCCATCAAACTGTTTAGGTATTTATACAAAGAAAGGGGTTCCCGTTTTATCTCACTTTAAGCATTGGTGGATCAATTGCTTTTAAAGATTCAGTTCAGCATTTTTTTCACCTTTCTAATCATGTTCAGATTTACTCCTCTCCCTGCCTCCATCTCCAAAAGATAATCTAATGTAAGCATCAACCTGTAGTGATACCTTGGAAGACAGCTCTTTGGGGGTTTTTTTTTAACGTAATTATTTTGACTGTATACCCAGACATACTTGATGACTTAGTCTAGACTAAAATTGTATTTTATTTTTAAACCTGAATGTTTTTATTGACCTAATCCACTCTCCATTCTTCCCTCTGCACCTCTTCCTCCCCACCCCTCCACCCCCGTATTTTTAAATGGTTTCCAGTTAACTGATACTGGAAATAGCAGAATTTGCTCTGGATTTTCTGGAAGCTAGGCTCATGAATCAACATTCTTTAGTTTGGGTTCAAATACACGTAGCCATGTCTGAGGAATTGGGGTGGGTATTTGAGGCCAATAACATAGAAAACCATTGTATGTCTAAAAATATTGGATTCTTTATTTTTTAATATAATAGAAGTATACTTAAAAGCATTCAAATATTAGTACACACAAAGAACTAATATATTTTTGAAGTCAAATAGGGAGGAGTTTTGAGAGCCGTAGTTTAAATATAATTTCCCCTTTCCTCTGAGTCATTTAGTTGATACAACTTGCTTCTAACCTTATTCCAGCGTTAGTCAGAACCACTACTACGTTGGCTAGGAGGCTCTCCTCGATAAACAGACTTCCTGTGTATCATAACTTCCGAGTTTCTTACACTGAGTTCAGTGTGATTCCATGGGAGGCAAGGACAAAACAGTGCAAATACTGGGTAGCGTGGGGGAGCAGCGGCCAGATTTGCCGTGTGAAGCTGTCTTTCTGGCCGTCCTGGTCACCTTTCAGTTTTCAGTTTCTCTTAGATAGGAAAAGCAAGAAACACTGCTGGGCCCAGAGATGCTGCAGAATTATAAGAACCCAGAAAGAAGCTAAAAAATTAGGAGTTGGGGAAAGATAGAGGGTTTCTTTCCTTTTTTTTCTTCTTCTTCTTCACTGAAGAAGCTCATGATCTTTTAAAAAACTATCAGTTAAGCCTTGGCCTCACCTTAGCAAACTTCAATTTTGCCTTATTTTAAAAGACTTTTTAGTAAGTAATTAACATAATTTTTAAAAGGTGTTTATTTTCTTGAAACTGTATTTGCATTTTTGTGCCTTAAATTTTGGAAAGTAAAGTACAGTTTTACTCTCCATTCTTAGCCTGTGTGTCAAATACTTGAATTTAACTGATTTTAAAGAGAATAAACGTTTTCTCTCTCAACCAAATCTCTCTGCTTGGCATGCATGATCGTTGCCATGTGCACCACCAGGAGTTGATACCTGATGGTATTCTTTGTCTTAATCTGGATAAAATGACTCAGAGAAAAATGTTCTTGCACTGCTTTTATAGCATTCCCTGTGTACAGAAAAACGTGTTTATATTGGCTTCTTTCAGAGTTTTACCCTGCCTTCCTCTTCTCTCCTGCCCTGCCTCTGCCCCACAGAAAGAGAATAACATGTTCTGGCAGGATCTTGGTGGGAAAATAAGGGGGCAGTAACACTTAGGGCACTGTCCCTGCACACATTGGAAAGGGGAGGGGTGTGCATAGGACTTAGTGCCTGATACCCAATCAATCAATCAATAAACAAACAAATAAATAAATTGCCCTGAATTTTTAAAAAATCCCCCAAATTCCCAACTGCCAAGAAAATTTAGTGAAGAAATGGAATGAAATGCCAGCTTCATGTGGCATTAAAATGAAACAAAATTCTGCAGCTAAATAGGATTTTCAAGTTTGAATCAAAAACACTGTGATATGAAACTTCAAACAGTATATTGATAAATGGAAATATGTGAACTCTTCATTTCTAAAGATTGAAGGTTTTTTTAAAGATAAAATAGAATATCCAGAATTAACTTCAAATATAAAACCCTTTGATTTTTAGATTGTTTTGTTTTAGTCTTCGTTTTTTGTCACCTGATGGACTTCAAAGTATTTTTTAATTTTATATATAAAAGTAAACTTAAGGTTGACTACAGCAACACTTTTTAGGGCATCTGGGGAACTAATTGATTTTTTGAAACACTCATTTAGTCTGTCAGACTTTATGTGTAAAATTTGGTAAGTGTAATTTTTCTAGTTATAGGAGCTTATCTTATAGTTTGCAATTTTTTTCTGTTCTTTAGCTATAGATGTAAGATTACATTATTACCAAACATAAACAGTGTATCATATAAAAGATGAGTTTAAATTACGCCTAGTTTACATGAGAGGGTTTGTTTTTATAAGTCAGTGGATTTGATATTTTTGCCACTCTCTTCCTTGGAGTCTCTAAATAAAACTAATATTTCCTATCTACTAACCTTTCTGCCTACCTCCGATGGCATGGCGTGCGTAAGCACCACAAGTAGCGGGCTTGATGGAAAGTCCCTCCCAGCAGTGTCCTTAATTAGATTTAAGGCTTGAAAGAAATTCCAAACCTGATAGTCATAGACATCTCTCTTCTCTAACAAAAAGCTGCTGAGATTGTAACAGTCACTTTCAAGTTAAAAGTAAAGTAATACAGAAAAGGAACATTGGAAAGTATTAAAGCCAAACACATTTCAGAAAAAAAACTAAATTTGAAAGTACTTCATAAGTGGAAATGGCTTATCCTTTGGAGGCAAAAGAGCTGATAATTGTGCTTCATACTTAAACGCATCAATGATCAGAATGTTACCAGTCCACAATTACAAATGTTGATACTTTTGAAAGACCTTTAAAGAGTCGGTCCTTTATTGCCTCCTAGACAGAGTCAATCCATCAAGCTTATGCTCGTCCCCTTAGAAAAGCCGAACTGTGCACACCAGCCTTTTAAGTCCATTTGCTGGGCAGTTCTTCTCAGTTTTGATAAGCCAAAATCTGACACTTTGCAGTTTATGCCCCGTGGCTCTAGTTCTGCTTTTTGGTCTACTGAGTCATTCTTTCACAGTGCGGAATTTAAATAATGTTTCCATTCACTGAATTTGCTGCAGTCTTTTCAAAACCTGTTGCATAAAATTTCTCCATTCCCCTAATAAAAGTCAGACTTTTTCACCCTGGCTGGTGTGGTGTGGCTCAGTGGATTGAGCACAGGTCTGCCAGCTGAAAGGTCACCGGTTCAATTCCCAGTCAGGGCACATGCCTGGGTTGCAGGCCAGGTCCCCAGTTAGGGGCATGTGAGAGGCAACCAATCAATGTATCTTTCACGAATTGATATTTCCCATTCCCTTACCCTTCCCCTCTCTCTGAAAGTAATAAATAAAATCTTTTTTAAGAAAGGCTTTTTTAAAAAGTAAATATAAAATACTTTGAATGGTTCTAAATCTTTATAGAGAGAAAATGTTTTGAGGGCAGAATTCATTTTTTCCTGTTTTGATGTCATTAATGATTGTATCTGACTTGAGGTTATTTGATCAAAAGTCGTTTTATTAAGACATGGAATTGAGCAAAGTCACATTTAATATACTGTGACTCTATTAAAATATTTGAGTCATATTAAAGCTTTATAAAAGTTATTGTCAAAGGGCGTAGTAGAATGGTTTCTACTGTTCTGTTTAGGCACAAACATTTTCTGAACCTTCCATCAACTTTTTTCCCCTGACTGCTGCTTTCTGTCATGTCAGAGGATGAAGTTTTTGCTGCTGCAGCAGAAGTACCTGGAATACCTGGAGGATGGCAAGGTCCTGGAGGCACTTCAGGTTCTACGCTGTGAATTGACGCCACTGAAATACAATACAGAGCGCATTCACGTTCTTAGTGGGTAAGGAAGCTTAGTTCTTCGACTCCAGGTTGATGACGGGGCTCTTTTATCAGGGTTACCATTCAGAGTTCCGTCTGTTCAACATTTTTCTGAGATCTGAATATTGGTAAAAGCTGAGATAATCTTTGCGTAGATTCACTTATAGGAGTACTATTTTTTGTCATCCTGGGAAACTTTCCCTGTTGGAATAGAGAGAGATGTAAGTGGGTAAAAGGAAGAAGAAGTATGTATTGCCAGTGAATGGCCAGAATGGCCATTTCCTAATCTTCCATAAAAAACCTATGGCAGAATCTTCTATAAAACTAATAAGCAATGAAGTTTCTAATATTGATGCCTGTATTTTTTTAATGTATACGTACCTGTACCAGGTCATTGCTAAGTAACTCATACACACAATCTCATTTTATTTTCATGTCAGTCCTTTGAAAGTTAAGAGTGTCCAAAGGCTTGGTTCTGGACCTCCTTTCTATTCTGTCTCTACTCTTCCCAGGTAACCTCATTCTGTGCCCTGCTTCCACAGGCCACGTATCTGCCAGTGGCTCTCAAATTCCCCCTCCCACCTGAACTCCCAATGTACATATCTGAGAGCCTGCCTGGCGGTCCTCGTTTGACCGATACGCTCAAAACAGAATTCTTGATTCCAGTTGTCCCTCCACCCACTTCACCCTCCCAGACACGTTCCTCACTCACCTCCGTGAATGGTAAGACTTTCTACCCACTGGTTCCAACAAAGAACTTAAGCCTCATCTTTGCATTTTCAAAAATCTTTTATCTTTGACATATATTAGCCTAAATCCAAAGCATCCCAGATTTGTTCGTTTCTGTCCATCTTCACAATTGCTACCCTAGTTAAGCCATAAACACCTCTCCCTCCCTTAACACGTATTTCACAGAGCAGCCACAGAAGTGCATAAGCAAAACCATGTGTTAACTAATTTCTCTCCCTTCCTTAAAACTTCTGCTGGCTTTCCCGCTCACTCAAAGTGCCAGATCTCTCCTCAAGCCCACAAGGTCCCTGATCCTTCCCTGCCATCCTTACCTTATTCACCACTGTAGCAACACTGATGTGAAGGCGCTTATGCTGCCTGTTCCCTTTATCTTAACTGTTCTTCCCCCAACCTCTGCATAGCTAGCTCAGGTCCTAGCCCAAATGCCCTCTCCTAGGACCACCCACCAGGCACTTTCTGTCATATCACTCTGTTTTGTGGTTTTATTTCTTCCCTTTATAGCATTTTCCACTATATGATATGGCCCCAGCATCTAGAATAATCTGACAAATAATGGGTTTTTAAACATAGAAAGAAAGGCCCAGAGAGGTATAGGGTTCATTTTAGGGTCTTTGCAGATGAGGAAACTGAGTCTCGGAGGAGTGAAGTACCAGCCCAAGCTAATAAATCAGCCAGGATACAAAGGCTGGTTTGACTGATTCCAAAATCATTGGGCTTTACTTACTGCTACATCCCGAAATAGTAAATTCTGCTGGAAATTCTCATTTTGTAGCTGACAGATTACTTTATTCTGATTATCTTTTTCATAAGGTGTCTGATTTCTGTATCACCTAAATGACAGGTGGCAAACACAAGGCCTGAGGGCCGAATCTGCCCCCCACCTTGTTTTATCCAGCCAGGCACCTTGTTTCTACCCAGCAGCAGCACTGAGCTCCCGCTTAACTGTTAAGGAGTAGTTACATTTATACAGTCCTAAAATTACACTCGGCCCTTTGAAGGCAACTGCGAGACTGATGTGGCCCCCGGTGAAAATGAGTTTGATGCCCTTGACCTAAATGACATTCACATGGTGGATTTTTTTTTTCTGGACTGGCAATAGTACATACAATTTAGTCACACAGTTTTTATTCTGAAATGAGCTTACTCAAGTTTATCCCTTGAGTGTTTCACGTACGGAAATGGCCCAGAGATGACAAGCTGTGGAATTGGCATCAGAACCCTGTCCAGTGTTGTCAGTTATAACACGTGACTTCCCATAAACACATTCATTTGAAGCCTTAAGGTGCAGTATTTTCAGAAGGGCACAGAGGCCACTTGTGCAAAATTTAAAAAAGTAAACTGTTGTTTCATAAAATTATTGGTAATAAATTTTACTCCCAAAAAGTTATTTTCGAAACCAAATTTTTATAATATTCAGCTTGTAGTAGAGTCCCTTAAGTCTAACTAGTGATACTATTTTTTTTTAAGTTCTCATTGGCTAAGACACTGTGTACTGAATATCAAGAAAGCAAGTAGTTTTGCCGTTGGGTGGAAGGCTGTTAGGAGGAGGTGATACTCGGGTTAACTGAGAGGTTGCTGGTGCTCATCCTAATCTGAGCTGTACGTGGGTACCAGTTAGCGGACCAAGCGCTTCACGTACTCCCTTCTAATTGATCCTTACTACCCTGTTTCATACCCCTCTTCCAAGTGAGAAGAGCAGATTTGTCTTTGAACAGAGTACCAGGCAAATAGCAGGAGAGTTACTTGCTAGGTCTAATCTCCATGTTTGAATAATGCCTTCACTTCTTTTACTTTTAAAGCCCGTTCTTCTGAGAAGAGCCAGAACCAGGTCAGGGTCACCCTTCCAGCAGGGGGCCCTCGTGGATTCTCCCGAATCCACGAACTTTAGCGTTTATGCCTCCTTCAGAACATAGTGATAAGACAGTGCCCACATTTTCTGCTTTGGGAGCTCAGTACCTCTCACAGGATGTCACAAGGATGGTTGTCCATTCATGCCATTTCTTGAGTGACGTTTATGATAAACTCTTAAAGGTATGTTGTTTTCTTTAATTAGTATATCTTTTAAGGTTTTCGTGAGTTTTGTCTCATTCTTGAGAAGTGTTTAAGTTAGCATATTGGTTAAGAGCAAGTTCTGCAGCTATAACACCTGTGTTCATATGCCTGCTTGGCCTCTTAACCCTAAGCCAGTGACTTAACCTTTCTGTGCCTTTGTTTCCTCATATATAAAACAAGAATAGTAGCGTGTAATCATACAGAATTGCTGGGAGCATTAAATAGAGTAATAATAGATGTTGAGTGCTTGGAACAGAGCCTGGCACACAATAAGAGCTATGTGTAGATAACAAAAATAAGAAATGTAAGAATATGTAAATAGATAGTATATACTAAAATAGCATATTTAGCTATTTCTGTTACATTCCTTTGTGTAATTATAGCCAGGTGCTAGGTTGTATTAATGAATTGGGTTCCCCTCTAGAAGTTTCTTCCTGATAAATGTTTCTTAGTAGGAACTGAGATAGCCCGAGGGTCATCAGTATCTTTCAGTTATGTTTAATCCAGAGAAAAAGGCTTGACCTCTGGCTCTTTCTCGTGTTTTAGGTACCTGATGTGTAGCCATGCAGAAGACCTGCGTGCAAAAGCAGAGTGGGAAGGCAAAGGGACAGCTTCCCGATCCAAACTCTTGGACAAACTTCAGAGTAAGGGTCTTATTTTTGGTGGTCTGTGTTTGCTATTAGACTAGAAATGGATATTAGGAATCATTTGGGAAGACTTGTGTCAGACAGACTTCGTATTGAGTGGTTATTTAGGGAGAGGTTGCAGAGAAGTCCATTGCGAGACCCTTTAAACCAGAGGTTTTCACACTCCGCCCTGGAGTCTGAGGAGCTTGCCTGCACAGTTAGGGAGAGGGTGCTCGTCTCTTTTAGGAAAGAGAGCAGCTCCCCTGAGATTTTGTTGGGGGGAGAAGAGCTGCGGTTAGAGATCTGAGCAAGTATGTAAACCACAGCTTTAAGCAGTGTGTGTTTTAAATAGTTCGTTGTTTTCATGTTGAACTGGGAACGGAGATCCTGAGAATCGAACAACCGTGAGCTTGGAGAGGTATAAGGCATTAAAGGATCGGAATAGATTGGTATCAGTATCAAAACACCAGTCATTTCCTGAATTTTCATTAGGCAGTAGAAGCAGTTTGGTGGGGCCTAGCATTTGACTTGTTCCAGCATTTTGACTTGTTCTTTGTAAACTTGAGATTTTTTTATACTTTTAGTGATGTGTAGTGTCCCTCTCTTACACAGTCATCTTTAAACTTTTTGTCATAGTCACCGCCTTTTTATTTTTTGATTTTGTTTTTTTTTTTTTTAATCCACATACAAATTAAAGCCCTCCTGTCCAAGAGTCTCCCATCCCAGTGGCAGCACGTCTGATGCTGCAGGTGAACAGGTGCTCACAAAGCTCACGTGCTACACTGGCCAGAACTGCTCTGCTTAAGGGGCGCTGTTACGAGGGTGGGGGCGCATGCGGCAGGAGAGAAGCAGATGTCTTAAGTAGAAGTTTATCCTGTTCTGTTTTTAATCTAATTTTTATTTCTCTCTTTAAAAATGTCTTTCCACTGCAGCCTATTTACCACCATCGGTGATGCTTCCCCCACGGCGTTTACAGACTCTCCTGCGGCAGGCGGTGGAGCTCCAGCGGGACCGGTGCCTATACCACAACACCAAACTCGATAACAGCCTAGACTCCGTGTCTCTGCTCATAGATCATGTCTGCAGTAGGTAAGAGGGAAGTGGACATTGCACAGGCTCCGCTTGAACTTTATTCAAGTGTTTTCTTTTTTTCGTTTTATCCTGTAGCTGTAAAACAGTTCCTGTCTGATTTAGCCTTTGTTCCTAAGTAAAGCTAGAACTGCTGAAGTTCAGTGGGAAGAGAAATCTGTATGTGTTTATGTATGGTAGACCACCCTTGGGAACTGAAGCTGGAAAACGAATTTTTCTTTTTTTCTCTATGGGTTTGGTTGGTCATTTTCTGGCCCTTTTTATTAGGACTCGTGAGGGACCTTGTGTGGGAGTGCCAGGGACCTCAGTGTGTGCTGTACTTGGGTGCCAGGAATCACTTAGTGACTCTTCTCTGCACCTGATGGCTCTTTCAACTGTGGCCCGAGTTAGTCCCTGCCCGTAGAGATCATGAAAATACTTTTTCTTAATGACAGTTGTGCTTTTTAGCAGAAGATGGCTTCTAAACTAAAATGGTTAGAATAACAGGCATTAGCTTTCCAGTCTGGGTTTTGTTTTTATTCCTGCCAGTGTGCATAGTTTAACTTGTAAGAATTCAGGCTTCACTTTTGATGTCAGGGGTATTTTGAGTAGAAATGCCCCTGCTGTTTTAATAATCTCCAGAATGGTGGGAGAGCTTTACTTTTAGATGTGGGGGGAGCAGACCGGGCCATCTTCCGAACCCCAGTAGAAAAACTGGCTGGGGCTAGGGGACCGAACGGGGACAGCTGCGTGCACTCTGGCGGGTTCTGTTGCCAGGCACCATCCCAGGGCCACTGAAAGGGGCATGCCCAGGAGGGACAGCGTGCCTCAGAGTGAGGGCTTTGGGAAGATGGGGGACTTCAGAATGACCATCAAAATTACGCTGCGAGTGAAAATGATTGTTTAGGTGTACATACACTACTTTCACAAGTAGTTGAGTTCTAACTTCATTCTCCCTAGTTGCAATAAAAAATAATTATTACTTGAGCTGTTGGCCTTAAATTTCAAATGTTGTTTATCTTTAAGTACTGGGTGATTATTGGTGTCTCTCTGAAATGTTCTAAAAGAAAGTGATTAGAGTTCCTTTTCCATTATTCCTTTTACTCTTTAACATTGGTCTTTGACTTGCTAAGTCTTTTCATTTAAATTGAATAGAGGTAGGAGGAGATAATACATTAAAAGGCGATATGGTTTCATATTTCATAGCTGCTTTAGGGAATTTGAGACCAATGTGAAAATTAAGGCAGTTGTGAACCCAAATCTTTTTTTGGTTCTTGAATTTATTGTTGGTGGAATATGCTCAAAGGTATTTCTGGCAGACTTGATGGTTCAAAGGTGTCCGTAGGTTAAGGGCTCGCCTTCCTGTTGGGAAGCTGAAATCTGTGAGAATGTGACCTACATTTTCCTAAGCTGTAACTTCTGTACCCGGTACCTTTGAAAGCAAATGATGGAAAACACTTGGTTTAACTTTTTCAAGCCTCAGATCAGGGACCAGTCTCCGTATGACCCGTGTAGAAAGCACTAAGGAGTTTTGCACGGGAATGAGAGAGTTCTGCTCTTCAGATGACCATCGATCGAAAGGTCTTCCATGTAATATTTTTAAAACAAAACAAAACTTGGAGTCTGCTCCCCCTAGTTACCGCTCTCGCCCCGCCTCTGCTTTAAAGCCACCTTGTTAAAATAGTTGCCTGCTGTACTATACATTCAGTGTCCCCGCCTCCACACCCTTCAGGTTCCTGTGGACCCTTCAGGTTTCTATGGCAGTGGGCTTGTGCAGCCAGCATGGCCCCGGAACTGCTGCTGGTGTTGGCGAGGACAGCGCCCTACTCAGCCCAGCGGCTGCTTTCCACTGTTTCTTGACCTTCCTATACCATTTGACTGCTTGGCCTTGAAGAAACTTTTCCATTGACTTATTAAACATGTCTTGGCTTTACTCCTGGCTACTTTTTAGGCTCCTCCTCTTTACCCATCCCTTTAGTAAGTGTTTCAGAGTTAGATTTCTTTTCTCATCCTGCTCCTGTCCTTTGGGTTATACTTCCATGGTTCTAATGACTCTTAATCTGGGCTAGAGATACGGATTTCGCCTCCTAAGCCTTGTTAGACCTTTAATTCAACAGTGTGGGTGTTGCTCAGGTACTGTAAATGCAATGTCAGAAATAGAAGCTCGCTCTCCTTGGCTGTCCCTGCAAAGCCTGCTTTTCCTCTTGAATTCCCTCTTTCGGTGAAGGCTACCATCTCCCCAGTTTCTTCAGGCCAGAAAAGCAGGAGTTAGCCTTGACTTCTCACTGTTGGGGAAGATTTTAAAGACATTAAGAGAGAAGATGTGTCAGGCATTGAGTCAGTATATACAGTCTGTATGGTGAGTTGTGCCCTTTCTTGCTGAACTGGGAAAATAGAGCCTGAATTTGATTTAATTCTGAGTATTCCATCCACCCTTGTCTAGAAGTCTTCAGAAGAGTTACATTTATTATCTATATTTAAAGGCTATGCTGCTTTTTAAAAACTAGATTTTAGCATTCGAACTAGAAAACTGTATCTTCAGAAGTTAAATCTTAGCATTGAAATTAGATACCAACTCTTCCCCCTGGACAATAGAAAATCAATTATGATTAAGTAAACTGTAACTTTTAAAAAAGTCCTGATCAGCACTGAAAAGTTTTTATTAGATTGTGTATTATATATTTTTTCACAGTTAATGTAGGCATGTTTTTGGTTAAATTTCACCAATAATGAAAAGGAAATTTGTTTCATGACTTTGTGAATTTTTCCCCACAAGTAACCAATGAAGGGATGTCTCCACAGACTGCTTTATAAATATTAATTTTAAGTAAAGGATTGTAAAATATTTATAGAAACTTAAAACATTAAGGTTCAGTTTGATTAAGATGCTACATTTTATTCAGTTTTATCTGGGAAGGTACTGATATTTTTAACATTGTCTTAATTTTAAATTTATTTGAAAACAAAGGGAAACTGTCACTTGTATACATTCAAAATTAGGCTTTTAAGAAACAGGGAGCTGTTAGTCTTTTTAAAAGATGATTTAAGTAACAAAGTAATGACAGTTTCCCATTTCAGTGACATTCAGATACAACTGTCACTAGACTGGATGATTTGTGCCCTGTAACTTTGATTATTATGAATCTCCTCTTTTTAAGGACATTTTGCCACTCTGGTTTTAGATGTCCCTGTTCATTCATGGTCAGCTTGAGCTACTTGAATGTGTATATATTTTATGCCTCGATATGAAGGGTTTCTCACTGAATAAATGAAATCACTGTTGATTAATACTCATAGGAAGGGGGAAG
This sequence comes from Desmodus rotundus, assembly GCF_022682495.2. NCBI lineage: Eukaryota > Metazoa > Chordata > Mammalia > Chiroptera > Phyllostomidae > Desmodus > Desmodus rotundus. The sequence goes on along the minus strand of NC_071396.1, from coordinate 10,826,408 downwards.
ACATCATTTTTAATATTGAAAGTATTTACTTGATTGGAATTTTATCCAGCCAGGTCTCAAATACGACTTAGTAGTGATACTTGGAAAGAAAACAGGCCTTGGAGTCAGCCGCTGGTTGAAAGCCTAGTTCAGTCATTCATCAGTGCGCAGTACCTGGTCAGTTATTCTCCGCCTTTGCGCTTGGTGAAGGTGCGGGTGTTGCGTCCCTTGCAAGGTGGTTCTGAGAATCAGCAATACTATATATAAAGCGTGCAGCACAGTGCTCGGCATGCAGTATGTGCTTTATAAATGTCAGTGGTATTGACTGTGTTTCAGTTCAGATACAGAACAGCAGTTTAATATTAAAGTAGTTCATAAGTAGACGATCTGCAAGTTTAAACCAGCCTCCAAAGAGCCAGCTGCTGATGTAGATTACCACGGGCACCAGATAAGGTTAATTTATTTTTGAACATACACTGCCAATAAGGCTAGTGAATTGACAACAAGTATTTTTCAATTACAGATCGGTTGGGGAGGAATAGGGAAGACCAAGAACTTCGGTTACAACACAGGGAGTGTACAGTAGAGTGCGGCACTGTCCAAATGGTAGCCGCTGATGGCATATGACCATTGAAACTTAAATGTCAAGTCATTCGAAGGAAAATTAAATGTAGAAATCAAGTTCCTGAAGTGTACTAGCCACACTTCAGATGCTCAATAACCATGCGTGGCTAGGGGTATCAGATGGAACAGCAGAGCTATATAACCTCTTCACTGTCACAGAAAGCTCCTGTAAGTGGTGCTGATGTAGAAATCGGAAAAGGATAGAATGGTTTTTTAAAGTGAGTATTAATGAGAATAATCATTCTTATAACTTTTTCCTCTTGGTAATGTTAATAGTAGAATTCTTTGCCTTTTATATGTAACTACCACTTATAAAGTACTAGGTAAGTATCAGACTCGATCTGAATGCTTTGCATTCATTCTCTCGTGCTTTTATTTCATCCTTGTGTAAGGAATTCTGTCACTATTCTAAGGCTCAGAGGAGTTAAGTGACTTGCCAAGACATGAAAGCTGTGGGCCAGCCTCGTCTGGCTTCAGTGTCTCTTCTCTTCGTGAAACCAAGTTGCTTTTCTGGGAATAACAATGTATGCTTCCAAAAACAACCCAGTGCCAGCCAACTTACACAAGCCCCGATTATTAATTTTTATTTATGTAAGTTGACTTAATTAGATGAGAGAATCTGTGATAACATACTTCCTATCTCTTTAAAAAAGAATAAATTGAAGTAGATGTTAGATGACTGATTTCCCCTAAAATCGCCTTGACTAACGTTATATGGGGGTTTTTTTTGACATACTAGTGTAAACTTGATGGTTTAGATTTACAAATGCATTCATTTCTTACTTGTAAAGATGTTGATCTCCAAGGAAGTTTTATCAGTTGTGTCATCTTTGTCGTTACGGTTACTCGAACCTCTTCTGAAAGAATAATTGTTTGTGGACTTCTTTGTTTAGGAGGCAGTTCCCATGTTATACCCAGCAGATACTCACGGAGCACTGTAACGAAGTGTGGTTCTGTAAATTCTCTAACGACGGCACTAAACTAGCAACAGGATCGAAAGATACGACCGTTATCGTTTGGCAAGTGGATCCGGTATGTACCCCAGCATAGTGCTGAGATGGCAGAGAGACCGTTTGTAGTCTAGTTGAGTACACACATCTTTAAAGTATGCACATAAAATTGTATTTTCCAAAAGCATTTATGTCATCTCCGTCATGTCTTTCTATGTTGTCCAGCTCATGGAATAGAAATTATCAAAATTGTTGAGTGTTATGTGCTAGCGATTGTACTGACTCTGTGTGTGCATTATTTAATTTACTCCTCTGAGTAATTCCCTGAGATGCCAACATTTCCATTCTTTAAGTGAGAAACTGATACAGAAGTTAAATGCCCAGGCTCTCACAGCTAGTAAATGGAAGAGCTAGACTCAAATCCAGGAACATTTTTATCCTGGACCTACTGCTCTTAATGTCTCTGCTAATTTTTATCTTTGTCAATTTACAGACTAATACAATGTCCCTCTGTCCCAGGTTAGAAAATTCATCACCATTTTGCCTCCTGAAACCCTTCCTTGTTTTGTGTAATTTGTGGAACCTCTATTAAACACCCCTGCCTTCTTGTCCGCAGTGATACACATGAAAAGTACTGTATCCTGGATTTAAAATTCTGAGTTCTCTCTAAAATCAGATTTGTCTTTGTTTATATCCAGGTGACCTACGAATGTGTAGAGTTAAGTATTTCTATTTCTTTTAGCCAGTTGGACATTTATCAATTAATCGAAGAAGTGCACAGCTCCAGATAGGTTAAGCAGATGTATTTGGTTTAGCAGTCCTCACCTAAAATCATAATGTGAATAATCTTATTTTAAAATTTAGAATTATTGTATTAGCCCAGGATAAAGTTTTGGACTTCTTTGCTGAAAAATAGAGAAAAAGATCCATAGAAGGATACATTTTAAAAATAAGAGAATCGAGTTTGTGAAGGCGCACACCCATTTTTGTGTGTCCGCAGTAGACTGTGAGTGAGAGCAGCTGTTCTCTGCCGTGAAGCGGCCAGTCTGCACTTTTTGTTTGTGTTGTGTGCTCCTCTGTCCGTCTGATGACCCTAGGGTCCCCTCCTCGGGGCACTGTTTCTAAATTTATAAACCAAAACACATAGGAAGCCCAAGTGTTTGTTATATATTAATTACTAAGGAAACCCGGTTATATTGAAATATAGTTACCAAAATAGTCCACAAACAGATACAGAATAATAATACATGGCTTTTTTATTAACATTGAATAACAAATGCTGGCAGCAGGTATAACTACCAGAATTTTGAAGTAGTGATGGGTATAAGTAGTATTTTGAGATTTCTGCAACAACTGTAATACGATGTGAAAACATTTGAAATTTTTATTAGCAGTCACCTAATGCTACCTAATGTGATGCCTAACACAGCACACTGATATGCCTAATGTATCGTCTAATATCACTCAGTATAAGACCTAATGCTGCCTTGTTAATTGCCTGCATTCCACATGGAAGAAAACACTGAACTTCAGCACATACTTTGTAAGAGGAAAGATGTGTGTCTTTCCTCTCATTTAAGTTCACGGATCCCTGCTTCTATCCCTGATGACTCCTTGGAGACCTCAGGTTAGGAACGACTCGGAAAGCAATCTAGAGTTTAGAAAAGGAAATCAGACACACTGAAATAAGTATCATACAACGTATATAAAGTATCACAGAAGCACGAAGGGGCTTCGCAGACACAGTAGTACCTCATTTGAGCCTTGCTGTGCATGACACGGGGAGACAGGAACAGGGTGGTCTGAAAGGAGGGGATTTCAAGCATTATGCTAAGTGAAAGAAGCCAATTACAAAAGACCACATGTTGTAGGATCCATTTATATCAAATGTTCAGAATAGGCGACTCTGTAGAGAAAGTGGTTGCCACCGGGGGAGGGGAGAGTGGTGACTAACTTCAGGTAAGTATGGGTTTCAAAGAGTGAATTTTAGGTATATAAGTTACATCTCAATAAAGCTGTTTTAAAAAAGAAGTGAGAGGTAGCTCTTACCACACCTGCCTGTTTTCCGTTTCCTTGAGAGCCTCCCAGGGACAGAGTTTGTGTCATCTCTGTGTTTCCGTCTGGCACACAGTGCCTGGTGGAGAGTAGGTGCTTAGTCGGTGTGGAGCACGAGTGAGTCTTTAGGAGGCAAGCTGTCAGAGCTTCTGTTGGGGGAAGACAGGTGAAATTGTGAAAACTTCCTCAGCTTCTATTATCAAAGTATATCTTTGCAGCATGTACGGTCTCGTGCCCGGGAAAGAGTGCATTTAGGGGTGGGAGCTGACGGAGTTGTCTGTGTTTGCTCCTAGGAGACACACCTGCTGAAACTGCTCAAAACATTAGAAGGACATGCTTATGGCGTTTCGTATATTGCATGGAGTCCAGATGACAACTATCTCGTTGCTTGTGGCCCAGATGACTGCTCTGAGCTCTGGCTTTGGAATGTACAAGTAAGCAAGTTCCATTTTTGGTGTAGCCTGTAAGTAAAGCAGAGTCCTCCTGCACATTTTCATGATATAGAACAGGGCCATCCAATGAAAATTGCCATAATGTATCTTATAAAAGGAAGTTCTTCAAATGGAACCCAAGTGTCCAGATGTTTTATAAACTTAAATATTATGCTAAGTATGATCAATAAGTATTTTCAGGAGTGGTGTACTATAGAATTTGTACTATTTACTGTGGTACTTTCTACCTCCAAAAAGATTTTTTATTTACAGGTTTCATAATTGTACACAAAACTTACCTTTCAAGTGTGAGAACATCAGCATTAACCCAGATTTTCTATCCTGATGACAGTTGCACCATCTCCTGACCTATATTTAATTTTTGACTTAGTTTAATAAATTCAAATGATGTTTTCAGTTCTTACTTTTAAGGGCTTTATTACTGTTTCTACATGAAAACTTGAACTTGATCCAGGGACTCACTGTTGATAAACTCAGCATTAAGTTCACTCCATTATCACAAGTATGATTTGGAAATCTTCTAGCTATGATTTAAAATGTTTTTTAAACTTTCTTCTCTAAACTGACCAGTTAGGTGACCTTTTTTCATTTTGTTAACCCCTAGGCAAGGGAGTGGTCCAGGCTATGATTCGGGTGTAGAAGTATAAGTTGATGGGATATGATTTTGGGGGAACTGTAAGTTGATTTTTACCAAGAGAGTGAAGGTAAAGCTGCATGGAAATGACTCAAATAAAGATGATACAGAGAACAGAACGAATGCTAGGATGTACCTGAAGGTGATAAGACATAGTTCTAATCCTGTTACATCAGTCAGACTTTTTTTACTGCTCAGTCATTTATGTTTCATCCATAGCTTTTTATTAAGGAAATTTCCAGATATTAAGAAAAGTTGAAAGAAGAGTCCAACAGTAACCCATATCCCCACCATTCTCGATTCAACAGTTGTTTTGGCGCTGGCCAGCTAGCTCGGTTGGTCAGAGTGTGTCCCACTACACCAAGGTTGTAGGTTCGATCCCCAGTCAGGTCACATACAAGAATCAACCAGTGAATGCAGAAATAAGTGGAACAAATTAATGTTTGTCTCTCTGTCTTTCTCAAAACAATTCAAAAATATTATATGTATGTATACAGGTATGAATCTTTGTGTGTACATGAACACAAATATATGTGCATACACATTACACAATATATCCATATTCAAAATACATCAAGATAAATTAGATACATTTTACCCCTAAAATACTTAAGCACGTAACTCCAAAAAAATAACATTCTCCTATATAACCAAATGCCATTATCTTAATCACAGAACATTAACTATAGTTCCTACTATCTAATATTCATTTTATAATTACCATATTTTGCCATGTACAGTGCTCTCCTGGGTATAATGCACACCCATTTTTTGCCCCATACTTTCAAGGAAAAAAAATCTTTCAGTTTAATTTTAATTTAATTAATTAATTAAAATCAGAAACAAAACTGATTGTCATGTTCCAGGTTATTATTTTGTATATGGATATTGTACTGTTTTCTAGAGTTACACTTTTAAGACATAAAAATAAATAAAAGAGTTGAAAACACTTGTATAGATACAGAATTAGCACTACCTGTATGTATAATGCTCATTCTTATTTTTCCCTCAAAAACTTGGGCAAAAAGTGCACATTGTACACGGCAAAATATGGTAAAAATCTCGAGTCATTCCCATAGTGTCTTTATACCATTTTTATCAAATCAGTACTACATTTGGGGTTGACTTGAAGGGGGTGGCAAAGCACAGAATACAATAGATGGCTCTCCCTCATTAAGATAGGTTTAAAGGGAGTCTGACCTAAAAGACACAATTTTTTTCCATTAAAGCTATTTTTCCTCTCTCATAGGGAGGAGGTATGTAGTCATAATCCTATAATAGAGATTTAATTTATAGTACCTGTGTAGTCTCTTCGATTGAGTCAGTGTTGAGTTTCTGGACAGTGAAATTATATTCTAGCTTAACTGTTTTCCTATGTGTTACTTCATAGGCTTGTTCTAAAAGGGTTATCTTTTTTAGTCAGTTTTGCAGTTGTCCCTTTATGTTTCTAGGTAGGCTCCAAATTAATAGCCTTCTATGTCCGCTACCCTGAACATAACAGAAGAAAAGACCCTTTCAGAACCTGCTGTATTAACATTCCTGAATAGGAAATGATGAGGGTTTAGCTGTTGCGTGTGTATTTGTGCTTCTGGACGTTTCTTGTAGCCATTTATGTCAAGCAGCCAGAAACGGTGATGGGTGAGAGCGGTTAACAGCGTGGGGGAAGGGTTGAGATTGCTGAGTATTTTCTCAGGGTAAGGGAGACGTCTGGCTTTCTATTTTTGTGCCCTCTGTTTTTATTACTTGGCCCCATTTCCTGATCATACACTTTGTTTTCACTCTTTTTTTTTTTTTTTACTTTTGATTACCCATTTCCCACAGGAAGATTATGCCCATGTACTTTTTATTATACCAAGGGCAGCTATTATCTCTCAGATCCTGTTTCTAATCCATGAACAAAATGGAATCAAGACTAGATTAACTGGTATGTGTCTACCTTCTAAGTTGAATAACTTAGAAAAATAACAGGAGGTTATCTTGAAAATTGTAACACTCAATAGTCTTGCTTAGTTGGGAATGCTTTGGAATGGCCGTGCTGAATAGTACAGAAATTCTTCTTTCTTTTCTGTTACTGTCAATGGAAAAAAAGTTAAATATCAGAAAAATAATTTTCATTTCTCTCCAATCTTCCCTACTACATTTTGAGTCTCTTGAAAATGAAATTTAACATAATTTGGACTGTGTACAACCTTGCCCTAGTTTAAGAGCATACTTTTTCTACCCATTAATCATGTTTTTGAGGAATATTTAGAATGAAATGTATAAAGAACTATGGACTGAGAAGTAGTGGAAACTCAGAAGGAATAGCTATATAGTTTTAGACTTTTTATCTTACCTGGGAAACTTACATGTTTTAATTCATGAATGTAGTCGATTTAAGACGAGAGTTTACCTCCTCATATCTACTCTCTGGGTCACCTGTGCCAGGCATTGCTCAACTCCTAGACTGTTCTTCGTCTTTAATCTCTCTTCTGAGCGCTATAAGATTTTTTTGTAAGGCCAGTTTTAAGTTTTCTCTGATTAAGAAAACTAACCAGTTAGGGGTTTTTTTTTCTTTTCTTTACACATTCCCTTTACAGGGGTATCTTGCAGGTCTTATTCACAGTTTTATTTCTTCGTAGACGGGAGAGCTAAGGACAAAAATGAGCCAGTCTCATGAAGACAGTTTAACAAGTGTGGCTTGGAATCCCGATGGGAAGCGCTTTGTAACTGGAGGTCAGCGTGGGCAGTTCTACCAATGTGTGAGTATTTAGTCCCCCTTTCAAATGTCCGCTTGCTTCAAAGCCAGCTTGGTTTTGTTTAAATAAAGAATTCACTTGACTTCTATGAAATATACCATACGAAGACCTCCTTTACCATTTTTCTAGATAAGCACTGTCTAGTAGAACTTTCACTGTGGGTTTTTGTTTTTGTTCTTTTTTGAACCATTTCAAGTATAGACTTTCAGTTTAGTAAAACATTTGAAAATTGTTTTACTAAGTTCATTCTTATAAACAAGCTTCTGATGTATAGGAATGAAGATTTAGAGTTTAATTTTTTTGAGGTTTCTATCCTTTGAATTTTTTGTATTGAAAAGGAAGATGCTGAGTTTCCTAAGTAGACTGTCTTAAATATTTGAGGAGTAAAAGGGGTGGCTGCTGCCAGAGAACTTGTCCACCTTCAGCAGAGGCATCTCTTAACCAATGCCTGCCCTGTGTCTGGGATTGTTGGAATGATAAAAATCAGTACTGGGGAAAAGTGTCTGACGAGGTAGGCCGTGATGCAAACACAGCACCATTACTGTCTGCCTTGATCTCTGTCTCGTATCACTGCCTAACAGGGTTCCCGTAGTCACTTGTAGATTTATTTTTAAAACTAAAACAAGATAACAAATCCATCAGATGGATGTGAAACTCATGGGATTTAGTGCCATGTTATCCTGGGTGGAAAACGGGCGTGTGCATTTCTGCTGACTCTGCCGTCACATACGGCATCCGAACCTTCAGGATACAGGGCTTGGTAGTTTCCAAGCCTGTGAAACACCTCTCAGCACTTTGAATACTCGCTAGGCTGATGATCCTGAGAGCTTTGATCTTTAAAGCATGTTACAAATTTGGGGAGGCTTTTAAAATTGACATAATGAATTTCTAAGTTCCATAACTGTAATCTTTTCCCATACTGCACTTCCTGGATGTTATAGGGCAAATGCCAGTATAGTGAATTTTAAAGGAGTGTTTGAACTGTTTTCTAAGACTAGTGAGGCCTTTACTTGGAGCCTAGGGGAGGATTTACAGGGGCTCTCTCCCGCTCTGCTTTGGTGGTGACCTGTATTCAAATTTGCCTGATTAACAGCACTTAATGGAACAATCAGATTAGTCTCAGAAAGAACCAAGCTTATTACAGAAAGACAGTGCTAAGGCATCATGTTGCTTCTTGGTTTGCTCTCGGAGTGTGGTTCGGTACAGAAGCTCATCGAGCCTATCTCCTGCAGGACCTGGACGGGAACCTCCTGGACTCCTGGGAGGGGGTGAGAGTGCAATGCCTTTGGTGCTTGAGCGACGGGAAGACTGTCCTGGCGTCAGACACACACCAGCGAATTCGGGGATATAACTTCGAGGACCTTACAGATAGGAACATGTAACTATTTTTGTATCCATCGAATAGCCCCTGTCTGATTATATTAAAACGCATAGTTGAACTTGCTCTTTCAGAAGAAGAGTTTTTGTTATGTTTTTGGGTTTGGTTTGATTTTTTGGTCATTTGGATTGGTGGTCAGGTGATACTTAGTCATCGTTAACTCAGATTCTGTTACTTGATTGAAGTACAGTGTAAAATAGGGACTACAGACAAGACTGTGGTATGTGAGCTAGACAGTTTCATGTCTTCATGATTTGAATGTCTTAATTCCCAGTATGTTGCTTTGACAAGTTATTTTCTGGTTACAGAGTACAAGAAGATCATCCCATTATGTCTTTTACTATTTCAAAGAATGGCCGATTAGCTTTGTTAAATGTAGCAACTCAGGTAAGTTCATTAATACAATATAATTCTCAGAAAAATTTATCTTAGTTCTAATTTGAATTGTGATTTTTATTATATATATATACAAAGATATTTATACTAAATATTAAATTCTACTGCACGTGTTTTGATCCATGAGTGTGTAGAGTCAACTCGAAATTCGTCAGAACATTGCTGTTGCGCATAAATGGAAAATGTTCCTTCAGGCAAAGGGATATTCACAGATTGCTTTTTAAAATTCTTTTGAGTTGAGATGGAATAAATAACTATGTTCTCTTTTGCCTACAGGGAGTTCATTTATGGGACTTGCAAGACAGAGTTTTAGTAAGAAAGTATCAAGGCGTTACGCAAGGGTTTTATACAATTCATTCATGTTTTGGAGGCCATAACGAAGACTTCATCGCCAGTGGCAGTGAAGGTAAGTGTTCGCGTCGCTCTCCACGCACGCGCATTCAGGGGTAAGGCTCTCACGCTTTCTCAGTCTGCAAAGGTGGGCCTGTCTCCAGGCGCGCTCGGACGCAGAGTTAAAGTGTGGGAGCTGTTGCTTTCCCCTCTCTGGAGCCTCTTGTGTCCGCACCGTCAGAGGTCAGCAGTGCGGTTCTGACCGTGTGGACGTGTGCTTGGTGTGCCTGGCAAATCAAGGTCTACTTAAATCTTTTATATGCTGACTTGTGTTTTTATAGACTGATGGTTTTCAGAGGTCAGTAGTATCTCAAAAGTCCAAGTTAATGTTGATGTTTTACCTGAACTTGAACAGATTTGACTATAGTTAGGTCTTTGGCATTTCTTTAATGGCCGAGGAGAGTAATTTAGTTTGATAATTTGTATGGTCTCAGAAACACTGAAATTATAGAATTATCTCTTTTTGAATAAATTTATTCTCCACTCCAACAACATTAGGCAGTCTCACTTAAAAATATAAATTGTTTGCCCCAGCAGGACGACTTACTCAGTGAGGGTGGCGTCCTGTGCATCAGAAGGTTGTGGGTTCCATTACCAGCCAGGGCACACATCTAGGTTGCAGGTTCGATCCCCAGTACAGGAGGCAACCAGTCCAGTCGATGTTTCTCTCTCCCCTTCCTCTCTCTCTAAAATCAATAGAAACATATCCTCGGGTGAGGATCTTTTTTAATGATATTTTATATGTATATGTATGTATGTGTGTATAGTTTAAAACATGTAAACACAGATACGTAAGGCAGTATTAGAAGCTAGTGTGCTTTTTAAAGTGATAGAAACATAAATAAAGGCAAATTACAATTTTTCATTTAACATGTTTTTCTTGAGTACTAACTCTACTGTTCTAAGTACTATAACAGTAAATTATTTAAGTCCCTTTTTAAAATACTGAGTATGTTTTTACAAGATGCTCCAAGGAACTGGATTGTGTTGGTAAACACTTTGATAATGTTCCGCTTTTTGTGTAAGACCTTCAGTGTCCCTCTCTTGCCAAAAAGCTGACCCCGTCAGCAGGTAAGAGGATCGCAGGCGACACAGGTTTTCTTCTGCACAGACGATGTCCGTAAGGATTAGGACAGAGAGGCGTGTAGGGATCTGGACTTCAACATACAGCATATGAATTTATTCTTTTCCCGCTTCCCCCGCCAAAAACAAAAAAACAAAAAAAAAACATAAGATTTAGAGGAGAGAAGAGTGTTTGTTAGGTAACAATTGAGAGTTTACTTCTTTCCAGTTAAAAAATCTTTTTTACCTATTAGTTCAGTATTATGTTCTCCCAGATTCTCTACTGGTTTCTAATTTGATACGGCCTAAAGATAACCTTCTACTTTCTTTTTAGCTTCTCCTACCCTAAGCTCTTTTTCCCCGTGCTCTATTCAGTCCTGCTTCTGGTGGGTTTTCCCCTCTAATTATGCCCTGTAGTTCTTAAAAATATGTATGTTAGAAGTTCTTAAAAATATGTATGGCTACTATTATCCCTAGTAATGCTAATTTTTTTTTTCTAAGTACAAAGTGACTTAGAACTAAACCTGGGGAATAATGTAATTATACCACATTATATTCTGTTTACGGCTAAACATGAAACATTTATTTTGAACAGCATGTGGATATAATAAGGATATTGCCTCCCAAGATGACAACGGTAATTCATTTGTCATTTATTTATAAGGAAAATGTCCCAAGGACCTTCCAAATCCACAAGTATGTGATTGTCATTGTCAAATTGAGCACTTAGGAAACCTTTCCCCCCAAAAGTTAGGCTATTACTCAAGCGTTTTCATTGTGCCAGCCACATGTAGAACTCACTGTGTACCTTTGCATAAGCACTGGACTCCCGAGACTGACACAGCAGGCAGGGCTTGGTCACAGAGCTTGTCATTCTGACCATGACAACGTGGAATCCATTGCCGCCTCTCTAGGAAATATCCTCGGATATGTACTCACAAAAGCACCCCCCAGATACAGCCATTCAGTGCATTCATACTTTTCAGGCCTGTAATCTTTCTCCTGTGTTGACTTCTTCAGTTCGAGAAGAAGCCTAACTAATATATTCTCTTTTGTGTTTCTTTTTTTGCTATTTGTATTTTATGTAAGGAAAAATATTTTCAAAAGTTATTTAACGACCAATACTTTCTAGGGAAGATAAATTCAGTTCTTCAATGACTGTCTTAGCTTTTGCTTCACATACGCACAAAAAATGTTCAGATACAGTCCCGGCTTTCTGTCTTTACATTAGAAGTTTTGAAACCAGAACATGTTCTTTTACAAGTTAATTACCTTTTCACAACTCGGAAGTTTCCCCAGTTGGCAGCACATCCCCTGAAGTTCCCACATGGACCACACACATCTTCGGATGGAACACTTTTCTGATTTACCCTGAGCCTTTGCCTTCTGTTTTTAAGAACCACCACCTAATTTACTAACTCTTTGTGGTAATACTGGCGCTTATAGTCTGCCAGACTCTGTTCATAATGCCGTTTCGCATACAGACTTACTTTGCCCTCCCAACACGATGAGAGAGTAGGAACCCCACCTGCAGAGGAGAAGTGGCAAAGAGCGGACACGTGCCCAGAGTGACACAGCTAGTCGGTGATGGGGGAGTGTGCGTAGGTTGTCTTGCTTCCTGAGCCCGCACTCTGAACCATCGTTCTGTACTTTTGGTTGGGGGTTTTTGGGGGGTTTTCTCGAAGATTAGTTTTAAAGTTATTGGGGGGTTGGGGTTCTGTGCTCACTTCATGAGGTTATAAACGACCCACTGCAGACCCGATGTGGGCCAGCTGTGAGGCTTACTGCACGCTCTCCGGCAGGGCCTCCTGGGCGCCGGCCCCAGCGTCCCCCTTTACCAGCCATTGACGTGAGCAGGGTGCTCTAACCTCTTGTCTGTGGCAGGGGTGAGCATCGTGCCTACCCCACGAAGGTGGGGAAGACGGAGTAACGTACGCGAAGTATTTAGTGTCTCGTACAGTGTAAGCACGCCATGCAGACCTAGCTGTCATTATTATTGCTGTTTCTGAGTTTGGACACGTTGCTTTTCCGTCACCTCACATTTCCGCGGCATTTGTCATCTCTATCGACATTTGTTTGCATTCGAAAACCTCGGCTGTGATTATATATTACTCATGTATTACAGAATATTGCAAGTAGATTTTGTGGTGACTGGAGAACTAATCACCTTTTAATGGGAAATCAATGTATATTTTTTAAAATGGCTTTTCGTAAGGTAATTTGTTAAATTCTCATGTTATCTTTGTTTTTTTTAAGTTCTGATAATCAAGTCGTGTGTTCTGTGCCCGACGAGTGGCGATTTAGTCAGTTGGTTCTGGTAATGTAGACCCACGGCATAACTTTTCTCTGAATTACTGTCATGCAGATCACAAGGTTTACATCTGGCACAAACGTAGCGAACTGCCAATTGCGGAGCTGACAGGGCACACACGTACAGTCAACTGTGTGAGCTGGAACCCACAGGTGCCATCCATGATGGCCAGCGCCTCCGATGACGGCACTGTTAGGATATGGGGACCAGCACCTTTCATAGACCACCAGAATATTGAAGGTAACGCCACCGCACAGCACCCCGTGCTTTCTCCAGGTGAAACAGGGCCCTGCTTGTTACAAAGTGGCAGCAGTTTTAAGGAGTAGAAGTGTGGGATATAATTTGTTTTCTCCCTTTTTTAGAGATTGTACACTATCATACTCCACAGAGGGAGTTTAATCTAAGATACAGTGGTGGTTTTGTTTGTTTCACTGGTGACAGTGGGGAGAATAAGCTGGAATGTGCCGCCTCGCTGACATCCAGTTAGTATTATCACTTCAAAATCTTAGGGAACTCTTGCTGCATTATACAGGAAGCATTTCATACTTTAGACCAATGAGAACTAGCCAAGTACACAAAGTCTGAGCAACTTTAGAATGATCTTGATTATGGATTTTATGCTTAAAAATAAACATGTGTTAGCACCACGTGGCATCAAGCACGGGCCACGCCTGGCGGACAGAGCAAGAGAAGGGAGCCTGACTCATCAGGTTCCTGTGTGCCCAGCAGCACACTAGGCTTACACAGACTGACCTGCGTAAAACCGTCACAGCCCTGCAGAGAAGTGGCTCTCGTCCTTGTGTCTGCGGGGAGAAAACCGAGGTGTGGCGAGGCTGACTAGCCTGTTGAGTGTGGCCACATCTTCCAGCCCAGGTCTGGAAGGTTCTTTCCGCTATTCCCAGATACTTGGAGGTGAAGGCCCAAAGCCAGAGGCTGATACTTCAGGGTAGAGCTTAATTGACCCAAGTGATTAGTACTAGAGAGAAGAGATAATGAGAAATTTTATGTAAATGACATGTCCTTTTTTTTTTCAGACAGAGCAAGTAAAATATTTAGCTTGCTTAGAAGGAAGTAATTTACCTAGAAACATTGTTTTGTTCACAGTGTGTCCCACTTACGTGTTTTAGTAAAAGATGACCAACTGCTCTCAGCTAAGTTATTCCCAATGGAGGAGGGTTGTCACGGTAGCATCTTAGTTTGAAAAGGCGTATTTCCTGTGCCTGTTCTTTTTATCTTTGTGTTACAAACTGTAAAAGACTCTACCAGTTCTTACTGCCAGGGGAGGCTGTACGGCCACAGATGAGGGTAAAAAGCGTGGCGGGCATACAGGTCATAGACGTGTGGAACTGCTTGCTTGTTAAGAGCCTTGAAGGGCCTTTTTTGTACTTGTAGATGGCCGTGTGACATTCTGACATTCCGTATGGGGAATCACCTTTTGTTGTCCTGTTTAGATGTCCGGACCCACTCTCTTAAGATGTTTTATAAATCTGTAACTGGGATATATGTGCTTTTCTCATTTTATTAGTCATTTGAAAGTTACTTCTTCAGATAAGCATATTTGATTTAAAGAAGTAGGAAAATAGGTACACAGTAACAGATGTACTGTGAGTGAGTTATTTCAGACATACCCTTAGGGATACGTGTATGCTTCCGCCTCAGTGGGCTAAGAGGTCCTGCTGTTTGGTGAATTGGATTCGTGTGAGTACTCACTGCAGTGGGTCAGCCAGGCTTAGCCCAGTTGTAAAGTCTGAGTCTAATTCAGCAACTGTCCCTTGTGCTTTGGCGACATAGGCAGAGCCATAAAAAGGTTTTCATTTACACCTAAAAGAGGAAAACAACGCTATATGATTAGATGTTTGGTTATATGCCTTAAGGCAGGTATCTTCTGGGTTCTTTTTCCCTTGCTTGCAAATGAGGTTTTTTTCCTAATTAAAGTAATACCTGTTTGGAATAAAATTTGTAGAAAATGTAGATGAGGCTAAAGAAGATATTAAAAAATCATAACACTCTAAGGTGCATTGTCATTTAAATTCAAATATTTCACTTAATTGCTTCTTGACATTTTCACTAAGATCAAGTGTGAAATATTTCACTTTGTTTCAAAATAGAATTTGCTGACCTTTTATTATAATAGTAGTGTTCTATAATAGGGGTGTTTTTTTTAGAGGAATATATAAAATGGAATAGTCTCAAGTACTAATATAAGCTACAGCTTGGATCAGCCTTGCAAACAGTATGCTAAGTGAGAGAGGACAGATACAAAATAGCACATATTGTGATTCCATTTCTATGAAATTGCCCCAATAGGCAAACCCGCAGACAGCAAGCAGCCTAGTGGTGGCTTAGTGTGTGTGTGTGTGGGGGGGGGGTTGGTGTGTGCTGAAGGGTGGTGAAAACGTTCTGAGATTGATTGTAGTGATGGTTATAGTCTTGTGAGTATCTGAATAATAACTGCTGAGATTGTGCACTTGGGTACATTGCGTAGCATGTGAATTCTATCAGTAAAGCCATTGACACACTTGTCACACTTGTCACCCCCCACCAAATAAAAGAGTAGGAGCAGTTTTGTAGAATTTCAGACTGAGCCGCTGAAAGGAAGGTTCAGTGTGTAGCTACAAGGCAGAGTTCTGCCTTGCACTGCCAGATATTCCTTAATGTTGTAAACTGTCAAAGTTTTTTCTGTTCCGCATAATTATTTCAAGGTTCACTTAAAAAGTTTGGGATTCCAATATGATTATTCACCTGGGTTCTCCAATATTAAAAATAATCATGAGTGTAGACGCTAGTATATAGCCTAAGACTGATGCAGGCACATTGTTCTAACGACTGGTGAAAGTATAGAGTCTGCCTTGATTTTTTGCTTTTTTAATGTGAACGTAAATTGTAATGTTGTGATGCTGATTTTAAAACTTTCTAACTGGTAACTTTTTTCTCCCCCTCCCCTCTTTTTCCCTCACACCGCCCCCCCATACACGTCGTCTGGTCTTCAGAGGAATGCAGTAGCATGGATAGTTGATGGCGAATTTGGAGCAGACGACTTCTGTTTAACTTAAATTAGTCGTATTTTAATGGCTTGGGATTTGGTGCAAACAAACATGATTGATAGCTGGACAGACATGCTCGTCATGAAAAAAGAACCATTTCTGAAGCCCGGTTGGGGCCAAACATTTACACCTTGCTTCATAGTAACCAGTTGAGATGAAGCACGTCGTTAGAACGTTGTCGGACGCCATGTTGAATTACCCCCCCATCGGTTGTGAAGAACTGTGCTACATTCAGGCTTACCCATTGAACTCAGTATATATATTTTTTTCCCTCCTGCCTTTTGTCTGGTGGGATACCATTCTTGTTGCTCTTCTGTGTAATGAAGTTTAAATGCTTGTTTGGAAAACTTTATTTAACAGTTTAGAAGGCTTGATAGAAAGAGTGCATTAGTCTGAAGAGTATACATTGGATAGGAAAGAATTTCCTTCTTTTGTTTCTCCAAATCTTTCCGCCTTATTTAGCTTGAGATCTTTGCAGCTTGGTTCATGGATTCTAGCCTTGCCCGTTGCGCAGTATATACAGATCCAGATGATAAACCAGTGAACTATGTCAAAAGCACTCTCAATATTACATTTGACAAAAAGTTTTGTACTTTTCACATAGCTTGTTGCCCCGTAAAAGGGTTAACAGCACAATTTTTTAAAAAATAAATTAAGAAGTATTTATAGGATCAAAGTGACTTCATTTGTATACATTTGGAATCTAAACCAGCTTAAACAGTTTCCTCTATGACTTAGATGTGCAGTGTAGCTGATGCTCTTCTGGAGTGCCACCCGAGACGTGGTCGGAGACAGCGCATGGAGAGACATTACGCAGGAAATTCAGAGTAACGCTTTGAAGGCTTCCCCCTTTGTTTTACTCCTGGAGTAACATCAGTACTTGATCTTGAAGAAATTCAGGATTCAAAAAGTGAATTTTAAATATATACCAACATAAGAGATCAGTTGTCAGTTCAGGTTTTCAGCAAAGCTTGTTCCAAGTTGTTCTCAATTTGGGGAATCGTTTGGTGAGAGACCTAGCAAGAGAGTAGCAATCAGCAGATGTAACCACTTTGGAAGTTTATAGTGTAATTGACCTTGTTAGAAGAATTCAGCAGGTTACAAACATACTTAACCTGGGTTTAAAACCTCATAGTCATTTCTTTTAATTGCCCTTAATATTTTGTCATGTAGGGACACATACATTTAAAGAATATTCCTTCTCGGTTTTTCAGATATTGCCATACTGAACCTCATTCTAAACTGGTGCTGTGGATAGTCTTTCCCTCTCCCCTTCCCTTTTAGTTAAGGAAAGGTTTCCTTTATGGAAAAGCACTTTTAATTTTGAGAATTTTGCATTTAAAATAAAGCCAAAAGCCTGGTGTTCACAGTGTGCTTTTAAATCCCATAACAGCTGAATGCAACAACCTTAGACTCCTTTGAAATTCCCTCCCTTTTTCACTAGAGGATAAATTTGGTGACCACAGCTGTTACGTTGGGAAGAGGAGGGGGAATGTCCCCCAAGTAAGATTCTGGTGAAGAAGAAAGTCTTGAACTCAGTTCCCTTTGAGGCTCAGCCAAGTCTACAATATAGTTATTACCATGAGGAGGTGCTTGATGACCCACGACACAGAGACAGGCTTGGTGTCAGGAATTCTTCCTTTGGGGGCGGGGTAGGGGATGGCAGCAGGGAGAAACGGAAAAGTCAGGGAAGGGGAGAAGAGGGAAAAACACAATTGGCCTTAAAATAGCACGGAGTCTCCCAAAAGCTCTCGTAGTAAGAGAAAATGACAGATCGTGTTCAGCAGATTATTTTATCAAATTGGTATGTACAAAGGTTTCTTTAAGCTCCATTTTGCAGAGATCACCACTTAGAGAATCAAGAATTCCTGTTTTGATACTTCTAAGTTAACTATCTGTTACAGTTTATCTGGTACTTCATTTTTCTTAACTAAAATTACTTTTTACTTTAAGCTTGAATAAAAATCTTCATTGGTAACTGTATATAATTAAGTGGCAACTTCTCTTTACCTCAGTACAGTTAAGTCCATTTTAAGTCTATTTTAAGTGATTCATGTATATACCCTGAAGCCGTTAATACACCCCAGTCTCTATAGAACGTCACTGATGAAATGTGGGCATAGAAACTCTATGGCTGTTTACAAATTTGGTTACAGTGTGCTCGAGTATATTTGTAACATTCACTGAGATCTGCGCCCATTCAGGGGCAATTTGGCACTCAGATTCTACCATACTTCACCCAGCCACCCCGAGATCTGAGTTTTCAGAGTGCTTCTGAAGTACAGTTATAAACACTTTTAAAAAGTGGAGTAAAAAGTCAGGCACATCTTACAAGAACATAACTCCATTGAAACGGAGTAACAACTATGCAAAGGTTCCTGCAGCAGCTCGGTGGGTTTGTTCTCCAGGTCTGTCCTAACTGGCAGCCTGCTGTACGTGCTGGCACCTCGCGGTGCCCATTTGCTGTCAACGTCTGTTTCATGCACTTGCCGTGCTGGGAAGGTGAGATCGGTGGCGCAGAACCCTAGGGTCTTACGGTTCCGAGAGCCCAGTCGCAGGTGGTCTGACACGCAGGTGTCACCGAACACACTCATAGTGCTACAGTCTACCTAGGGTTAAGAGTGAGACTGAGAGAAAACTATCAAGCCAGCCGCAAGATTGGTTGTAATGAACCAATGTATAAATTGAAAAGTACCAATACTTTTTGCACATAGATCAAAACAGAGTGGAGAATTTTGGCTCCAACAATCAGGTTAGTAGGCTCATTTCCATGTGCTTAAAAATGTTTTTGTTGTTACTCATTGATGAAGGGCTAGAGCAAGTATGAAATTAAATGTCTTTCCTCCAAATAACTGGTTGCTGAAAGTACCATGGTGGATTTGGGGGTTGTTAAGATTGGCGTGTGGGTGGCGATAAAGAATTGGAGTTGGGAGGGACGACAAAGCTTCAGTTTTGGTTTTCGTACTTTATTAGTGTTCATGAGCTACCTTTCTGTTACTCATACTGGCCAGATAAATGTGTTACATTAAACCAGGTAAGTAGTTTGAACGGAGAAGATTTCACGTGGAAATGCCCCTACAAATGGGCCTGTTTCTGTGGGTGGGAGAACAAAAAGGGATTGCCTAACTTTAAATATAAACTCAGTATTTAAAATAACATGCTAGTTGAAAAGGAAAAAAGTCCAATTTTTTGTCAGTATTTTCTGCATCTGAAATGACACTAGTAGTAATCCGGTGACTTCTTACTAGGCATGTTCTCCCTCTACAGTGGCATTTCATGGCATTAATAGAAAACCCTTCTCCCCCACCCCACCCTCCCATCCTGACATTCTCTCTTTTAGGACCTGGGCTGCTGCTCGCAGTGGTCACCCTGTGGTGCCTCCTTGAAAGGCACAGGCCCATGTCAGTTTCTTTCACAGCAGAAGATGGCTGCTTTTGAATGGGGAGGAAAGAAGACACTTTTCTTAGTATCCTTTTCGTCCCATCTCTAAAATGTATAAATATCTTGATTTAGTTTTACTTTAGTTCCTCATTTAGACATTAGCAGCTCTCTTTTGGGGTTGCTCTCCAAGACAGTACTTCCACTCAAAAACCATGTCTGATTTAACATGGACTGCTAATTTAAAAGGAGGTGAATTTCATTTACACTTAGACACTTTCTAAAAACAGGGTGAACTTAATTGAAATTTTTCAGTGTTGTTAGGCTATTGTTACAGTAGCTGCCCTACTGTGTAAAAACAAAAGCTGTAAAAACATCCCCTACTTAATCCAGATAGCCTGGATCTAACGAAACTAATAGTATAAAAAGGTGTATGTGTGTGTGTGTGTGTGTGTGTGTGTGTGTGTGGTATGTCTGTGTGGAAGAGAGAGTACGCAATCATAAAGAGGCCTGGGAACAGCGGTTCCTTCCAGGTTCTTGTCAATTTTACAAAAAGTCTTGTGCACATGTGAAGTGCCCTCTCTGAATTTAAGGTTTGGTTAATACTGGTCTATTTTTATAAGATTAAAAGTGCATCCCCATCTTTAACTTAAACATTTTCATTATCAAGGTCGATGTGCTAAAACCGAAGCGTAACATTTTTAGGCACAGATGGAAAAAATGTTATTGGTTCTGTGAAAACGTGTGTGTGTGTTGAGGGGAGCAGACCCACAAGAGCATGTACGTCCTTACAAACCAAGCTGTAGAGATCAAGACGAGAACTTAAGTGTCGATCTCAAGATTTCGATTAAATTGTCAAGATTTACATGGCATTGTGGTGGAGCTAGTTAACAGTAGAGCTTTTGGTATGTAATAACTACTTGCTATGGACGGATTAAATGTTTCAAAGGGTTGTGTTCTTAAATTTTGGGGGATTGTGTTTTTTTTAACTGCCTCTCAGATTATATTTAGTAGTTTAAATTTCTTTGCTTTATTATTTCATTAAAGCATAAAAATCTTCAGGTCTCTGATATTTATTTTCACTTGTTCTACTAATTATTTACAAAACACTCTGTTAACTTTTATTTTATAAATGTGTAGTATATTAAAAGTCTTTAAAATTTTGTTCAATTGAAGCTACATTAACTTTGATTTGCTTTCCTGGGATTTTTTTTTTTTTAATACACCTTTCCGTGTCAGTGCGTAGCACTTAACCAATCGTTTGTACTCCCTCCCAACCCAATAAACAGAACGGATAAGTCCTGGTGGCCGTGTTAAGTCTTGTGGTGTCTGTTAATCTGCACGTGTAAGTGATACTTTCTCTTTGTCACCTGACACAACCAATTTGCTGAATTTGACTTGGACATATTTACCTGGAGTTTTTAAGTGGTGCCTACAGAAGCACTTACTTTATCTGTTAGGATATCATTTTAAAGAGCTATTACAAGAAGTCATGGATGGATTTAGAAAAATTTACATTTTAACGGAATTACACGTTCCATTTTGTTCAAAAACAATACTGCATCTGAAATTATACATTTAGGCAACGGATACTTTGACTAGTAGGGGAAAATATATTTCCAGTTTGAAATTTAAATTTGTATCACAATAATCATACAGTTTTTAAAGATCTCCTTGGAGAAAAGCATTCATTGTTTATGAACCTATAGTACCTTCGTATTTATGGGGGGGGGAACTAATTGCCCCATGGGGGGAATTATTACAGAATGGGCTTTAAGGTTTTTACCAAGAGTGGAGTTCTGTCCAGTGACAGGACGTTCACGTGTGAAAACTTGGCAGGCGAGTACCTGGGAGCCCACAGACCCGCCTCGGAGGCACAGGCTGTCCTTCCATGGGATGGCGGCTCTGACTGCTTGCTACTTTGAGACTAGGTTGCCACTTCCTCTGGTCAGGAGGCCAGAAAGGGAGTTTTCCCCCTAGTTTGCTTTAAACCGAGCTGTGCACTGCAGATTTAGCTGACTCAGCACTGTTCACTTGCATTTAAGGTTTCGTGCCAGATCCAGCACCAGGAATAAACACTTCCCAACCTTAACAAATCCAAGAGTAGAGAGTAGTGTTTTAGAACAATTCCCTTCCACTGTGGAAAAGTTGACGGTTTGGGTTACATCATTTAATGACTTCTACTTGAATTTTCCAGAAAACGTAAAACTGGTAACATTCAACAAACAAAATGATTCCATCATCCTAACACTACTTCAGAGCATCTTGAGTGTCGCTGTTGATTTGGTGGCAGCGGGCTCTTCCCCAAACTTGATTGGCGTACTTACTGTGAGCTGGGGGGTGTGGAACAGTATTCCGATCCCGGGTTAACGAAATACCCGGCATGTACTTCACAGATAGTGCGGGAAACGGGGACTGCCCGGGTTTCACCTTGTTGTTTAGTGGCTTTGGTCATCACATTGATGCAGCTGGGGTCCGTCGTGCAGTGTCCGGTGCCACCTCAGAGAACGGAGTGAAGCACAGTGGGCAGTGTTACACTTGACTGTCACTGTGCCCCGCGGGGTCTGACACACAGGTGCCACCTCAGAGAGCAGGAATGGGAGTGTTAAACTGACTCACCCTGGAATAGGTTCCAGCACTGAATGGGAAGGCACACAGACGAACCCGAGATCGCTCCAGAGCGGCTGCAGCAAACCCCATCGGCAGCAGAGGAAGCGGAGGTCAAGTCTCTGAGCCCTGCGCTCACTGATCTGCCCACTCACCCTCTCTCTTCCTCAGCCAGCTTCAAAGGGAAACCACCGAAAACAAGATCTGTCCAGGAAGGTCTCTAAAGAGCGACCTGAGTTCAGCAGCAAGCCAGCTCAGTGAGGAGTTCGACTAACCCTGCGCTTCCGCGGGATCCTTCCTGTGCTTGCTGCAGGCCCCAACGCTCCGAAGGACCCTGTGTCGTCAGACTGCACTTGTTCAACTAAAGTAAAACAGTCTGGGCGCTGTCTTTCCCAGCTTTCACTGAGTACGGCTTAAAGCCAAAGGCTTCACCCACAGACTGCAGCCAAAACAGCCCATTCCTTGAACAGCCTTGTTAAGGGAAGTTGCACTACAGTATTCCAATCTTTGTTACACAATGGAGCTAAACAGGATATTTGGTTCAGGTGGCAGAAACCTAGACGGTACCCACAGAATTTCAAGTTTCCCTTCCCTATCTTGCGGCCTGTTTCCATATATTAGAACAAGGTGACGTACATTTAGGGGTCAATTAATTACACCCAGTACCCATGCTTTTCACCACTATTACTTCTGACAAAACGTTACTTGTGAGTAAAGCTGATGCTGTATCTGCAGCGCACCAAGTCTCGCAGCCTCCGTTGCTAGGCTAGCACAACCTACAACATTTCACGTGAGTGCCTTGAGCATGAGAACGGTGGGCTGGCCTGTGTTGTTCCACTGCTGCTCTGACCTAAAGGACGTCACTTGTTTTTCTGGGCACAGGGCACTGTCAGGGGCCAGGAGCACTAGGAGGCGAGAGGAAGAGTGAACTCTGCCCTCCAGGAGCACAGTTTGGCAGGAGAGGTTAACTTCATACCGATAACTGTAACTCTCCTATTAATGAAAAGCATAGAAAATAAATCTTTACATCTTAACCACAGCTTTTAAAGTGTTTTTTCCCCTTTACAGCATTTGTAGAGAAGCGCCTAAAAATAAAAAGAAACAAACTAGATTTATCCCCTTTTCCTGGCTTTGCTGCACAGGCAGCACAAGAATGGGGGTTTTGTTTGTTTTTAAGTGGAGTTCACATCAATGAAGAGCTCTTGTCCTTTGTTGTAGACCAGGCACCTGCCTGACGGGCAGTGCCCGCCTGACAACGTGGAAACGGACAGCCAGAGACGCTCCGCTGCACGGGTTTGGTTCTCGTTATTTAGAAAACTTGGATAAGAGGATAAAGCATTTTGGCCAACAGTCCTCCACCACCTTTGAGCTTCTTGAAGTAGTTTGTCTCTGAGTTCTAAGGATTTCAATTCTCCAGCAGTTTCTACTGTTTGAATAGCTTGAGCAGAATGCTAAGAGGCTCTGGAAGTTAGGAAGATAGGTAAAGTGAAGAGACTTTTCTTTAAAAAAACAAAGTACCCCAGAAGGAAAAGGTAACTAAGAGAGAGGCAAGCAAAGGAACTCCTATGTCACAGCTTCTTGGCTCTGCCTGGCAGACATACAAGATAACCACAAGGAACAATTTCTGAGACCCCAAAGAGGCCAAGAGGACCAAGTTCACAGCACCTACCATTTCACTGTCCTTTCAGGTGGGCCCAGAGTATGTGCCCACCCTTCAAACGTGGGCCTGTCTGTGTGGGGAGTTTGGTTCCCTGGCCTCTGCCAAGGCTAGACCTAGTCTAGGGTTGAAAGAACATGCAACATTTGCCCTTTTGGCAACCACATGCCTTGTTTAGCCACCCAACTCTGCCTCAACAGACTGAATAATCCCTTTGGACTCTGCCATAAAACACAATCATGTTTTGCCTAAATGCCAACACTTAAGATAGCAACATTAAATCACAAACAAGGACTGAGAATACACTGCCAGGTTCACTTTGCCCAGCAACCCGAGCCAAAGAGGCTAACTGCTCCTCCCATCAACTGCCAGAGTTCCCCCCGAAGCTCCAGGGACTGACTCCGGTCAGATACTGTTACCTCTATGGTGTGTGCTGGGCCTTCCACTTCTGAGCAGTCAGGGCGGCCGGAGAGCACACAGTTAAGCCGCCATGAGTGCATGAGGCTTACGTGGAATGGCTGGCCATTCCTACTCCCTGCTTCTAATCTGACGAGCATCTTCTACCAAATCACCTCTCCAAACCCACTAAAAAATATGTTAGAGATCAGAAACAATGGGTTCGATCAGCATGCAAAGAAGACCTGTCAAGAGCAGGTGGGGTTGTAGAGGTTTGAGGGTGAATGTGGGGGCAGAGGGGCTTTTAAATGAAAGCTCTTGATTCAATTTTTCTTATTTTCCTTCCTATAAGCAGAAATGACATTATACCTTGGCAAATGGCTTATAAGGTTTCACAAATTCTGTAAAATATGTAATTTTTGAAATATCATTTTCCGTTAACATTCTCGTGACAAGACTTTTGGCTCACAGTCCTATGGAATCTCTAAATTATACTGAATGCACGAGGCTGCCACCGCATAGGCAAAGGGTGATTTACTTTCCTCCTCTGCCCAGATGAGCCGTGCTGCTTTACACTCTGACCGCAGTCCCCGGGATGAGCAGCTTGGCTGATCTCTGAAGTGTCCCTTGGAAGCGTGTCCTTTATTTCTTTGGTAAGCAAGGCTGGGATGGCAGTCCTGTCCCTACCCACACATTACCATCTTCAACACACAGAGGACAGACGCCTTCACAAGCTGGGGCTCGAGCTAACGTTGAGAACCAGAAATCTACAAAATTCAATTCATGTTTTTTAAATACTTTATATGGTAAAAATACAGCAAAAATACTCTTTGTTCGAAGAGGAAAAAATACACTGCTATGGTTGCGGTCCCTAGGGTGACTCAGGTCGTCTCTGGCTCCCCGCCGTGCACTGTAGTGTAGGCTGACTCCAGCCCCGGCTGCCCCGGCTTCAGTCGTTTATCAGAGCTAAAATCATACTGTGGGGAGAAGAAATTAAGGTTACTAGTGTCTCCTTAGGAGTGCCCCAGAGTCTGGTCTGTCCAAGGAACACTCTTCTGAGTAAAAGACAATCATTTATACCCAAAGGAAAGAAAGAAACTGTATCAGGGCCTCTGGTGCCCTTTGTTTTTCACTAAAAAAGAAGGTCATTGGGGTGGGGATGGGGAATACAACCTAAAACCAATATTGGGCTATAGTTTAGAAAACAACAAACTATGTCCGGAAGAAAAAGCAAATTCTCTAAGCCAGATCTTTGCACATGCTGCCCCTATGCCTGCAGCCCCTCCTCCCAATTCCCGCCCCATCCCCTCGATCTAGTACATTCCCACTCAGGCCCCACAGTCAGGCTCTCTCCTGCGGAAAGCCGCCTCTCAGTCCGGGGCAGCTGTGTGGGCACGTCCACGACTCCTCCACTTCCCACTGGCCTGGTTTCCGTCTCTACCCTGGACCGGGAGCTCTTCCGAGGCAGGTGCAGGATCCGGGCGGCATCACGTTCATATGCCAGGGTGGCCCCCGACCACTGTGGTCCCGGCTCCCAGCTCTGACAGAGGGAGTGTAGGCTGCTCCTCTGTGTCACCTGCAGTGCCTTCCACAGCGTCTGACACGTAGTAGTGTCGCAATAAACACTCTATCAAAGCCACTCAGTAACAGAACTGCCATTTCCTTTTACTGCAGTCAGCTTTGCTCTGCTGAGACCAAATGATGAAGATACACAGAAACACCCTCACAGCACTAGTAGTGTGAGCTGCTGTCTAAAGATTTCCTCTCCAAACTTAACCAGACTAGGTGTACTCAGTGCACAGCACAGCTTACTGGTAGTAACTGGTATTTTTTAAGGGTTTTTCTGAAGTTTACTACATGTCAGCACGAACCTGAGTGCTTTACGGGCTTACCTCACTTAGTCTACATCACAATCGGAGAAGGTGAGTACGGTTACTGTCACATTTTTAGAGGAAGAGATTGGGGCACAGAGGGGTTAAGTAACCTGCCCCAGGTCACACAGTGAGTGGTTAAGTGGGAGAGCCCAGAGTCCCCAGACTAGCACCTAAACGAAACCAAAGGCACGGGCTCCATCAGTCTCTAAAGGAGGGGGTGTTGTGTCCTCACTCTACTTAGCAAGCCCGAATGAAGTGCCTAGCATTAGGCACCCAGCACGCCGTGGCCAGCAACAGAGGAGTAGCATGAAATCCCTGCATTGGAAATTGGATGGTTTTGGACATAAAATCACTTTTTAAACAACAGCAACTAAAAACAAAGCAACTAAGAGCAAAGTGTTATCAGGACATCTTCTGAAACTACTATTTCATTCTGATTCCTTGAACCATGCATGAGTGACACCAAGGGGGAAGGTAACAGCAATGTGGCTAAAAGTGACAAGCTCAGGAGGAAAGGGGAATGGAAGGGAAGAGAAGGAAAAGAAAGGACGCAGCCGGGGAGGAACGCAGCCACTCCGTCAAACCCCTTACACAGATAGCCCGCAATTTATTTAGCTATAAAGAACTGTACCTTAAGCCTGCCTCCTGATTCATGATTCCTCTAATCCCCCGTCCTCAGCCCACCATCCCATTGCTTCAAATTCAACATCCAAGAGCTAAGAAACTCTTGTGCACTTTTAATGCTGAGACATCCGGTCTTCTGAGCAAGACACAGCTCCCTAACCCTACCTACATCTGCTCCCAGAAGTGTGTCTCAGGAAGCGCCTGCTGTCAAGGCCAGGCATTGGCCGCTCTAGTCTGGCTCCAAGAGGGTGAAACCTGGAGGGGCGGGGAGCGGGGAGCACGGAGAGAGAACGCCTTGAGCTGAGCTGATTCCAGCTTGCTTTCTGTCTCCTCAGAAACAAGGGCAAATGTGTGATGGCAAAGATGCTTTCAGGTGGTTTGTGACAGAAACGAGAACAGGTGTGCCATCGCGTTCTTAACATGAAATCTTTTCTTTATTCATCTTTAATACCAGAATTAAAAATTAATCACATCAGCAGTGAGGTAGGGTGTGAGAACCAGAAACTAATACCAATGTGCTTTTTCTGTCCTAGTTTTTAAAATACAGAAAAGCCAATAAGATAAACAGTGAAAAGGAAACTATATGAACTCCAACCTCAATCTACTCTGTGCTAGTGGGGGAAATTAGCACAACAAAATGATTTTAGGAAGCCTGCTTATTCAAAAAGAGCTAACATGGCTGACTTTTGAACTATTTTGGACCTGATTTAACTTGCTGTCTCTATTCGGTATCTCATTATCAGGAAGCCTCTGAGGCGGGGCATCCAACCTTTCGGTGGGTCACACTGAAGAGGAAGAGCTGTCTCAGGCCACACACTAAATACGCAGACACTCACGAAAACTGGTGAGCAAAGAAAGGTTTTAAGTAAATCTATGATTACGAGTTGGGCGCACTCATAGCCACCCTGCGCCCCATGTGGCCCACAGGTGGCGGGGTTGGACCCGCCGGCTTCTGAGTGACAGACATTACGTTTAGTAAAAGCTCTCCCTAGAAGTGCTTATGCCTATGTGAGAAATTTAAATTTACCTGCGAAAAAACAGGCATCATCTGTTCAATAATTAAGCTTGTACATTTAAGCAAGTCATATAACCACCGACAATTTTTTTTCCTTTGCTTTAACTATGGATCTATAACAAGTTAAAAAAAGTGGCATGTTTATCTCTAAAACATAAGGTAATAAATCTAAGTTTATAACAGGACTGCATACGGCTTCCGGTGTCTGACAGCCAATCCTCACGTCAATTCCTTCTTCCAATCTGTCATGACCTAAAGACCAATGCGTCTTTCCAGAACTGACACCGAGCAGGCTGGAGGACAGGCATCGCACCTCAAATCCTTACTGCCAAGGAATAAAAAGCCCAACCTGGAAGTAAGCTGCTGAGAGCTGCAGCCAGCGGCCTGGGGTCCTATGGGTGGGACCATCTTTTGCCACATACAGTCAATTCATACTTACAACAGACAGTGAGACCTAACAACTGGATACTAGGGCGGGAAAAAAAGCGTAGCAAAGAAGGTGTTAAGCATGGTGACAACCAAGCTAAGAAATAGCTAATACCACAGAGTGACACTACCGTAGGTCATATAGAAAACTGGCTCAATGGCATACATAGAAAATCTACACACTGAAAGGCGTTCAATAACCCCTAAACGTTCTGCAGTGTCGATGCCAAGTCCTACAGTGTAGCATCGCACCCGTCAAAAGCAGGCACGAGATCCAGGGAAACGCCGGGCAGATGGAAAACTCACCTATAAAGATACATAAAGAAACAGAGCAAGTGGAAACCAAGCTTGATCATGGCTTCTTTCATGTGCGACTTCAGCTGCCCTCGATTGTGTATTTCTGTCGGATCGAACACTCCCATGTTACCGCTCGGCACCATAATGAACCTAACAAATGAAAGGATACACACACATGAGAAAGGGAAACCAATCATCAGCACAAATATTCAAAACTAAGTAGCCAATAATAACGTTTACAAGTGGACCAATCAGAGCAGTTTTAAACTCAGACCAGATATGGACAGGGTATTATGATGAAGTCACAGGCCACCGCTTAGTTTTCCTTTGAAAGAGACACACTGTTCATGTTTGGTGTAACTTTCTGCCCTCTGAAGCAAACACAGTAACACTCCAGAGAAGGATGTGTTAGCACTGAGACCCACTTCCGCATTTTCTGCAGAAAACTAGTGAACCAATTACACCTACAGCGTTTTCCACTAGACACAAGTGAAGGAGCCTCTGAAACCAAACCAATTTGATCAAGCTCTTAGTATCTTCTTTATCTAAAAAGTTCTAAATTAATGCAATTCCCTCCACTTTTATAACATCTTTATAAGGAAGAGTAGTGTCAGACAATTACTCCAATTTCTCAGATGAAAAAAGAGAGGTTCTACGTTCAGAACAGAAACCCCATCTTTGGTGCTTCTTCGGATCAATAGAGAACAGACGGCACTGACAGCAGAAGAGCAAGTTAAAGGCACCAGAAATGAAAACACGTCCACACAAACGCATGCGCATCAATGCTCACAGAAGAATTATTCATAACAGCCAAAAAGGAGGAACAACTCAAATGCCTGCTGACTGCAAATGGACAAACAATGTAGCACAACCATACAATGGAATATCACTCAACAGCGATCAGAAGTGAAGCACTGATGAACACGGATGAGCCTTGAAAATACTACGCTAAACGAAGGAAGCCAGTCAGTCCTAAAGGACCCCATACTGATCTCTTCTGTACGATGTCTGCCCAGAACAGGTCGTTTTACAGATGCAAAGGAGATGGGGGGCAGCCTAGGACTGGGGGCGGGGAGGAACTGGGCATGCCTGCTCATGGGTACAGGGCTTCTTCTTAGGGTGATGAAAATGTTCCAACACGGCTTGTGGTGATGGCTGCTAAAGTCTATGCACACATTAAAATTACAGTGGATAATGGACTTTCAGTGGGTGGACTTCAGGCCACCAGTACTCAGGCCTACGTACAGACTCCCTGGACCAAAGTTCAAGGTTCTCTGTGTCCCATCGCAATGAACATCTATTACTACTCCCTCACCTGTGTGATTTCACCCCAGTGAGTCCGTACACATGCTCGTGTGTTTGCGCAAGCTTTCCCTTCCACCCCTCCCCTCCTCCTTCACTCCCTGGAGTACTCTTTCCCCGCTCGTCTCTGTGAAACCTTCCTTACCCATCCTGCAGTGCTCTGCACAGATGCCATGGGCTCCCCGAAACTGCCGCAGTCCACAGGAAGCCGACTCCCCTCCCAACCTGAGTATCCTCGTCACGCCCCTGGGAACTATCTTCACTCCTTAGCCCACTTCTTATTTAACTGGCTTACTTGTTATTCAGTGTCTTGCCTCTTTGTCTGTGGGAGGAGTCCATTTCATGTATGTCTGCACCCCCAATAGCATAAAGCACAGACATCTGAAAAGAGGAAATGATCCACCTGTTGATTTTTTTTAACCTTTTTAAATGGAAGGCAAATTTGTGACCAGAAGACAGTCCATATGCCACTGCCATTATCAGGGAAATAAATACGCACGGTCTTTGTCTTTATAATTACAGGAAACAGAACCCATGGGCTCCATGGCCCCCAGATGAAGCTTCACCACGCGTTCACCACAGGGTGCACTGTGCAGAGCAGTCCGCCACGGGCGCTCTTCCCCGGGTGCCCTTCCTCTCCTGCCAAGATGACTGATGGCGTGCTCTGGGCCACCATCGGGACCCAGAGTCCCAGGAGCTCCCACTCTCATCCCCAAATCTGTGTCCCAGTTGGTGGGGCCACAGGGACACTGGCCTGTGCGCACAGTCTGTGTGGAGTCACACCGCACCAGAATCACCCCCAAATCTGTGTCCCAGTTGGTGGGACCACAGGGACATTGGGCTGTGCGCACAGACTGTGTGGAGTCACACCGCACCAGAAGTGAAGGAATCTGGTTTCCAGGGCTGAGCTCGGGTAGGGCGCTGGTGTCTGGGACGATCATGGGAGAGCAGTAAGACACCTACAAGAAAGCAAACCACTCTAGCGCTTTGGACCCACCCTCTGGAAAAGAGGAACAGAAATTTTCCCTAGCTCAGTCCTAGCCTCAAGATCTTTACAAGATCACCTCCCCCCACTCACTCCCTCACCTCCGCTACCTTCCATTACTGTTTCACGTGCCTCCTTTCCTCCCCCACCCCTCCTTTATTCTGTTCTCTGTCCTTCTTATTCAGTCTTTAAACTTTATGTTTCAATTACAGTTTACACTCAATATTATATGGTACTAGTTTCAGGTGTACAGCACAGTGGTTAGACAATCATAAACTTTACGAAGTGACCCCTGATATCTCCAGCACCTACCTGGCTCCATATGTAGTTATTACAATATTGTAATATGTCCTCCTTATTCTAACCACACTTAAAAAAAAATCAGCCAATGATCTTAGCCACCCAAAAAACTAAAAATAAATAAACTAAAATAAAACCTAAAAATTTAGTAAGGCAGCAACGTACTAACATAAAAATAATCCCAGATTTGCCAAGTTATTCCATAGTTCTTCACAAGAAAATATGCAAAATATCCAACTAAAATTGTATTTAATCAGTGTTTCGACTGAGCTGTTTGAACAAACTTTCTAAATTTATTAAGCCAAAATTTTGATGTTATCTGATTTGTAGCCTTTAAAATAAAATTTTCTTCAGAGCATTCTAAGTATACTCTAATGAAAAACTGCAGCTATAAATAACAAGGACCTTATATTCTCAGGCTTTTAAGCATTCTTAAAAAGATATTCGAGACAATCAAAAAATTCACAAGTCTTCAGACATCACAACTAAACATTACATATTGCTACTTGCCCAGTATACCAAAGTGAACAGAAATTTATGCTGATTTAATGAAGCATTCTGCTGTCACTTATTTTATGGTTGGCACATATGTTACTGGCGAAAAGAAAGCTATTAAAATACAATTTTTTTTCTTTACGCTGCCCTGACACGGACTAGTAAATACGCTATACTCACCGATAGATATTCCAAGTGGCAACAGGCAAGTTGAGAAGGAAGATGAACCAGTGCAACGACACGAGCATCAGCACGGTGACGACGCTGTGGCCGACCACCTCTGGGATCACCCACTGCGAGGGGAGGACAGACCATCGTCACATCTCATGGCCATGCTTGTCCTGGACGTGCGTGTCATTTGAAGCTAAATCAGTGAAGGTCCAGGGAACTTCTGAGCTAGGGTGTCAGGTGTCCCAGATTTGCATACTGCTGTAATGGTTACCCCATGCCGGTAAATCAGGGCACAGATTAAAAATAATGCACCTAAACTTCCGTTTTACCCTAAGCAAAGGTTCCAATTCACCCAGTAAGCAGGTATGAATGACAAGTAGGGGAAAACAGAGTAGTATTTACTTTCTAGGCCAACATCCATGCTAAAGCCTCTTACTCTAATTTGGGATCGTCTGTCCACACACATTGCCTTTCATGTCAGAATATCAGTCTTAAACATTTTTCAATCTCCAGAATCCTGAGGGAAATCATTTCACATTCACTCATTCACACACACACACACACACACACACACACACACAATAGTACTTTTAACAACAGCAGCGCAAAGTTGTTGAACGAATATGCCAATGAACTAGGATCCCGAAGTCCCAGCCTATGGGCTTTACAGCACCCAATGCCCTTGTCTGTGCTCCTCGTTCACTGGCCAATATTCTAGCTCTCATGCATCAACAGCTATTGTGGCAGGTTCTCAGGTCATCAATGGTCGTCTTTCCCCAGGAGTAAACATTTTTCTTTTAATAAAAGGTATTAGCTTAATATTTATGGAGCCAAAAACTGGAGCATCCCACCTGCACAAATGAGGGAAATAACACTCAGGGAGACTAAGCTGCTCACCCAGCCATGTAGGCTGTCTGGCCCTGAGTCTCTTGCATTTAAATTTTAGGTACTTTTTTTTACAAACAAAGAAGGGATTTTTCTGGGCCTTAAACCTAATTTGCAACCAACTGAACCGTTTGATATGTTATATGCATTTTAAAAACGTGACCGGTTTAACACTGAGTGTGAGCAGTGGCGTCCAAGAGCCCTGCAGTGGGATCTGTACGCTGTCCTATACGGCAGTGTGCAGTCCAGGAAAGTTACTATGAAAACGAACATTTGAAACCTGCTTAACTTCAGGTCGAAGGGGTAATTTTCTCAGTAGAAGAATCTAGATGAGCTTTTCTTTGTATTTAGATTTTTATTTTTATAAAACAAAACCAACAAATACCCATCTAAAATATTGAGAAAGCAATAAATGTAAAAAGACACACACTCCCTCTGTTTATATAAGGTCATTTTTTAAAAGATGAGGAGATCTGGAACTAATGTAATGTTATATATAATTATATCTCAAATTTTTTTTTAAGAATTCTCAAAGCACAGCACAGGAACACAAAATAAATCTACCGCTGTATTAAACCACGTTCTGGAAAATTCGACAGAAAGAAAAGAAAGAGGAAGGAATATAGTCTACTAGGAATTTTAACTTTCCAAGTGTGTCTTTATTTCCCTCCGGGGCCAGAGAAACTTCAGCAGACTGGAGACGCGCAGAGACACTGGGGAATCGCTTTCGGGTCAGGCCGAAAGCCCCTCTCAGTACAGTACTTTCACATGGCCTGTTATTCAGGAAAGCTCTTCTGTGTGCTCACTGCAGATGAATCAGGACCAACTGGTTTCTCTGCAGCGAGATAAGCTCTGCAATTCAAAATATTCTGGCCAACATAAAGTTCCGTCTAGAGACCAAAGGTAAAATGGCTTTAAAACAAATCAGCTAATTAGTTCCATTTCTCGGCAAGCCACAAAAAGAAGGCTGTCTTTCATTCAATAAAAGACGAGACAGCTTTTCTTCCAGGAGCTGGGAGGAGGGGGTTTTGGACACAGAAGGCAGAAACAATTACCCTCATAAGAAACCTTTACTAGTCTGAGTAGTAATGTTGTCCATTGCGGTCTGAAGAAACCAAGTTCCAAGCTAAGTCTTCTAGTGCAGTTTCGTGATTTAAAACATTGCAAAACACACAGTTCTACCAGCATTCCAGTAAGAGACAACAGACACTCTAAAATCAAATATACATAGGTTGATTATCTATAATAATCTCTAACACAGAAAATGGAGAACTGCCTTCAATGCCGGAAAGTGAGCAAAGAAATGGCTTACCTTGTTTAATTTCGAGCAACATGATCTAGCATTAATGTAATCACATTCTAAATCAGACAATGTAATTATCTGGTGATCAAGATAAGGAATTATTAGACTTCTTTTGTAACAGTAAGTAATTAAATTTCAGAAAGCAATCCCAGCTGCAAAGCTGAATTAGACTTGACTTTTAAAAAATTTAGTTATTTCCTTAAAGCTCACTCATTAGACAACACAAGTTCTCATTCACATTCCATCAGCAAATGATTTTCACAGAATAATCCTCTCATTATGCTCAATTCTAATGTGACCCATGCCAGAACATTCAATCTGAATTCCTCAAATGCCAAACACTGGCTCTAAGAAATGCAAAACTAAGACCTATACATTTCTACATTTCCCAAAGGTCCCACAATAAACACTTTATATTGGAATTAAGCAAAAAAAAAAAAAAAAAAAGTTTTTAGTACGAAATATAAACTCACAAATAAAAATCTGAAGGACAGACAGACAAAAACAAAAAGTCTTCAACGGAAGGACAATGCCTGGGATTTACGGTAAAATGCTCCACCGCCTCCCCCAATAGTTGGGAGAAAGGTGAAAAAGAATGGCAAGCCCTGGCCAGGTGGCTCAATCGGTTGGAGCGCCTTCCTGTCCAGGAGTGTCCAACCTTTCAGCACCTATGGGCCACACTGGAAGAAGAATTGTCTTGGGCCACGTATTAAATACACTGCAACACATAGTCACACACACACAAAATCTCACAATGTTTTAAGTAAATTTACGATTTTGTGTTGGAAACCCGTGACCTAGGGGATAAAAGCCCTCCACCCCTCCTTAGCATTCAGGCCCTCCAAAATCGGATCTAACCCAGCCTTTCCAATCTGAGCTTCTCTTGTACGACGCTGCCACCGAAATCAACCACACGCTCCAGGTGCTCCTTCACCCCAAAACCCAGAAATGTCTCGGGCACACCTTTGCTCTTGCCTGCGTGTGATAATACTGAGTTAATAGTCACCCCTTTCCTTTCCTTCTCTGCAGGGTTCCTTCAGGGCCAAAGTCCAGGAAAACTCCTATCCCTACAGAATGTCTACCTGTCCATTTTCCACCTCTTGGCTCTAACATTAAGCTAGTGCAACTATCCAAAAATACAGTAATACAATACGCTCAATTTCATCAAAACACACCCTGAATGTACTTCGATGTCTATCTAAGTCAAATATCCCACCTAATGTTTTCTATGTATGTATATTAAATTGCTATAAGCCAAGGCTATTTTAAATATCAAGCCTAGCCCTGGCTGGTGTGGCTCAGTGGGTTGAGCATTGGCCTGCAAACCAAAGGGTCGCTGGTTCGATTCCCAGTCAGGGCACGTGCCTGGGTTGTGGGCCAGGTCCCCGGAGGGGGGTGTCGTGTGAGAAGCAACCACACGTTGATGTTCCTCTCCCTCTCTTTCTCCTTCCTTTTCCCTCTCTCTAAAAATAAATCTTTTAAAAAATAAAATACCAACCCTAATTTTCCAAAGTGCAGGAAGAGAAACCCAAGGTCCATTTCTCTGAGTGCAAGCTCCACTTCCTTACCTCACAAGAGGGGCAGAGGTCACGGGAACGTAAGCAGATGCTGCCCTCCTCCAATCAGTTCCCGAACCTCATAGAACAGGGACCTCACTAGGGAACACCGGTTAACGGGAAAACTGCGGCCCCACTGCGGGAGAGGAGGGCAGAGCAATGTCTACTGAATACTGGCCGCGAGACAGGCGCCGTCCTAGGTGCTTAGCACCTGTTCCCACTGTACACGCGCGTCTGGGAAGTGAACACTTCCCCCCATTTTACGGAGGAGGAAACTAAGGCTTAGAGAGGCGAAGGGATGCGCACAGAGAGTACCTGGCTGAGCAAGGAGCCCTCACTTCAAATTCCGTCTCCCACTACAACAGGCTGCTCGTGCTTAATCTGGTACGAAGCCACAGGGCACAAACTCTCCTAAAGCCAGGGCACTCGGGCGGACGAAATGTTTAATTCTCTCAGCAAGGGGCACGCGTGACCTCCAAGAGGAGAAGAAAAAGTGCAGAGTTTCTCATGCGTTCCCCCCCCAGCTTGTATTTAATCACGTGAAGACCTGGACGACAACTAGGACGACACGCTTCCTCAACAGTGGGGACGCGTCGGGGCCCACAGCTTCCAGGGTGCAACGACCGCAGGTGTTGGTCTGGAAATGCAGCTGAAATGCTGTAACATGAAGAGCTACACAAAATACTGAAGTTTTAAACTTGGACGCGTCCAGGAGAGTGTGAAAGTTGATAAACGCCCGGGAACTATCTCATGTGTGTAGTTAACTAAATTCCCAGACTGCGGCCACCAGGAGCAACCAAAATAATCAACTGCAGATGGTTTTTAAAAATACACCCTTCCCAACACGCCCCGCACCACGGCATCGTGAAGGTGGAACCTCATCCGTTTGCGAAGAGAGCCAACTCGCGGACAGGAAAGGGCCCCCGCAAGTTCCCACACCCGAGAGAACAGCGGGGCGGGCGGCGGGGGTGGTGCCCGGGGAGTGACAACCAGAGGAGGCAAAACGCCTCGGCTCGCCCCAACGCCCGCGGTCCGGCCGCCAGCACCCCCGGGACGTGGGAAGTCGCCCCCGCGACACCCCGCATCCAACCAAGGGCCCAGCCCGAGGCGTCTCCACGAAAACCCGCGACCTTGTCCTTAGGCCAACAGGGAGGCAAACCGACTCTTCTCTGAAGACCTGGCAAGGAAGGCCAAGAACCTGCCCCGCTCAGGGCGCGACCGGCGGCGGGAAGGCCCGGTCGGGGCGCCACGGGGAGGCCACTCGGACCCCGGCCGACACCCTGGGCAGGGCGAGGCGGGCAGAGGAGGGCGGCGGGGCTCTCCCACCCCGGCTGGCCACACCAATCCTGGCGGCCCACGCCCAGTGACCCGCGCCCGCCGCACCCTGGCTCCCACGCACCTGCCCGGGCCCCCGCCCGGGCCCAACCTCAGCCCCGTCCCCCGGCGGGCCCCAGGGAGGCCCCGGCCCGCCTCAGGCAAGGATACGAAGTACACTGAGAGGAAGATGAGCGCGCAGCAGTCGAGGAGTGAGAAGACGAACACTACCGCCTCCATCCTCCTCCGCCGCTCCTTCCGTCAAGTCAAACCGGCTCGGAAGCCACTACCGGCCCTGCCCCGCCCCGCCCTACCCCGCCCCTGATAGGCCCTCGGCTCCCCTTGGGGGGCGTGCAATCTACTCCGCCGGAGCGCGGCATCCGGGGAATTGTAGTCCACTTTTTTAAAAACCGCCTTACGTCGGATGCATGCTGGGAACTGTAGTCATGAGCACGAATACCTATCAAGGAGGTGGGCAAGCCCTCCCTCTACTCTGAATCTAAGCATTTCAAGCAATGGTGACAAAGAATTAATCAATAACTATTTAATGAACGCTTGTAATCTTCTAGATACCCAGTAGAATTTCTTTGCCACGTAAGAAATTTTCTTTAGATTCTGCGCTAGACCCACTGGACCCCCCAACTTAGGAATGCTAAGAGGTTTTCATTTCAAAGCACGAATGTCACCTCAATACTCTTGGCTTGAAGGCTGAGACTCGCCGTTCCTGTTCTCAGTTTCCCCGGAAATTTCACAGTCCCTTGCTTATTCTCTGTTACAGCGATGTTTTCTCCACTTTAGATTTTAGTCTCTTTGAAAATTGAATACGTTGTCTTATTCATTCATTTAACAAATATTTACTGACTCTACCCCCCCCCCATACTGTATGCCAAGAAATTCTCTAGACTCCAGAAATGCAGAAATGCTCATTGGGAATATTAGGTTTACTCAGACATTAAAATTAAAAAAAAAAAAAAAAGATGGTGCTCTCATTGGGTGGGTGGAACCAGCAATAAAGTAGCAACTAAATACAGAGGGGGGGGGAATTATTTCAAAGGATTATAAGCTCAATGAACAAATTATATCAAAGTCATCGATTCAGTCAACCAACTTTTTCTGAGCAGCTTGTGTACACCAGGTCCTGGACCTTAGAAATGCAGGACGAATACGGGAGAAAAGTCCCTACATTTTCATAGCTTACATTACAGTGAGGGAGACACGCCGAAAGCAAATCTGTCGATGACAGACAGTTATAAGTATTTCGCAGTTTTGCGCAGTGGCAGCATTCACAGCCAGCGAGGTTCCTCCGAGGTGCGATTGTTGCTCATTGCAAACTTTCCCCAATACCCCTCTGTGATGACTTGAAATATGGTCAGCCCTGGCAATTTTTGACAGTCTTTATGGAGACATAAAAATTAAAATTTTTTTAAGTACTTCAGAAAGGATAGGGGAAGGGTGGGAAACCCCTTGGAGATTGGGTGATCAGAGAAAACCAGGCTGGAAGTGACCTTTAAAATGAAATCTGAATAGCTACATGAAGATTTGCAGGCAGAGGATTTCAGAAAGTCGGAACAGTGATTGCAAAGGCCCAACTGCTCACAGAAACATGCTGTGATTAAGGAATAGAGAAGAAGGCCACTGTGGCTGAAGTACAATACAATGGATAAGGGTGAGAGGACTTTGGGAGGTCAGAGGTGGGCAGGACAAGGTCACCTGAGTCTTGTGGACCCACGGCAAAAAGTGTGACTTTTAGACTTCCGGCCAAGATGGAGGTGTAGGTGGACACACTGTGTCTCTTCGTGCCACCAACAGGACAACAAATTTAAAAACAAAAAGCAACCAGAACTGACAGAAAATCGAGCTGTATGGAAGTCCAACAACCTAGGAGATGAAGAAACCAGACCGGTAGGAGGGGCGGAGACGGACAGCCAGGCAGAGAGGACTCACAGCAAGGCAGCTGCTGGAGGACCAGGTGAGGTGGGACGGTGGATTGCAGAGTGGGCGGCCCCACATTTGGGTGCCGTAAACCAGGAGGAACAACTAGGGAGTGAGACACACCCGCAACCCAGAGTTCCAGCGTGGGGAAATAAAGCCTCAAACCTCTGATTGAAAACTCCTGTGGGGGTTGAGACGCCAGTGGGAGAAGCTCCCAGCCTCGCAGGAGAGTTCATGGGAGAGACCCACAGGGGCCTAGAATGTACACAAGCCCACTCATCCGGGAATCAGCACCAGAAGGGCCCAATTTGATTATGGGTAGCAGGGAAAGTAACCGAAAACCAGCACAGACTGGAGCAAGCGCCATTGTTCCCTCTCAGACCCCTCCCCCACATACAGCATCACAAAGCAGCCATACGGGTTGCCCCGCCCTGGTGAACACCTAAGGCTCCGCCCCTTACTATGTATCTGTCCGGGAGACAAAAAAAAAAAAAAAAAAAAAAAAAAAAAATGGCCCAAATGAAAGAACAGATCAAAGCTCCAGACAAAATACAACTAAGCAATGAAGAGATAGCCAGATGCATAGTTCAAAACACTGGTAATCAGGATGCTCACAGAATTGGTTGAATATGGTCACAAGTTAGACGAAAAAATGAAGGCTATGCTAAGTGAAATAAAGGAAAATGTACAGGGAACCAACAGTGATGGGAAGGAAACCAGGACTCAACGGCTTGGACCAGAAGGAAGAAAGAAACATTCAACCTGAACAGAATGAAGAAACAAGAATTCAAAAAAAATGAGGAGAGGCTTGGGAACCTCCAGGACATCTTTAAACATTCCAACATCTGAATCATAGGAGTGCCAGGAGGAGAAGAGGAAGAGCAAGAAACTGAAAACTTATTTGAACAAATAATGAAGGAGAACTTCCCCAGTCTGGCAAAGGAAATAGACTTCCAGGAAGTCCAGGAAGCTCAGAGAGTCCCAAAGAAGCTGGACCCAAGGAGGAACACACCAAGGCACATCATAATTACATTACCCAAGATTAAAAATAAGGAGAGAATCTTAAAAGCAGCAAGAGAAAAGGAGACAGTTACCTACAAAGGAGTGCCCATAAGACTGTCAGCTGATTTCTCAAAAGAAACCTTGCAGGCGAGAAGGGGCTGGAAAGAAGTATTCAAGGGCACGAAGGGCAAGCACCTACATCCAAGATTACTGTATCCAGCAAAGCTTTCATTTAGAATGGAAGGGCAGATAAAGTGCTTCCCAGATAAGGTCAAGTTAAAGGAGTTCATCAACACCAAGTCCTTATTATATGAAATGTTAAAGGGACTTATCTAAGAAAAAGAAGATTAAAAATATGAACAGTAAAATGACAACTCACAGTTATTAACAACCAAAACTAAAACAAAGACTAAGCAAACAACTAGAACAGAAACAGAATCACAGAAATGGAGATCCCATGGAGGGTTATCAGTGGGGGAGTGGGAGGGGAAAGAGGGGGAAAAGGTACAGAGAATAAGTAGCATAAATGGTAGGTAGAAAATAGACAGGGGGAGGGTAAGAATAGTATAGGAAATATAGAAGCCAAAGAACTTATATGCATGGACATGAACTAAAGGTGGGGAATGCGGGCGGGAGGGGGTAGTGCAGGGTGGGGGGAATAAAGGCAGGAAAATGGCACAATTGTAATAGCATAATCAATAAAATATATATAACATAAAAAAGCGTGACTTTCATTCTAATATGATGATAAACCCCTGGAGAGTTTTAAGTACGAAAGTACCTTGTTCTGATTTACATCTTTAAAACATCCTTCTGTTTGGTGCACTGAGCGCAGGAAGAGGAGACATGTTTGTCTGCAAGATCACCTAGGAGAGAAGAGGATACCCAGGGGAATTAGAATGGAGCAAAATCACCTGGATTTGCCTGACACGACACAGCCTTATAGGATCATAAAGGGTTCATAGGTTAAAGCTAGACGGACTGTTAACAGATTATTTATAAACCAGCTGCCATTACACTCCCACCGCACCCTGTACACACCTCTAGCAGAGCATTCATCCCATTGTCTTCCTTATCGTGCCTAGCCTGCCACACCTTAGATTATGATAAAGTAACAGATTTACTATTTTTGTACTCCTGATATCTTCTATCCTATAAACAGCTGGTGTTTAATAAATGTCTGCCAAATGAACGACCCCTACTGATTATAAGGAAAGATTTTGTTAAAATTAGCCCAGACTTACTCACATTGTTCTCCATGTTCCTTTTATTTATTTTTTAAAAGATTTTATTTATTTTTAGACAGAGGGGAAGGGTGGGAAAAAGAGAGAGAGAGAAACATCAATGTGTGGTTGTCTCTTGCATACCCCTCAATGGGGACCAGGCCCACAGTCCAGGCATGTGCCCTGACTGGGAATCGAACCAGCTACCTTTTGGTTCGCAGGCCAGCGCTCAATCCACTGAGCCACACCAGCCAGGGGCCCATGTTCCTTTTAAACACAGGGTGACCATATTATGTATTGTCCACACTGGAACACTTTTTAGATACGAAGGTGAGGAACTGACTATACAAGTGAACAATGGCCAGGCCATATTCTGCCTTATAATCTGCAACAACCAGTTCAGGAAGCCAGCCTGCTATCTATGAGTCAGACCTACAGGAAGCCAGACCATTATCTCCAACAAAGAGATTTAAAAAAAAGAAAAAGAAAATAAAAATAAAAAAAAAAAAAGAAACCAGGAAGCCAACAATAAATCCTATAACAATTGGCCCTAAATGGCCAGGACCCCTTTAATAACTGACCACTTCTCTATTTTTTTCTCTGTTCCTCAAACTTAGGACCAGCCAGAGAAAGCCAAATAAGCTCCCCTAAGCCTGCTTCCACGTGGCCCACCTACAGCGTCCCCATGCCGGCACCCTTCAATCAGGGCATATCTGAACGCTTTCCCATTCCTCTGCCTGCCTTTGAGTCTCGGCCAAAATGCAAGTCACGGTAGCTGGCTACAAGCTCGGAAGAGTCTTTGCCTATTCTCATTTAGGTGATCTTCATTTATTTCCACAAAGGGGAGACTATTAATAATTGTGCTGGGTCGAGAAGCAAAAATCAGGACTTTTCTGAGTAAATAAGCACACAGTCCTAAATATAAAGCACAATTAGACAAAAGGCTGTTTGCTAGTGAGCTGCAAAGTTTGGAGGGGGGAACGGCGTGCAAAGGTGTGAAGAACAGGTGAAATGCACCACTACCACTAGGTGGGGCTGTGTCCTCAAAGAATGGAGGACACCGACCTGCTCGAAGTTATTGAGATGTATATGCACTCAGGTTTCTATTCAGTATCTTTTTGGTTTCGATGCGTGGTATTGTAAAGCACAGGAAATAATTCCAATGGAAAAATGTTCAGGTATACCAGTATTGGTATCTAGGATTAACTTACTTTCAATTTTGCCTACTGCACACCTGAGGCAGTCCACAGGTGAGAAACACACTCCTTGGTTCAGTGCAAAATTAAAATAAAGGGCGACTTGTTCAAGAAGTACTATTAAGAATTTCAAGATGCGGACGGCAGAGCCTGAAACCAAGTGTGGGGCCCTTCTGAGCACAAAGCCCTCTGTGAATGCAGACTGCATACCCATGAAGACAACCCTAAATGCATAATAGTATTCTATGACAAAATACAAACTAATAGATTATGCTGCTCCATGTATGGTGTGATGCTGCTGCGCCCTTCAGCCTATTTTCATTCTTTGTGGCAAATCATGGAATTACATTACATTTAAAAAGTTACTGGGCATCGAATGTATTTGTGTTACTTGCTGTAGGGAATCGTTGCTAACATTTAGTATATTCAAGCACATACTTAATCTAATAAAAATGGTATAAAGGTTACAATTATAATTCTTTTAAAAAATTGTTATTGATTGATTTTAGAGAGAGAGAAACATCGATTTGTTGTTCCACTTATTTATGCATTCATTGCTTGCTTCTTGCATGTGCCCTGGATGGGGATGGAACCCGCAACCTTGTGGTATTGGGCTGATGCTCTAACCAAAGGAGCTACCCAGGCAGGGTTAGAATTAAAATTCTTTTGCCTTTCTCACAAGACCCAGGGGTTAGGGTAGGGACTGAAAGGCGTAGGCATTCAATAAATAGAGTGCTGAATGAATGAGGAAGGTTCAATGGGTGGAGAAGGGAAATACCAGGAAGGGCTGAAAGGGAGGTGGTCAGCTAGGATTCTGAAAGTCCTGGGCTGGCCAGGAAGGGCATTGTAGACGAGAGGAAATGTCAATGGAAGCAAACTGCTGTGTATAATTTATTTGCTTATAATCATCACCTTTCAACTGTAAGCTCCACAGAAACAGGAATCTTTCCTGTTTCTTCAGAGCTGTATTTATTTCTCTAGTGCCTGTGAAATAAATACGAGTACACATTGCGTCACTGCAGGCAATGCTATTCTACTTAGTGAAAAGCAGAGTAAATACGTGGTGAAGAAATAGGAGACAAAGTTACAGCCACGTAGACCAATGTGTTGAGTATCAGTGAGACTGAATACGCATTGTTCTGATGAGAAGTATAGAA
This sequence comes from Desmodus rotundus, assembly GCF_022682495.2. Classification (NCBI taxonomy): domain Eukaryota; kingdom Metazoa; phylum Chordata; class Mammalia; order Chiroptera; family Phyllostomidae; genus Desmodus; species Desmodus rotundus. The sequence goes on along the minus strand of NC_071396.1, from coordinate 10,783,300 downwards.
AAGAGCAGTGATATAATCTGAACTCTAAACAAAATAATCAGTAGTGTCCTGTTAACATCTCCCCGCCTTCTCTCCTCCCTCTCCTCCCCGCGACACACTACTTAGGCTGCGGCTAATATTGTTAAGCCAAATAAGACCTCAATTAAGAATATTAAAAGCACAACAAGCAAGCAAACAGAAACTAAAGCCGGTAGCTTTTCTAAAAAATAATAATTGTCCCTTTACTTGTCTTCTTAACTGAAAATAAACTTGGGGCAAATACGCTTAATAAAATTCGGGGCTGTGGTAATTGCCGGGAGTGGGGGAGGGGGAGGGGGGAAAAGCATATAGTGGGAGATAAACGGTACTGGAAAAATAGTTTTAAAATTTTTAAAAATATAATAAAATTCTTTGCCAAGATGGATCTTGCACTGAATGTGCTCAGCAAATTATCTGTCGGAAATGGCATAAGATAAATGATTTCCAAATGTAACAGATGGTTTAGCTTTCTGGGTGAACCAGTCTTTCCTTGTCTTTCGACACCCAGCCTTTATGTCGGCCTCCAGAACGTGGTGATTAGGTCGGAAAAGTACGCAGCAGGGTGGCTGTGCGCCTTCTACGCTGTTTAAATCCTCCCAAGTATCTACAACTTCTGGTTTTAAGATTCAGAGCTCGGCGAGAACCTACCCGCAGCCGGCGCGCGCACGTGTTCGCCGAGTTGGAAGCAATAAAGTTGAGCTTGTTCAAAGGGGTCCTTGTCACCCAGGGTCTGTTGGACAAGCCTGCACAATAAGACTCCTAGACACTCCCTGATGTTTTCTCAAGTCTGCTCGTTGTTCTCGGTAGTTTTTTCCCCTCACACGCGAACACAGGCGCTGCGGGAGCGGCCGGGACCAGGGCGCACGGGGCGCCCTTCGGGGGCGACTGGCCCGGCGGTCGCCGCGGGCAGCCTCGAGGAGGCCCCCGGGTCACGTGAAGCCGGGCGCCCGGGCTTTGGCGGCGGAGGCAGTCGAGATGAAACCTCGGCCCGCGAGTTTCGTGGATAACAAGCTAAAGCAGCGAGTCATCCAGGTGCGTGCTGGGCGCCGCCGCGCCTCCCAGTGGTCCGCGCCCGCTGCCAGGGGGCGCCGTGCTGGGGCCGCTCCTGCGCCGCTCGGGCGTGGGGCTGCTGACAGCTCCGTCCTCCGCCGAGCGTGCGGGGCCTTCCCTCCCGCCGCGGGGCGTAGTTTCCAGAAACCGCCCCGGGCGCAGGGTGCAGCCCCCTGGTCCGCTGGACGTCGACGCAGATCAGTGAGAACAGTGGAGACAGCCTTTGAGTGCCAGTCTTTCTGTCTCGTGTCCATAGGAACGAAACGTTCTTCGGACACACACCCTCCACCCCTGTACGAGGCGCTTTGGGGACCTTAAAGCATTTCCATTCTCAAGAAACTTGGGTTACAGTAAAAATAGGTGGTATGAATTTTTTTTTTCATTTTCATAATCATTGGTAGAAAGCAGCGTGTGGTAAATCACTTGGAATGGTACCAGTCAGCAAACAATCTTAGGGAGAGATTTTTCTTTGTATTGGAGCGTGCGAGCTGTATATTTTCTCGCTTTTCTTTTCCCTTGCCAGCCGCTATGCGATCTCCTATTTGGAGCTGCACACCGGTCTGTAAGTGCTGGAAGTGACCTGAGCTGCTGTGCTTTTACCACTTATTTACCTTTGGCGGAGGGGAAGGGACGGAGAAAGTGAAGGGAGAGGAACATCAGTGTGTGGTTGCCTCTTGTGTGCCCCCCACTGGGGAACCTATGCACAACCCAGGCTTGTGCCCTGACTGGGAATTGAACCAGTGGCCTTTGGTTCCCAGGGCCTCGCTCAATCCATTTAGCCATCTTTCTTTCTTTCTTTCTTTTTAAAATTTTTATTGTTATTCAATTACAGTTGTATGCCTTTTCTCCAGGGCTGCATCTTTCTTAAAGCTTTGTATGAGTATATGCACTTACACATGTATTATGTATCTAGTAAAAAAAAAAAACACTTATTTGCATCAATTCTGCTGCTTGCTTTTTTCATTTACCAGTACACTTTAGTCTGTCTATTGCTGCTTACAAATTACCCCAAGATTTAGCATATTATTTCCCTTGCCATCAAGGAACTTTTTGAATTGCAGTGGGTATGAGATATATAGAAATAAATAAATTCAAAATTGACTATAGTAAATGACAGCATATCACAGGAGTCCAGTGAAGGGGAAGGTTAACTAGAACAGTCCAGCTTTTGCTGCCTAGTCTTTTGGGAGCAGAAGCATTTATGAAGAGCGCTATCATATCGGGGAGTTTTTTGTTTTTTTGGGGGGGGTTGTTTTCTTTTTTTTTTAATTTTTATTGTTACTCAATTACAGTTGTATGGCTTTTCTCCCCATCCCTCTACCCCACCTGAACCCACCTCCCTCCCCCACTTCCACCCTCCCCCTTGATTTTGTCCATGTGTCCTTTATTATACGGGAGTTTTTAGGAAGGAAGAGAAACATCGATTTGCTGCTCTCGTACCCACATGTGCCCTGATCAGGACCAAATCTGCAACCCAGTCATGTGCCCTGACCGGGATCGAACTGGCAACTTTTCGCTTTGCGGTCAATGCCCAACCTACCGAGCTGCGCTGGCCACACTGGTCAGGGCGTGTTAGGGATTCTTGGGAAGAAATTGCTTTGTTAAGTGGAGCCCCTGGACTGGATAACTACCAAGTCTCGAAACACAGAAGTTGAGTTAGGTATGCCAGGTTTGAAATCTGGCTCTCTAGCCTCTGTGCTTCTGAGCAAGTACTTAACCTTTTAAGGCCTCACTTAAACTTCTTCCTCTCCAAACTGGGGGGTACTACGTCCACCTCATAGGATTGTGAGTAGTAAAGAGATAATGTGCCGAAGACCCCCTCAGACAGGTTCTCTGGGCTCTTAGTTTCTTGTTAATATTTTCATGGTGCTCCATACCTAATAGGTCTGTTTATTAAGTAGTTAGGTTTCAGCAACTTAATACCTATGTAGTTCAAATAACATAATAGCCTTTTGAGAATATAATATGTAAAAATCGAAAGAAAATTAATATATTTGTGCTTTATTCTTCACTAAGCACATTACTCACGAGCGGGATTTTTGTGCCTGTGGGGCCACTTCTGCCTCACACTCAGATTGTCACTGCCACTCCCATCCTGCTCCACATTGACTTTTGCACGGGATTCGCTTTTTATCACAGCAGCTGCTGGAAGCCCAGTTTTGCAAAGATAGGACATCACCAAAAGGTGCTTCACCATTGAAGCCATGGATTGTCCCCGGCTGTGGTTCCTGCAGAGTTGGGCAGATGCCACATACGACTGTGTCCCTTCGTATCTGAACGGTGCCTTGGCGCCCTTGGGGGTGGACTGCTTTGTTCCAGGGTGTGGGGTCTAGAGCGCAGTGAGCTCTCACGGGCTGCCTTGCAGCCTTCCTGGTTTCTGCGTGTGGGCGTCACGGTGACCCTTCTAATTAAATTCTCGGTCCCGGACCTGACTGTCCTCCAGTGATTGTCATTCATGTTCCTGGTGTGTGTTGTTAATGAAGGGTTTATGCTGAAGTGTAATATGTTTGAGTAGCTCAGTCTCTCGATTTGTCAATGAAAATCTCTGAGTTTGAAATATCGAGTGTTCATGTTTGCTGTACTTTCTGTTTTAGTACCTCACCAGTAACAGATGCGGCCAGTATGTGGACACTGGAGTCTTAGCGTCTGATCTCCAGAGAATGTACAGGTAAAGAAATGTAGTCTGCAGATTCTTGCTCTTCTTTCCTGCCAGTTTTTAAGTTTCCACTCTGCCTAAATTTCCAGTTGATGTTAATAGCCTCTGGCCTTAGCTCGCTGGTCCATCAGTTCGGAATTCAGTCCAGTTGTACAAACATTGATCAAGCACCTGTTACAGACAAGGAGCTGCCCTTGTGAGTGGGGGGAGTGGCCACATCTCTTCTTTCAGTACCTTACAGTCTGCTCGGAGATGTTCTTTCCCTGCTTTACTAAAAAAATCAAAACCGTCGGGCACGATCTCCCTCAGCTTCCTGAGTCTTTTTGTAGAAATGTGTCACCCATTTAGACTTCTTGCTGGAGAGTAAATCCTTCTCTTGTGCTTCTAATACCACATCTTCTGATACTTTGCTTCATTAAATATCCCTTTGTCTGTTTCAGTGTGTCTACTTTTTTGTCTTTGTCTACATATTACATGTAGACTACATGTTTGCCAGGGCTGTCTAAAGAAGTATCCCAGATAGGGTGCCTTAAACACCATAAATTTAATTTCTCACAGTTGTGGAGGCTACAAGTCCAAGATCAAGGCATTGGCAGGATGGGTTTCCCTTGAGGTGTCTCCTTGGTTTGCAGCTTCTTCCTATGAGTTCACATGGTCTTTTTCTGCGTGCCTACTGTCTGTATCCTAATCTCTTCTTATAAAGACACCAGTCCTATGGGATTGAGGCCCACCCACATGACATCATTTTACCTTAATTACATCTTTAAAGGTCCTGTTTCCAGATATAGTCGCATTCTGAGGTACTTAGGGTTAGAACTTCAACATATGAATTCTGGAGGGATACAACTCAGTTCATAAAGCTCTGCCCTCTTGCCTCTCCAAATTCATGTCCCTCTAGATTACAAGTAAATAAACAGCAGCCTCAGAAGTCTTAACCCATTTCAGTCTCAACTCCCAGTCCAAAATCTTATCAAACTCAGGTGTGGGTGTGGCTGTATCTATGACTCACCCTGAGGCAGAATTCCTTTCCAGCTGTGAACCTGGGAAACCAGACCAGTTATTTGCTGCCGAAATGCAATAGTGGACAGATGTAGGGTAGACGTTCTCATTCCAAAGGGAGAACCTGGAAAAAAAACAGGGGTTATGGTCTCAGGTGAGTCAGAGACGTGGGGCAAATTCCCTGCACTTTAAGAATAACTGTCTGGCTCAGCGCTCTGTCCTGTGGGCTCGCTAGGATGGCGGCCCTGCCCTTTGCAGCAGAGGCGAGGACAGTGCCACTCTGCAGGCCTGTGCTTCCCGGGCCCCTGGTGGCAGTGGCAGTTCTGCTACCCTCTGAGCTTCCCTGGGAGTCGTTCTTCCTTTTTCTTTAAGGAGAATGATGTTCATAGCTGAACAGCTCTGTTGGCCTGTTCTGTAGAATCCCAGGAGTCCAGGAGCCTTCATTTCACCTCGTCTCTGTCTCCTTCAGTACAAGCTGGCTGTGTTTCTGATGCTGTAACCCCATTTCTAACCAGGAAAAACTATAGTAGTAAACTGTAAACCTCCAGAACTGTTTGAAAATAGGTTTATGGTCAGTGAGCATGCGATGACATAATTATGTATTTGTGCAAATCTGTGTGGGGAAGACCACTGTTCTAAACTCCTGTTATGTTTTCCAGTGTAGACTATGGTCGGAGAAAAAGAAATGCTTTTCGGATTCAGGTGGAAAGAGGTGAGTCCATTAGTTAGAGCCGAGTAATTACTAATAATGTTATAGGAGGAATGGTTTTAGCTCATGACATTTTTTCTGTTTGTTTCAGTATTTAGCGTAATTAGTAGTGAGAAGGAACATAAGGACCTAAAAGAATTAGAAGATGAACATCTGGCAAAAAGAGCAAGACAAGGCGAAGAGGATAATGAGTAAGGATCACAAAAGGGAGGGTTTTTCCTAACACACGCACCTGGTCACGTTACATTCCTACTTGTGAGAGTGTCAGTGGCTCTTCACCGCCCATGAGGCGCTGCATAGCACTTCCTAACCTCTCCAGTCCTTAACTTCAGACACAGGAGTGCTCGCTTTCCCCAGAGAAGTCCCATTCTTTCATTGTGCAGCTTTCTGTAGCTGGAATGTTCATTTCTCTTTCAGACTCCCACTCAGCATTCAAGAGTCAGCTTTCAAAATGCTGTTGTTACCTTTGTTAGGCCGCCTTAGGCTCTTTTCTTAGTGTTTCCTTAACTCCTGCTTATAGATACTTATGATGACATTCATCATATTATATGGTTTTGAGATTACTTATTTACATTTTGCATTACCAACAGAACTGTCTTACTATCTTTGTTTTTCTCTGCCCTAATACAATGCCAGATACTTAAAAAGGTATCAGTTAATTTTAAGAAATAATAATATTAAGTTTTTTGTGAATTTATTGCAGTATAACTATACAGCTTGTTAAGTTTTGACATATGTATATCAGATTAAACCATCACCATAAGCAAGATACGGAACATTTCCATCAATCCCACAAGTTTTTTTTGTGTCTTTGCAATACGTTTCTCCCTCTGCCCCCATTCCCAGACAGCCATTGATTAGCTTTCTGTCACTAGATAGTTGGTTTGCATTTTTATAGAAGTTTCTATGGATGGCAACATACAATATATGCTTTTAAAATACAGAGTCTTTCAACTTAGCATAATGATTTTGAGATTTATCAATGCTGTGTTATCAACAGTTTATTGCTTTTGATTGCTGAGAACGTATGACCATGCCGTGATTTTTTAATCCATTTTTCCACTGATGGACAGTTGGGTTGTTTCCACTTTTTGGCCATTCCAAAGAAAGCTGCTATGAATGCTCATGTCCAAGACTTATGTGGAGAATGTTTTCACTTCCCCTGGTAACTGTCTAGGTGTGGGATTGCTGCGTCATACGGTCACAGCATATTTAACTTTCTAAGAAACTGGCAAACTCTCCCGAAGAATTTGTACCATTTTCCGTCCCCCTGCGGTGTGTGGTCAGTCTTTGCTCTTAGGTAGACTTGCGCCGTAACTGTGATGCTGACTGCAGTTTTTTTACGGACCTCGACCCTTTACCAGATTAAAGACCTCTCCTGATGTTCCTAGATTGCTGAGAATTTTTTATCATGAATAAGTATTACATTTGTCAAATGCTTTTTATGCTTTTATTGAAAGATTTGGTTATGGCTTTCTCCCTTTATTCTATTAATTTGGTATATTACATAGATTTTTGAGTGTTTAGCTCATGTTGCTTTCCGGGGATAAACCCTAACTGGTCCTGATATATTATCCTTTTTACTATTATTGAATTCTATTTGCTGATCTTTTTCTGTAGATGTTTGTGTTTATATTCATTTTGGTCTGTTTTTTTTTCTTTTTGCAATGTCTGTGTCAAGTTTTAAGGTTATACTGGCCTCATATATTGGAAAATGTTTTTGTCTGTACTTGATGAAGAATGTTTGTTTTGGGGGTCAGGGATTTATGGTTTTGGGCTCGTTTGGAGCTGCCACTGCGTTAGTGTGCACTCCACCAGCTCGGTGGGAAGAGTGCGCTTCTCTGCCCCTCGCAGTCCTGTTACACGGTGTCAGTGTGCACTCCACCAGCTCTGTGGGAAGAGTGTGCTTCTCTGCACCCTCGCAGTCCTGTTACACGGCGTTAGTGTGCACTCCACCAGCTCGGTGGGAAGAGTGCGCTTCTCTGCACCCTCGCAGTCCTGTTACACGGCGTTAGTGTGCACTCCACCAGCTCGGTGGGAAGAGTGCGCTTCTCTGCCCCTCACAGTCCTGTTACACGGTGTCAGTGTGCACTCCACCAGCTCTGTGGGAAGAGTGCGCTTCTCTGCACCCTCGCAGTCCTGTTACACGGCGTTAGTGTGCACTCCACCAGCTCGGTGGGAAGAGTGCGCTTCTCTGCACCCTCGCAGTCCTGTTACACGGCGTTAGTGTGCACTCCACCAGCTCGGTGGGAAGAGTGCGCTTCTCTGCACCCTCGAAGTCCTGTTACACTACTGTTTCGTCTTCGCCACTTACATAGGCAAAATTGGATCATATTGTTCTTATTTGTGATTTTTCAGTAACTAATGATTTTCCTTTTACTGTTTAATGTTTGCTTTTTGAATTGCTTGCCTATGGGTTTGTCTTTCATTTGAGAAGTATTTGAATTTTCCTTATTAGTTGTCAGAGGTCTTTGTATAAAATAGCTCCTCTTTTTATATGTACTGCAAATGCTTGCCCCATTTTGCCATTTGCCTTTTTGTTTATAACGTCTTTTGATTAGAGAAGTTCTGCACCGTTACTTGGTCACATCTGTCGGCCTTTTCCTTTAAGGTTTTGCGGATGATGCCCGCGTAGATCTCTGTCACGGAGCACATGGAGTAATTGATTGCTTGTACTTTTTTCTTGTTCCTTCATGGTATTACCTTTATCTCCTCAGTCTATTTGTAATTAATTATACTTCTCTGGTATGAATTGTAGGGCAAAAACACTTGTTCCCAAATAGTTGAGTAATCCACCTTCTTTACATTGAAAAGAAATGCCCCAAATTATGTTAATTGAATTTAATGAATAGAAAAAGAATTCACGTCTTAATTATAGAAGAGGGTCATAGCGTTCATGTCAACCTTTATACTTAGGAAAACCCTTTTTATACTCAATTATTTGCTAGAGAAACAACAATAAACTTCAAGTAACAGTTTTATAGTTACTTGAAGTTATTAGATATCAACTCTTGGTTATGAAGAACTGATGCATTCTCAGTTTGCAGTTACTAGGATTTACCTTTGGTTTTTGTCCTCCTGAACATACTCGTAAAAGTTACGTTTGTTTGCATGGCTTGGTCGTGTTGAACTTGAGAACTTTTTACTCCGTACTTAATTGTGACTTGCTGGAGTATTTCCGCCCTGGTGTCCGATATTCCTAAAGGAGCGCTCGGATTGGATGGGAATTAGCATTTCACTTTTTTTTTTAATTGCTAAGCTACAGGAAACTGCATTTTATTAATAAGCATTTTCTGTGTAGTAAGGACTTTGCAGACTGTCCTTTAATCTTCTCATAATTCAGTGAGTTACGCATTATTATCTCCGTTTTTTAGATAAGGAAGCTGAGGCTCAGAGAGATTAGTAGAAGCTCGTAACTGGTAAGGCTGGATTTTAAATCCAGGTTTTCCTGATTCCAAAGCCTGCACTCTTCACCACCACCACATTCTCCTTCAGTATGCAGCATTTTCTTGTTTTAGGTAGTAAATTTTTTAGGATGTGAGAGAAAAGCCTTTAAAATGTTTCTTCTCCTCTTTTTACTGAGGTATTCTGAAAGCTATTCAGATGATGATTCAAATATGGAAGATTACCCAGATCCACAGGTGAGCCAGACCATTAATGGAGACTTTGAGTATCTTCATCAGTAAACAGTTGAATGCTTCCTGTGTACAGTGTTTGTGAACTCATGTTAACCATTTCCCATGTTTGTGTTTATTATAGCCTATTACACAGGGAAAAGGGGAAGGGAATGGCCAGAAATCAGGGCAGACATCAACAGAAAGGGGAATTCATAGTAAAAATGATGAAAAGGATACATTTTTTAACCAAAGAGTTAGCATTGCCAATAAATAGACTTGGATTAAAGGGAAGCATGTGAAAAATACATAAAATTATTTGTAACTTGCTCTCTATTTTTTCCCCACTGGTGATTCAGTTTTTGGGTCTGCCAGCACTCACGATGGTACTCATTTATATGTGGTCTAGTTTTATTGATGGGGTAGTAGTAACTCTCACTGACTGACTACCAGCTCATGTTCATACTTCTGTTATATTTTTTAAAAGCGACCATTCATGCTGGGTTTTATTTAACTGCCAATTATGAATTAGTACCTTAACTTGGGGGGGGGGGGGATGCAGGTTTTTGGACAGTAAGGGTTTGCGTTTGAGTCATCTCCTTGCAAACACCTATTTTTCTGACTCTAAATGTTAGGAGCTGTTAGAAGCGAAATGTAGAAAACTTACTAATGTAGGCAGTCAAACTTGATGAGTACCTGTTGAGTAACTTACGCTGAAATCGTGTTTCTGCCAGTTGGCAAATCACATGAACAGTTCGCTGCTCTCCTTGTATCGGAAAGGAAATCCTGACTCTGTTTCAAGTACGCGTGAGATGGAGCAGAGAGAGACCAGTGTTTCAGCACCACCGACATCTTCCAAAACTGGCTCCCCTCCTTTGAAGGCCCCTGCCAGAGGTTCCGAAGGAGGATGGTTTATTGACAAAACTCCAGGTGGAAAGAAAGACAGTTTTTTCCTGGACCTACCAGCGGAGAAAAGTAATAATAAGAAGCCAATATCTGAGATAGAGGTATTTTCGTAGTGAAATTTTAGCCCCATGTGGAGTACTTTATAGTCTTTTCATTGAATGTTGTATTAAGCAGGTTCTTGTGTTAAACAGAAGACATGGGAACTTGAAATACCCGGGCAGTTTCATCTCTCCGCACTGTTGCCATCATTTCCATCCTGGACCACACCTCTACTCTTTCTTTTTTCTCTTTAAACAAGTAGACCTTCTTTTCTTTATTACAGTTTAGAACGCCTCCACTCTTTCTTGCCTTAACTATTGAAATAACCTTCCAGCTGGAGTTTACTTCCACTCTTGTTCCCCCACTTATTCTTCACCCAGAGACCTTTCTTATGAGTTAAGTCAGACAATTATCGTTCTCATATTAAAAACCCTCCAGTGGCTTCAGTTGGCCTAAAATCAAAGCTCTTGAAATTGCCAGGGAAGCCCTCTGTGACTTGGCGGCCCCGCTGTCTCTTGGTCTCACCCACAGCCCTCCTCCCCCACATCCCAGCTCCGCTTCAGAGACGGTGACCCCTCGCCATTCCTAGAACACACCAGGCACCCTCGCACTTGGGGCATCTGCACTTGTTCCTTCTGCCCAGACGCTCCCAGTCCTGTAGGTCCCTCGTCATTTCTTCACAGCTCTTTATGTGCCATCTTTCCAGAGAGGCCCTTTCCGACCTGTGCTCTGTTTCCTAACCCTGCTGCGGTCCTTTTTTTAAGTCCTTGTAACCCCCTGACTTGGGTCACTGTTTAGTTGGCTTTTGTCTGTCTCTCTCCACTAGAATATGTGCTCCAAGAGAGCAGGGACTTTGTAATGTGTCCTGGCTGGAATGTGTCTAGCATGCAGTCATCAGTTGGTTTGTTGAATTAGTGCCTAATGAACTTTCTGAGATGCATTTGCTAGTGTGAGTTAAAGAATTACTACTCTGGGGTTGTGTCACAGAAAGTTGATGGTTTTAGGAAGTAGGGAAGATAGCTTTCAAACCAGCAATGTGGTTTATTTTTACTTTAGGGAATAGCTTAAGGGATCCTACATATTGGATATACTATGAGAATATATAGAATAAGTAGATGCCCAGTTTTTTTAACCTTTAAAGAATAGTGAAGCTTGATGAATTACCACATGCTGAGTGCACTGGGCATCATTCATAACTGCTGCTTTTTAATGCCTGGCAGAATGAGAGGGGATTTAAACTGACCTGCCCCACAGTAGACTGGCTGCGTCTGCTCCAGGGCTTACTGTCCAGTGTGGTGAGTGCTGGCCACATGTGGCTACTGAGCACTGGAAATTTGGCTAGTGCAAGTGAGGAACTGGATTTAAATTTAAAAACTAAAGTCGACTCAGTTCTTGACAATTCACTTCTAAGTATGTTTGGGACAACTTGGGTTAGCGAATCTGCTCTTTCAGCTCTAAATTTTCTGAAACATTAATACAAGTCAAGTAGTTCCCATGAAAATTTAGTGTCTAACTTGAAATATGTTATAAGCATAAAGTGCACATTGGTCTTTGAGGACTTACTACAAAAACAACGTAAAACATCTTGTTAATTTTTTATACTGACTACATATTGAAATGATACTGCTTTGAAGATATTTGGTTAAATAAAATAGATTATGAAATTATTTTTCTTTTTCTAATTTTTTAAAATATTTATTTATTTTTTGAGAGGAGGGGAAAGAGGGAGAAAGAGGGAGGGAAGCATTGATGGGTTGCCTCTTGCACACCCCCAACTGGGGACCTGGCCTGCAACCCAGGCATGTGCTGTGACTGAGAACCAGACCAGCAACCCTATGGTCCACAGGCCCACACTCAATCCACTGAGCCACACCAGCCAGGGCGCTTTTTTTTTTACTGAGGCTGCTAGAATGCATAAATTTACATATGTGGTGCACATTGTATTTCTCTTGGACATTGAGTCTCTAAGTGGTTTACATGAACGGAGATTTTTGATTTGCCAGAACCTTTCCCCTTTTGAATTATTAATGGGCCTTTTCTGAATCTCTTTGCTTTAATCATCCAGGATTCAAAAGAGTCTTCTCTTCTGGAGAGTAATAAGAAAAGGAAGGGCAGGTTAAAGAACAAAGGAGGCAAAAGGAAGAAAGAAGATCTTCAGGAAGTAGATGGAGAAATAGAAGCTGTCCTGCAAAGGAAAGGTGAGATGCAGGTCTTGTGGGTGATGGGTCGTGTTTGCTTTGAGGGAGCAATCACTCTTCCAAGCTGATTTGCTGGAGGGACCTTCTGTGTGCAGACATTTATTAGAAAACGTTTCAGTATCTAGTGGACCTTTGTTATTTAAGAATTGTTAAATATGAGTTACTACTGCATCACTGATCTTTTCACTTCCTCCCTTTCCGGTCACCAGCTAATACCATAAGACTAGAATTCCAGATCTCCAACGTGAAGTTTGAAGATGTTGGAGGCAATGACACGACGTTAAAGGTTATTCAAATTCAGAATTTTACTTCCAGTGGGTATATTGCTAATCAGTTAGGAACACCAAGCCTACCTCTTTGTTTCTGATAGGAACCGGTATAGAAAAAGGGACTGGGATGGTGAGAAGGGCAGACCTAACTTGGACCCTTCAGGGTTTTGAGGGATAAAAGAAGCATAATAGCTTCAACTTTGTTACCACTTTAATTATGGTGTTCATAGATAAATGCTTTGTAATTGACATTATTTAAAAATAGTAGTAATAGTGGATCCTACTTATTTTTAGTGTCTACTGTATTCCAGTTACCATGCTAGTTGCATGCAGGGTAGGCATTAGGAAGTGGAAACTCAGGGATGTTACTGCTGAATCGCTGGAGTCACATAGTGGGCACCAGAGCTGGAGTTCAAGCTCAGGTCTAAGTCTAAAGTCTGTACTCTTTGCTGCTCCAGAGAATAAGGACATTTCATTCAACGTTGATTCTTTCTCTCCTGGGCTGAGAAAGACATCTTCGCTGTTTATTCCCCGCTAGGAAGTCTGCAAGATGCTCATACACATGCGTCACCCGGAGGTCTACCAGCACCTGGGCGTCATCCCCCCTCGGGGCGTCCTCCTCCACGGACCGCCGGGCTGCGGGAAGACGCTGCTTGCACAGGCAATTGCTGGGGTGAGGTTTGCTGACCCTTGGTTGCTTTTGTTATTTTTGTCGCTATTTGTTGTTTTTTCTTTGATCAACTTTGATCAACTTTGATCAACCAGATTTGTCATATTTTCAAGAGGACTGGTCCCTTCTTCTTCTTCTTCTTTTTTTTACCTCTTTTCATGCTGCTGTTCCTGAGATGCTTTTGTTTTTCAAAGGTACCCAGTCATTTTCATGGCAAGGGTTGGGTGGGAAGCACAATCATAGAGCTGTGAACAACCTCCCCCCCTCTTTTTTTTTTAACACATTTACATTTTATGTTTTAGCTGCCTCCCTTTCTCTTGAAGCCAGTGGTGCTAAAGAGCAGTGAAATAAGAAAACTACAGATTTTTTTTTTAGAGAGCTAAATTTATTCAAAATTTTCATTCGGGATCATGGTTTTATACTTTTTAGGGTTAAAATAGCCTTTCCAAAATAGGTACTCTCTTGGCAAAATAAAAGTTAGCAATCTTGTTTGAGTCCCATCAGATTTTTCAGAAACCGTATAGGAGGTAAAATGCAAAATGCCCGAGTACTTGCACTTGGAGGAAAGGGTGCTCTGCGGCTCGCTAATAGATCAGTGCTCCAAGAAACAAAAGCCTTTACGCAGGAGAACTTGATGGATTTGCTTCGTTTGCGCATTTGTTGGATAAATCTGTCATGTGACTGCTGCACGCCAGACGCTGAGATCCGCGATAAGTGCCCAAACCCAGTTTCTATCTCTGAGGAGCTTTTCAGTCTGAAGTGAGAGACAGACATGAAACAGGCACCCGTACAAATAAATGCCTGCGCAGTTGCAGTTGTGGTGAGTTGTAGTGAGACAGAAGGAGTGCGGGGCGCCGAGTGATCTCCACGGGGACACTCATGTGAAGGGTCGGCGTCAGAGAAAGTATGGCTGCCGAGGCGGAATTTCAGGAAGGCCAGAAGAGTGAGTAGGGTTTAGGCAGCTTGTCGCCGTTGGTGTGAGAGACAGTGGTGGTTTCTCTTTACTCACAGCGCTGCCTCCTCTGGCTGGCAACTGGCTGCTTCCTGGGTTCAGGGTAGAGAGGTGCTGGCAGCGTGTTTAGGGCACAGCTGTGCCACAGCCCCTGCTGTTCCTCGCTGACAGGTCAGTTTGTTTTGGCTCAGTTCTAGTGGGGGGACACGTCCCTCGAGAGTCAAGGCCCTTCATTCAGAAGCCATGATAACGGAGGTTTATAGTAAAGTAAAACCACGTGGAAGATAATTGTCGATGTGTTTGAGTAAAACCATAGGTTTTTAAATAAAGTTTTTTATCAGACCAACACAAAGAGATGTTCCTCAGGAAGCTAGTCATTTTTAAAGTGTAATTTTGAGCCCTGGTTCATGTGGCTCAGTGGATTGAGTGCCGACCTGTGAACCAAAAGGTTGCTGGTTCAATTCCCAGTCAAGGCACATGCCTGAGTTGTGGGCCAGGTCCCCAGTAGGGGGCGAGTGAGAGGCAACCAATCAATGTTTCTCTCCCTCTCTTTCGCCCTCCTTTCCCTCTCTTTGAAGATAAGTAAATAAAGTCTTTAAAATATAATTTTGGGAGGAAATAAGGAAGGAAGAAGGGAAGTTAAAAATTCGGCCATTCTTTTACACATTTGTGCACAGGAACTTGACCTTCCAATTCTGAAAGTAGCTGCCACGGAGATTGTGTCTGGAGTTTCTGGAGAATCTGAACAGAAGCTGAGAGGACTGTTCGAGCAAGCTGTGGTGAGTCAGCCAGTGACTGATGTCGGGTTGTCATGTTGCGCAGGGTTACAGTGAGGATCGTGTTTTCTCTAGTGCTGCTGTTCGTTACCACGCACTGGCCCTTCTTTCCTAAACGTGGCGATTTGCTACCCATGATGACTAAACATTTAAAGTAGATCTCATGGTATAGACCACTGGATAAAGTAATATGTTTCACCTGAAACCAAACACAGACATAAGGACTTCTGGTGAGAAGTTCGGGGCTGTCACTCCCAGTAGTGTCTATTGAAAATAGATTGTCCTTGTGATAATTCCTTTTACTTTTACTTTCCACAATGTAGGTTTCCCAGACACTTGTGAGCAGTGTGAAAACTTCTGATATTAGAATTGTCACATTATGAAAGCAGCCATAGCAAAGCCAGGATAAACTCTTCTCTATTTGCATAATTGAAGCTGTGAAAAGAAAATTCTGTTATCAGAGAAACTACAGCTTGGGTTTTATCCTAGTTATAATTCATGTTACTGAATTTGGATGTTTAAGAACTTCTGAGGAAGATGAGCTTTGTGTCCATTAAAGTTTTCTCTTCAGTATGGTGTCCTGGATAATTGTCTCTGCTTTCACGTCTGAAGCATAGGTTCAAATCCTTGTACCACCACATGCTAACTGTGTCATCTCAGACAAGAGATTTAACCACTCTAACCCCTAGTTTTCGTACTAGAAACTAGGTTAATAGTACTACTCAAATCCCATGGGATGCTTGAAAGTATTAAAGGAGAGGATTCTTCCAGAACCTTCTGTGTAGTGCCCAGCACACAGCAAATGCCTGTAAACATTAAGACGCTTGGGTGTCACCAGCCACCACAGTGGTTAAAAGCTACAAATGGGGGGGAGTGTAACTTTACGTCGTTATTTGTACCCAGAATATAGAGGGGCTGGTGACAATGGCTGGTGCAGCTGCTGGAAGCTGATACGAAATTAGAAGAGAACTTGTATTTTAGCAGGAAATATATTTTAAAACAGCAAGAATATAGAATCTGCCTGCTTAGTTTGATGCGTGGAAAATACAAGATGCAGGAAAGGATGGGAAGGGTCCTTAACTGTGCGAAGCAAAGCTGAACTCTTTCAGGTGTTACCTGTTTTCAAAAATGAGCTAGTAGATGAGCAGTGAAGTTTGTGTTTATGGTAAACACAATGATGAATGAAGATAAGAGAGACAAATACATCTTTAGGTTGTGTGGTTCTCTCTCTGACCCGTACTGAACTTACTCTTACTCTTTTCTTCCTTTTTTCCTCATGCAGTTTTTCACGCCATTGATACATACTGTTGTGCTTGTTTTCTGAGACCTTCAGTCTCTAGAACTTTTCTCTTGTAACTGGGGCACACACCCAGCAGTTGTACTCTGAACATTGTCGTGAGGGGGGTTGGGGGAGAGCCAGCTAGTGGTCGGCCACGTCTTGTCCTCTAGATTGCAGTGGTCCCAGGTTCGGAGTCGGAGCCAGGCCGGGGTCGGACCCTTGGCATCCTCAGTGTCACTCCTGGTCACTGGATGGCTAAGCGTGAGCTGCACTTCCTAGATACTTTCATTTAAAGTTTTTATCTGAACTGATCTGTATCTTTTTTCCTTGTTTTTATTGTGGTAAATGTGTTTACTCTATCATTTTAAACATTTTAAAGTGTACAGTTCTGTGGCACTGAGTACACTTACATTGTTGTGTAACCACGGTGTGAAGCTCTCCCCATTAAACATTGACTTCCCATTCCCCCCCCACCCCCCGACAGCCCCCGACAGCCACCACTCTGTTTTCTGCCCCTGTGAGTCTGACTAGTCCAGGCGGTCAGTGCTCGTGTTCTGTGCTAACTGACCCTGCCTAGGCTCTGTCTGGCTTATGTTTTTAAAAAGACTGAAGATGATCATGTCTGGGAACTTGACTGTCTTCCCTTACCCAGTGTGATCTGCAGAATAAGCCCCTCGTGGTGTCGGTGTGGGGAGGGGATCAAGGTCTTGGGATGGATGGTGATGGCTGCGCAGCATAATGCCATTAAATTGTCGCTTAAAATGGTTAAAGTGCTAAGTATTATGTGTATTTTACCACAATGAAAAATAAGTTAGAGCCTCTGGTGCTTTCTAAATTCCTCTTCTGGCGGATTCTAGGGAAAAGCTTGGATATTTCTATGTTGGTAGGAACACTAACTTTTGTAGTGAGCTTAGGTTTTCTAATTTAAAGTTTATAAATGTATACTTTATATTTCATAGCATGGCAAATATGCCTTATTACAAAAGAATTTTGGTAGATTTATCATCACGAAACATGCATCGATGAGAAGACAATAAATGTGTTATCCCATATGGAGTCTCTTTTAAGGATCTTTTGTTAAGTCAGATAAAAATCAGAGGTAATACATTGTGAACTGCCTTTTTCAGGGTTATGGTTTTGGTGAATGGTCCTTGAACTTGTAAGATTTAAGAAAATTTGTATAGTTAACTATGCTGCAGTATGGGAAATAAATTTGTGATTGTCTTTTTGTGCTATTTTTATTTCTAGTCAAATGCACCCTGTATCCTTTTTATTGATGAAATTGATGCCATTACCCCCAAGAGAGAAGTTGCTTCTAAAGATATGGAACGAAGAATTGTAGCTCAGCTCCTAACCTGCATGGACGGTCAGTGTAAAGTAACAAATTCTCTTTGAGATAATAATTGTCTCTGTTTTTAATAGTGTAAGTAATAGATAAAGATATAAAACATACAAATAGAAAAAAACTCAGAGTGAAAAACAGAAATCTTTTTTCTTTCATAAAAGACTACATCATTAGTGTTCCTGCCTTCACTCATCTCTCACCTAATAATGTCATCAAATCTCAACAAACACTTTTCCTTTTTATTCCTCTTTACTTTGTTCAAAATTATTATTAGAATTATCTTTTCACAACACAAATCTTAAAATCTTATCAGAAACTATCTCGTGGCTCCCTGTTGGCCCAGCAGTATCCTCTGAGCTCCTGACATGGTGTGAGCGCACCTAACCAGCATCTTCTCCCTTGGAAGGGAACATGTGCTTCCTCTCCTTGCTGGTCTGTCCTGGTGCAACGGGGGACTGGATTTTTGTGAAAACCGCTCTGAGTCCCCTAGTCCGTCTGCTTCTAAAAATGTATCTGTGGATTAAGCCAGAGCCACTGAAGACTGTGCTATAGCCGCCCCCACTCCCCCAACCCCCATTTCTATTCACACCGTGAGTCTGTTTGGAGACACACCTTCTGCCCAGCCCAGACTCCCTGCTCTCGGACCTCGTCCCTGGTGCCGTCACTCCTACTGTCACTCCTACCGTGCAGAACTCCATTCCCTGTAACTCTGCATGCTAGTGTCCTGTCCCTGTGGGCTGGCCTGTCACCTCCTCCGTCAGCTCTCCATGGTTCCTCTTCCATGAGGCCGCTGTGGTGCTCCGTCGACACCTGTGACGGTGCAGACAGTTGTGCGTCACAAAACCTGTCTTCCGTGTTTCTCGGCAGGTGGTGAGCTGCTTGAGGACAGTTTGTGCTTACCTTCCTCACGTAGGCATTCAGTAAACATTAGTTATGTGTGTGCACACTGCTTTCAGAGTGTGATATTGTCTCTCTCATCACCTGAATGACAGTGCAAGCAGCACTGTCCTCAGGGTCCAGAGTCTTTTTCGCCGCTCACCCTGTGTCCGGGTCTTACCAGATCTCAACAGTGTGGCTGCCACAGCTCGGGTCCTCGTCATTGGGGCTACAAACCGGCCAGACTCGTTAGACCCTGCTCTGCGACGCGCAGGAAGGTTTGACCGGGAAATATGCCTTGGCATCCCGGACGAAGCCTCCAGGGAAAGGTACACTCTTTCAGGGTGACGGGCGTCTGTGAGCCACTCTGCCATCTGAGCCGAATGCTTTGAAATTGAGGGGCGGGAAACACACGGAGCTTCTTGTCCCCCATCCCTCTCTCTGTCTGTCTGTCTGTCTCTCTCTCTCTGTCTCTCTCTCTCTCTCTCTCTCTCTCTCTCTCTCTCTCTCTCTCTCTGTGGTGCCAGTTAAATTGATTTGGAAAGGGAAAAAGCCACATTAAATTAATGCTTTAAGAAAATAATTTTTTCATAGGTAGGGTAATTGTTTTGTACTGTTTTCTCAGTAGTAATAATGGACTTACACGTCCTTCCTCATCTGTCCAGTCTTATTGACAATGGCTTGCATTTTTCAGTGTGGCTGGTCAGCCTAGGGAGAGTGTCTAGAGTACAGAATAGCGCAGTTGACATGTAGGTTAACTCTGACTCCCAAACTTTAACCTGTTGCACTAACCTGCCTGGGACCACGGTTCTGAGAAAAATAACTAAATGGCAGCCAGAGTTGAAACCTGGGTTTTACTGTAGAACCAGCCTTTCCTATTGACTGATGTTGAATGTCAGCAGAGCAAAGAAATGTCCACCAGCATGTCAGTAACTAAAACTATCTCAGGGCGCACTGTTTAGGAGTAGAAATCCAGTGAAGAAATGCTTTGAAATACTGTGTATATAATGGTTTTTTGGCCAAAGTTAATAGCATAAAATTGGTGTATGTGATCGGCAGCAACTTTGAGGAAAAATAGTACATAGTGAAAGGAAATAGTCGGGGGGCAGTGAAGAAGGGGAGACTTCCTGAGTGCAGGAACAGGTGGTCAGAGGCGCTGCAGGAAGGAGAAAGGTTAGGAAGGAACATGTGTCACCCTTTCTTCCTCCTTGTACTAATGTGGCTTCAGCTTTTGACTGGTTGGCAGTTTCTTCTTCAGCTACTGTATTCGTAGTCATCTGCATGTCTGTTAATTGCATTCGCGCATGTTCAGGTTTGCGTACTGACTTGTTTATAGCTGCTGCAAAATGTTATCTGACATTGAAACTGTTTGCGTTTACTCAGCAAACATGTATTGGGCATACTGTGTTTGTGCCATTCTGATAGGTGATACGAGGAATAGAGAGAATTACAAGTCCTTGCCTTTAAGATGCTTCCAGTACAGGACGGCCGTGTTCTTTAGCCCTTTGTTTAACTGCCAAGCTGGTAGACGCGGGGGAGCCCATCACCCCTGCCAGACAAGATCCTTTGTCATCTGTCCTTTGTGCTGTCACCAACCAAGTCTTTAACGGGCTTTTGTAGAGGGCCATATTTTGAAAAAAATTCCGGCCTACAGAAAAGTTGAAAGAATAATACAATAAATGGCTATATGCATTTCAGCTAAGTTTACACTTGTTAACATGTTTACTGTCACTCTCTACGTAAAAACATACATGTATTTGTGATTTGTGTTTGTGCACTTTTTTTTGCCGAGCCATTTGAAGGATAGTTGAAGATATCCTAACACTACCCCTAAATACTTCTGTGTAACTGTTTTACTATTTTTTGAAGAAGTAACTGTTCTAATATGAAATTAGATATTGAAGTATATATCAGTATAACTTTCTGTAATGAATACAATTAATGGTTTGAGTTTGGAGCCTTTTATTTCTGGTAAATGTCTATTTAGTCTACTCTAAAAGTATCACATAAACCACTTATTTACTCTGTAATACTAGAAAATTCTTAAAGGAGGGCTAGTTTAAAAAAAATCTATTTTTATTCCTTGTAACATTTAACACAGTTCATAGCAAAGCAGGTACTTACTACTTAGAGGAATAAAGTGGGCTATGTAATAGTGATTTAGCATTTGTTGAATGAGTGAGCCATTTGATCTTACACTGGGCCCATTTTAATACCACTGACAGGGACCGAGGACTTCAAATAAATGTGACTTGTTTTTGCTAGTATTTTAGGAATCTGAGTTTTTTCCCTGTCTCTTCTACAGAATACTTCAGACTCTGTGCAGAAAGCTAAGGCTTCCTGGAATGTCTGATTTCCGGCACTTAGCACACCTCACGCCAGGCTTCGTCGGCGCGGATCTGATGGCTCTGTGCCGCGAGGCAGCCGTGTGTGCGGTCAACCGGGTCTTAATGCAGCTGCAGGACGCGCCGAGGAGCGACCCGGAGCGGCAGGGCCAGCCGCTTGAAGGGGGCCAGGAAGAGAGCACGGGCACTGAGCCCACGCATAACACACAGGTGCCGTCTGCACAGTTACCTCACACTGTTCTTGAACGTTCTTTGTTTTTGTTGTCTTATGTTCAGGCAAGCGTCAGTGTGGTTGAGGTTTATGATTTCTTGTTTTATCTTTAGCGTAATTATCACTTACACCCAGAACGTTTGTAATTTCAAAATCCCAAGTTGTTTTCTTACATTTTTTGGTTTATCCTGAATAAATTGAATTTACAATACTGATTATGAAATTCTAGAGCAGGCAGGGGCTGGCAAACTATGGCCCACCTGCCTGCCACCTGTTTTTGTAAATGAAAGTTATACTGGAGCACAGCTGTGCTCACTAATTTACATACTGTCTATTTCTGCTTTCACCTTTTATGGCAGAATTCACAACGGAGTCCAACAGCAGGGACATGGGGCCCACACTCTATGGGAGGTTTGCCAACTCCTGTTGGCACATTGGGCGTTCAGTGCTGTTTCCTGGTTACCTTCTGGCTAGGTGGGCTAGAAAGTGCTGACGCTGCAGTGCCCTCGTCCCTAGCTGCAGACGGCTCTGCGGGACAGTCCTGTGAATGTGAGAGGGGTGATCATCAGTCCAAGGTCAATGTTAGAAGTTTGAGTTTGGTAAATCATGAGAACTCAAAATAGCATTTATACAGCATTTGATAGTGTGCGCAGGGAGCGTCTGCATATTTTAGAGTTTGATCCATGTAACTTTGTCAAGAAAATATCGTTACTTTCCTCGTTTTATAATCGAAGAACCTAAGGTTAAGAGATTATGACTTGGCCCAGAGCCGTACCCCCTGTACTTTCCAGAGCAGGAGCTTAGATCTGGGTCTTTGGTTTTCAAAGTACTTGTTTCTCTTACTCATTTGGAACCACTCCTATACCTGTTAAGAGTGATAATAAACTTACTCCTTTTATAATGTTGCATATGAATTAGGATTTTATGAATTGAAGTATTCAGAGTTACTCTTCATACCTGTCCTTTCATATTCTTCACAGGGCAAGAAATCTGCCTTTGAAGTTCAAGGCTCAGTAGAGCCAGGATAATTGTCAGCTCTCTGTTTAGTTCATAAGCCATTGGGGAACCATATTATGAAGTTTTATTGCCATCAGAGAAACTTTGTTTTAATTCCATCCAAATTCAGCTGCTTCTTAAATATGTATAAATGAAAAATGGAAAAAACGGAAATAATGTGGTTGTTGAAATGAAGCTGTGCCAACTGCTTACATTTGCTACAGCCAGGCGTAATGTGGGATATGAAAAGCATTCTTCTCTGTTGAAGTGTAACTCGTGTACCTAAGCAAATGGTCGGTTTAGAATAAAATTAACATCTTGTGGTAGTGGATAAAATTATTAAAATACATCGAAGTTCACAGTAGCTTACAGAAATACTGCAGTAATAATTTTTAAAAGTAAAAAAGGTAACGTTTTGACAAACTCTGTGCTTTTTCTTTTTTCCTCTCAATTGCTCCCGTTCAGGATGAATTGCAGAGTCTGCTGACGTTGCTAAGAAACCAAGATCCCCTCTCAGAGGAGCAGCTGCAAGGGCTGTGCATTGAATTGAATGATTTCATTGTTGCTCTGTCCTCAGTCCAACCCTCTGCCAAAAGGGAAGGCTTTGTCACTGTCCCTAATGTGACATGGGCAGATATTGGTGCCCTGGAAGACGTTAGGGATGAGCTCACCATGGCGATATTGGTAGGTTTATCTGCAGCTCAATGCCGCTGGCCCGTGTCGTGGGTCGGCAGTCATGCCTGTGTGCTAGGTTGCATGTCTGGTTGACTTGACTGTGAATTTTCTTGTACATGCTCAGCTGTGTAATTGCTAAGCCCCCAACAATGGTTATCATCCTTCTGGGATCCATTTTGGACTTGCTCGTTTGGTCGGGCTTGAATTCTGTGACAGTAAGTAAAAATCAAAGTTTAGGTTTCACCCAAGACCACCTTGTTCAAGGAATACTTTCTGAACTCAATCACACTTATGACGGTCAAAACAGTTGAATGATGCCGTGGAACTTTGGATTTCTGTTTGCTCTTTCCACCTGACCGATCGTTCCTGGGTTCGTTAACGAAGTGTGATCAGAGGTGTGCCACTGTTGAGTGAGAAGATACAGGGCGGGTGTGTGGAGCGGGGTCTCTGGCTTTTGGTTTTGTAGAGTGCTGCTGCTTCTGGTTTCTTAAAGAGGGGCATTGCCTGCAATTTCTGTAACTAGACATTTAGATAATTTTTTTGAAAAACCTTTATGTTTAAAATGTTTTCAGAACTTACATTTAACTGTGGATCACTCAAGTGCAGGGACTTTTTTGTCTGTATCAGCATGTGCCTCATGCCTGGGGTGAGCACTTTGTGCCAGGCGCTGTTCGTGTCTCTGGGCCTCGTGGTCTGTGCTGAAAATCCGTATCGGGGGGTAATTTGAACATGCAGCAGAGAAGCCCAAATGTAACGGGTCTCTGTTGGGATTGTGCTTTCCAGGCACCAGTACGTAACCCAGAGCAGTTCCAGGCTCTTGGATTGGTGACTCCGGCCGGAGTGCTTCTTGCTGGTCCTCCTGGCTGCGGGAAAACTCTGCTGGCGAAGGTATGGTGTGAGTTCAGCTGTGTGTGTTTTCATTTCTTATTGTCAGTTGGATAATAGGAATTTAACTCTGAATATTACAGTGGCATTTGCACATAATTTTTAGTAGAAGTTCATTTTAGTAAGATTAACTGTTTTCTTCAGGAAACTTTCCCGCTTTTTTTCTTATTTTTCCCTGCCCCTCCCACCCATTCCCTGGTAACCACCATCTTACTACCTGGTTCTTACATATTTGACTTTTTTAGGTTCCATATATAGGCGGTAGTCCTTGTCTGTCTTTGTTGGACTTCCCTTGCTTAGCATAATGTGCTTAGGCTCCATCCACATTGGCACAAGTGGAAGGCGATCCTCCTTTTTTGTGGCTGAATAATATTTCATTGTGTATGTGGAACACATCCTTTTTACCCATTTACTTATTGAAGGGTGTTTGGGTTGTTTTCATAAGTTGGTTAGTGTGAGTAACGTAGCAATAAACAGTGCACACATCTCGTCGAAATCCTGGTTTTGTTCCATTGGGTGTCTTTTTGGAAGAGTGGAATTGCTGGATTGTGTGGTACACCTATTTTTAATTTTTTGAGGAAACCCCACTGTATGCTATCCTGGTCAGATCAGTTTACACTCTGACCAGCAGTGTTCTCATACTAGGGTCCCCTTTCACCACGCCCTCGCCAGCACCTGTCTTCTCCTGTCTTTGTGGCGATGGCTGTTCTGACAGGGGTGAGGTGCTCTCTCCGGTTTTGATTTGCATTTCCCTCATGATTAGTGATGTAGAGCATCTTTTCATGTGTCTGTTGGCCAATTTGATGTCCTCTTTGGAAAACTGTCTATTTAGTTCTTTTGCCCCCCACTTTTATTTTAGTGACAAAAAGTACCTCATTGAAATTTTGGAAGAGAAAAATGTTTTAATCAACTATAACCCCATCAATTTTAACACAGCAACTATATTTTCTGCCTATTCTAGCTTTTAATGAACGTTAAGTTATAGTTTGTAGCTGGCTTTGTTTTTTGCTTTTTTAAAAAAAAATCCTTACCCGAGGATATGTTTATTGATTTTTAGAGAGAGGAGGGGCAGGGGGAGGAGAAACATTGATTGGTTTCCTCCCATATGTGCCCAGACTGGGGGGCTCTAACCAGCAACCTAGGTATGTGCCCTGATAAGGAATTAAACCCGCAACCTTCTCTCCAACTGCCAAAAATTTGGTACATCTCTGTTCGGTCAGGTTTCTGGTAGCCGTCCATTTGAAGCAAGGATTCATACCTAGGACTCCAGGGATGGACCTAATGGCTCACTGCATCCATGAGCCTGGGCTCGTGTAACATATTGTTACACGTATGTGTACTTTTTACAGGGGAGGGTTCCCAATTTGATCAGATTCTTCAAAAGCTGCATGACTATTTGCCGAAGAATCTAGAAATAATAGAAAATGTTCTTGAGTGGCAGAAGCAACATGTTACTATAGTAAAGTCATAGAACCACTTAATGGTCAGAACATGGCAACCGAGAACTGGATATAAAGATGTTTTGGCTGATCTTGGTTGTTTTGTTTATTCATAATGACAATAAAATAATACATTTTTAAACACTAGTACAGTAAGTGTAAATATAGCATAAAGTATAAGGAGCACAAAGTAAAGGCAGGTGACTACTGGAGCTAGCACACTGAAAACAGTGACTAATAAGAAGAAAACAGAAAAGGATAGTAAAAATCACTGAGTTGTCTGGAGCCATATAGTACGGAAGCAGATAGCGCCTGGCGGTGAGTTCAAGGTTCACAGTATTTCACTGGGAAGCCAAAGAAGATTTCTAATAACTTTAGGAACTATTGTGGTTTTAATGGGTTAAATCTTAGTTATATGGCATTTGGATGTTGAAAACTTTAATGTGGATGAGTCAGACTTCATTAGACGTGTATCCTGCCTCTCCTTTACTTAACAGTGTTGAGCAAGAGGCAGGAAGCTTGGGAACTTGGCAGCAAGAAAGAAAAGGTGGAGAGGTGGGGCACTCCTCCTGCTGAGAGCAGCCTTTGCCTGGCAGAGCATGCACTCATTCGTTTGTTCAGCAGGGTTTACTGAGCTACTTACTCTTGGCCAGCGGTTGTTTCAGGTGCTAGGATAAACTAACGAACCTATGCTAATGGAATTTATTGTCTGGAAGAGGCAGGCAGTAAACAAAAGCAGTAAAATTACAGATTCAGCTAAGTTCTAAAGGAGATAAACAGATTGTTGTGCTAGATTGATTGGGAGGACTGTTGTGGGTATGGCATTCAAGGGTATTTCAGAGTCCCAAAGAAGCAGCCAGCCACATAGAGAGGGAAAGGGGGTGCGTCTTCAGACAGAGGGAGCAGCAGTTGTGAAAATCCCTGAAGTGGGTGTGGAAGGGCCTGGTGAGTTCAAGAACCAGAGGAAGAGCCAGTGGCTGGACCAAAGAGAGACTGTCATGTCCCAAAATACAGGCTTGTGGTATTTCAAATTGTAATGGAAGGTAAATGAGAAATCAAGTAAAATGATATGACCTGATGTACATTTTTTAAAGAGTGCTCTGACCCCTGTGGAGATGGATTGGAGGGAAGCAAGAGTGAAAGGAGGCCAGTTCGGGATTTTGGGGGGTTTATTTGTTTGTTCATTTTTGCTTTTGCATGTCCAGGCGAGAGATGATGGTGCTCTGGATGAGGTGGTGGTATATATAGTAGAGAACCAGAATGTGTCCGGCTCACGTATATTTTAGCAGTAAGCTAATAGTGGGATTTGCCCGTGGATTGGGTGGCATGACCAGTCAAAGGATCAAGGGAGACACCGAGGTTTTGGCCTAGAAACTGTATGTACTGAGATGGACGGGAGAGAATTTGGGCTGTGGGTCTGGGGGGTGCTGGGAGAGCTTCAGGAGTCCTGCTTCGGAAGTGATAGATTTGAAATGTACCTGTAGGATCCAAACGGAGAGGCCGAGGAGTATGTGGACTGTGGGTGTGGAGCTCAGGTGTCAGGTTCTAAGAATAGGAAAGAACTCTGTTACCTGGTCACTTTGAATTTCTGAGACACCATATAGAGGTTTCATCTCTGCGTCCAGACTATGATTCTTGGATTCTTCTACACATACAGCCGTGTGTTCTCTGGCTTTGAACCATTATTAATTGCAGTTGAATCTTTATTAAAAATAGCTTGTTGATACTGACCCTGGGTAAAGACTTAAACTGGTGTGTTTGAGTTCAGGTGTGTAAGTGAATGCGTGGTTGCTTTCATTGGGCAAGACATTTCTTGCCCAGAGGTAATGATCTCTCACTAGAATTCCAAGCTAGGGCTACACATGTACACAGCACTCACGTAAACATTTTGTGTCACTTTCACCTGATTTCCGTCTTAGTCATTCTTAGAGAGTTTCAGGTTAACATTCTCTTTTTGTCCACTTCTGTTTTTCCCACGTGCCTCCTCTCCTGATGGGAAAGAGGCATCTATAAAAGTGGGGAAACAGAATAGAAGCCACAGAAGTTCCTGTGTTATCACATGTTGTTGTTATTATTTTATTGTATATTTATCTTATTTGTGTCTCCTGTTTCCTCTTACTAGGCTGTTGCAAATGAGTCTGGACTAAATTTCATATCTGTCAAGGGCCCTGAACTACTAAATATGGTGAGTTGTGACATCAGCTGCTGTTTAGATAAGGAAGGTGATGGTCATTCAAATTACAGGATAACATATCCTCAGATCTTTGAAACAATTGTCAAATTTTGGTAAAATTACCTCTGTAGGAGTGAAGAAATGGAGCCTTATTCAAATGTGTACTTAGTGTATATACTTTCTTAATTAAGTCTGGTAACTTCTGAGCCTCAATTTTCTCACCTGCAAAATGGAAGTAATCGTCATAATTAACACCTTAAATGTTTACTCTGTACCGTGTATTTGTCAAGCACTTCACATACATTATTCTGTAACACCCCTGCGAGATACGATTTACTGTTTCCTCTGATTCTCAGACGAGGAAACTTAAGTTTGCAGGGTTTAGATAACTGGGCCCAAGTCTGCCGGCGGCAGGCAGTAGAGCTGAGACTTGAGTCGGCTGTCTGATTCCTGGAGCTGCTTTCCTTGCCTCTAGTTGTGTGGCTCAGACGAGTTAAGTGTTACTAGTAAGTGAGAATACTCTGGGGGAAAGAAATCATTGAAGTGCTATATAAGGACTTCCTTCAGCATTTAAGCAATTTATATCTCAAATCTAAGAGACTGAATTTCCTACTTCCTAGTCATCCTTCTAAAAAGTAAAAATGCCATTCTGTAATGTATTCAAACAAAAATGAACTAAGAGTGGTATCATTTGTTTTAAAGGGGTTTTTAAAGTTATCTCCCCTCCCATTTTTTATTTACTTTTATGTTACTTTCCCCTAAAATAAGGGATTTATACTTATATTTCCTATCAGCTTTTCATGCACCTCTTTATTTTTCTTGCACTTTATTTTGGCTTTCAGCTGGAGGTGGCAATGGAAATGAGCCTTGGAAGGGAGGGGATTGATGGGGACAAGGCTGGCAAAGAAGCCTGTAGCCGGGTAGTGAAAGGCCTTCATACCAAGCTAGAGTTGGAAGGTCCTCTGGAAAATGTCAGAGACCTGATAGAGGCTTGCTTTAGGCAAGAGTGTAACTTTTTTAAAGAGTGCAGTGTTTACAAATTTTTATTATGAAATATTTCAAGCATAGAATTTGCGATGGGTAATACAATGAACCCCCATGTATCTGTCACCCAGCTTTAAAAGACAAAACCAAACCAATATATTTGAAGCCCCTTGCAAACCTTTCCTAACCATATTTCCCATTCTCTCCTCCATAGAATTACCATAGTTCTGAGTTTGGTGTTCATTAAAGCTGTGCACTTTTCTACACTTGAAATAATGAAATGTTTACAAATGAAATACAGTGTCTGGGATTTCCTTTCAAATAGGGAGAAAGAAAGTGGATATAGAGGAAGCAGCGGTGGTCACGAGTTGAGTTGATAATAACTAAAGCTAGGGGATGGGTATATTTGGAGTTCAGTATACTGTTATGTCTTCCGTTGTATGCTTAGAATTCTGTTATAAAAAATTAAGGAAAAACAAAAACACTTTTTATAAGTGGCATGTATTCTTTTGTAACAGTTACATTGTTACTTTTGTTCAACATTGTATGTGTAATATTTACCCTTGTTGATATGGTTACCTGTAGTTCATTGATTTTCTGTGTGATATTCCATTGAATGAATATAATTAC
This sequence comes from Desmodus rotundus, assembly GCF_022682495.2. Taxonomy (NCBI): domain Eukaryota; kingdom Metazoa; phylum Chordata; class Mammalia; order Chiroptera; family Phyllostomidae; genus Desmodus; species Desmodus rotundus. Next base: position 10,754,606 of record NC_071396.1, on the reverse strand, counting down.
ACTTAAAAATCAGAATTTTTTTCTCGAATATTTAAGTTGAACATTATATACATATATCCTCGCACATATATGTGAGGTATTTCCCCCCTAGGGTATATGCTTAGGAGTAGAATTGCTATACCTTGTATATAGCATGTACACTTTCAAAAACATTAAGTATTGCCAACTTTTTAGCTGTGAACGAAAGTTCCCTTTGTTCCACATCCTCACCAGCTCTGGTGGGTCAGATTGGTGTATGAAATTTTGCCACTGCGACTGGCTTTCTGTTTTAGGGGTAGATGAGGGAGAGGCCTGTGGACGAGTCCAGAATGACTGTGGGAGGTCAGGAGATCTAACGAGAAGGACGGACATCCTGGGTTAGGAAGTACGTCTGCTCCCGGGTGTTTCGGATTTAAGGAACCCTTTGGAGGCGCCCAGCAGGCAGTAGGGGACGTGCGCCTGGGGTCAGTATCAACCCGATGGCACCTAAAGCCTTGGGATCCGATGGGGTCTGCTAGGATGACACGTGGCAGAGCACTGGAAGACACCAACAGTTCGGGCAAGGAGGAAACGCTGGCAAGCTTGACTGTCAGGAGGCAGGGAACGCCCGAGGCTTTCCCAGGCTGGAAACCTAGGGAAGATTGCTGCAGCCTTGTCAGTCTGACCAAAGAGGCTGAAAGAAACACAGTAGGACTTTGGACTTGGGGCTTGGATGGTCATTAGTGACTGTAGGGAGAATATTTTCAATAATAGTGTTTACAAAAGCCAGATTATGATTGAAACTGAATGGCAAATAAGGAATTAGAGATAAGTACAGGATCCTTATTTGAAGTATTTCTTAAAGGTCAAGATAGGGTTTTTGTTTGTTTCCTTATTTTTAATCACTTTTGTCTTTGTTCAGATTGATTTTAGTCTGTCCTTTGACACTAGGTTTGCCTTCCCCTAAATCATATTTCCTTCTACTTAGTCATTTGGGTTTGCTGTAATTGAAGTCCCTTTATTGGCTATTTTGATTACTCACTTCCATCCCTGTTTGAAACCCTCCCAGCCTACTGATATCTTTTCTTTCACAATAGCTACTGAGTATTTTGGTTCAGCATTCCAAGTATAATTTTTGCTGAATTAGGCTTTTTGGGAAACTAAGTGGGTTTGCTGTTTTGGACACTGCACAGGATGTTATGATCAGAGAAAATTCTGAAACGGTCACAACTTTGCTTTCCAAGGACTTTCCGATAGAATACAGGGAAGGCAGAAGAGCTCAAAAGTTGTAATAGCAGAAAGTGCTATAAGAACAAAGGTGAGAGTAATGGGAAGAAAGATTAATGGGGATCTTTTCGAATGCACCAACTATTTGGAGGTAGATTGGGAAAGGGTTCTTCAAGTAAGGGAGGGAAAATGAACAGAAGTACAAAGCGAAGGAGGATACATGTGAGGGAAAGACAGTTCATTCAAATGAGGAAACAAAAACACTTTAATCGCTGTAATCGCTGTCATCGGTGATGTAGTCTATTCCTTTATTACTTTATTACGACCATATAGTCATAAAGTAACATCAAAGATAGCTAATGATACTGGTGTCAATAGAAAGATGCTTTCAGATTCTGTTTCGCTTAGCGGTTGTATTACAGCAGAACTGCTGTGCTTAGTTAAACAGTTTGAGATTTTCCAAGAACAATTTCTTATGCCTAGGTAAAAGTGAAAACGCATTCTTCCATATCACTTTTTATTTTAAGTAGAGCTAATGTTAGAGTTGCTAGTGGCTTGCTGTGTTCCCTGACGGATGGTAATGTTCTGTGGTTTGATTAGCTGTGCGCAGGGGAGCTGTCGGACTGCAGCTGGCTCCGAGTGCCTCCTGTGGCGCCCGTGACGGCAGAGCTCTTCCTTCACAAGAGGACGTGTAGAAACGGCAGTAGAGCAGCAAAGTGTCTTGTTTTCATTTAAAGTGCTGTTGAATCAATGCAGATTGTTGCTGAGTATTTTATATGCATAAAGCTTAGGAGATCACTTCTAAAATAGAGGAGAATAGTCAGGGTTTTTTTACCTAGAGAAGACTTTACATTGCATTCGGTCTTCATTTTATAAATGAGGCGATTTATAAGCATAAGTAATAGCTAATTTTGTTAAGTTGAACCACATGCAAATGGCTGTTTTTATAGGTCAAAAATGGGCAAATAAATACCAGCAATTGCATGTGCTTCTACCCCCTACTTTTTGGACCCTGACATATAAAAGTCACTTAAAACTAGTTTTACTGTAATTTGGCGCAAACCCCAAAGTTGAACTGTCTCTCTGTTTTATTTCCTCTGTGTGTGTGCTTAGTACGTTGGTGAAAGTGAGCGTGCTGTGCGACAGGTCTTTCAGCGAGCCAAGAACTCAGCCCCCTGTGTGATCTTCTTTGATGAAGTGGATGCCTTATGCCCTCGAAGATCAGACCGAGAGGTTGGTATCATAAATTTGTGATTTACAGATTTTTTTAAGCACCACAAACTTTTTGTAAGTTCTTAGGAAGTTCATATAAAGTGTGAGTAGTTCTTGTAAAGTCATTCCTTGAGAACATTGAGACTCTTTACCTGAAGAAACCTAGTAATTTGAAATCAGGGCCAAGGGATAACAGTTGTACTTTTATTAACCTTTGTGTCTTTTTTTTTTTTTTTTAAGTATATTAGTTTGGTTGCACATTATCTGATTCACACAAATGAGTAGCTGGGAATGGAAATGATACTGATTTTGAATAGCCTGCCTTATTATCTTATCATTCTCTTCAGTTAAATGGGTTCTAAGGCAGGAGAAAATGTAATTTAAGACACGTACTCACAATAGGCTCAGGTGATATGCACTGACTCAGCACCATCACCCTCCAGGAAAGGTATAAAATTGGTCGGCATTGAATACCCCTCAAATTACTACACTGAGTCATAGTTCTAGAATTCCAGTACAGACAGTGCCCAGGAACAGCTGTTATCAGGAGTACTTCTATGTAAGAGTTGGAAGCATAGGGAAGTGTAATATAAAGATTATATAACCATTTTGAAGCAGATAGCAATGACTATTGAATAAGTACATTTATTACAAGATGACTAAGGAAGTGGTTATATTTCTTTTGTGATTTATTTTCAAGTAATCTGTTTATATGCTCTTAGGTAGTTAAACATTTATTCAGTGCTTTGTTTCATTTAAAATTTCCAGAAACATTCAAAAGTTGCAAAAACAGAACTTGACTGCTGTAAGTGTGACTCACATCAGAGCAATTTTGTTCCTTCATCCAGCAGTCATCAGTTCATCAGTATCGTCATAGAATATCCTTATTACAGTCTCGTCTGATAGTGATGCCGGTGCCCAGGGCAGAGGTCCTTCTGTCCCCTTCCAGCTGTCGTATCCCAGGATCCCTTGTGCACTCTAGAGCAAAACACTATGTGCTCTCCAGCCGACTGGGGCATGGTATGCTCTGGAGTTTACTCTTTGCCACAAACAAATCCTTCATTTGTTGACAGCCCCTTCCATGGCTTTGCACCTCTCTGTTATCAACCGGTGATTTGAGTGTGGAGGGCTGCATGCTGTATCCAGTCACCTACCTGCCGCAGAGAAGTCCGCAGCCGTGCAGATGACATCCCTCACTTAGGTTGTGTCTCCCTGGGATGTCCGCCAGCACACACGTTTACGTTTACATTCTAATGCTGGTGTTCCACCTGTTAACATTTCCACCTAGGGGATTCTAAAAATACTGGAAATCTGTATTCTTTTTTCATTATACAAGTTATATATGAATGTGTACTTAAGAAAAATTCAAATAAATGCAGGTAAGGAAAGTGAAAGTCTGTCTTTCCATTTTCTCTTCCCTTTAATTCTTCTTGGAGGGGTTACTTCTGCTAAAAGTTCAGTGCTTAGTATTTTTCACTCTAGAACTTTTTTCACAAACTTAAAAACATATATATTTTTTGACTTGTATATATAAATGTGATTATTCTATCTCGATAATTTTCCCATGCACTTAAAAACTTTATTTTTTAAACTTGCATAAATATGCCACAGTCTGGATATAGAATAATTTATTTGATAATTCCCCTGTGTTGGGCATTTACATCGTTTCCAGTTATTTCTCTTACAAACAGAACTGTAGTAAATCTTATTACATAGTTTTGTGCACGTGTGGGAGTATGTGAGAGTGTTAAAGGTAGAATTTCAGGTTAGAAGGTACATGCATACTATATTTTAAAAGCTAATATAAGTCATCCCTCACATAAACTACTAGTTGCATACCCCCAACCAACAGTGTGTAAAAATAACCGTTTTCTACATTTTTGTCAACAATGAATAATATCCAACTTTTAATTTTTGTCAATTATATTGGCAAAACATGGTATTAAATTTTAGTATTCATGTCCCTCATTATCAGCAAGGTTGACTGTCTTCAATGATCTTGTAGTTTGTATTCTGTAAATTGCCTGATCATATACTTTGATCCATTTGCTATTGAGATTTTTTTTATAGGAACTTTTTGTGTGTGGTGGAAATTAGTTCACTATCCAATTATGTGTGTTAGTACTATTTTCCCCAGTCTTACTACTTATCTTTAATTTTTTATTATATACAATGTTACAATTTTAATATAGTAATATTTATCTGCCTTTTCCTATATTGACTCTGAGGTTTTTGTCTTACTTAGGTAGGATAATGCTTTGTTTTTATTTTCACCCAGTAATTCCATATTTTTTTGTATCTAGATTGTAATTCCATTAATCTCCTAGCTGTTGGTGTTGTCTTTCCAAGCAGTGATAATAAGATGCATCTTTTTTTTTTTTTTTTTTTTTGAGAAATCAGTGGGTTAAACTCATTACAACCTCTGTACATAAAATTTATGTTAAAGAAAGGCAATTCATGGCAAAAAGAAGCACAGCACCATTTTGCTCATTTTCTCCACTGTGCATTGTAAAAACTCCCATAGCTAAGTGATTTGTCCCTCCCTTTACCAACCTCCTGACTCTTTCTCTTGGATGTTGCCCTGAGGTAGCTGTACTTTGTACTGTGTGCCTCCAGGAAAAGAGAAAAAGACTCAGTGTCCCAGGCGAAGCACCTGCTATGCTAGGGAATCTGATCTGGCGTCAGAAGTTGAGTCTAGATTTGTCCAAAGGGAGATTCATTGTGGCTGTTACGTCTTTAGTCTCAGGGACCAGAAAGATCTGAGTTTGCGTTTCATCTCCGCTCTCATCTAGCTGTGAGACCCTGGACCAACAACTCAGCCACCTCTCTCAGCCTCGGTTTCCTGTTGAAACTGTGGCTAAAATAATGGGATAACTGGGGGACACGGGGATGAGAACATGTTTGTATAGTGCTTGGCTGTTCAGTGATGACTAGTCAGTAAATGGCCATTGTTCTCTCTTTGGACAAAAGATTTCACTCAAATTAGCCAGTGTATTATTTCGTATGGCAAAAAAAAAAAAAAAGGTGATGTATTTTTCTTTTATTGGGGGCTGATGACGCTATGTTTAATTTCGTTTTAGACAGGGGCAAGTGTCCGGGTGGTGAATCAGCTGCTCACGGAGATGGATGGTCTGGAAACACGGCAGCAGGTCTTTATTCTGGCAGCCACTAACAGGCCAGGTAGGCCGGGAGTGCGTGCAGCAGCTGCGTCTTCAGCATTCAAAACCGGAACGGTTACACACGTTCTGGGAAAGGAAGGTTAAGCTTGGGAAATCCCTTTTGGATTTATAAATTGAAACAAAACCTTAGGAAGCTTTTGTGTAAGCCGTAGTAGAAAACATGGTATTACTGCCTGGATTCCATGAGTTACTTGTTTTTCTGCTCAGAAAGGTCTCTTGTTGGCAGAGAAAACACATAACATACACTTCAGACCACAAATTCACTGATGGGAATTTCTGTCCCATGGTTTTTCTCCAGCTTATAGGAAACAACAGTGAGACTCTTCATTGTATCTGAAGGTTAGAGATAGATTTTATTTGTTTTTAAAGAGAGAGGAAGGAAAGGAGAAAGAGAGGGAGAGAAACATCAGTGTGTGGTTGCCTCTTGCATGCCCCCCACTGAGGGCCCAGCCTGCAACCCAGGCATGTGCCCTGACTGGGAATCGAACCAGCAACCCTTTGGTTCCCAGGCCAGCACTCAGTCCACTGAGCCGCACTAGCCAGGGCCTGGAGATAGGTTTTTAAGGTTTGGTACTAGAAACCTGTCCCTAGACTTGTGTTCAGCTACTACTTAAAATAGTTTACAAGAACTCAGAGGATTTAGAAAATGGCCCCAAACTTTAAAAGTGCTGGAGGTGGCTTTTACTGTGGGCCCTAAATTCTCTTTGTATTGCTTAGCACCTTGCCACTTGCATGAGCCGCTGTGCCGTAGCTGCTCCTACACAGATGCTCGTGCTGACTGTCTGACCGCAGTGATACGGTAATTTAGTTCCTTACATGGACTTCTCATTTGTCAAGCTGATACAGCTTTTCATTTTTTCTAAGTTACTATGGAAACTAAAACCTCCATGAATTATATGCCATTTTATTGTAAAATGAAAAATGGTAAGTTGCGGTTGTTTATACTTCGACTCTGGTAATAAAGAAATGCTCTCTTTGGAATCAAACAGAACAAGTTTTGAGTCCTGCCAACAGCACTTCCTAGCTTAGTAACTGGTCTGACCCCAGCTGAGAGATTCTAATTCAGCTCTGACTCCAAGTACCTGGGGTCAGTGTCCATTCCTGTAAGTTAGGGGGTCAGTCCCCTCCCAGACCACCCCACCTCTGGTGCCAGCCACAGCAGTATCTCCAGGACACTCACCTCCAACCAGCCTGCTACAATCTGGGGATTCCCATGACCCTCCTGAAGTTCAGTGATTCTCTGGAACAACTAAGAGAACTCAGGAAAGCACTGTGTCCACAGTTACAGTTTGTAAGGGATACTCATAGAGGTAGATCTTCGAGGGAGCGCAGAGTTTCTGTGGCCTCTCTCCGTGGAGTCAGGGCACAGCACTCACACACACACACACACACCCTCCCCGCGCATCGCACATCACACGTCGCACATTGACGGGTTCTTTAACCAGGCAGCTCCCTGAGCATTGATGTCCAGTGTTTTTATTGGGGTTTTATTGTGCAGCCACCATTGATTGAATCATTGTCCCTGTGATTGAATTCAAATCTTCAGCTTCCCCTCTGCTCCCCAGAGGTCTGGGTCCAAGTGCCAGTCTCCTAATCCTGTGACTGGTCTTTCTGGTAACCATTCTGGTGCTGACTTACCTTGGGGCCAGCCCAGAGTCGTCTCATTAGCATAATAAGGACTCCTGGCACTCAGGGAATTCCAAGGATGTTTGAAGTGCTAGGCCAGGAACCAGGGACCAAGAGACCAAATGTATTCTTTATTATGCCACATCGATTTGTGTGTGTATTACTTCACCTTGCTAACCATCATTTCTTCATCTGTGAAATGAAGATAATAATACCTAATGGGCAGGACTGTCACAAAGGTTAAGTGATGTTGGCAGCCTACCACGGTGTGTGGCAAGTAGCTTTTCAGTGATTATCACTGTCACACGCAGTTGCAGCAGTAGCAGTAGGAGCGGTCTGGTTCTTAAAAACCACTGCCTCCCTCCCTAGAAGAAACCTTGAGGTCTCCAACCACCTCATGCCTTTCCGAAGTAGATAACACAGCTTTTCTAACAGATTTCGAGAAGACGGTCTTTGGTCTGCTCTCTGGAATAACCTTTTCTGTCTTTGCCTGCACTCATCATTGGTTGTATCTGTTTAATGTAAAAACTCCTTTAGTTTGATCTCTGTAGATTAGAAAATAATAGGTCTTCATTGTCACTAACTTTTACTTGAATCTTCTCCTTCAAAACAGTCCAGGTACTGTTTTCTGTGATCTCTGCATTCATCTTTGGATTCTTTACAGTGCTCCCGAGTCTCCTTAGTTGTAAAACACAGAACTGAATAGAATCGTCTGTGTTGAATTTAACCAGTGATGCAAGTGACAGGTGGAATCATCTCGTGGTACCTGACTTTTGTCCTTTCCAGTGTTCTTGAGTGTTGTCTGCCGGCCCACTGCACCTCACTCATCCCTTTTGCCCCGTATCAAGCCCACTGCATTGAAGGCCTACCTACGTTACAAACAGACCTTTTTCCACTTGCATTCGTGCTTCCTGGGCCATTCTGTTCCGTTGTACCCTATGCTCTGGCATGTGGTTGGGTTGTGAGTAACTTGTTTTCTGCTCAGCTTTAAGAACCGCGCCCCCCCCGCTTGCCTGATGTTCTGGTCAGCTATTGCTGACTGACTGACTCCTGCAATACTTAGTAGCATAAACTCGCCATTTGTGCTTTGCTCACATTTTTGAAGGTAAGGCATCCAGGAAGGGTTTGATCCAGGTCGTTCATCTCTGGCCCAAATGCCATCAGCTGGAGTGGCTGGGCCAGAGAATCCCCTCCCAAGGTGGCTTCTTCACATATCTGGTGCCTTGGTGCTCCTTGACATGTCTCTCACTCCCCCACACCAGTGGTCACCTCCCAGGGCCTCTCCTTCTGGCGTGGGCTTCCATTAGCGTGGTTCTCAGAGGCAGTGCCCACAGAGCATCTACCCACTCAGTGACCCCTCTGCTCCAGGGCTCAGTTTCTAACTAAACAGTAGAGGGAGCCTGGCCCGGGCCCCTGAGGGAATGGCCATGAGCACATGGTGTGAGAAAAAGAAGTGGAGAGGCACCCTCTCTTATGAGTGTCCTGGGCCAGCTACTGAGAACCACCTCCTGGGCAGGAAGGGGTTCACTCACTGAAGCCTCACAAGACGGCTCTGCTTCTCTCAGAGCTGTGCTGAGTGTGCCCTCTTTTACAGATGAGGAGACAGAGGCCCAGAGAAGCTGTGACTTGCTGGAGCCCATGCCTTAGGATGGTTAGTGGCCCCATAAACCTGGAGCCAGCACACCGGCCTCTCCCGCTGGGCTCCTGTGCTCCTGCAGGGCCCTTTCACCCACAAGAGTTCATTTCTCAACCGTAGAAGTGCTGTCTGCTGGTGAACGATGCAGAGGGGTGGTTACTGAAGCAGCGGCTGGTTTCTGCAAGGTCCAGTGTCTAACTGGGGTAATTGTTGGTTATTAGAGTCCTCATGGGTTCTATTTCTATATTTATATATCTTGCAGCGTCATTTGTGCTTCTTGTCCTTAAACTGTGGTGAACGAGAATTTTCGGAGAGGAGGTACGAGTGGGCTCCTCCCTGCCTTTGCCTTTCTTCCTTCTTTAATGGCTGCAAGCATTAGTGTTTAAATAAAACCAACCAATAGGAATGAGTACGTACTTCTGCATTACCAATGTGACAGATGATTGTCATGGGCACAAACCCGTAGGTAGAAAATCTATAAAACATCTCAAAGCCCCTCTGGTCAAGTTGTATGGAAGAATACCAGTAACTCGGGAGAAAACCAAGCAGGGTATATGGGTGGATTTCTCAGGTCCCGCAGACAAGGCATTTGTAACACATGACACTGAAACCCTAAATTACAGAGATACCAGGGCTGGGCTGGGAGGGAGATCTTCGGTTTTCTCTGCTTACCAAGTCTGTAAAATTGGGATCATCCTGTACTTAGCCCAGTCATGGAGAAGTAGAACACAAATCCTGATTCTTACAAAAAGCAGAAAGGGGGCGACTTGGGAATCCAACAAGGGAGATTTCCAGGTCCCGTCCTGTAGGTGTGGGGTTGAGGCTGGAAGTTTCCTCCATCCCACCAAGAACCTTTGGGCCAACAAAACCCATCCAGTCTCAGTCCCCCACGGGCCCATCAGGGTCAGCCGTGAACACTCAGCAGCATCCACATGGGGAGGACTTTCTTACCTGCCTGCCACATTTACCTGTGTTCGTGCTTATTCTCCACCCAGACCCGCTTACAAGAGGAATCTAACAAACAAGATAAACTAACGAGCAAAATAGAACCAGAGGCATGGAATTGTGGATCAGACTGACAGCTGTAAGAGGAGAGGAGTGAGGTAGGGGCTGTTTAAAAGAAGGTGAAAGGATTAGTCAAAGAACATACGCAGGACCCAGGGACATGGACAACAGTGTGGGGACTGACTGTGGAAGTGGGGGTGGGCTGAGCAGATGGGAGCAAAGGGAGAAACATTGGGACAACTGGAATAGCATAGACAATAAGACATTGAATAAATAATCAAATGACACCACAAAGCTTATAACAAGAACTGTGTTCTCTGCCCCAGCCCTCCCCATCCCCTGCCCAGGTGCAACCGCTTGTAAACTGCTTGAGCTGTTTTTCTGTATTGCCACCCTGTTTTCAAATAATGCGTTCAAACTGTTCGTTCTTACCAATTTCACACATTGCCCGTTAACTTCTTTTTCAGGTAGACGAAGGTTGTTTTCTTACGTTCACCCTTTCTCCACCTCTTCCTCCTCACCCCCATGCGGTCTGTTCTTTTCATTCTGCCCCCTGCCCCCAATTTTTTATGTTGAGAGTACGTGTATTAAAGCAAGGGACAAGTGAGACAAGGAAGGGCTTAGGTTAGAGGACGCCTAGATGGGGCTGCTTTGGCTCACTGGAGAGTCAGAAAAGGGGGGCTGGGCTGGGAGGCAGGTTCAGGGGGTCAGCCTGGAGCAAGCTGCTGCTGCCCTTCTCTCCCCTGGGTGCTAGTCTCATGGGGGCCCTGGAGTTTAGGAGATGCACGCCTGGGAGGTAAGAAGGGTGTGGGCGTGCCCCCGAGAGGGAGAGCGTGCTGTCCCCCCGCCCCTGACGTTTCTGTACAGTTTTACCCCAGCTTTGGGTCACTGCTCAGTGCTTATATTAGTTACGACTGTAAATATTTTCTCTGCTCACCCAGAATAATACCAGGGTTAGGTTTTCTTTTTCATCTGACCTTTTTATTCTTAGATGTAGTAGCTCACTTTTTTTCTTTTTCCTTGTTTTCTATGTTCCGTGTCTTCATCAGATGTGTTATACAACAGTCCGTTTTATTTATCTAGATGATGTATCAATTCCTTTGATGTTTTGTTTGCTTATTATTAAAGACTTCCCTTCTGGAGCTTTCCACCCTCCCACTCCAGTGTGGACTGGCTGCCTTCTGGGTCTGTGGGTGGAACGGCTGTTATTTCAGGACGTGCCTTTTCTGCTTTCCTTTGTTTTGCCCTCTGTTTCTGCTCTCATGTCTCCGGGTTTACTCTCTCATTTTGCTAGAGCCCATTTTTCAGTGGCTTTTCTGAGAAGGGTCATGTAGCAGGTAAATTTTTTGAGGCCAATTATTTGAAATTTTCTTTATTTTCTTTTCATTTATCTATTAGCAGCCTGGCTGGGTATAGAATTTGAATTGAAATCTTTTTTTTCCTGTAAGTTGTAGGCATTGCTTTTTTTTCTTTAAAGATCTATGTCATTCTTATCCTTTTTGTGACTTTATTTGCTTCATATGTATGCTTAGTACTTAATGGGTTAAACCTCCTGAACTGATCTTCTAAATTTCTTCTTTTCTCCTATTTTCCATCTGTCTTTATTTTTTTTTCCTAATTTTTGAGGTACTGAGTTTTAGAAAGTAAATGAAAATACTGTCCTTTCCCCATTCCACATCTGCTCTCTCTAAAGAGCCGTGACAACCCTCTCCACATCCTGTGCTACCCCAAGGGCAGGGAGCTCCTTGGACAAAGCATACCCCGAGCACACAGTCTAGTTTTAATCTCTCCTGCTCACATCTTTGCATTCCCTCCTTCAAACCCAAACTCCTGGTAAGGGTGTTCTCAGTTGAGGAACTCCCTGTTCCCACTTAATTCCCTGTATCGTTGGTTTAAAACACCCTCGCACAGCATACATCATCATTCAGGAAACCCACTTAGCCACACCAGCTCACTACTTCCTCTTCTGCCCCATAGGCATCTGTCTCAGTAGCAGTTCAGCATCCAGGAAGTGTCTCTGCCTTCTATATATGGCTCAGTTAAAAAAGCATTAAAAAAACTATATCTAAGCTGCTTCTGCGTATGGATTAGGTTTGCAGTTTTATAGCAGAGAATTAGCTCTAGTTCAAGGTCGCTATCCATTGTAAGTCCTCAGTAATTATTTGTCAGATGAAAGAGAAGATAACTTACAAAGAAAATATTTATTTCATTACTCAGCCACCTGAGCTCCAAGTAAAGTGTAGTTCCCTCACCTGTCTAGTCTGAGTGGCCTTGGATCATGGTTGAGTGCTGCTTGAAGGGAATTGAGCGATGACTTGATGCCGAAGTCAAGCCTGTATGTCTTGCCCTTTGGCGCAGTCCTGCCCTTTTAAAATTAACCTGGGCCCTGGCATCACCCCAGCTGATTTATAGGTACCCTGGTACCTAATAGAACTCAGTAACTCTTTGTTTAGTGAGTTATAGGCGAGACCTCCTTCTGTTTCACGAAGGCCGTCTGATACTGTAATAGTTTTCACTGGACATGCCGAGTGTTTGGTTAGTCTGAAGATCTAGTTTTTTTTAAAACAGCTTTGGTGACGTGCAACATACCATAAATTTTACCCGTCTCAAGTGTACGATTCAATGGTTTTGAGTATGTTGTCGGAGTTGTGCCGCCATCCCAACAATCTAATCTTAGAGCGTGTCCGTCACCCTGAGTGGAACTCTGTGTCTCTTGGCAGCCACTCCCCATCCTTCCCCCCACTTGGCAACCACCAGTCTACCCTCCGTCTCTATAGATTTCCCTCTTCTGGGTATTTTATGTAAATGGAATCACACAATATGTGGGCTTTTGTGTCTGGATTCTTTCACTTTAAGCAGTGTTTTCAAGGCTCATCCATGTTGCAGAATGTATCAATACTGCATTCCTTTTATTGCTGAAAATGGTTCACGTTGTGGGTGTACCACATCTTATTTATTCACCTGTTCAAGGGCATCTAGGCTGCTTCTGGGTCAGCAGAAATGACGGGATATTTCTCTCCATCTCATTGGTGAGTGAGTGCACTGTGCCTTGAAAGGTTTGGGATATTGGTGACTTAAATTGTACCTATAAGAATTGATGTCTTGACTCTGACCTGAAGAAATTTTTTTTATTTAATATTTTAGAGGAAGGGAGGGAGAGAGGGAGAGAAATGTCGATGCACCAAAGTAACAGCGATCGGTTGCTTTTTGCACACCCCCAGCTGGGGACCTGACCTGCAATCCAGGCAGGTGCCCTGATTGGAAATCGAGCCAGCGGCCCTTCAGCTCGCAGGCCGGTGCTCAGTGCATTGAGCCACACCAGCCAGGGCTCCGACCTGGGATTCTGTCACTGGCACCGTTGGGTAGGGAACCAGTTTGGTTGTACCAGGTGTAGTGCCAGGTGAAGATGCCTGGAGCTGTAGAAAGAGTCCGGACGTACTGTGTCACAGAGTTGCCAGGGTTTGCTAATGGACTGGACATAGATGTGAGAGGGTGGATCAAGCTTGACCACAGGTGTTAGGCCTGAAAAACTGAAAGAAAGAGTTGGCACTGACTGAGACAGGAAAGACAGTAGTGAGGCCCTGTTTGGGGCGGAGATGGGAAAGGTCAGGGTCTCAGTCCTACGTGTGTCACCTTGAAGATGCTGGTGCGTCGGTGGCAGTGTTGCGTGTGAGCCAGCCTCTCTTGCCACCCATCCCTTTCTCACTTCCCTTCTAGTGCTGGAGGTATTTTAAAGGGCAGAAGTAGATGAGTACGTATGCGTTCTAGAAAGGCAGCCCCTGAGGTTCTTGTGTTAGTGGTAGCTAGTTTCAGGACACTAATGAGAGACCTAGGCTTTTCAAACCTAGGTCACAGAACAGGAGCATAGCCATCAAAATGCCCCCGGGTCACAGGATAAGATATGCCGTCATGGCTGATGGCTGCCAGGGACAGGGGTCAGGAAGGTTTGGGGTAGAAAAGGTGAAGGGATTGAGAGGTACAAACTGGCAGTTACGAAATAGTCACAGGGATGTAAAGTACAGCATAAGGAATATAGTCAGTAATATTCTAACAGTTTTGCATGGTGCCGGGTGGGGGTACTGGCAGTACCGGGGGAAACACTGTAAAGTGTATGACTGTCTACCCACTGTGCTGTACGCCTGAACCTGATAGAAAGTAGTACTGAGTGTCAACTGTAATTGAAAAATAAAAAATAAAGCCACAAAGAGAGATTACTACAAACCTTAGAATGACTAACTAAAATTGAAAAGACTAACCATACCAAGTATTATTAAGGCCATGGAAGAACTTGAACTCTCATGCACTGCTAATGAGAATGTAGACTAGTACAACTAGTTTTGAAAATGGTTGGCCAGTTTTTACAAGTTAAGCACACACCTGCAGTGTGGTATAGCCACATCACTTTGCATCCCACACACAGCTATTTACCGAGGAGAAGCGAATGCCTGTACAAAGACTAACTCACGGTTATTCATAGCAGCTTTATTTGTATTAGTCTGAAAGTGGACACAAGCCAAATGTTTATCAGCAGAAGAGTGGAACCCTGACTGGTGTGGTGTCTTGTAAACTGAAAGGTCGCTGGTTCAATTCCCGGTCAACACACATGACTGGGTTGCAGGCCAGGTCCCTGGTTGGAAGCATGTGAGGAAACCTATCAATGTTTCCAGTTCTTTCTCCCTCCATTCCCCTCTGTCTGTCTGTCAATAAATAAATAAATAAATAAATTACAAACATACTTTTTTTAAAAAAACGGACGAGTAGGAAAACAAATTGGGGCATATCCATATAGTGGAATACAACTCAGCCATAAAAAGAATTAAGCACGAATACACATAACAACTTAGGTGAGTCTCAGAATAATTATGCTGAGTAAAAGAAAGTAGACAGTCCATACTGTATGATACTGCCTACCCAAAATTCCAGAAAATGCAAACCAGTCTGCAGTGACAGAACACATCGGTGGCTGCCTAGGGGTGGAGGGTCAGGGAAGGGCAAGGTAAAGGTTACCAAGGGGTCCTCAGTAGTTGTTAAGTGCAAAGTTCTCCTGAGGCCAGCATGTTGGAGACGCTCTGCCCTGGAGAATCAGATGACCCTTAGGTAAGCTGATTGGACCACGTTAGGTCTTATTCTACAGGAGGAGCAGGAGCTGAGGGAACTGACTGTATGTTTTAGGAAGTAGCTGTGGCAGCATTTTAGGGGGAAGTTTAGGCTGGGGAGGTGGACATTACATTTGGCCTTGACTGAGGGGTGAGGTAATAGGAGGCAGACTTGAGAGGATGTGTTTCGAGCCAGAGAGAGTGGGGAAACCTGCCTGGTATTTGAAGGGGGGTGGGGTGGGCAGGGGTCATTGTCTGAAATGGGGAATCCTGGAGGAGAGCAGGTTTGGGGCAGGAAGGTGGGAGTGGACTTTTTTCCTCTTAAGAACCTGTTTTATTGAGAAGCTTTTCATTTTAATAAAGTCTAATCTATTTTTTTCTTTTAAAAAATGTATTCTTCCCATCTCTCGTGTTAACTATACTTTTTTAAAGGTCCTATTTTATTTATTTTAGACTCTTCCCTCCCTTCTTCTCCAGATATCATTGACCCTGCGATCCTGCGCCCAGGCCGCCTGGACAAAACCCTCTTTGTGGGGTTGCCACCCCCAGCAGATCGCCTGGCCATCTTGAAAACCATCACGAAAGTGAGTGAGGGAGGTGGTGTGTGTGTGCGTCCGCTTCTCCCACCTTCAGTACAGACAAGTAGTGATTTCGGCTCCTAATCACCTTCTTTTCTGTGACTGTTTTAACTATTTGCCCAGCCTCTGTCTCCCGAAGGAGAAGATGAACTGTTTTCGATAACTGAAGAGACTTTTCATTCTTTTCTGTTCGCTTAACATGAAAGAGACACTGACATTTTTGAGCTATCACTCTGATCACATTTTCTGTTCTTGTAGATCTTTGTTCCTTTAGAGGAATTGTTCTCGGGGCATGTTTGAAATGGAGTGGAAATATGCAGTGGTGACAAGTAAATAGACAGAGGCTCATTACAAATACCCAGAGCAAAACAGTTCAGAGACCACACTGCTGACTTGGGTCCCCCATGGTGGTCACATACCAGCTTGCAAGGCGGCTGTACCAAACTGACTTCACCGTTTTGTCAAAACAAGCAGCAGCACATACAAAGAAGAAAGCAAATCACCCCAAATTCTACTGCTGTAAAATAGTTTGCGTTAACATTTAGTGCAGGCATCCTTCCAACATCTCTGTGCAGCCTGGGTGGCGGATGGCTGGTGATGGCGTGAATGGGCAGGAGGGGGAATAAAGCCAACACGTTATTTAAGTTGGAAACTTAAAAAAAAAACTAAGGGAATTATTAAAGTTCCAATTCGTGTTTCTTTTCCAAAAGAGATACTATTTCTAAAGTGTCACATTTTATAAAATATTAGTAAAAAATAAAGATGTTATATTTTCTAAAGTTATACCTTCTGCCTACATATGTTTTTGTAAGTTGGCCAAAAGTGATTTAAAAAAATGGCATTTTTAATGTTTAACCTTTTTGTTGCAAAGTTTGCTGCCTTTTTCTTCAATTCCCTAGATTGTTTTATGTACAGTTTCCTGTTTTTTCCAGTGAATACCTAAAATACTATGAGGAAAGTGGAATAAAGTCTCTTTGGTCTTGGTCTCAAAAGTCTGAAAAGAATAGTGAGTCAGAGCAACCTGTCAGCATCTTTGGGACTGTGAAGTTTCTTGTAGGTTCTGTTTGGTGTTGCTGGAAACGATGTGGTCGCAGGAGGCTTACCCTGTAAATGTCATTACAACTCACCCTTGTCTCAGAAGGCCGGGAAGATCATTCGATGTCTGCAAGTGCTTTGAGATGGTATTACAGTGTTTAAAGTAGTGATAAAAATCCCACTTAAATTAACTTAAATGTACCATTTTAACCATTTCTAAGTGTCTAGTTCCTTGGCGTTAGTATATTCATGTTGTGCAGCCATCACTGCTGTTCTCTCCAGAATTCTGTTCATTCTGTACCATGAAAATCGGGCTCCGTTAGCCCTGACCGGTGTGGCTCAGTTGGTTGGGTGTCATCCTACAAAGTGAAAGGTCGCCAGTTCGATTCCTGTTCAGGGCACATGCCTGGGTTACAGGTTCAGTCCCTGGTCCGGGCGCATAGGAGCAGCAACCAATCAATTAATTTAGATACCGAGAAGTGTGAAAGAATTACCTGTAGGCAGGCATCTGTGGGTTTATTTCTCGTGGTTGAATTTTGATTAAAACAGGGCATTAGAAAGCTTGAGGTAAAACTGTGTAGCAGCTCATGCACTAGAGCAAGGGAACATCCATGTGCAGTGTGACAGTCAAGGTATGTCGATAGTTTCTGGTGAACATTAAAGGGTCTGACAAGGGCTCTGGTCGAAGGAGGCAGCCTCTGCTCGCTAACCCCCACCTCCTGCTCAGGCTGGCTTGAGAACTCCAGGAGGCTGTATTACCAGGCTTTCCGGGCCTCAGGCGTAGCTTGGAAAGCCCAGATGTTTCCATACTGCATCATAATGAGTCCCTGTTACTTGTTCACCATCACTATTTTATTTTATTTTTTTAAAGGTTTTATTTGTTTACTTATAGAGAGCAGGGAAAGGAGGGAGAGATAGAAACGTCAATGTGTGAGAGACACATCAGTCAGCCTGCAACCACGAGCCTCTGGTTCACAGGCCGCCACTCAGTCCACTGAGCCTCACCAGCCAGGGCCGTTCACCGTCACTATGTAAACAAGACTTCCCCCCCCCTTTCCTTCCCGAATACAGCACAAGGTTCCGCCTAACCACCTAGAGACCAGATACTGGGGTTTTTATTACCAACTTAAATACTAAAGATTTAGAAACTTCCCCAAAGGTCCGCAGGCTTGAACTGTAGAACGCAGGTTTTCTAATTCTTGGTCCAATGTTATTTTCACTTTGTAGGCCTTTTTATTGAAGTATAATACATGTAAAAAAGTAGACATATCATTAAATGTCCAACTCCATGTTTAACCTCCGGATAAAGAAAGAGAACGTTACCAATTACACTCAGTGACAGGAAGGAGAATGGTGGTTGCCAGGGAGGGGCTGGGGCAGGAGGGAACAGGTGGGTTAGTGATACAGGCACACAAAATCCCACTTTGGGAAGATGAAAAAAGTTCCAGAGGTGGATGGTTGCACATAGTATGAATATACTTAATGCCACTCAGTTATACACCTAAAAGTGCTTAAAATGATCAATTTTGTTAAGCAAATAATCCCACAATAAAATAGAGAACAATAACAGAGACACAGATACTGCCCCTCCTGTCTCCTTCCAGCCACTGCCCACCACACCCCACTCTACTCCAGGCTAACTGACTAAATTGAAAACGTTTACATTAAAGGAACCTTAGGGATCATGCAGCCTGGCCCTCTAGTTTTACACACCACAGGAAGGAAAAAGGGAAAAGCCGGATGACTTTTTGCCTAAGGTCACACAGAGTGTTTTTCCCATGGTTATTTCCCAGGTCAAAGTGGATTGAGTGAGAAACACAACGTTCTTGAATGTTTGTTAGATGAGCATTTGCCGTTTATCAAATAATAGCAGCCAGCAGATGTACAGTTTATGAAATTCTTAAATGTGCCCAGCTGGCAGGAAAGGAGAGGGCGCCTGCTGAGCGTGGGCCAACAGGCAGGTGACTACACGAAGCGCTGGCTCCAAACCGCGTCCTGCTGGGAGCGCTGCTGTGCTGATATTTACAATACTCCCGTGAGGCTCCCCAGTACACCTTTATTCACTTTTTTCTGTGCTGCTGCTTAAACTCTTTTCTAATGTAATAATTGCTACGAAGACTATATATATGTCAGTTATGAATCAGAATAGTAAAGCAAATACGAACCTGTCATCTTAACTATGTCATACATTTTTAAATCACTAAAAACTTTTATTTGCCTCAGAGAGATACTAAGAATGACATTAAGCACATACCATATGTATGCACGATACTATGTTAGGTGTTGTGGGAATTCTCAGACTATTCTGATCTTGTCCTTTCTAGCATCTCTTGGTATTAGCTAAAGGGGAATTGGCGCCAAAGTCAGAATTACGTTTTAGGTGAAGGGTTAGGAAAGAACACATTGACCAGAGGGCTTTTGGCTTTTATTGTAGAGCAGTTTCCTGCTCATTCTGTGCTGGCCAGTTTCAATATTATTTCTCCCTCCCTAGCCAGCCAAAAACTAAGCAACACGCACATCCAGACTCAGTACTGCCCAAGTCTTTGTCACATTTAATCAGCAAAGGAAATGTGTTTCTTCACCTTTGGGAAGATTGAGGCGGTGGTTTTGTCCTTGGTGGTGGTTTGTTTTTGCTGCAACTGCAGGCACATTCTTTGGACTTTATAAGCATAAATTGCCTTTAGCTTGCCCAGGTTTGGAGCCTGCTTCTTAACCTCATTTCTCAAACTTGAAATTTGTAAAGTTCTTAACAACACTGCTCTGGGAGCCAGTTATATTCATGTAGTCAAGTAGGCAGCACTGTTTATTAAGACCCTATTAGGTGGAAGAGAATTGGTCTTTAAAGCCTCAGTGAAAAATCGTTTTTTCTCTCTCATTTAGAATGGCACCAAACCCCCACTGGACGCAGATGTGCTTCTGGAAGCGATTGCTGGGGACCATCGCTGCGAAGGCTACTCGTAAGGGTCTCAGGCTCCAGTTCCTTAACTCCCTGAGGCTCAGTTTCCGAGTGTGGAGTGAGGGGGAGTGGCGGTGTCGGGGGAGGGGGCTGAGTTAGGTGTCCTGTGGAGCACCGCTGCAGGCTCTGGCCCTTTCTCAGGGTGGGGCAGCTACGCACGTGGTGGCTCCGAGGAAGGGGGGGTCCTCTCCTGTTGGCTCGTGTTCCCCAGCTACCTTGACCACCTCTGCTGCCCTGCACACACTGTCTGTCTGTCCTTCCAGCATAGGCGTGACTGGTTGCCCGGTTACCCAGGTGCTTCAGCATTTACAAGAGGGTCATCCACAAGTGTCTCATTGTCCAAGGCTCAGGATTCATTTTCACAGCACACCTACCCGTGATCATCCACGCAGCCTACAGTAAAAGCAGGACAAAAACGTTTCTGCCTTCAGAGCTCATATTTTTGTAGTTTCTGTTGCTTTCCTCATATGTTTTTAATGAAGTTTGTTAACTTTCCCTGTTTCTGTGTACAGAGAAAAAAGAAACCCAAGTTTAACAGAGGAAGACATCTCCTCTGGCTTGTTTGAACAGCTCTGTTGATTGTCCACAATATACTTGAGGTTCATGCTGTTCCTGAAGGGCAAAGCCAAACAAAGGGCGTCCTCAGGCCAAGTGCAGCGAGGCCTTCAGGGCCTGTTACTCAGCAGTGTGAATGCACCTCCAAATAGCACGTGTACCGGCGGCACCGCTGGTACTTGGTAGTCTGCAGTCCTGGTTGAGGACTTGGCATAACCATCTCTTTAACAGTGTGGTTTCCCTGGAAGCCACGCTGATCATTTCTAGGGGTGTGGTTTGTCTCCAGTTTTTCATGTACAGACACCTGGGGCTCTGAGTCCCAATCTTTGATCAGCCGCTCCAGCAGGCCCAGGAGAGATGCTACGCTCCAGGCCGGAAGCTGGCTCATTTAAGAAGCAGTGAAGGGGAAGTGGTCAGTTCCAGGCAGGGGTGGGGGGGCAGATGTAAAAGCTCCTCCTTCCCTTTAAGGAGGATATATTTCTCCCCTAGTTGGGAATTGAATCCACACCAGTCTGTCATTAAATGAACTTAGTACTAAGGAGACTTAAGTGAGTAGTTTACAGCTTTCTGTGCTAAAGTCTGAAAAGATTTTCTGTGAGTAAGATTTTCTGTTATACGTACAATGTTAATGTAAATGTATCCACATGGACATGCTCTTTGGATGTACATTTACATTGCTGAGTTTACCCTGAGCTAAATCTTTTGGCTTATATCATGTGGAGTGTTCGTGTTTAAAGGGTTAGAGTTGAAGGTGAAGGGTGGACGTTTTGGGTTTTAATGTCACTGTCTTCATGGTTTGAGAGACACTACGGGACTGCCTGTCAGTGGTGTCCCTGCGCCAGTGTTAGAGTTGAAAGTACGGAAGGGAAGGACTAGCCCAGCACGTACGAGATTATTAAGTGATGTTATAACCCTGATATTTACAACAGAAGCATTAGATTCAGTTAATAATTTAAACTCTGTGTCTTTAATTTTATGTGTCATGTGGATCATCACCATTGTGTGTTAAATTGGGCTGATGTTCGGAAATAAGGTTTTTGTCCCAAATTCAAACTCTTTCTCAAAGAATCTCCAAGAACTTGATGGTGTAATGTGATGAAACGCCCGTCAGCACCAGTGTCGTTCATCGATTCATTGAACTCAAGAGTCGTGTGGGCTCGATGCATTATTACACAGGATCGTTAAATGGAGGCTTGTTAGTTCTTGTCCTATTTCAAGTAACTAGGATGAGTCCCCTTACTTGAGCTTGAATCAAGTGCATCAAAGACTTGTCAGCCTTCGTGTTTTCCCTCTTTGAACACAGATCCATAAATGACTTTTATAGAACTTGGTTTAGACCTTAGGTGACATAGGAATGGGCCATCAGCATTTTAGCACAGGCTGCATGGACGAAAATTCACAGTGAAGAGTCTGTCAGTCTCGAATCAGTTTCTCCCACCTTTATTGGTCAGTTTCTTTTCTGATTGTTCAATATGTGACGTAAAAGAAAATTGCTCTCAGACTTCTTTCAAGTCTAAACAGTACCTAAGAATAAATAAGAACCCTTCTTTTATTGCAGGGGCGCGGATCTCTCTGCTTTGGTGCGGGAAGCTTCTCTGTGTGCCCTGAGACAGGAAATGGCAAGACAGAAAAGTGGAAATGAAAGAGGTATGATTCTCTTCAGAATCTCTCAGTTCCAATCAGTTACCACTCTGGGTATCTAAAACCACTTTTGACCTAACATATGACCATTTTCTCACGTCTGTTATTTATGATATTAAAGCTGATATTTTCTAATGAGATCTTTAGAAACGTTTCAGAATATAGTATACCTCTATGGCTGACAGTTATAATTATAGCAAAGTTATTTGGTACCTTTCTAACAAAAAGTATTAGATCTTTCCTTATCATATTCAAATGCTTGGACTTAGGCAAGTGGGTCCATTCACTGACTTCATCATGAGTTTGGTCTGTTTATCAGTCTTGGGAAACCTTTTCATTCTTTTGCTAAAGTAATATCTACTTTCACAGCCTAAATTGGACTGCTTAGAAAACACACACACAAGGAGAAATGAATATTGAAATAACCTACCATATAGGTAGACTTTCACTTCGAAATACAAAATCGATATGTGCTATTATGTGACTATTTGGGGCCATCTCAACAGCTTTGCAACATTCTTCACATTTGACAGTGTCTTCATATGATTTGTGTGTAGCCAAAAAGGATTCCAACCAGGTCTTCTACAGAAACAGCTTCTGCTTGGTTCCTGTGACAATGAATTGTTTGATCAATTGCAATTTACGGCTATTCTTTACAGTACTTGTAGAATTCCTAATTCAAAAGACCTGCCTTTTCCTCTAAATCTGTACTTTCATTTAAAGTTCAAGTCTGTACTGAGCTCCTTTTGTTCAGCACATTTCCAAAAGATACCTTATTTTATTTGTGCTGATTTTTTTTCTTTTCCCTTTTGTCATTGTCCTCCAAGAATTTAGAGCAACATTTTGCTTACAGCACAGCTGCACGTGTGTAGTAGCTCGGATTTGTCAGCACACGTCTTAATCACGAAGGCTCCGAGTTTTCTTTCTTGTTCAGTTTTAAGATTCAGTTACCGGAACTTCTTTTATTATAACCTATTTTAAATTCCTTTTGGAAGTAAGTGAGATATAATTAGCAAAATTAGAATATCTTGTAAAAAACATGGTTTGTGGTTTAGTACGCTGCCCTCTCTGGGAATGTGTTCAGTAACCAGAGATGAGCAAGTCGTGTAGCTGTGCGTGTGTTGGCTGCTACTAGTGAGTCTGTTCGGACGTTATCTGTAAACGCGTAGAACAGGTCCTGCCATCACTGCTTTGCTGCAGGTGGCGTTTCCAGTTGTCTGTCCTTGGGGACTTTACATGTGCTCAGCCTAGATTATGTTTCAGTTATCTGAACTTCTTTTATTGTGATCTATTTTAAATTCCTCTTGGAAGTAGGCAGGATATAATTAGCCCAGTAATTTTCAACCAGTGCACTGCAGGAATTTTTAAAACATGCAATACCTGATTACTTAGTCAGGGGCACTGACCTCTCTCCCCTCAGACTGTCAGATAAAACAGTGACAGCAGCCAGCACAACAGTGGCCGTCCGGTGTGAATGCTCTGTCTTGAACCATGAATATACAGGTCATATAATAGAGTTGCATATTACCGGTCACATGGCATAAACTTGCATCTGATTGGTTAATTCTTGGTACCAGAAATCCCTCTATACAAGTGTAGGCACCTGATTTTTTTTTTAAGACACTTCAGAGCAAGAAGGGTAGGTAATTTCTATTATTTATTTATTTATTGGTAAAGCAGTCAAAATTATACCATTTTTTGTTAGATCGGCAAAAAACGTAATACATTTTTTTGGTGTGCAGCAGATTTTTAGTAATTAGTTTATGTGTGTCATGAGATAAAAGAGGTTGCAAATCGCTACATTAGCATCTTACTGAGACTTAAACACCATTTGCTTCCATTCAATGTGTTCAGCTACACATGTTATTTTGCTTTTAGGTAAATATTCTGTCCCTGTATCTGTGTAGAAAGTTTACTGTTTTGAATATAAATTATCATGTAAGTTGTTATGTTGATATTGTAAGCCAAGCCCTACTTACATTTAGTCGTTTGACTGCTAATACTTGAGTAATGGCATAACCTCATAAAGAATTAGAACCCCTTTCTAATCGAATGTTGTGATATTATCTACGTATTATACGAGGTGAGGCAAAAGGAGGTTTACAGTTTATATGGGAAAATAATGATAAATAATACAAAAAATAAACTCCCATACTCCCAACTGTAAACCTACTTTTGCCCACCGTGTATATTATACTATTGTAATTCCACAGCATCTGATCGTGTGTCTGCACTCTTAAATGCTGTGGAATTCTACTTTCTGTTCCCAGTTAAATATATTTGAATTATCTTAAAAGAGAACAATGTTGGTTCTTCATAAACATCGTTATTAAGGTACACAGTACGCACAGGGCCTGTAAAGGGTTATCTGTGTAAGAGTGGTAGGTCTCTTTGGGTGGTACTGCGTTAAACTCTGGTGAGCAGAGGGTGGGGCACATGGGGTGCCGGTCAAAGGGCACAGACTCCTTGCAGCGAGATGGATGGGTTACAGGGTGTAACCTTCTGCACCATGAATGCAGTTAGCAGCACTGTGTTACGGACTGGCAAGTTGTTAGGAAAGAAGGTCTTAGCAGTTATCACCACCACGCGGAAATAAAGGTGATCGTGAGCGGGGACGGAGGTGTTAACTGACCTTCTTAGGCTCATCATTTTGCAGTGTGTGCCTGTATCGTGTGGTCACGCTGCTTCCCTTAAACTTTCACGTGCCCACAATATCTCAGCAAAGCTGGGAGCTAATAAACAAGTAGAACACATGGACTGTTTTTTAAAGGAATAGGAATCTCTCTCTAATTAAAGACAAAGTACTTTTTATTTTTTAAAAAAGATTTTATTTATTTATATTTAGAGAGAGGGGAAGGGAAGGAGAAAGAGAGGGAGAGAGACATCAGTGTGCGGTGCCTTGCCAGTGCCCCCCACCGGGGACCTGTCCCACAACCCAGGCATGTGTCCTG
The DNA here is from genome assembly GCF_022682495.2 of Desmodus rotundus. Classification (NCBI taxonomy): domain Eukaryota; kingdom Metazoa; phylum Chordata; class Mammalia; order Chiroptera; family Phyllostomidae; genus Desmodus; species Desmodus rotundus. The sequence continues at coordinate 10,729,951 of NC_071396.1, read as the reverse complement.
ACTGGGAATTGAACCAGTGGCCCTCTGGTTCACAGGCCTGCGCTCACTCCACTGAGCTACACCAGCCGGGGCCAAAGTACTTTTATATGTAATTTGTCCCAAAATAAACTTTTGACTGCTGGTGGGAGAGGATAGCACTAAAATGTATGACATAAAACTTAGGCATTTCTGTAAAATTAAATATGCTCATAAATATATAATTTAAATTAAAAGGAAAAAGGCTCTAAAAAATTGATGAACAGACTATATTTGGTTCAGAACAATATTCACTGTTCTGAAAAAGACTAGAACCAATGTCATCACTGATTTCCTCATTGTTCTTTTTTTTATATATATATCTTTAAGATTCTATTTATTTTTAGAGAGGAAGGGAGGGAAAAACGGAGAGAGGGAAACACCGATGTGCAAGAGAAATTTTGATTGGTTGCCTCTCTCACACCTCCCACCCGGGGACCTGGCCCACAACCCAGGCGTGTGCCCCGACAAGGAATTGAACTGTAGATCCTTTGGTTTGTGGGAGGGTGCCCAACCCACTGAGCCTCACCAGTGAGGACCTCGGTGTTCTTCTTGAATTCTTGGAAGCCTCTCGAAAAAAACTAGGTTAGAATCACAAGTAGCTAGCATGCTATACCCAGATGTGTATTTTTGTGCATTTGTTCCACAGGTGAACTCAAGATTAGTCAGAAGCATTTTGAAGAAGCTTTCAGGAAAGTAAAATCATCTATATCAAAAAAGGTAAGAAATGCTCTTAAATGTAGAGAGGAAAGAGGCTAGAATTTGGACAGTAGACAGGAATTCATGAAGATAAGCGAAGTGACCGCCTCTGTGAGCGCCCTTGAGAGATTTGATTGGCGTCTGTCTTAGAGACTGGAGCGCAGACAGCGACGTCCTGTGTGTGCTGTTACGGTCTCAGGGTTTTACTGAGCCTCATCCACGAACTGTTGGACTTGCTGCGCCCTCTTTCACGAATAGCTTCTTGTCTTCTTGGAGCTAGACTGTGCACACTAAGCACCAGGGACTCACCCATAAGTTTCAGGAAAGTAAAAGTATCTTCATCATAAAGTCAGAAAAAGGTTAAAAAATCCCTGTGACTTTTTCTCGTGTAAAATGCCGGATCTTTCTTGTTGTTGCTTACGTTGTTAATATGTTGTTGGCAATGAGTTAAAATGGTTACTGTGCAGTGAAGTCAGGCAGCATTTGGATACCCTTCATTTCCAGGCTCATGGAACTGGCACCCATCTGAGCCATGAGACCCTGTCCCCGGACGCCACTGCCATTTCCTGTAAATCGTTAGCCCTTCGTCTCCCAGGCTCAGTCATTCTCATCACGATGCCTGACTGAAAACCGGAAGTCAAAGTCCAGACACGGATCTGGAGGCACGCTGTGTCCCGTGCCCCGTGTCCCGTGCCTCCAGTCTCGGCCTCGTGCTCTGAGTTATTAGCTCTATGACCGTCTCTTTGCCGACATAACCAGTTAGGGGTTTGGGCAGGCAGCGGTAGCCTTTAGGCCCATGAGTTGCTTACTCAACTACAGCAGCTTTTACTGATGATAAAAGATATAACTTACCCATTTTTTGGCAGAAACCTCAAAACTTGACCATGCCCTCTTGGCCAGGAAATGAGGAAACAGTTGCTTTCATACGCAGCCAGTGAGGTGTCAATCCATATAGCCCTTTTGATGGATCAAATTAGAATCACAAGACGTTGGCCCAGCAACTCCTTTGCACGATTTTATTCTCAGAGATACACATCAGCATAAAATTATCTGTTGTTTGGAGTATTGTGTATAATAGTTAAAGATTGAAGCTCTGAATGATCATATGATGAATTCTGTTGTAACTATAAAAAGATTGAAGAATATCTCTTAAATATATATATTTTTTAAAAAGCTGGAATCATGTATGATATGCCACCATTTATATTAAAAAGAGGAAAACTGTAATTGAACAACAATAAAAAATTTTTTAAAAATGAATATGGAATCACCAGGTAAAAAGAAAAGGAAAAGATATTACTAGTGCTCAAACGTATATGCAGTGGAAAATCTAAAAGGGTACATTGATGGGGGGGCAGTGTAGGAGAGAGCCTTTTTCCACTTTACAGCTGTTCATAGATTAGAAGTCCAAGACCAAGGTGTCAGCAGGGTTGGTGTCCTCTGAGGCCTCTCTCCTTGCAGATGACTGTCTCTGTGTCTGCACGTGGACACAGACACGTGCTCTGTGAGGGAGCTCTGTGCATGTTGGCGTCTTAATCTCCTCTTATAAAGATGCCGGCCATATTGGATGAGAGCCCACCCTAACGACTTTGGTTTCACTTAATTACCTCTTTAAGACCCTGTCTCCAAGTGTGGTCACTCTGAAGTCCTAGGAACTCAACATATGAATCTGGAGGGACACAGTTCAACCCTCAACAGTGATCAGCTCTCTGCTCTGTCTTCTCCCCACTTCTCAGGATCAAGTGATGTACGCAGCTCTGAGGCAGTCCCTGAGCCAGTGACTCCTGCAGCCGGCCTGGGGGGAGAAGTGAGACCGCACAAGCTCTGAGCTGCCACTTTCAGCTTGACAGATGTGGTCCCTTGTAAGTGTTCTATTCTCAAATTAACAAGGCCAAGTTGGAGCTGAAGATCTCTTCCCGTCTGGTCCGCCTTGTGTGGGAACAGCCTACCTCCTCTTTAAGAAAAAAAGAAATTGAACTGCCAAAATAAAGTAACTGATACCTTTTATAAATAAAGTTTTTATTTTGAAACAATCTCAGCCGTACTATGGACAAGTTGCGATTACAGTAAAAAGCACGTTCTTCCCCTGAGCCATCTGAAGGAAGTTGCCAGCCTTATGGCCCACCACCCCAAACACTTCCTGTGTGTGTCCCTGCACACCCCACCGCCATGGTCAGGAAGGGGGCCGTGACCCTGCCGCCCTCTCACCCTCAGGCTCCGTTCCCATTCCTCCGGCCATCCCAGTAAGGCCTTTCACAACAGAAGTGTCTAGGCCAGATTTAGCTCTGCTATTGGTTGCTGTTTCTTGTTAGTTTCCTTCAAGTCTGGAGCAGCCCCTGTCTTGCCTTTGACACTTGAAGGGTACAGGCCCGCTGCTTGGTAGAACACATCCCTCAGTGTGGATTTGTCTGATGTTTCCTCTCGATGGGACTCAAGCCCTGCATCTTTGGGAGGAGTATCATGAAGAGATGCTGTGTCCTCAGTGTGTCCGATCAGCTGATGAAGGTGGTTCTGCCAAGCTTCTTATACTGTAAGGTTACTTACTTCCATAGGGCGGTACCGGAAACTGTAAACAGTCCATTTCTCCTCCAACTCAGGTGTTCCTGTGTTTTTAATGTGTTACCCATTGCTATCATTATGTGATGTACAAACTGCCCCGGATTTGGTCGCTTTGGGAGCACTTTCACGCTGGTCTCTGGGTACCTTTGATGAGTCCCTGGCCGACACTTGCTGAGGGGTCTGTGCCGTGTCTGATCTCATTCCTCACTCACGGTGCTGCTCGTGGCGTATTCTGGGGCTGGGTAGGTGGGTTTGGTCACCTAGGTTTTTTCCTTCCAAGATTTCTACTCCACCTCACTCTATACAAATTGTTAACAATGCTACTTTGAAGAATGTAATTGATAAATGGAGAAAGGACAAATACACAAAGACCAATCAGATAAATAAAACTCCTTTTCCCCCAAGGCGCTCACAGAAGGATACAGACATCCGAAGGTAGTATGACAAGGCCCAGGGACGGGGCAAGAAGAGAAGGGTGCCTAGGACTGCAGAGGAGGCATCGCCGAAAGAGAAAGCTTACGTGGGTCACGTCCTGGAGACAGGTGATGGCGAGTGAAGGGAAAGTGAAAATGTTCGCCTGGCAAGTTTCCCTAGACAGCACGTGGGCGCTGCGGTCTGCCACACTGGCGGGCAGCCCTTGCCCTGAGAGGGGAGGGGGACAGCAAAGTTTGCTCCCAAGAACTCTTTCTTAGGTGTGGAGGTAAAAAGTCCACGCTGTACTATAGCCGAGGCCATTCTGTCTCCCAAGACCGCAGTAAGTCTTGAGATGGAGAAACTCCAATCCCTTAGCTTCCGTTCCCTCTCTGTCCTCCTCGCCTGCTCTTCCTCCCACAGACCATCACCCAAACTGGAACTTGAAGTCGTCAGCAGTTCTGCTTGTGATCAGTCATGTGTTACTTAGAAATGTTTCTGACGTCTGTCCCTTCCGTTGTCCCAACAGACACTGACCTAGTTCAGGCCATCATCACTCTTCATAAGGTGTACTTGGCCACCTAGTTCATCCGCTGTTCCAACCGCATATGCACTGAAAGCAGGGCTGCCTTTCCAAAATACTGGGCTTACCATCCTTCAACAGATGAAACTCATTAGACTAATTACATGTGGACTTTTGCAATCTGACACCCACCCACCTTTGGCACCCGTCCCTTCCCCTTCCCCTTCCCCACCCACCCTGACTGGGTTTATTACCATTCCTGTGAAGCCTGAAGTTCTAGCCTTTGCTCACAAGGTCCCCACTACCTGGAGTGCCTCCTGCCTGCCACCCAGACACAGGGCCCGCTCCTGGGCTTGAAATAGCGCGTTCTGAGAAGCTGTGCCCAGTCGCTCTGCGTGTGCACTGACGCGGGCCGAGGCTCTCAGGTTAGCTCAGCTGCACTTGTGTACCAGGCTGGGATCCTCCAAGATGGAGCCCCGTGCATTCTGACATCTGTGGCACTTGACACGTAAGAACAAAATACCTTTGTGAATGCACAGCTGAGCCCTCCCATGACACAAAGCACATTTAATGTTGGGGGAGATTTTTTCTTTAAATAGAAGTTTACAAAATTAAGGCTTTCACATTTCATGGTTCACTGAGGCTGAAGAAAAACTAGGTCATTTTTAAAAACCTGCACTAAGAATTTCACTTGCACTTCCTCCCACCCCCATTAAAATGGCCTGTCCAAATGTTACCCAAACCAACACTGCTAGTAACACCGAGTCCTGTTGGGCAACTCTTCCAAATTTTCTGTCTTGGCGCAGGTGATCGTGGCATGGGACAGAGCGATCTTAGTCCTCGTGGAGCATCCCTGGCAGCTCCAGTCTGCCCGCCGTGGTGTGCCGTGTCCAAACTCAACAAACACAGCGTCCTGGCCCCCCTACCTCCTCGAGACCAGGGAGCTGATTAAACAGCGTGGATAACGTCGTCTCATCCATCTCTCCTGGTAAGTCACTAAGGACTGAAATTCAGTTCGGAGGGTAACAAGGGACCTGCGGGCCTGGTGTTGCATTTCCTTGGGTGTTGGCTGACTTGGGTGCTCCCTGAGCAGCCTGTTTATTAGCGGTCCTTGCTGTCTGCTCCACAGTTGTGGCTTTTTTCCCCCTTGTTAGCAAAGGTAGCATCTCAAGTCATTCAAGGGCGAGCACAGTGCTTCAGGCATCATCAAGTCTTGCTCCCTCATCCTCATCGTCTTTAAAGCCACAGTAACAACCCATGCCCAGACTAAGGAAGCAAGCCATCTAGGCATCTCTTCGGTTTTTAAAAAAAATTTGTCATTCCTATTGTTGATATAAATTATATGGTTTGGTCTGATATCCACCTTTTGGGTTAAACTGTTGGAGTAGCCTGAGGCTGGCGCAGTGTCCCCCAGGGACGGAGCTCTGGGGAGATTTGATGCAGGTTTTTGTAGTTTCCACCCCAGGCACCTACCAGACTGGGACTTCTTGGCTCCCTGAAGAGAAACCAGCAAAGCTTGGGAGGTATCTAGTTACCCCAAGAGCCCTTTGGTAGCGATACCTTTCCCCACCTGAGGAGCCCCTGCGTTTGCTCAGAGGAAGCTGTTTCTAAGAGCTTGGCCTACCTGCGGGTTCTCTAGAACAAAAGCTTTAAAGAGGAGATTATATGTATGTATTACAACTGAAATTCTAATTATCTTCTTCTTTTGCACGGATAGGAAAACCTGCTCTCCCACTCTGGCTGACCAGGAGTGTGCCTGGTAAGTGGACAAAGGTTCTTCTCTTCACACTCCAGGAACTTTCATTCCGTGAACTTTCTTCAAATTAATATCGCGGAAAGACACGAGTTTCACAATAACTAAGAGCTTCAGAAGTGGAGATGTGGTTCCGGGAGCTATAGAAATGCTGCTTTGTGGCATATAAGGAAGCCTATTCGGTACATTAAAAAGCCCTACCTGAAAAGGGCATCCAAAGCTAACTGACTCCGCAAACACTCTTGGGCACTTACTTCCCGTGCGCTTTTTTCCTATTGTCTTTTTTATCATCCTCAGCTCTCTAGGAACTTGGATGTGGAACTAATGTTCGGAATCTCTAATCCTTTCTTGCCCAACTCAGTTTGTAGTCCTGCTGAGATTCATTTATTCAAAGTGAACTTATTTGCGCCCACTTTCATTTTACACCTTGCCCAGGTGGCCCAGCTTTGGAGCGTCAGTGCTTCAGCAAAGTGTCAGGCTCAGTCATCCTTGCCCGGTGGCCTGGGGTGGGGAAGGAGAGGAGGGGGGACTTACAAACATGATTCACCAGTACGTCGAAACTGGGTTCTTCGGTTTGTGTTTGGGAAAACTGAGGCTCAGAGAGGTTAAGCAGCTTGGCCTTGGTCACACAACTAAGTGTCATCTGGGAATCCAAACTCAAGACTGTCCACCATAAAGCCTTTTTCATTCCTTCATGTCGTACTGCTTGGGCAGGAAGTGGACTCCTGTGTCACGTCTCTTGGGGAACTACTAAAATGTCCTGCCTCCACTGACTAGTGCAACTTGTAATCAGAAGCTTTAGGAAGTGGTGTGTAGCATTTCTTTCCTCTGAACTCAACCTCCGGGTATCAGAACCCTCTACACAGCAGCCACTCAGTACACTTGGAAGGTGGGAGAAACAGGCATGTCTGGTGAGCCCCTGGAGAGGGAGAGACCTGCCAGGGGGAGGTGCAGAGAGGAGAACTAGCTGCCTCCTGTCCTCGCTGCCTGCTCGGCACCCAGAAACAACTTGTACCGTCCTGCGAGACTAAACCGCTGCTCTGATGGGAGGCAAGACGTGGTGTAGAGGGGACCCGCACAGGAGGTCCTCCGGGAGGGTGGCTTTGCCCCAGACCAGGCTGGCAGTCAGTCCAGGCCTCAGCAGTGACTCAGAAAAAAGACATGTTAAGGGTTATAGTCACATGACAACCGGCCGCCCTCCTACAGTCTTTGAACATGAAGACAGAATGTCCAAGCCTGGCCCACTTATCTCTACTTGACTGCTTCTGTCGGTTCACTGGGGAAGCCCCACCTCGCTCCCCAGAGCTCCTGGGGCCACACGGCTGCTTTTGCAGCCTCCGGCAGCGGGGCTGAGTCTGGAGGCAGCCCACTCCCTCTGACCATGTGTCTGCTGGACAGGCTGCACCCCGTTCCCACTGGCCCTGCCACAGGCCCCAGAGGGGCTCCAGGGAGCCCTCAGGGAACTGAAGCCAGACACCACGCAGTCTGCCTCGGGCACCGTGGGTCTCATGGGGCCCTTGCCCACACAGTGAGGTTTGCACTTGCTGCTCAGCTTCTCAGAACGAAACGATGGATTTTGTAGAGATGCACATAGAGCCAAGACAATGAAAAAGACAGGCAAGGGAGTGGGCCCCTCTGAGGAGCGGTGGGTGGGAGGGGGTGCTGCCCTGGGACCCGCTGTGATGCTTGTTCCTTAACCACTTTACGGAGGCAGGTTGACGCAAAGGCTGCACGTACTTAATGTGTACGGCTCGATGAGGGTGGAGGCAAGTTTTCTTCTGCCCTCTTAGCAAACGTCCGAGTGCAGGGGACCCTTGCACAACGTGGTGTAACCTGGGCAACTCCAGTGTACGTGGGCTTTTCTCAGTGAGTACTGCATATGTATTTTCCTTGCGGTTTTCTTAATAACATCTTTCCTCCAGCTTACTTTACTGTAAGAATACAGTACATAACACATATAACAGACCAAATAGGTGTTAGTCACCCGTTTATGTTATCAGTAAGGCTTCTGGTCAACAGTAGGCTCTTAGTAGTTACGTTTCTGGAGGGTCAGGAGTTACGTGTGGGTTTTCACCTGCCCAGGGGGTCAGGGCCCCAGCCCCTCATCTTCAAGGGTCAAGGGCACACAGCACAGTGCCTGTGACGACAGGCAGGGCCCGGCCCTGAGAGCGGTGGGACTTGCCTTCCCTCACAGGACTTTGTCCCCTTGACCAGCACCTCTTGTTCACCTCTCCCCTGCTCCATTTCTCTCACAATTCCTGAAACTACACACAGACATTTTATACTCCTTTCTGTATTTGTGACCTGTTCCACAACAAGAACACTGTTAGCATCAAAGGTTCCTTTTGGGAAAAACGACTTGGCTGGAATGAGGGGTGAGGTATAAGTGATCAGGCCCTAAATTACCGAGTGACTTTCTGTGCCTGGGGAAAGCCTCCCTCGGTCAAGCAGAAGGCAGAGAAGCAAGGGCTGTGAGCTCTGGCCTCCCGCCAGCCTGACTCTCTGGGCAGTGAGCGAGCCCTGGGAACGTGCGCGGCCCAGGTGCACGTGGGCCCCTCGAGGGGGAGTCTGTATGGAGAGCTGTCTCAGACGAACACCAACAAGCAAACCAACCGAGCCTTCGTGTCCACGCCTTCCACCCCCTTCTTACTCTTCCCCTGCAGCCGAGTCCAGTCAGCTGGCTGTGTGCTGAGTTCACCCACTCAGATTAAATTTTACCCCTGTGGAACCTCACAGGGCCCTTTTTTTTTTAACCTGCTTCTGCATTTTTTTGACCTGCTTCTTCTGAGCTGGAGGGAGGCATTTTGAAGTCAAAAGGCAGTAGAGATTGGCCTGGGCAAGGGCGTTTGTGGTATTAACAGCAAGGGGACAAAGGGGCAAATGCCAGGGGCCCTTCTTACCACTGCTTAGCATGTAATGCAGCAGGTAAAAAAAAGACAAGACTTTCGGAATTACTTTAGGTCTCAAATCTTGAAGGATTCTACATTTGTTTTCACTTGGGGTCTGTAACAGGTTCAGATGGCAGATTAACATCGAGCCAAGTTCATGTTAGGTGAGGTTAATGATTTTTTAATTGGCATCAGGGCACAATAGATACGGTACTTTGCAGTCCACTTGTAACTGGAAATTAGAAGCTGAAGGGCAGTAATGTCAGTGGGAGGAGAGGTTTCATTAATTATTGACTGGCTACTGCAAGCCAGGCTCCGTGCCAGTTGCTCGGAGCGCAGCTCTGCATAAAATTAAAGTCCCTGCCTCCCGGGCCTTTCCTGGGGGCTGGGGGCGGGGGAACACAGAGGCAATGAATTCAAGTAGGGCACTCGTATGTGTGCACACACGTCACGTGTTGCTAGTGTGAGTGCTGTGCGGAGGAGGAGGGCAGGAGCTGCAGGGGGCTGCTCACGTGGGTCTGTGAGTCATCGGTTATTTTGCGTGGACTGGTCAGCAAAGGCGGTGAGGTCCTGGGGGTAGAATTCTCTGAGCAGCCAGGTGACTGCTGCACATTCCACGAGGTCAGAGGGCAGGGTCATGTGCGGGTGGCTGCCATTCTTCAGCGGCTCCTTACTCGGACCCACATGGGCCACATAACGCAAATGCCCATCGTCGTTCCAAGGAGGAAAATGGGAATCTACTCCCAGCTTTGCCACTGTCCCTGAACACTCTACCAGCCTCTTCATCAGAACCATACAAAAACAATGGCACCTGGTCAGCCTCTTTGCTGATGATGGGCAGCTCCCTAACAAACTTGGGCCTCATCACAGGCCAGGTAGGTGGTCTTATAATGACACATCTGTCCCCCTCACTGTACAGGAAGCCTCTCCAGGGCAGAGGGTTGCTGCCTTGCACCTGCCACGAGCTCCATCTGTGGTATGGCTGTCCCGTAACCTCTTTGGGGGAGGGGGTGCAGAGCAGTCGGTGCACCTGCAGGCCTGGTGGTCTCACAGATCATCACCGGGAGGCTGAGATCATCACCAAGGTCATTACCAGTGTGTCTGTGAGCCACCTGCCCTCACACGTTTTAACTCATTCGATTGCACAGTAACCCTGCGAGGGAGGTGGGACTATTATCCTGTAATTATAGGTGGAGAAAGTGACCACACAGAGTGGGAGTTGCCTGCAGCAAGAGTAGGGAGGAATTGGGCAAGTCTTATCCCACTGAAAATCCCTTCTTTAAGGAAACAAAGAACAATTATGAAACGTTTAAAGGGCTAGGGTTGAACACTCCTAGTCACAAGGCAGAGAACGGGTGACTTGTGAAAGGAGAGAGGACCTCAGTGCTGGCTGTGGGCTAGCACAGTAAAAGCTGAAGCGTGCTGTGGCCGGCCGTGGTGTGGGAGAGCGGGTTCAGTGCCCTGGGGTGGTTTTGGCCAGTGCAAAGGAATGCAGAGAAACTCAGAGAGGGTGTGGAAAGGTGTACCGGCCACCCACACGCCATACCACTTCTCAAAGACCACCCCTGTTAACAGCCTCCGGCCCTGGCTGCTGTGGCTCAGTGGATTGAGCACAGGCTGCGAACCAGAAGGTTGCCGACTTGATTCCTAGTCAGGGCATATGCCTGGGTTGCAGCCTAGGGCCACGTGAGAGGCAGCCACACATTGATGTTTCTCTTCCTCTCTTTTTCCCTCCCTCCCCCTCTCTAAAAGTAAATAAATAAAATCTTTAAAAAAACAAAAACAAAACATCTTCTGAACATTTGCCTCTTAAGTGTTCCTCTGCCCAGCTGGGTGGAAGTGACCGTGGGCCCTGATGCACGGTTGCCCTTACTGTGTTCCGGTCCTGTCCTCCCTCATTCCTACAACTGCAGACACCGAGAGGTAAAAGGTCCCCAAGGCCCTGGGACCAGAATCCTCTTGCCTGGTGCTCCTGGCAGCTGCCACCCTGCAGAAAGAATGCCAGCTGGCAGAACCTCTCACAGGGAAGGACACAAGGCCGTCTCGCAGCTGTGTGGGTAGCCCAGGCCTTGCTCGGAGCTCACCCGGCTCCAGGTGAGGGCTGGTCCTTAACCAGGTGCTGGGTGGGTAACCCAAGTTGCATTATGTTTCTTTGTTTTGTTTTTTGTTTTTTTAAATCTTCTTTTCAGCCAGTACAAATATCCATGACGTTGCATGATGTCACACCTGTCAGTCTGCCCCAGCTGCCATGACAAAGTAGCACAGACTGGGCAACTTGAAAATAGAAGTGGGTTCTTCACCGTTCTGGAAGCCTCCAGAAAGAAGTCCAAGATCAACATGCTGGCAAAGCAGGTTTCATCCTGAGGCCTCTTTCCTAGGCTGGTAGTGGGGGTACTGGGTGTGTGTGCTGACATGCACACCCATGAGGCGTGCAGGAGGTCAGGGCACCGCGGACAGGAGACAGAGGCAGATCCTCCTCCCTCCCTTCCTCTCCACCCACCACCCCGCCTCTGCCCCGCTGCCACCTGACTCGTCCACAGGAAGCTGAGTTTTGAAAACCCCATTTCAGGTGGCCATTCCAGTCCTAGAACCAGTATCTATTCAAATCAGATAGTTAGAAAACCACATCATCTCACAGGAGCTGCACCAAGTGCAGAGAAACGTGAGGTACCAGGATCAGCCTGAATGTGGCCTCGTGTTGGCTAAAGAGGGAGGTGCCGTGAACTGCCAGATCTCAGGCCAGGGGGCAGGCAGACGGTGTGCGGCCGGACAGACGCTGGACCGGCAGCCCCCCGCTGCCTCCAGCTGTGAGGGGCAGTGGATCGGGCGTTAAAAATGGCCACTTCTGCCACTCTTGTGTGAACGGCCCCTGGAATGTTTGTTGTGCGCGTTGACATGCGAAGTTCGGAGTTTTACTGACTTAACAAAACAGCTGAGTCAAAGTCACAGAAGCAGAAGGTGGTTGGGGGCGGGGGCAGGGCAGTGGACTTTCAGTTTCGGAGATGAGAGGTTTTGCTTGTGCAGCATGAATGGACTTAACACACTGAACTCTACCCCAAAAAGTAGTTAAGATGCTACATTTCGTTATGTGTACTTTACCACAATTTTGTTTTAAGTCTTAATTTTTTTTAAGGTTTTATGGATTTATTTTTAGAGAGAAGGGAAGGGAGGGAGAGAGGGAGAGAAACATTCATGTGTGGTTGCCTCTTGCACGCCCCCTACTGGGGACCTGGCCTGCAACCCAGGCATGTGCCCTGACTGGGAATCAACCTGGTGACCCGCACTCTGTCCACTGAGCTACACCAGCCAGGGTTGATTCTAAATTTAAAATACCTAGACCATTGTTTGGGCAGTGAGCATGAACTGCTGTGGTTTGGAACGATTGTAACATACCCTTTTGTGACACAGCCTTTGTCCTAAATGACCGATCCCAACACCTTGGTGTGCCCAGTGGCAGCAGTAACCATCGCCACCCAAACCTGGGTAGTGACTGCGCCCCTCACACAGGATCTCCACATGCCACCCCCACAGCCCTAGGGTGGAGGGTGACAAATGAGGAAACCAGCTGAGAGAGGTTACCTAATTTGTTCCAGGCTCGGGCGGCACTTGAGATCCTGTTTTTCTGCCCCTTTGCTCCTCTGTGATGGCTGGCAGTGATGTGACTTCCTCCCAACAGGGGGCTGCTTTCCAGCGCTCCCCTCCCAGGCCCACAGTGCTGTCCTGGGCCCTGGCAGCTGGGTTTTACAGCCGGAGGTCGGTGGGAGGAGCGGTCAGCTGTTGGAGGAGCTTCCCATATCTGGACGTCCACCTTCCTCTCGTTGACACACTGGGCCCCGGTTGTGCCTGCTTCTCCTAGAGTGGTGACTGGATGATCTAAACAGGCTTTACAGAGTGCTGCTGTTTGGGAGACCAAAAGTTTCTGAGCTTTTAGAAACCTCTGGCCATAGGTGTGAGCTGCAGGCTTCTGTTTGGACCTCCCCTGGAGCACTTCACAGACCTGTCAATGTGGAACTAGCTGGAGTAGGTCACAGGCTTGCTGCCCCCGCCCACCCTGCCATCCCGCTGGAACCCAGCGCCGGGCTCGCAGCTCAGGTTCCTGGGAGTGATGGCCCGGGCATTATATTCTGAAAACTTCATGTGTTAGATGAATTAGGAAGAGGGCTTTGAATTAAAAAAAAAAAAGTTCTTAGTAAATCCTTTCTAGGAAATGCATGGACTGGGGCCCTGACCAGTGTGGCTCAGTGGGTTGGCTGAGCGTCGTTCCGCAAAAGCAAACGGTCGCCTGTTGGATTCCCAGTCAGGGCACGTGCCTGGGTTGCAGGTTCGGTCCCCAGTCAGGGCATGTACAACAGGCACCCAATCGATGTTTCTCTCTCTCTCCTTCTCCCTCTCTCGCCCTCTCTAAAAATATATAAATAAAGTCTTTAAAAAACACAAAGAATGATTTAGACAGTCTGTCGGAGCCTTGACAATTCAGACAAGTCACTGAACCCTTCCTGTGTGTGTGTGTGTCCTCGGCCACAAAATGAGGACGATGCCCAGGGGAGGGCCACAGTGCCGGGGAGACTAGCCCAGCTCCAGGCACCGGGCGGAGCCCCACCAACATTCTCAGGTTAGTCCTCTGGGAACAAGCTGGCTCCTTTGTGCACTTCCTTTGGTCCTAAGAAATCATTTGGCTTCCTAACACATAGTTCTGTGATGTAGAGTAAGGCTATTCCTGCATTCTGGCTTACTTTTTAGTTTGCTCAGTAGCCTTGTCCAGAGCCAGGTAAGCCTTGGGGCAGCCAGGTCCCAACGGATCTGGAGCAACGGCCCTGTTGTCTCCAGACGCGCAGCCTTGGGCCCGAGCTGGCTGCAGAGACAGCTCTTTGCCTCATCAGCTGCTCGTCCCTGGGATGTGAGGAGTGGTGGGGGGCTAGCCCTCGCCATAGAGGAACATCCCCCCAACCCCACCACCTGTGGTGCAGCAGGCACCCCAGGGCCCTCGTTTCACGCAGGAACAGCAGGTCCTTGGGCAGTGGGTAAGGGTAGCGAGCTGTCAGGGCGTGGTGGCCAGGGCTTCCGCGTAGAACCAGGCGAGTTAAACTCTGGGTGCTGCTCCTGCCACTCCTCATACGTGAGGTGACGCAGGCCAACCTGAGGCAAGTTTCCTAACTTTGATTCTCGGTTTCCTCCTCCTGTGAATGAGGCGAAGATTAGCTACTTTACGTTGTGAGATTTCAAAGGAGATACGGACACTCCATTGAAACGGGACAGTCATTTTCCTAATCTGCGTTCACAATGGCCTCTGAGGGATGAGAGGAACACAGGAGGCCACTGGGGCCCACCTGGGGTAGTGTCCACGGCCCAAGAGCTCAGGGGTGGCATCTCACAAACAGCTGGAGAAGTCTGACCATGAAGGGAAAGAACTAGGAACCAGCTCAGTTCCTGAAGGACTAAGGAGGATTTGAAGTTGGACTTTGAGCCCTTTCCTCTGCCCCAGCCTGACCCTCTGGTGCAAACAGCCGCCTGCAGCCACCCTGCCTCAGACCCGGGAAGGGCTTGTCTGGTGGTCCCAGGGCTGGGGCCTCAGGAGAGGGTGAGGTGCTCTTCAGGGGAAGAGAGACATAGGAATTTGTTGGATTTGTCATTCAGGTTTGACTTTGGGGGAACTCTCTTGCTTTCACTTCTCTACTTATTTTTGAGAAGGTAGCAGGGATGAAGAAGTTGCTTCTATATAACTGAGGGATGGCAGGGTTTGAACTACAGTCTGCACTCGTTCTTTTCAACTGTGAGCGCGTGCAGTGGGGTGAGCTGCCAGAGTTGTGTGTGATGAGGGTTGGGCCCTGCTGGGAATGCGGACAAGTGAGGAAGCCTGCACAGGGCTCTATAGCACGGCCACCCCACTGTGGACGGCAGAGACAGACAGCGAGCCGAGAAGGAAGCCGGAGGGCAGGCGGCCATTGAGAGGGCAGTGTGTGTGGCCAGAATGCAGTGGGCCAGGCAGAGCTCAGAAACCCAGCTTGGTAGTCTAGCACCTTGCTGTCAGCCCTGAGGCAGACATCCGCTCCAGAAATGAAAAGGTGACAAAGTGCCTTTGTTAAAGACAACACCAGGAAAAAAGTCACTTTCTAGCATATTTTTGGCCCAGCCTGGAGGGGAAGGCAGGTGTTCAGGTGTTTGGTGATGATAAAGATGGGAGATTGCTGTTGAGGGTGGGTTGGGAATGAGACATTCATTCCCTTGTGCCAAAAAAAAAAAAAAAAAAAAAAAAAAAATCTCAGTTACTAGCCCTGGCTGGTGTGGCTCAGTGGACTGAGTGCTGGCCTGTGAACCGAGGGGTTGCCAGTTTGATTCCCAGTCAGGGCACATGCCTGGGTTGTGGGCCAGGTCCCCAGTAGGGGGCGTGCAAGAGGCAACCACACAAGAATGTTTCTCTCCCTCTGTTTCTCCTTCCCTTCCTCTCTCTCTCAAAATAATACCTAAAATCTTTTTTAAAAACTTCAGTTACTAAATAGGAGGGAAATTTGAGGCTTAAGCCATTAACTGGACAGCCCTGGCCAGTGTGGCTCAGTTGGTTGGAGCATCGTCCCATATACCAAAAGGTTATGGGTTCGATTCCTGGTCAGGGCACAAACCTAGGTTGTGGGTTTGGTCCCTGGTTGGGGTGTGCACAAGAGGCAACCAATCGATGTCTCTCTCTCATATCACTGTTTCTCTCCTCTCTCTCCCTCCCTTCCCCTCTCTAAGATTAGTGAGCATGTCCTTTGGTGGGGATAAAAATTAAAATTAAAATGACTTCCCTTAAAAAAATTAATCAGGCAATTGTTAGTCCCTTCCCTTTTTGACAAATGAAAGGTTCCTCTGGGTCTTACTAGACCCTTCCTGAGGGCCTGTTCCAGCAGCCTTTGACAGGAACCTAACAGGCAGGGTGACTCTAGAGGCCCTCCTTGGATGGGCCAGCTGCTGATAGGAACCCACCACTGAGGGCAGCTCAGCGCCCCCGGCCTTTTCCCCAAAGCTCCCACTCTGTTTCTTTCCCGAGGTGTGTGCCTACTAGCAAGTAATCCACTCTTGACTCTGTAAGCAAGCTACTTGTGCTTCTTTGGTTCCTGCCCTTAGGAGAAAATTCTAGGAATGTGGCCCAGATCCAAGAAGGGGTCCCGTCTGTTCATGATCCCCTATGCTGCCTGGTTACAGAGAACCCCCCCTAGGACACTGTCCTCAACCCCTCCCTTCAGTCTTATGTGCCGGTTCACACATGCCTGTGGCAGCAGCTCCCTCCTGAATGGCAGTGACGTGTTGGTGCCTGAGAGTGTCTTGAGAGTTTCCCCTTGGTTGGGTCCAGTATTCGCTCTGTGAGCCACCCGCCAGTTCCGGCTCCACATGGCGAAATCAGAGCCACCCTTTTTCAGATGACTCTCCCATTCTTCCTTTGCCTCTGCCTCATCATTAGTTCTCCAACCAAGTAGTGCTTGCAGCTTGATCTGACCTACATACCCCTCTGCTGTCAGGTCCTGCCTCTTGTCCCCATCTGGACTCTCCCTGGGCGTCACCACACCCCTTTCTGCCTCCTGCGCCAGGTGCCTCGCTCATCCCAGCCCTGTCTCAGAAATGAGTCTGCCAGGGAAGGGGATCTCAGGGGCTTAGTGCTCCAGGTTTCCAAGGGGATTTTTTCAGGGCCTTCCCAGCCTTCGGGCCTCTGGGAGACTTCCCTGACAGGACAAGAAACAATGCGTCATCTTGTCCAAACACCTTCCGAGTCGGCTGGGCAGTGGAATAGCAGGAGGAACGCAGGCTTTGGCAGAGCCAGGTTCAGCCCCTCTCGGGGTGTGCCCGCAGGCTAACTTCTGCCACATCTCCCCTTCTTCATGTGAAAGTGTGGGGGCTGGGCTGATATCTGCCTCTGCAGGCCAGCTTGGAGTAAGGTGATAGGCTGCACGTTAAACCAATCTGGTGGAGCCTGAGAGCTGGTCTGTGGTGGGTGCCACATGCCCTCCTCTCAGTTCCAGCCCGTTGGGACTCCTGTTGCAGGCACTGAGTTCTGTGCACATCCCAGCCCCAGAGCACCAGCTCCTTACCTTGGGGCCATGTTTCGCCTTTGTATCCTCCCTGCCTAATGTGATGCCTGGCGAAGTGCCTGTAGAATGAAGCAGTAAATGCATTTTGGCTCTAGATTTAACCGTGGTTTCGCATCAGATTGTTAGGTTGGTTCTTCCCTCCCCTTCTGCTAAGGTGCTGAGGCCGAGTTGGGGTGAGATCCTCACTTCATCTGGTGCTCACCACACCCTGCTACCCGCCCAGGACTCGCCCTCGCCCACCTGTGTCCTGTCTCATCCTGCATGACGATGAGGTGATAGTCACGCCACAGGAGAGCAGGCCGTCATTAAAGCAGCTGTGCCAAGGTCCTGGCCGACTACAGCACAGCCTCACCTGCACCTCAGGGGAGGGGGGTCCTGCCCCTCCCCCACTGCTGCCCCAGCTGAGGCCAGCGGAGCAAAGAAAGAAGCATCTGAGGGGTCTGATGATCTATGATAGCTCAGGTCTTCTGTAGCATGTTCGATAGGAAGCATAACTCTTTAAAAAAGTTTTTTTAGATTGTTAAAAAACTGAAAAACCCCCGGAGATCTAGCCACGACCACTGACACGTGGGAAGTGGCCAGTGAGGCAGTGGAACAAACATGTGCTTGGTAACAGGCGTGTGTTGGGGGCTTTCCTTTCTCTTTCCGTCCGGGAGCGGGCGCATTAGACAAGCCGTGAGCACGGTCAAGAGTTTGGTTCCAGAGCCTCACAGTCTGAATTTCAGATCCTGTCTCTGCAATTCACTAGGTATGGCCTTGGGCCCGTTACTGAATCTAAGCCTCAGTCTTCTCATCTACAAAACGGGGAGATCAGTAGTACTGTCAACATCAGTGTTGAGAGTAACACATATCCAAAAGGTGGTGAATAGACGGATGCTCCAGGCATGTCAGGTGTTCAGTCTGCCGCACTCTCTGGTCACCCGAACGCCCTCCATCTTCTGCTGTTTCCAGTGAAGTTTTCTGAGTTCAAGGACTGTCTCTGTTGGTCTGTTTCTATTAAACACTCACTTCAAGCCAAGCATGGGCCCTGCCAGGTTTGGGGAATTGAGTAAGAAAAGATCTTTCTGCCCATAAGCCTCAGGGGAAACTACGTATTTTCAAAACAGTGTGGGGCTCTGAATGAGGTGGGCAGGGTCTGGGAGTGAGCCTCTGAGGACTCCCAGACCAGAAACGGGGACAGGGCTGTCTGGGCAGAAGGGACAATTCACCACGCAGAGCCACCAGATGATTCCTCAGGATGTCCACTGGTGCTTTGAAGGCACTGGGGCCCAGCCTGCCTCCTGCCCTCAGACCCCTAGGTCTCTCTTTGGGAAAGTCACAGCCAGTGGCAGTGGTGGAAGGGATGCACTGAGCTGGCAGATGGGAGGGAGCTGGGCTGGTCAGGAGATGGGCCAGCAGGCTGGAACCTCCATCCAGGCCAGAAATGGTGCGCACCTGGGAACGCCTGCTCCGTGCACCCTGCAGGTAATGAGTGGGGTTCCGAGAGCTGGGCCGCCAGAGACTGAGGGTGAGCGTCTGCCTGGCAGCTGTGGGCACTGGCTGGAGTCCTCCAGGCAGGGCCAATGGAGGGCCTGGTGAGAACACACAGCCCACTTCCCGCCTAGTGCTGAATCCACGTGACCCTTCCCAGATCTTTCTTCCTGACCAGTCCTATATATCTGAGTTGGAAAGTCAGTTTTCTTGTAAACTGGGTGTTAGGATCGCTTTAAAGCAATGGTTTCTTTAAGCAATAGTTCCCAGACACCAGGAAATTCCCCAGGCAGGAGCAGGAAGGGAGGGGAGAGTCCTCTGAGGAGGCGATCAGGTCCACGGAGCCGATCTGCCGGTCCTTCTGAGGACGAGGGTTCTGCGCTCCCCTCAGCTGGTAATGACCAGAACCAGAATTTGGTAACCGCTCCTGTGAAGGATGCCTGAGGGTTGCTGTTGTGTAGACTTTTTTTTTTTTTTGATACTGTGTATTATTCTGCAAACAGTTCACGTTACACCGAATTTGCCAAAGTGACACACTGCAGGTACCCAGGCCTGCCGGCCAGCTGGCCAGAACACCGGCCACCTGAGCCCGGCCGCCTGCCATCAGACCACAGCCAGTTTCCACTGCGGGGAGATGATACGCGAGCCTCCGCCAGTTGCTGGGCTGCTTCTAATCTGAAAAAGGAAGTCGGATGCTGGACACAGTTGGATCCATAACGCACTTTACTGGTGAGGCCGTGCAGGATTCAGCAGTGTCCACCTACTTCAGGTCCCACACACAAGAGTAAAAATTAAAAACGAGTAATTCAGCTTGCAGTGCAAGACATTCCCGGGCATTTTTTTCCTTTTCCTTTTTTTCTGGTGAAATTTTAAAGTAAGCTCACCCAGCACCCTGATTAGCATTTAATGTAAAGACAGTAAAGTACAAAAATGTGATAAATACTATTTATTTTGATTAATTGCTCAGGTTATTAGCTGTTTTAACAAAGCACAACTTTATAGTGAAAGTAACATGAGAAGTAGCTTTGTAAAAGCTCTTTGAGTGATATGCTTACAAAACGTCAGGCATCCTCCTCGACAGCGACAACACAGTGGCCACGCTCCCGTGAGGAAGGCTGACCACGCGTGGACACGCTGGCCGTGGCCAGCCAGACTAGCTTCCTGATGCCGGGGGGGCCCGTGCTGGGAAACCATGTGAGGACAGCTTCTAAACGCCACTGGTCTTCGCTGAGTGATGCCAGAATTCCACCTTGTCAGCTACGGTGAAGTTTCAGAGAGGAATTCCTTTGACCGTGACGACACTTAGTCCAGTTCCACCTTGCCTTTCTGATGCCTCTTCATTCTCGAATAGGGACTGATTGTGTCATCCATCACAAAGTCATACAGGACTTTTATCCAGGAATTGTAGTGAGGCAGGTTGTCATAGTACTCAGCTGCTATCTTCCTCACCTGGGAGGGAAAAAACAAGGAGGGTGAAGAAGGAGGGTTTACCGAGTGCTACCGAAGAGGACGGACGAGCCCGGGACTCAAACACCGAGAACCCAGCCGACCTTTCTTCCTGCTAACCTCTCCTGCCAATCAATCAGTGAAACAGCTTCAGGAATTTTAAACAAAAAGCAGCCTGCATTTCAACAGTACAATACACTCGACCCCCTGGGATTACCGACACTTTCCTATCAAGCGCTAAGGGACTACGTATAAACTTTTGACCCTTGGAACCCTTCACGACAAACACTTGTTGTTTTTCAAGCACACACTGCATAGCTGGCATGTAAGACACAAAGAGAGCAGCTGACCCCGCCGTTAAGGACCCGCAGACACTAACAGCCCCCACCATCAAGGACCCGCAGACACCAGCACATTACTGTGCTGTGCCACTTAGAAATGAAGCATCTGTCCTGGCTGGGGTGGCTCGGTGGATGGAGTGCCGGCCTGCTAACTGAAAGGTCACCGGTTCAGTCCCCTGTCAGGGCACATGCCCGGGTTGCAGGCCAGGTCCCCAGTGGAGGGCAAGGGAGAGGAAACCACAGATTGATGTGTGTGTCTCTCTCTCCCCAACTTCCCGCCTCTCTAAAAATAGATAAATAAAATCTTTTTTTAAAAAAAGAAATTAAGCATCTATCAAGTGTGCAAATTCTTCATCCCAAGTTGAAAATGTCTTTTAAAAATGACTACTGCCCACATGACCAGGAAGCACAGCTGATTGGCGCCGAGTGATAACGGTTCTGTGGCTTCATAGAAATGTACAAAAAACCACCTCACTAAATCCCAAAGGGAAATAAAAAAGCAGAATCCAAGAAGGTGAAAAGAGACAGCAAGAAAAAGAAAGGAACAGTGTTGACATTTAAATTACTCCTTCAATTTGGGAATATAGTATTTTCTGGTTGTGGAGAAGCCGAAGAATGTACCACTGTCAAGGAACAATTAGTCAAACAGAGCTTTCCACATGGAATGTAATCTCAGTCACTCAGAAGAAAGTGATGTGATACCTTTGGGTCACGTTCCCTCAAAATCTCCTAAAGGTCCTTCAAGATGAAGGATGATGTACAGACCACACACACACAAATTAACCCGGACCCTAATCCACACTGCACTATATCAAAGCCAGTAGCAATCAGTGTATTTTGACAGCTAGAATAGGCAGGGGATCCTATCTTTCTGAAAAAGCGAAAAAACAGAACAAGAGAATTCTTGATACAGCTCCTTGGTATGTACTCCTTGGTAGAAGAAGCCGGAGAGGAGACTAGGGAAGCCCGAGGGTGTTTGTCAGCTCAGCTAAGGAGTGCAGAGGCAGCGTGGGATGGAAAGGAATGAAGACACACTGATGAATCAGGGGCCTAAGGTCAAATAATACCTGAACCGAACCCAGTTTTCAGTTTGGGGATCGTTCAAGAAAATGACAAGTATGTGCTTTACGGCAGAAAAGACTGTCTTGTTCAAGGGCCACCACCTTTCTCCACAGCCTTTTAAAAAGTAAGAAAGAATGTACTTCCCTAGCTGGGGAAGAGGCAGTGGCCACAAGGTCCACTGAGGCCGGCGCACCGGCAGGGACGAAGCAGCACTGCATCACACCGGTTCCGCAGCCGTCCTCAGACAGCCGTGCGGTGCCTCCCGTGTCATTTGGAAAATGTAAAGCCCACGGGGAAGTTGGAGGAACAGTGACACACACTCCCACATGCTCCTCACGAGGCCCACCACCGACTGACACTGTTACTGTCACGGTCCCTGTCTGGGCTTCATGGGAACCGCGTACCTGGCTTTGTTTGCCGAACCTTCTGACAGCAAGCTGCAGCCCTCGTGTGGAAACTCGCTCCCAGTGTTTCACCCCTGCGCCATCGACCTGACCTGTACCTCCTGAGAACAGGGCCACCCTCCCACAGAGTCGTGATGCCATGAGCTTTCCCGAGAAATTTAACCCGGACACAATCCCCATCGCTCAGTCCAGACTTTGTGTTTCCCTACTGACCCAGTGTCCTGTCTAGGTGTTTCTTTCCTCAGTCAGGAATTGTATCAATAACCAAACGTTACATTTTTAAACAGTCAGCATTTAAAAACTTACGAGGAAACCCATAAAATTTGATTGGATAGAGATGATAGCATAAAATATCTGGCTATGGTCCCCTTATATCCGCTTTTAAAAAGATCAAGAAAAACTATTATTACATTTCACATATACATCCTTAGAATTATGGAAACATTTTGATACTAGAACTGTAAAAACTACCCATTGTGAGGCTGGAAGTCTAGTAAGAGAATTTACCAGAAAGATACCTGAAAGTAGGAAGGTGGTCCTTCTGGAGGAGATGAAAGGACGAAGGTCAAACTCCTTCCATTTCCTCCACAACCACCACGCCGAGACAGAGGGCCCCCGCCTGCGGGATACTGGCGGGACCCCTGACCGTGTGTCTCCCACCACTAACTAATACACAGCTCAGTGGAGCCCATGCAGCTTCCCAGAGATGAAGGCCAGGTGGACTGCTGCTGCCTGCACACAGGGGTTTCCTCTTCCACTCCTCAACCACTTCACAGTTAGCTGACTGCAGACCCGCACACTTAGACCCCCAAGTGTTACTACTGCTTGGCTTCGGGACCAAGGCCTGTGAACTCTGTACACAAGGCTGGCAGACTCAGGACTTACACTCTCGCTCTCTCTGAGGAGAAGCCCACAAGATATACCAGGTCCCTTTTAAAACAGGCAAGCTGAGGCCAGCCTTAATCACACAGCCGCCAGAAATCAGAGGATGTGTCACGTCCCTTACTCACCAGGGGGAGGTTTTTCCCAGGAACGTTGGGGAAGTCATGGTGCTCGTTGTGGTAGCCCACGTTGAAGGTAAGTAGGTTCAGAGGCCCGTAATATGAGTAAGTTTCGTGTCCCTTTAAGAACATGTAATGTTCAGCTATAAAATGTCCAGAAATTGGATGCAAACCTAGACCAAGTAAGGATGCTGCCAACATGTAGACTAAGGATTTAATTCCCAAAACATAGTAAACGATCACGTCAAATGTGAGCTGGACCAGAGTATTGATAATTTCCAGGTAAGTAATTGGTTTGGGATTGATGAACAGAGGTCGAAAAGCATAAAAGAGGGGCTGAAGAAGAACCCACATAAACTTTCTGAAAGTGGTACAGAAGAACCAGCCTTCGAAATCAGTTGGTATATCCACGTCGATGCCATCAGCTCCGAGGTAGCGATGGTGATCCATGTGATACCTCTTAAAGGAGATGGAGTATGGGACGCCAATCGGAAGGTTAGCAAACATTCCAAACCAGCGGTTCCACATGGCTTTGTAGTGGCCAAAGGCGCTGTTGTGGGAAACCTCATGAATGGCCAGAGTCATTGAGTGGTTCATGCAGCTGCCAAAGGCATATGCCCAAAACAGGACCCACTTCCAGTCCAAGTCCTTCACTAAGTATAATGCGGCCAGCTGGGTGAGAACCATCATGACGACAATCCACACCAGGCTGGGGTCTGGCTTCATCAAGGATTTTATCTCTGGATACTTTGCTGTAAAGAAAACAAACAAAATCAGGAACCGGGAAAAGTACATGGTTCTACAATTATAATCAAATCAACACATTAATCTTTTCCAAATCATTACATGCCTTCTATGAGACTTTATCTCCTTTAGGAGTAGAGTCTAATAGCAACATTTTTTAATTTTATTTTTAATTTTTATTTATTTTAAATATATTTTATTGATTGAGCTATTACAGTTGTCCCATTTCCCCCCCTTTACTCCCCTCCGCCCTGCATACCCCCTCCCACCCACATTCCCCCCCTTTAGTTCATGTCCATGGGTCATACATATAAGTTCTCTGGCTTCTACATTTCCTATACTACTCTTACCCTCCCCCTGTGCATTTTCTACCTACCATTTATGCTACTTATTCTCTGTACCTTTTCCCCTCTCTCCCCTTCCCACTTCCCCTCTGATAATCCTCCATGTGATCTCCATTTCTGTGATTGTTCCTGTTCTAGTTGTTTGCTTAGTTAGTTTTTGTTTTAGTTTCAGTTGTTAATAACTGTGAGTTTGTTATCGTTTTACTGTTCATATTTTTTATCTTTTTCTTAGATAAGTCCCTTTAACACTTCATATAATAAGGGCTTGGTGATGATGAGTTCTTTTAACTTGACCTTATCTGAGAAGCACTTTATCTGCCCTTCCATTCTAAATGATAGCTTTGCTGGATACAGTAATCCTGGATGTAGGTGCTTGCCTTTCATGACTTTGAATACTTCTTTCCAGCCCCTTCTTAATAGCAAGATTATTAAATACCATGTCACAACAAACTGAGAACTTAATGTAGGAAAATATTAGCCTCAAATGTAGACTTTCCACGTTAACAGAACATAGCCACAGATGAGTAAAGATTCCATGTTATCCAATTCTCTCTTCACCCATAACAATTCTTTATAAAGGTTTTAAGTTTTATACAGTTAACATCATAGTCTGGTAAATCTATTCTGTGTGTCTGACAATACACTACATACTTAGCAGAGTGTCCGCTAAGGGCAAAGGCGGAGTTGTCCCTGGATCCTCCCACCCAGAGAGAATGTCTTTGGTTTTACATGTGCTGTCACCTATGCTGGGCCCAGGCAGGCGAAAGTTCTGAAGGAGGACCTTTTTCTTGGGACAAGTCATTCAGAATGTTCTTGAAAAGATAAAGAAGGGAAAAGAGTAGCTTCATCCTCTTCTATCTAGTGAAATGAGGAATTCAATAAAAGCTTAAAATGCAACACAGGAAGTTACTTAAGTCCAGTTTTATGTAAATAAACAAAGGTAGTGTTAGTTCAAGGTTCAAGGTGAATAACTTCTAGTTTATTTCTTTTCTGTCTCTAATCTCTGATCTCCAATCTTTTGTTGGTATTAGTTCATCTTATCTCATGTTAATAATTTTGTAGGCAATAGACCAAAAAAATGTCATCCTAGAGGCCTGGAAGTGAATTAGAGTAAAACTAATTTTCCTGGTGTAAGTGAAGGGTTCAAATAAGCAATCGATTAAAATATAAACATTTTTTAAGCAATTCACCAAGAGTAGAATAGCAACTTCAGTTTATTGGTGTATACATAATAATTTTTTTGTACTAAATTGTGTTATCTCTGTTCAAACAGAGCTCCAGAATTTGTACCTTATATAAAACGGTTAAACTGACAAAAGGATGGAAAACAACAGGCATTTTTAGGCACTCTAAAACCGTGAAACCTCACCTTCCAGCCAAGATGGCAGCACAGGCAGACACGGCTCGCCTCTTTGCACAATCACATCAAAATTACAACAAAAATATAGAACAACAGTCACTCAGAACTGTCAGAAATGGAAGATGAATGGAGACTACGGAATTAAAGAAACCAGATCCATCCAGACTAGTAAGAGGGGTGCAGACTGAGAACAGGCTGGTCCCACACCCCTGTGTGGTGGATAAAAACTCGGGAGGAATATCTCAGGAGCGGGGAGTCCCAGCCCCACACCAGGGTTCCAGTGCCAGGAAGTTCCCACAACTTTTGGCTGCAAAACCCAGCAGGGACTGAGTGGGTGGGAGAAACTTCTGGAGCCCCAAGCAGTTCCTCTTA
This sequence comes from Desmodus rotundus, assembly GCF_022682495.2. Taxonomy (NCBI): domain Eukaryota; kingdom Metazoa; phylum Chordata; class Mammalia; order Chiroptera; family Phyllostomidae; genus Desmodus; species Desmodus rotundus. The sequence continues at coordinate 10,704,499 of NC_071396.1, read as the reverse complement.
AAGAACCTATGCAGACTCACTCACTCAGACTCACTCCCTCTGAGCTCCAGCACGAGGGTGGCACCTTGAAAGGCACCAGTGGTATACAGGGGAGAGACTGAAGTGTCTGGTATCAAGGCCAGCAGAGGCCATTGTCCCTTTGCTAAACCCTTCCCACACAAAGCCACAGCCAGCAAGCTGGTGCCACATCTGAGACTCCATCAGCTTGGCTAACACTGTTTGATCCCTCTTGGAGATCCCCAGAGACTCTGCCCCACCCAACTTATGAGCCCACCCAAGCTGCACTTCCATAAGAATGGCTAGACTTGGCTCATGCTTCACAACTTCCTAAATCCTATCAAACAAGCAACAGCTGGCTTCAGTGAAACCCAGGCCCAGCACTAGCAGCAGCCAGCCGAGATTCACAGCTTGGCTTTGCCTGGGAATCTCCAAGCCCAGCACAAGTAGCAGCCATCTCAGATTGCTTTGTAGCTCAGGCAGAGTGCCCCGGGCAAAACACAGGTGGGAACTGACCTTGGCCTGCACCACCTAGGAAACCCCAGGACCAGCAAACTCAGTGAACAGCTACAGACCACGCTGGAGCACCACCACCCTGCCCCTGCACAGCTGATCCTCCACGGAAGGCAGAAGTTGGTGGTCAGTGGTCACAACCAGTCCTTGCAGCTGACCGGCCTGGGTAAATCCCTCCCATTGATCTGCTAACAGCAACCAAGACTCAACTACAAGAGGAAGGTGTACTCAGCCCACATGAAGGGTGCACCTTGAGTACCCAGCCTGGGTAATGGGGGGGCTGTGCCACTGGACCCTACAGGACACATACTACATTAGGCCACACTACCAAGACATGGAGTCAAAGCAGCTCTACCTAATACATAGAAAAAAACACAGACTGCCAAAACGAGGAGACAACATGGCCCAAATGAAAGAACAGATCAAAACTCCAGAAAAGGAGCTAAATGAAGTGGAGATAAGTAATCTATTAGATGCAGAGTTCAAAACACTGGTTATAAGGGCGCTCAAGGAACTTAGGACCTCAACAGCATGAAAAAGATCCAGTCAGAAACAAAGGACACACTAACTGAAATAAAAAAACAATTTACAGGGAAACAACAGTAGAGTGGATGAAGCCAAGAATCAAATCAATGATCTGGACAGAAGGAACCAAAAAACCACCAATCAGATTAACAAGAAGAAAACAGAATCCCCCCCCCCCCCCCAAAAAAGGATAGTACAAGCAGCCTCTGGGACAACTTCAAGAGGTCCAACATTCACATCATAGGGGTGCCAGAAGGAGAAAAGAGCAAGAAATTGGAAATTGGAGAAAATAGTGAAAGAAGACTTCCCTAATTTGGTGAAGGAAATAGACATGCAAGTCTAGGAAGCACAGAGTCCCACACAACATGGATGCAAAGAGGCCCACTCCAAGACACATCATAATTAAAATGCCAAAGGTTAAAGAATCTTAAATGCAGCAAGAGAACTTAGTTACCTAAAGGGGAGTTCCCATAAGACTTTCAGATGATTTCTCAAAACAAACTTTGCAGGTTAGAGGGGATTAGCAAGAAATATTCAAAGTCATGAAAAGCAGGGACGTACAGCCAAGATTGTTATACCCAGCAAAGCTATCATTTAGAATCAAAGGGTAAATAAAGAGCTTCCCAGATAAGAAAAAACTAAAGGAGTTCGTCATCACCAAACCATTATTATATGAAATGTTAAAGGGACTTATTTAAGAAAAAGAAGATGAAAACTGTGAATAAAATGGCAAAAAAATACGTATCTATCATTCAATTGATCTAAAAAACAAACTAAGCAAACAAGAACACAGACAGGATCATGGATACGGAGAATGTTCTGATGGTTGCCACAGGGGAGGGGGGTGTGGGGGAATGGGTGAAGAGGTTGAGGGGATTAAGAAGTACAAATAGGTAGTTACAGAATAAGGGATGTAAAGTCCAGTATACGAAATGGAGCAGCCAAAGAACTTATAGGCATGACCCACGGCCATGAACAATGGTGGGGGGATTGCCCGAGGGAATGGGGGGAGCTCCGTGGAGGGGGACAAAGAGGGGAAAATCAGGACAACTGTAATAGTATAATCAGTAAAATATAATTAAAAAATAAAACTTATATAACAGTTCTCTCAGACAGACAAATCAACTTGCTCCAAGTAATTCTGTACAAATTTTTGCGAAGTGTAATACATAAAAATCAATACTACAAGGGTGCCAACATAAATAAATGGGGAATGAATAATCTTTTCAACAAATGGGGCTGGAACAACTGGTTATCCTCATGTAAAATAGTAAGGTTGGATCTCTCCCTGCACAAAAATTGTACCATGCACAAAAATTAACATAGGCCTAAATACAAGGAAACTGTAAAACTTCATAACAAAACAGAAATAATAAGTTATATATAAGTATCTAACCACTATGCTGCACACCTGAAATTAATATAATATTCAACATCAACTCTAACAGAAAAAATTTTTTAAAGTAAATCTTTGTAAATACTACACCAAAAGCGTAAGTAAGGTCAAAAGAAAACAACTGATAAACTGGACTGCCTCAAAAACTTTTATGTTGTAAACGACGCCACCAATAAAGTGAAAAGACAATCACAGAACAGGAAGAAATGTTTGCAAATCATCTATCTTGTAAGTGACTTGTATCTAGAATGTATAAAGAACTCTTAAAACTCTTACAATTACTAATCCAATTAAAAATGGACAGAGAATCTGAACAGTTTTCCAAAGCAGACATACAAATGGCCAATAAGTATTGATACATGCAAGATACTCAACATTGTCAGTCATTAGGAAAACACAAATTGAAAACAAAATGAGATACCACTTCACACCCACTACAAAGGCCGTATGTAATACAAAAGACCAGCAATAACAAGACCTGGGGGAACTGGAATAACACACACACACAGCTGGTAACAGTCTAAAATGGTGCGGCTGGTTCCTCGAAACGTTAAACATAAAGTTAGCGGCAATTCCACCCCTAGAGCTACCTTTGAGAAGTAAAAACATTCATCTGTACAATGACTTGTTATATGGACATTCACAGCAGCACTGTTCATAACAGTCAAAGTCAAAAGGTGAAAACCCCCCAAAGCCTACCAAGTGATGAACGGATACATGAACTGTGGTACATCCATACAGTGGACCACTATCCGGCCGCCAAAACAACGGAGTACGTATACACCTGCAGCATGAATGAACCTCAGGAACAGTGTGCCAAGGGGAAGCACTCAGTCACAAAGGACCAGGTATTGTATGATTTCATTTTTAAGAACTGTCCAGAATAAGCGAATCTATAGACACAGAAAGGAGACTGGTGGTTGTCTAGTTAGCACTGGGGGTTGAAAGTGGGGCCCAGGGCCTGCTAATGAGTATAGGGTTTCTTTGGGGGTGACAGTAAAGTCCTAAAAATTAGATTGAAATGAGAATTAGAGAACGCCGAGTACGCAAACACTGAACCGTACACTTGAAATGGGTCAATTTATAGTTTGTGAATTACATCTTAAAGCTGTTTAAAAAAAATACTATTTCCCTGTGGAAGTAAAGCTGTAAAAGGAGCACTTCCTGTGATTTAGTATTTGACCCCCAAGTAATAGTCTAATCCCAAGCCCTCAAAATTTCACATAGATGCCTTTTAACGTTGCTTTAGTTGATGTTACTCGAAATGTAAATTTAGTGTTCAGATGCTGGTGTTAAACATACCGATGCTCCCTCATGCTTCTCTCCCCCCAAAACCCGGCACATTTCAGAAATATCTCTCAACATGTACGTTAATGTAGACATATCTCCAGATTCTTATCTTTACTGACACTCCACCCCTGAAATGGAACACCGAGCAGTATTTACCCCTGATGGGAAGATAATCAAATAAATTTCCATTGAGAAATATGTAGTCACTTTAACTTTTGAAGTGAAATGGTTCAGTGATAAGAAGTGGGGAAAGAAGGCTGTGTTGAGATAAGCATCAATAAGCACCTTTTTACTTCCTTGATTTTCTGAATATTAAACAGCTACTATCCAGTATTCAGGAGTTGGTTTTCACAGGGTGGGCACCACATTATTCTCAGGCAACATGTTAACGCATATCTCTTATGTGTGATTTTCAAAATACACCTTTTAATTAAAAATGAAAAGAAAGCATCTAAGAACCAGTCTCTTAAAAAGGCTACCTTTAATAGCACCTGTAAAGGTTCAAGCTCCCAATTTCATGATTGTTTTTGAAAATTCATTTCAAAGGGATCTACTAACTCCTTTCTGTAAAAACATGAAATTTCTAACTTTAGATCCCCCAGCAAAAATCAGGGACTTGCTCTTTGTTTTCACTGGGCAAATGGATGCCGAAAAGAAAAACTAGGGAAATAAATACCAGGTATGAGCAAGAATTCCTCTAATTCAATCCCCTCCCCCACCCCCCGTTAGTTTCCTGATGTTTGAAGTAATAGTAAAGAAGTTAAAAGCATCTGATTTGAAGGAAGTCTAACCCAGACTGGAATCCCCCTAACGTTTACCTATTCACTCTTGGCTGTCTTTAAGAGAGCGACGACACCGACTAGTTACTGGGAGGATTAATCGGGTGATGTTGGTGGAACACAATGTATCATGAAGAGTAGCCCGAGTGAGAGAAGCGAATTTTCAATATAATATAGAAGCTCCAAATAGCTGGGCGCCTTACACCTCTGGGGAGTTGACTGGGCCTCGTTTTCTTGGAGTAAAGGGCCCTAAATTAGCAGACTGGGGACCAGCAGGCTATTTTTGGCACGTCTTCCATACTTCAGTCTTTCCCTGCACAGAACCCGGATGGATGGAAAATACCTGTGAATCTTGCCCTTCCTGTGCCTCGGGCAAGTTGTGAGGGTCAATGAGAAAACAAGCGTCAGCACACAGGACGCGTCCCATCCCTGAAGCCCCAGGAGTCCCAGCGGACCGGTCCCAGCCGTCGGGTCCCAGCCCCTCCCCGGAGACAGGGCGGCCGCCGCCCTAACCTAAATGGCGGGCGCGTGGACCCCCGATGCTCCGGGACCACGCCCTGCCTCGCACACGCGCGCAGCCTGGCTTCGCCGCGGCCCAGTGTGGGGAGGAGGCGCAGGCAGAAACGGCGCCCACCGGGGCACGGGAATTGTAAAATAAGAGGATCCACCCAAGGATGGCCTAGGCTGAGGATCGGACCCCTCGTCTCAACTAGATGCCTGCGCCTCCCGGAGGAAGGGAAGCATCCGCGTGCGCGGGAGCCTCCCCCAACCCCCCGCGCCGGCCCGAGACCTCATCCGCCTTCCCAGGGCTGCCTGGCGCGGTGGGACTAGGGGAGGGCCGGCTCGTAACTGGCCTGGGGCGGCCGGGGGCGCGCAGGGCCTACGCGGGAAGAGCGCGCCCCGGCGGCAGGAGGCCGCGCACGCACATAACGGGGAGCTGCCTCGGACCTCACCCAGGATCTCCTTGCGCCGACTGGCGTGGGGCTCGTCGGTGTAGACCCACTCGAAGTCTTCCCGCGAAACGCGGTTCCCCATGGCGGCGGCGGCTCGCGCACCTACTCCGGCCCGGCTCCTTGAAGGGAGAGGCGGCGGCGACGGCGGCAGCTGGCTATACTGTCAGCGGGCTGCTGGCGGTGGAGAGCTGACGGAGGACGGGGCGGAGGCTCTAGGCCCCGCCCCCGCCCCGGGTCCCGCCCCCTGCTGACCGGAGAGGAGCGTGCGCGGCGTGCGCGACGCTCGTGGGCCCCTGCGCGGGGCTGGGGTTCCGCGGCTGCGTGACGCGGCGTTCTGAGTTCTGTGACTCCGCCACGCGGCGGGAAGCGGAGCTTCTGCGAGTCCCGGCCCCTCGGCCTGTGTCGCCCGCGCCCGGGAAAAAGATGGATGGGTAAGGAAGGAAATCCGGCTCCGCTTTAGCGCTTTGGAGAAGGCCGGTGCTCGGCCACGAGGATCCTTGGTCATTAGTAAGTGACAAAGTGGCAACGCCCCAAGTTTTAATGGTGAAAAGCAAATGCTTCATTGAGCCCCAAAAGGCTGCCTCCTGGAAATAATGCCTCAGGAAAAAACGCAGGGTGTGTGGCAAAAATGTGAGGGGAAAATGATAAGGAATGTGCCCTCTTGCCTGAATAATTCTAGTGTGACCATTTGTCGTACCAGATGATTGCCCCACTTGACGTCTGTCGCAGGAGTTATCTGAAGCACAGCCTCTTCCGGAGGGAGGAAACATTTTGTTTCGAAATGAGATACCACTTCTCTATTAAAAAAGAGACTGGCTAAAGTTACGAAAGGAAGAGTACCAGCCATGGCGCGCCTCACAACAAAACGCACACACAGACCCAAAATCCGATCAAAACCCCGGATCCACCTGCTAATGTATAGGACTAGGGAATCGACAGGGCAGGGGAGAGTGTTCCCCTACGCAGCAGAGGTGCATCAGCAAGATCCTGACGGTGGGAACCTCTGGGTTCTTCAATAAATAAAATGCGATGGGGGAAACAAGAAAAGGGGAAACCTGTAGGCTAAGAGATGCGTAAACGACCCTTCGGCCAATTGCAACGTACTGACCTCATTTTGATGGATTCCAGTGGTCCAATTTTTTTGGAAAAATCGGCAGGAGATAATTCAAATATTGCTTGGATATGTGGCAGTATGAAGAAATTATTGTTAATTTCTTTAGGGTAATAATAGTATTATGGTTATAGGGGTTTTTTTTAAGGACCATATCTTGTAGAGATTCATACCAACATAGCTTTTTTCCCCAAGTATTTTTAATCCTTGGTTGGTTGAATCCGCAGGGGCAGGACCTGCGGATGTGGAGGGCTGACGGCACATGCAATTCACCGTACATGCGATACTATACCGCCAGTCAAAAAACAGAGGAAGTCCTCTGTGTCGATAGGAACTGATTTCCAAGGTGTACTATGAAATGCAAAACATTAGGTTTGGGGGCAGTGTGTGTATAATACACATACAATATATGATTCCTTGGATATGCATAGCGTATGTTTCAAAAGACACCCAAAAATGATTGCATTGTAGGACAGTACGTGGGAGGCTAAGGGAATGTGGATTTTCACATTCTAAAGAGAAGGAGAAAGAATTTGGCTTCAGCCTTGTTGTGGAGATTGGCAAACAGTTTGATTACACATACGCATATTTATTCAGTTAAGACTTCTAATGGTTCTTAATGCGTTATCGAGCTTTCATATCTTTTCCTTACTCTTGCCAGGTGATTTGTCTTCAGGCAATCATACCAGTTATTCTAGAAAGACACTATCCAGTCTGCTGTGAAATGCCCAGGTGAGTCCCAGCAGTTCCTGAAGCAGCCATGAGGAAATTGCAGGTGAGGTAGTTTTCAGATCATACTTTTGCAATCAAGGGGTCCTTCCACGCCAATTTTTCATTTTCCCTCTGTTTGATAATTGGAAGGGCAATCCTTTGTTAATACTATTTCGATATTGACATAGTTAAGTTCTAGTAATGGTGTTGAAAGCCCATGGGTAGCTTTGCTAACTTTAATTCATAGAACAGTAATTACAAAAGGCATTCTTTATTCACTTCCAACACACCTTAATCATAATAATAACAACTTTTATGTCATCTAGTCCTTGACACCAAATAACAGGCAACTCTTCTCATCAGTAGTTAATTGCCAATAAATATCTTGTCTCACTTATTTTAAAATGTGTTATTTAATTAGAAAACTAGCACATATAAATGGGCCGAGCAGTCCCCACGTGTGTCTGTAACTAAAGCTGACAGTGTGCGGAGGGCAAAACTACACCTGGCCTGTTCCATCCTCTGCTCTGCGGGCCTCACTCAGTGTATCAGGTGCTGCCCAGTTTGGGGGCATCATACACACTGGACCTGTCTCCTCTGGACTCCTGCAGCCTTGCTCAACTCATTGGCTTGTTTTCGTTGTTTTTAGTCGGTTCTTCAGGATTTTTCATACACAAGATCATGTCATCTATCAATGAGATAGTTTTACCTTTTCCTCGCTGGTCTGGATGCCTTTTATTTCATCTGCCTAACTAGCTGCTCTGATTAAAACTTCCTGAAACTCATGGATTCTCAAGGAACCCCTAATAGTCAAAAACAATCCTGAAAAAGAACAACAAAGCGGGAGGGCTCACATTTCCTGATTTTAAAACTTGCTACAAAGCACCCTGACCAATGCGACTCAGTTGGGTGTCATCCAGCAAAGTGAAAGGTCTCCAGTCCAGGCACATGCCTGGGTTGTGGGGCTGGTTCCCGGTTGGGACGTGTATGAGAGGCAACCGAGCGATATATCTCTCCCTCCCTTTCTCCCTCCCTTCTCCTCTGTCTAAAAATAAATAAGTAAAATCTTTTTAAAAACTTACTACAAAGCTACAGTAACCAAAACAGTGTGGTGTTGCCATAAAAACAAGCACAGACTAATAGAATACAAGAGAGAGTCCAGATGTAAACCCTTGCATATTTGGGCAATGAATCTTGACCAAAGATTCATTGAAGCGTGCCAAGAGCATTCAGTGGGGAAAACATTCTTTTCAGCAAATGGTACTGGGAAACAGGACCCTTACCTAAGACCATGCACAAAAATTAACTCAGAATGGATCCATGCCCTAACTGTAAAATCTACAACATACAAGAAAACATATTGCAAAATCTGCATGACTTTGGAACTTGGCAATAATTTCTTGGGTAACAAAAGAAAGAAAAACAGACAAATTGGACTTTATGAAAGTGAAAATATTGTGTGGATGAAAAGACGTTATTGAGTTAAAGAGCCACCCACAGAATGGAGTAAATATTTGCAAATGATATGTCTTACAAAGAATTAAGATCCAGAACATACGTGAATCTTTCAAATTTTGTCCTATTTTTGACTTTTAACTCCATTCTGTTGGGGTCACCAAACATACTTTGTCTGACTGCAACCATTTTAAGTTTTTGAGAATTATTTTATGGCCTAGAACAGGGTGCATCATAGGAGTTGTTCCATGTGCACTTGAAGGTGTGTTCTGCGTTTTTGTGTAGAATGTTCTGTGGATATTCTTTTTAGGTCTAGAGAGTATACGGTGTTATCAAGTCTTCTGTTCCCTTGTGGATCATCTGTCCGGCTCTATTTATCACTGAAATGGGGTATGAAGTCCCAGCTGTTACTGCTGAGTTCTGTCAGTTCTGCCTCAGGTATTTTGGGATTCCGTTCTTAGGTGCCTATCCTGTGAACCTTAGGAGAGATTTCAGTGGCCCATTGTCAAGGTGTGTTGCCTGTGCAATTCAGTTACCCCAGTAATGAAAAAGGTGTTACCTCAAATCATCTCCAAGGTCTCTTTTTGTTCTAGGATTCTAAGAGATGCCAAAAACTAAGGTTGATTGAAAATAAATTCCTCTAGGAAGCTAGAAGGCCTGTAAGAGGTCACACTGTTTTATGTGCTTAAAAGGAAAATAATATGTAGCCCTGACTGGTGTGGCTCAGTGAATTGAGTGCTGGCCTGTGAACCGAAAGGTTGTGGTTCGATTTCTGGTCAGGGCACATGCCCGGGTTGCAGGCCAGGTTCCCGGTTGGGAGCATGAGAGAGGCAACCAATGGGTGTATCTCTCATGCACTGATGTTTCTCCCTCCCTTCCTGTCACTCTCAAAATAAATAAATAAATAAAATCTTTTTAAACAAGAAAATAATATGTATATTTTCAAAGCACAGAAAACAATTCGCAGATATGTTTGTGTGTGTAGATGTGTACATACAAGGTCTGTCCAGAAAGTATGCAGCCATGTAATATGAAAAATAGAGACATTTATTGAAGAAAATACAAGAAACACTGTACATAGGACAGTGACTCCTCAGTCCCCTTCAAAGTTGCACCTTGGGACCTCCCACAGTTCTCCCAGTCACCATCATTTGCCCTGTCATATTTTCCCAAATCTCATCAATGGTCTGAAATCTTCCCTTTCTGGGAAAAGCCAGAAGTCGCAGGGCACCAAATCTGGGCGGGGGGGTGGGGGGTGGGGGGTGGGTTAGTCACCTGGGTATTTTGATGTTTTGCCAAAAAACTCTGCACAAGTAGTGATGCGTGAGCGGGTGCGTTGTCGTGATGCAGCTGCCCATCACCAGTGGCCCCTAGCTGCGGCCTTCTGAATCACCCAGCTAGTTTCCGTAGAGGAATGTTCAGGCTTAAACCAAGATTTGATGCAGATTTGTTGCTTTATTCACTCAGTCATTCTGAATGTGACAGCCACACAGTACGCACACTCAGTGTCTGCCGTCCCCACGGACGAGTGCAGTGAAGTGGTCATTGTTCATGCACATGCATTCCAGTCCACTCTCCTTGGTTGCCGGGTTACATCGCTGTCATGCAGGATGGCTGGACTTTTTCCAGATAGACCTCGTAGGAGGCATTGACCGAATGTATTTTCTTAGTCCCTGATTTAAGTGTGTGTTTGTGTGTGTGTGTGTGTGTGTGTGAGAGTGTATACACTCATATACATAATAGTCTGTACCGCTGTTTGTTTGGTGTCATGTGTATATTTCTGTATATCACCACTATTGATTGTTTACTCTCTGCTCACTGTGCTTTGGGTTCTGTATGAACCCTTTGACATGCATCCCTTTATTGTCATCTTCCATTTACGACACAAGCTGCCTTTCACTGCTGCCTTGGGACTGGAGGGCGGCTTCTCTGGCAGCGCCTGGGCTCCTAGAAATTGGCTATCTGCAGAGCTGAAGCCCTTTCTTGTAAGCTCACTCTAACCCTCCAAAGGAAGAACAAATACTTGAGCCTTCCCTTCCTTCCCAGACTGACTGTTTACGCTGCTGCGTCACATTCTTAGTAGAACCTGGCTTTTGTGCAATCTAAAGAAAAAGGGGGAAAGAGAATTTATAAAAAACACAAAAGTTGGGCAAGTTGAAAGCTATTTAGTTGATTGTAGTCCTATGAACAGAACTTACTGAATTTCAGGGTGTTCATCCTTGGTTCGTCTTTCCTTTCCAATCATAATTTGCACTTTTTGCCCAAACATCCATCACTCGTTTTTTTTTTCCTTCACAATTCCCTACAATTTTGCTTTGAGGAAATGACTCACCAAAACCAGAGGGATGTATACAAGCAAGTTGAGACAGACTTTTCTGGACAAAACAACCTTTAAATAGGTTCTGTAAGAACTGTTTCAGGAATTACCAGGGGAAGTTTATAAATAAAGGAGACATTTGGTTTTTTTAAAAAATAATAATAATATTGGTAAAGATCCTGGCTTTCCTGGCACCGTGAATGTGTTATGTGGCAACTAAGCCATCCAAAGGACATAGAACTAGAGAGTGCCACCCTGATCCACTTTCTGAAGACTGGGAGAGCTGGCAGCAGCCTTTACTCTCCTCTTTCTGTGATGTCTGAGTGACCAGAATGAAGAGATGGTGCTGGGATAACGGGCGTCACTTCTGTCACCTGTGCCCTGCAGCACAAATTTTGCACTGGTTGGCATCATATAGTAAAGCGACTGTGGACATGCTGTGGCCTCAGACCATACCTACTGCTGGGATTGTCTCCTACTTGAGATTACAGGTTCTCGAAGCCATCACAATGCTTTCTACCTGCGTCCCTGGGGTGCATCCACGGCGTCCTCCAAGGCCAGCCTCTTCCTGATTTTCAGTTCCATGTTAGTCTTAACGTGAGGGATTCAGGCATTGACTACTTGCAATGGATGTATGGAGTGTTCGTCTATGTTTAATGCTAAGTTGAGAATTAACGTGATCTAGTTTCATAGCTCCCAGCTATCTTAGAGTCTAGTGTAGTGTGGTAGGGAGTACAGAAGCTTTGGAGGCAGGTAGGTCTGGGTTCAAATCCCACTTTGGCATTTACTTGTACAGCATTGTAGACGTGGTGCTTAACCTGAGTTTAACTTCCCTGCACAGAGAAAAACCTACTTCATGGGCAGCTGTGAGGACTCCAGTAACATGTGAAACAGACTCTCCTGATTCCAGAGGTGGTAGCTGTTCACATGGCATCTGTTCGAAGTAGAGCTCCGTAACCTTTTGTGCATGAAATACAAAGAGAACAGGCAGCGCTGGTAACAACACGTTTATTTCCGTACCCTGCTGTGTGACCGGAAGGTGGTTTTCACTTTCCAATAATTGAATTAGGTTATAACAATGAAAATTCCAGAAGGTAAACTGGTCATTTATTGTTGCTCATGAGCATTAGCAAACAGACATGGTACCACATAAAGGAATTTGAAACACTTCTAATCTTTTGGTATAGTTTTGAATACGGACCAGTATACTTTGGCAATGGACCTAATAGATTACCAGTAGGCTTCTAAATCCCATGATTCTCTTCAGACACAACAAAAATTTGGATTTACCTTTTGGCTTTAGAAATTCAACAGGAATTCTTAGGAGGCTGCCAAAGGCCAACATGATTTGAGCCTATCATACTTATCATGATTATATATATATTGCTATTAAAAATAAAATCATGGTAGGCAGCAGCCAACTACTTGCTCGTTTCTTTTTGTAGTTTAGCATCTTTAAAGATTAATTCACTTCAGAGTGGCAGACTATACAACTTTGTTATTTTTAAGTAGGTTTATTAACCTTATTAACCTTTTGTGGACTCCTTAATTCAGATGGATCCGAATTCAGTCAAAGAACTGGACAGTGTATCAAAGTGGATTTTACATTAGAAACAGCCATTCCCAAGAGACCACATTCTACAGGACGCTGCCTTTCAGAATGCCTTTCATTCCTGGCTTCAAATCTTACTTGCAGCATTTGATGCTTGCAGGTGGTTTGGTAAGTGTTAATAAATGGGTACTCATTGCTAAAGCAGGGCGTAAGAATGTGCTGGTCACCAAGTATGAGATTTTACATAACTTAAAATTATATACTGTTGGAAATCGACAAGATAGGGAGTTCCTAGTTCCTAGAAAACATTATGGCTGAGGAAATAGAGAACTCAAAAAAGGAATCCACCTCCAAGAAACTAATTCAGTATAGTAAAATAGAGTTAAGTGCCCTGTCTTAGGGAAGTTTATTAATAATAAGGAGCTGGGAAATCATACATCGTTTCTTTGGAGATTAAAGTGCAGGCTATGAAATGGCATATAAAATAATGCATAAAATAGTGCAATCTTAAGGTGCCGTTTTTATTATACATAGCCTATGTTCATGTCCATTTTCAAAATCCAGCTGTAGTGACACCTTCTAGCTTACTTATTTAGGCATTACTTATACTCTTTTAACCACCTTTGGGGCTACATAGACTATTTTAACATTTTAACAAGTAGAATGATAGCGCATACATCTTGAACCCACTAAGTAAGAGATTAAGGCAAGCCCCTGTAAAGTTCAGTACTCCAAACACCACATTTTACAGAAAAAAAAGTTGCTTCCAAAACCAGTGGCTTTCGACCCGATGGCACCCCCAATCGTTTTTAAAACATGATTACTCTGAATAATTTGTGTTTGCCCATCAATTCCCGGCTCTGTACAGCAAAAGAGGAGCTTGAAAAACAACAGGTTCTAGAACTCATGTTCTGAAATAATCCTTATTTCAGAATATGTGAAAACCAAGCCAAGTCCACGTAGGAGGTAAGCAGAGGACCCTGTGGGGGGCAGCTCCTCACACATGCCTTCCACATTGTGTCTGTCTGTAGTGTTGTACCATCATCAGCTTTCACGTGGGAATGACCCCATTAACATAGAGAAGTCTCCTCTGAAAAACAGCCAAGGAAGAGGACAGGAAGACTTTTTGAAATGTTCTTCTAGGACAACACAGTATTAAATAACATTATAGCATTTATATTACTGACGTATGATCCAGGGCAGGATGGTTTTTCTCAGGAGGCCAGTTTACAGTTTTCCTGTAACATGTCAGTTTTAGCTGATCAAAATAATTGTGATTTGTTGAACCTTAAATACCACTATGCCATCCAAAAGCAAGTATAAAAGCTATCAAATTGGTCAAGGCAATATCCTAACATGTTTTATCTAGATAGTCGAAATAAGATTTAAGACTTAACAGAACTGTAGTGCTTTATTCTCCTACTGTTATGGAACTCTCATGCATTAACAATCGCAACTCATTAACCTATGGAGAGGTAACTACAAGTGTATACTGCAGAAATTTGGATTTGGAAAGCAAGATCTACCTTCTAAGAGTGTCCAAGTTTATTATGAAAGCCAAATACTCATGTTAACTAGTGGAAGACTATAGATACATTTAGGGTATCTAGATAAAGTTTATGAAGAAACCCAGGCAAGTTTAATTCTTTAACTACTACCAAAGAAATCATCTGAGGTTATATCCCTTTAATGCATAAAGATCATACTTTGTAAACCTGTAAACATGTACTTTGTTACCTAAAAGGTCTTCCTATTACCAGGAAAGCAGACTCTTCAAGGCCATGAGCATTCCAGTAGGCCTGCTCTGAAGTTACGACAGTATGGCTAGATCCTGTGATTACAAAACGTGAGACCTGCTGAGAAAATGAGTTCCAGACAGGGACTGTTATGGATGACCTTGGCTGACAAATCTTTTTTGGAAAGTGTTTATTTTAAAATTACCTTCCCGACACACCATGAAACACTTGGATGTTATTTTATGGTTTTTCATTGAAAACATACTACATTGTAAATGGAGTTTCAAAGTTAGACATAGAATTGATCAAAATCTAAGGGCAATATTCTGGAAGGACAGCATAAGAATGGGTAGGAGGCTTCATTTGGTGAGGTTAATCTGAAGGATGCAGAACCATGTCGTGTTGGACGAATAAGAAAAGATGATAACCTTGTGCTTTTATTCAACTAAGGTATTTACCAAAACCTTAGGTTTTGTACAGGTATTAAACTCCCACTTGGAAAGGGACAGTTTTCTACATTACACCTAAATTTATTTTAAATAACTGAAGCCCAAGGCAACAGCTGTTTAAAAGAACAGTCAAATAATAACGACATAATTTAGTACATTAAAATAAAACTAGAACAGTAATCGCTGAACGTCTCAAAAATATACAACTGGGGAAAATAACCACTGTACACAATTTGGAGGTTGTTAAAGTGACCTCTTCGAAGGTTGAACAGTGCAAGACATGCTTTTCCAGTTACAAGCTCAACACAGGAGTGCAAACAAAATTAAAGCTTTTGTTTAAAGTTGTAGGAGAAGGAAAGCTTGAACTCAATATTAGAAAGCTTCCCTCCGGTCATCCCCCAGAAATGAAATGCTCAAAATGCTTTTTCGTGGTACAGTGTTCTTCAGTGAAGTTTTCTTTCAATGGCAAAACTGCATCCCACAGGTTGGGTCCCCTACTGACACCACTGGCCATCACACTCCATCAGTGAGCACACTCAGTGGTGAGTAAGGGAAAGTTCTAGTTACCGGAGGTCTGATGTTGACAGAGCCTTGGGATTGGGCATTCTGCCTTGGCCAGTGTTCCTGAACCCTACAGAGAAGAGAGACTCTCGTGTTGTAAAACTGGAGGACAAATGGACTCACCCCTGCCCCCCAGAAGCCAGCTGTTGTGGTGGAAGATGTTAAGTGCTTAAAGACACTAAGACGCTGCTCTAGAAAGGGGAGGAGTATAGAGGTTCAAGATCAGTACCAGTGCAAGAGCTTTTTAAGCGAGTTGCCTAGGCAATGCATGCATCCATTCATGCAAATGTTGGACATGGCCCCAGAGGAGAACTGAAAACATGACATAACTGGAGAAATCCCTTGCAGTAGTTTATAAAAATATATAGTCAATACTGTAGAGGCTCCTTCTACAGTCAATACTATGGAAGTCCGTTTAGTTACCCATTACTTCAATACCAAAAAGCATTTACTACTTTTCAGACATTCCAGACAAAGGTCACTTATAACAAAAATCAACTTTTTTTTTTAAAACAAGATACTGTCCATTTAAAAAGTAGATCTTTTCTTTCAAGTGAACAGGACATTTTCTGTATTAAACTTCTAGTCTGTCAGGACTGGTTTAAGATCCTTAAGTAATGTGCATATATGCAGAAACAAATAAACTTTAAACATGTAATGCACAGAAAAAAGTTAACTCCTCAAAACATGATAGAATAGGTTTGGTTAGTACAAATCTATTGCAAAGTAAGAAGATTCTGTGCATCAGTTCAACCAGGAGAAGCGGGGAAAGAATGTCCCAACCATGAGGGTTCAAGTTTAAGGTGTGTTCTGAAAGCCTAGAAGCCTAAGGGACACCATGTCGCTCACAGCATCCTGATATGCATCACTGCTGAAGCCACTAAGCCAGGTCTTCCTCTGGAGCTAGAAGCACTTTCCAAGTTACTTTCTATTCCGGAGACGTTTAGATTTCCTAAGAGAGTCTATGGCTTCCACTGCCTTTTTCCGTTTCCGAGGAGACTCTACGTTCTGCCCAGACCCTGAGGGGCTTCCTACTGCGCTTTCCATTACTTCTCGCAGTTTGCGTTCCAGCTCTGCCAACCGTGCATTCTGTTCACCTATGATCTGGGTCTGCTCTAGCAGTTTCTGGTCCTGGTCTTGAAGCTGCTTCTGCTGTTCTTGCACTTTGGTGCGGAGCTCAGAAATTTCACGCCTGAGAACAGTCACACCAGCACCATTTGTCTTCACCTGCTGCTGGAGTTTGGTAACCTCTTGTCTGGAAGGGTTTTGCTTGGAGAAGAGCTGCATTGTTGTTAGGGCTGCAGAAGGTCCCGGAACTGCGGAAAATAGTTTAAAGTGGTCAGTCACTTAAAATATCTCGCTACCAGTAACACTTTATTAGTAAACTTATTTTGAAATGGAATGTCCATGTAACATTTCTGATCATTTCTTCTCTGCAATCTACTTGGTCTACTGGATTATTCAGACACATGGTTTTAACTATAAATGGGTTTGAATTCTGATTCTCAGGTTCACGTGGCAATGTGTGGATTGCCAGCAAATGGAGGACATTTAACGGCATAAACTTGGATTTAGAATATTATAAAACACTTTTGGACCTAGTAAGAAAACACAAGTAGTAAAATTAGAATACAGTGATTTTCTATCTTTTTCACACAAGCAAACAAACACTGGAGTTCGAGCTCTGATGGCTCAGTGGGTTGCGCGTCGTCTTGCAAACTGAAAGGTTGCAGGTTTGATTCCTAGTCAGGGCACAATCTTGGGTTGCAGACTAGGACCCTGGTTAGGGGTGTGCAAGAGGCAACAGATCAATGTTTCTCTCATACATTGATGTTTCTCTCCCTCTCTTTCTCCCTCCCTTCGCCTCTCTCTAAAAATAAGTAAGTACAGACCTATCATATTCTTCAGTTCTCTCTGTACTTAGTTACATGCAAAGGCTTAAACTTTAGCTAAATGGTAGAGATGCCATCAAAAAGTGGGTTATATCATTAATGATGATCATGAAGAATTTCTGACATCGTGTAGGAAGGCTCTGGAACTGTTCTGTTTTAGGAATAATACAATGTAACATGAACATAAAAATCACTGTTTTATACTAATAACCTACTTTTTTTTAAACCTTATCTCTTGAAGGTTTTTGAAAAGGACCAGATGGATGGGTTCATACCCTAAACCCATCATGCTAATTTCCTCCTTGTACATGTGAATAACCAGAATGTTTTCCTTGCTGATGCATTCTTTCTTCTGTGTTTATCCGACTGATCTGATCTTCCTTAAGATTCTGTCTTTGCTAGTCATTTGGCATTTAAATGGACACGCCTTTAAAATATTTCTCTTGTCTAAGATAACTTTGTTTTCGGTCTGGACCTGTCTTACCTTTTGAAATGGTAAGATCCTTGAAAGCAGATACCATGTATTACACTTCTTTTTAGTCTCCACAGGACACACTACAGTGCTGTGTGTATAACAGGTGCTCAATAAATAACAGACATATTAATGCTGAGATGCCATAGACTTTATTATTAAATTACAGAGAGGCACTCAGTTACCCCACTGAATCCTCCAGGGTGCTAACTAACCTGAACAAAATGTCTTACGAAAGTTTTTTTTTCTCAACTTAAAATATTTGCAAAGTTTGAGGATATTGAGCGATGTAGTCCTTCAGTAGATAAAGGCACAAATCTCTAGGCTCCAACATACTTTTGCAAAACAGCTACCACAGAAGAAGTGACAGTGTTCACAACAGCCTAATGCATGCTGTCTTTTAAAGTGGCACCAGGCACTCTGGGGGCTGAAGTAATTAACTGGATATTCCCATGAACAATTTTATCTGACATGTTTAATTGTTTTAGGATAACGAATATTAACTAGTCAGCAACATCAAAAAACATACCTCTGTATAGCTTTTCCCGCAATTCTACTTTAATGAATTTAAGTCAGTAGTTATGGATATGTACAAAAATTTAGCCACAGGACTGTTTTTCAGAGCATAGTTTACACACTGAAAAACTAGAGACAAACATGCTGATCAGTAATGGGTCAGTTATACAAGTTGCAGTCTACATTCAATTTGACATTAAAAATTATGTTGCAGATACACATTTACAGACACACAGCAGTTCAAGATACACGATTGAAGGAGAAAAAAAGCCAGTTATCAAGTCTATGTATGAAGGTTATAAACTGAACGTAGTAAAAACGAGAGGTACCTGGAGGGGAGCCCATGAGTCTTCCAGACACGTCTGATCCTGGTAATTTCCTCTTCAGAATCGGAACGATCTTTTCATCAAAGTACTCCATTGCCATGGAGGAAATGTCCCTCAACTCCTGCAGTACTTCGTGAGCTCGCTGAGGGGCTCTGGTGGAATTGACATATCTCAACACACGATAAATTTCATCAATAACCTAAAATAATGAGCTCTCATTAGCACTTTTGATTCTTTGTTTTTTAAGAAAATAGCTAAACAGGGAGGGAAGTGACTGCTTGTTTTGCAGTTCCTGTAAAGACCTAAGGGGTGACTTAACTGATGTGCTGGCCACTGACAACACCCCCATCTGTAACACATGGCTCGGCCCTGCTGTAAGGCTTCACAGGTTTCACACCCACATTCAGTAAGCCCCAAGCCCTGTGCTGGGCTAAATAATCAGGGCGAATGACATACAGCTCCTGCCCTGGAGAAAATCAGTGTGACTGGGGAGACGTGTGTAAACAAGTGACACAAGGCGGGATATAACACTGCTAAAGAAGCTAGAGGACTAAACTGAGAAATTACCTCCTGTGCAAACAGGGGCATGGGCATCACCACACCCTCAGCCTGCCAACCCTCCAAACCCACTTCGCTCCAGCCCGAATCTGTCTCCCAGAGCCCCGGAGGCTCAGCCAGACCACCCTCCCTTTCCTGCACTGCCACCCAGCATTCTGTCCCTTGAGGTTTTCTTTCTCTGAGACTTGCGAGGATTAAAGTGAGGTCCCCTCTAATCCCACTCTCTTGCTGTCACCGAAGTGCAGCAAGAGATCCTTCTTCATCTCCCGCAATCGGAACACATGAGGTGCAGCGCACATGGGAAGAAACACAATGCGGACAATCCTGGATCGTCATTCTCTTACAGGAAAAGTAGCTGAACCTTCTGTGGGCATTTTCCCTGCAGCTTTAATCCCTGGGCGGTTATCCCTAATACTTCCCATGGCCTCAGCGCAGACCTGAGGATAATAATTCACATCTCTGAAGACCTCCAGTCTGGCCGACATCTATTCCAATGGCCTTTAACTCCCCAAATTGTGGGTTAATCAACGGAACAGTTCTCTCACCAAAATATGTCAAACCACCTCAAATCCTATGCATTCTCTTACTGTATTTATCTAGCCAGTACCCAATTCTGAAACAATCTTACTATCTACCTTCTCCATTCCTCAGTTGGCTGAGGACAGAAACCATGCAATCCTGCAGGATAAGTGGTATGAGAAGCTAGTTCTACACGTACATGCCACATGCGGAATCCTACCGGGGTTGAAGATGATCAAATACTAGTTATGAAAAATATTTTTAAGTTTTAAAAACATGGTAGAAACCAAATAGGGTGACCATCACATTCACTCTATCCTGCTTATGTGTAAACTGACACAGTAATCAGTGATATACTGTGAATACCACCTAAGTCTTTGGACTGTTGTGGGTGAGAATTTCCATCTTGTTTAATCTACTGTTTAGCAGACAAACCTCCTACTGGAATATTGAACCTCATCTAGCATGTGGCAAAAGTAGGTTTACAGTTCATATAGAAAATGTCATAATTAACAAATAATACAAAAATAATCTGTTTTGCATACTCACAACTATAAATCTACTTTTGCCCCACCCTATATATTCTCAACTTTTTCTCATCTTTGTCCTTTTTTAAATTTTTTAAGATTTTATTTATTTATTTTTAGAGAGAGGAGCAGGGAAGGAGAAAGAGGGAAACATCAGTGTGTGGTTGCCTCTTGCGTGCCCCATCCCAGGGACCTGGCCCGCAAGCCAGGCATGTGCCCTGACTGGGAATCGAACCTGCAACCCTTTGGTTCACAGGCTGGCACTCAATCCACTGAGCCACACTAGCCAGGGCTCATCTTTATCTCTCTGTTCACCTTGAGATTTCCTAAACTTTCCTTTCTACTTGTTTAATTTTTAAAATTTCCTTCCATATTCAAAAAATTGAAGTGCATTAAACATTTTCTCGGTATGTCTTTCTGTGGCATGTGTCTAACTATATTTTTTCTTATTTCTCTTAACATATTGGTCACAGTTTCTTTTTAGAGTTTTATATCCTTATATGGTTTCTCAAAGGTGTTTTTCCCCAGTTTGTTTTAGTCTGGGTTTCGTATTAGTCCGATGATTCACTACTCTCTGTTTGTGTTTAAGAATGGAGCCCATAAAAGGTTATCAGAACTCCCCAGCTAGTCGAGATGGCTGTCAGGACAGTGGGAGGGGAGGAGGGAGGAGGAGGGACCGAAAACTTCAACTAGATTTGACCTCATTCCTTTAGACAGTAAAGATAATCATTCCAATCATGTGAGGCTGATAGAAAATAGGCAACTTCTATAAAGGCCAGACCCTAAATATCTCAGGCTTTGCAGGCCATGTGGACTTGGCCCAAACAACTCAACTCGTTAGTAACAGCTGACTGAATTGTCCCTGTGGTTGAGAAACCTGTAAGACATTTCTTAAATATTCATATTATTAACACTGATATATGCACTAAAAATGAAACTATACTAGTTCAGTGAACCTCCCAGGATACTTAAGAGACAAGGCCTGTAAGTCAGATCTGGATAAAATCTGGCATTAAGAATCAGAATCCAAAGTTTCTAACTGGTCACCCTTTTACAGTACCCTATGAAAGCATTTACAGCTAGAAAGAGGAAAGTGAGATACACCAAAGACTATTTCAAATAAAATGAAAAGAAACAGAATTCCCCTCCACCAAATAAACACTGTAGAAAGTACACACAAAATATTGCCAATGTTAATTATCTATGGAAATAACAAAAAAAGAATATTTAGATTTTACGAGGTGTTAATTAGTTCTAACCACGGTGCTAGTTTGCCAGTATCAACTAAGTAGCAAAATGACCTCTAATTCCATTTTCACCCTTCCATATAAAAGGATGAGGACATATTTCATCTGAATTACACCCAACTGCAGAAGGAAGACACCACTGGAGGTGCAAGCAGCGTGCTAACCACTGGGGTCTTTGACTGAGTCACAGCGAGTATGCTGCAAACACTCATTTCTGGGTGAAACAGCACTATTACTTGGCTCTGAGTATACTGCTATACAGTAATTACTCTTGTCCAACCTGGAAGTTTTATAAAGCTATCTCAAGAAACATTCTCAAAACCAAACCCAGCCTGTCCCTCCTCCTCCACCAAATCTCCAGGGCAGGGACAATACCTATCTTGTTCAGCGCTGCTGTACCTCTGGCATCTCAACAAAGAGAAAAAGTGCAGAGTTTTTTTCTTGAATATAGGCTCTTAACACGCTTCTCTAAAGAACAGCAGGGCTCCTACTGTATGTTTCATCATTTAAATTTTAAATATAAGGGGACACATAAATGATTCCTATTTCTATTAGTTACTGTATGGAAGCTAAACAAATCCATCCATAGAAACTCATTCCAGAGAAGTGGGAACAATTCTGACATTTAAAAATCACTTTGTAACTTCATAATAAAGTTTACACAGTACAATCCAGCTGGTATAAGGTAGGCAATTTTCTATTACCTTTCCTGGGATGAAGCAACAGAGATTGGAATCCACATACTTCATGAAAGTCATATTTAAAAGTGAAAGCCTGGTTTCAACAGCAGCAAGGATGTCTGCGTGACGAGCTAATGAATGGTTTCTCCTTTCTGACTCTCTCCTATAATTAAAAAAGCAAACTTTAAAGATGTACTGTGGACTACAATGTTAAGCAATCAAACGTTTTAATGACACAGCCTAACATTTACATGTTAATGCAGAAATCTACAACTGGGTCACAATGCAGCTGCAATGACAAATGCATCACTGTGTCCAGAGATCTTTGCTAAGGACTAGGACTCACTGACAAAGCATTTAGAAAAAATATTAGGTTTTTTTGGCTATATCAAGCCTAGCTGTTAGAATCAGAGAAATTAGAAAAATGAAAGAATTACACAACATACAGACAAGAGATTATATATTTTTGCCCATAAAATGAGCTCATTTAAACTTTTTTACAGTTTACTAAGAAATAATTCATATAGAATAAAGTCCATGTTTAAAGTGTACAATTTAGTGGTTTGGGTATATTCAGAGCTCCATCCCCACTATCAAATTTCAGGGCATTTTCACTACTGCAAAAAGGCGGCCCATAAACACAGCCGGTCACTCCCACTGCCTGGCACTGGGCAGCCGCTAATCTACTTCCCCTTTCCACGGACTTGCCCACTCTGCACATTTCAGGTAACCGGCGTTGGGCAGTTAGGTGGGTTGGGCGTCCATCTCCTCTCATCCAGCACAGCTCTGCAGGGTTGTTCCTGCTGCAGCGGGTGTTGGGACTTCACCCCTTTTTGTCGCCGACCCCCATTCTATTACATGTAGTGCCGTCATCCTGGCTATCCGTCCATCAGCGGCTGGACTTTTGGGTTGCGTCTGCCTTTCGGCTAGTGTGAATAATGCTGCCATGAACATGCACGTGCAAGGAGTTGGGTGGATGTATTTTAATTTCTCTGGGTTATATACCTAGGAGCACACCTGCTGGGTCAAGTGGTAACACTATGTTCAACTTTTTGAGGAACAAACTTTTCTAAGTTTTTTATAAAATGGCCGCACCATTTTATAACCCATCAGTAATTTATGAAGGTTCCAATTTGTCCACATGCTTCCCAGCATTTTTTGTCTTTTTTTGTTAGCCATCCCACTCAGTGCAAGGCGGTACCTCAGTGTTTGTCCGCAATGCCCTGATGACTAAAGATGCTGAGCATCATTCAGGTGCCCCCTGCTCTTTAGTGTATCTTCTCTGGAGACATGTCCATTAAACTCCTTTGCCCATTTTTAAATTGACTTGGCTTTTTATTGTTGAGTTCTAACAGTTCCTCATACAGTCCAGATACAAGTCCTTTATATATATATAAGCTGCAAGTATTTCTCTCCCGTTCTGAGGGCTGTATTACCATTTTCTTGATGTTGTCCTTAGAGGCAAAGAAGTTTTAAATTTTGATAAAATCCAGTTTGCCTACTTTGTCTTAGTTGCTTGTGCTTTTGGTGTCATATCTAAGAAGCCAGTTCCTAGTCCAAGTTCATGAAGGTTAGTACTCTGTTTTCGTCTAAGGGTTTTATAGTATAACGCTGACATTTACACTTAGGTCTGCAATTTATTTTGAGTTAACTTTTGTATGTGGTGTGAGAAAGGGGTCCAACTTCACTGTTTTTGTGTAGATACCCAGACGTCCCAGCATCATTTGTTGAAAACATTTTCTTTCCCCACTGAACTGTGTTGGCACTCTTGTTAAAAACCAATTGACTAAAAATGTAGGGGTTTATTTTCAGGACTCCCAGTTCTCTTCCACTGATCTGTATGTCTGTCCTTATGTCAGTACCACACTGTTTTGATTAGTGTAGCTTTGCAGTAATTTTTGAAATTGCAAAGTGGTAGTCCTCCATCAACTGTGTTCTTTTTACAGACTGCTTTTGATTATTCTGAGTCTTTTGTATTTCCACAGAAATAGAAGGATCAGTTTATCAATACCTTCAAAAAAGACAGCTAGGATTTTGATGGGGACTGCACTGAATGTCTCGATCAATTCAGGGAGTACTGCAGTAAGAACTCTGCAAAACATGAGCATGGGGCATCTCCCATTTAATTCTTTAAGTTCTTTTATAATGTTTTGTAGTTTTTGGTATATAACTCCTGCACTTCTGTTATATTTACTACTAAGTATTTTGTTCTTTTTGATACTATTGTAAATGGAATTGTCTTAACTTCATTTTTGGATTGTTTATTGATACTATATCCAATTATACAATCCATGCCCAACTTGTTTATTAGCTCTACTAATTAATTAGTGTTAATATGTATAAGATCATGTCACCTGTGAAGAGAGAGCAGTTTCCTTCTTCCTTTCAATCTGGATGCCTTCTATTTCATTTTCTTGCCTAACTGCCCTGGCTAAAATCTCCAGTAAAATGTTGAACAGAAGTGGTGAGAGGGAGCAAACTGTAGTAAAAGTCACTTATTGTGATCTGGGTACCCTGTATCACAAGAAATTGGGAACCATTTAACAGGTAAACTCTGAGATTTTTTAAAAAATCAAGAAACAGACAAAGCCACCAGTGGTAACCGACTGCCACGGCCAGCCCCAACCCACCTTGGGAGCTGCGCTTTGACTTGCTTCTGACACAGGTTATGGTACCGCTCCACTTTCAGAAATCCCTGATTCAACATTCTCTGGCAGACCAAGTCCATTCTTTTACAGACCTGTGGGGGGAGAGGAGGAGAAAGAAGAATTAGAAAGTCATAATGAAATTAACCACAGACAGCTAACTCAGACTCGTAACTGAACACTGGAAGTTCTCTGTGCTCACGTCGTTCCCCAGTTTGCTGTCTGAACCCCTGAATCAGTACAATGGGTGAGCCCCTCATACTGTGTACTTCTTACAGTACTGCCCTAAAAATTAACATGTATAGGCAAGGAAAACTCACTCCTTTAGGTATTTGTTGATAGTTCTGAATGCATCCCCACTACTGTGGTCAGAATCTGTCGTCCTGAAGATCAGGAAAACAATGTATTCAAAGGTTTTTAATGGTTTGAAATAAGAAAAATTCTGTTAGCCAAAAATATAAATTCAAACTCAAGTCCACCCTCTCACAAAGTTGATGTGATCTATAATTGGAATGAGAATTCTTCATTCCCACCAGTGATTTGGGTTAACTATAGACAGTTTCTCTATTCTAGATACTGTGATATCCTCCAAAGTATCTTAACATGTGTGGCAGAATCCCAACTACTTTGAACCTTAAGGAATATGGTGTTTACATACAGTAAGAGCACAGGACCAGATGTCAGAACACCTAAATTTGAGCCCAACCTTTGTGCGTTCTTGAGCAAGTCGGCTACCATTTGAAAGCCTGAGGCGCCCTCTGTAAAGCGTGGATAGTAACTAACTCAGGATATCATTTGGATTAAATAAAGCAATTCATGCTGAATCATTTGGTAAACTCTAAAGTATTACATAAAAAATTATGTTAAATAAATTTTGTTTAACTTAGTGCTAATTAAAAAATTTGGCTCCATATACTTACTTGTTATGTTTCTGAGATATCCCAGCATCTTTATCTTAACTATCTTTATCTATCCCAGTTATCTTAACAAGACCAAGGACATAGTATCTGTGTGTTTGTTCTTTGATCCCTAAGAATTTTGCAGTGACTCAGATAATCAGCCTGAACACTGATTCTCCCTGTATACTATGTGTGGACATTGAAAGTGCAGGAGACTGAATTAAATCTATATCAAGTCAATTAGGCAGGGGTTGTCTTACGCTTTTTCCCCATCTCTCAAAACAACCAAGTGCAAATGTTTGACAAATACTTGTTGAAATGAAATGTTGATGAAACTCTTGATACAAGTTTGCTTTCTCCTGGGAATACAGGGACAAAAAATTCAAAGTGGCTGACACCAATGACAGCCTTAATACTCTAATATTAAATACTAGATACTTCCTGAATCAGGTATTAAGGAAAACAGTTCTTTTCAATAATATCAAAACAAATTAAAACAGTACATTTTAAATACTGATACTAAGAGTAATTCTAATAAATGATATTTTAAAATATGGTAAAATCCATTTGTAACTAAACAAAATTAGTTATCAACATTTGCTCAGTGTGTATGGAAAAAATAACAAAAACAATACACATTTACATAACTTTCTAAGAAAAAATAATGCTTTTCCAAAATAAAATATCAGCGAGTCACATTTTTGCAAATCTCTTGACGTGTGGTTTACTAGAAGTGGAGTCCTCCTATTGCTTCTGCACTCAACCCTCTGAGGCCGTCTTACCCGAGCACATTCTGAACGGCATGCACGCACACCGCATTGGCGCCCAGAGTGTGGACAGCACCGCGTGCCACAGAGCACCAGAGCTCCACTGCACACTCGCGAAAGAACAAGTGAACATTGCAAACGACCTCTCAACACCGTAGTGCAAATATCTTACACCTTACAGACTCCCACAAGGGCCGGGGGAGTCCCTCCCTCTGGGGCCCCTGCCCACTCTGAGAACCAGTGCCCCAACCCCAAATGATCACACTGCCACAAATGCCAGCACTGACATTACGTGAGGAAAGAAGAAACTGGGTTATCGGAGACAGGAAAAGAGTGTGTGTATGTGTGAGGAGGGGCAACAGAGCAGGCTAAACTCTCATCTTTCACAGTACAAAGTCAGCGAAAAATATCAAAGAAAAGGACAACCCAAAGACTTGCAAGGAGTACTTCTGGGGAGTAAAACCTGGAGGCTGTAAAAACCATCTGACGCAAGGCACCTTCTAACAGTCTCGTAGAAAAACCCTTTGTGTCTTCATGGACTCTGCAACATCTCTGATAATTTCTGAGATGAAATAACCCAAGTAATTTTTAAGCAGCAATAAATTTACAAAGAAAAATTAAGACCGGTAATAATAATTTCTGAGGTACTAAGTTATGTTACTATACTAGCAGTTTGCTGCACTTAATCCAGCTGACTACTAAGATTTCGATCGTCTTTCAATAACCTAGAAACTCAGCTGAATGCCCAGTCCTGACGGTGCACGTGCACAGTACTGACTGGGTGGTGAGAGTGTGCGTAAACAAGCAGGTCAAGTCCACCACGGAAGAACACACGACACCAGATCAGAACTGGGCTCCGAAGGGAGGGATGGCAGGGGTGCAGAGTCAGAGGTGGTGGCACACGCAGGGCACAGAGCCTGGGAAGAATAAACCACCAGCGAGCTGACTGCTTCTGAAGACAGATACGCAGGCAAAGCTGAGACGAATAAAATCTCCCGTGGTTTGAGCAGGGAAATCAGAGAGTAATGGAGAAAGAACTGTCAAAAATCACCCATTTTTGCAAGTCTCATATTGGTACAAATTGATTGATCATTTTCTGTAAGCAACTGTAATATCAGGACTAAAGATGTGGTTCTGGAAATTTCACGTTGAGATAGCTGAAATCACTGTGGGTGAACCCCCAAATAAAGAAATGTACGAAAATAAAGGCTTATAAATGGAGCCTCAACTGACATTTATAGTTAAAAGCTAGTAAAAGACCAGAAAATAAGGAGGCACGAAGACAAATAGCATCAAAAAGCCAAAGTCAAAAAAACTCAAGCATTCAGTCAATGCTGTAAGAAAAGAGCAGTATTTAAGGTGGTACCACGCTGCCTTTCGTGGCTGTTCCGTAGCAGTGGCCGGCCCACAGCACAAAAATCAAGGCACAACAGCCCACGGACCCTTTGTTTAGGGTTCAGAAAGCAGCAGAGTGCCTGGAAAACAGAGAGACCAACCTTCCCCAAGCAGTTTAATGGTAGCTGCTGACGTCTTCTGCCTTGCAATACAAAAGCATCTCACTTAAAACCTAGCTCCAGATTTGTAAGTATTTTAATAATTTCCCAAGACTAAAGGGAAAGTTTTTATTTCCCTGGTTATTAAAACAAAACAAAATTCTAGTAATTTGGCAATTTACCCAAGATAGCAAAACAAAACTGGAGTCTAATATACAGACATAACTACTATGTCAAAAACTATCAGTGCAAATACACTATAAATACAAAAGGAACTAATGGCATAAATTGGTCTACAGTGAAAACAAATAGCTTGGGCCTGTTACTTGCTGTTCTAGTATGAGATTAGCTGTGGTTTTTCTTTGTTAATTACCGGTGCTTCAGTATTTAAAATGCCATGTTTATCCTTTTCACCATTTTCTAACTTAAGTGTTCAGTGACAAAAAATTTGCTTCCCTTGTATTTAGAAATCTTTTTCGATTTCTTGTGCCACCCTGGCCCCTTTGGACAATGCAAGGCACACACACCACCATTTCCCCCGTAGCGCTCATCTCTGACTCTGAGATGCACTTCGTCCCACTTTAACACTTGATGTCTGAACAGCCTCACTAGGCGCGCCGTCTTACATGACAACTGGCGGCCCCTCTTTTTCCGATGTCTTGGCTGCCTTGAAATGCAGAGTGGGGCAAAAGTAGGTTTACTGTTGTGAGTACACAAAACAGTTTATTTTTTAAAGATTTTATTTATTCATTTTTAGGGAGAGGGGATGGGAGGGAGAAAGAGAGGGAAACATTGATCTCACATGCACCCCAACCAGGGACTGAACCCCCACAATCCAGGCATGCGCCCTAACTGGGAATCAAACTGGAGACCTTTCACTTTGCTGGACAACACCCAGCCAAGCCACACCAGTCAGGGCACAGTTATTCTTGTATTGTTATTTAATTATTGTTATCATTTCCCTTTCAAACAACTGAAAGCCTACTTCTGCCCCACCCTGTATAGTGTACTGGGCTCCTTTGGTTTTGTTTAAGGTGCTATAGAGACTTCACAGAAGCAGATTCCCTCACTGAGGGCTCTACAGCTCTCACGTGAGCTAGACACTCGCTGTCGTCCTCCAGTTAACCCAGAAGCTAGCATCAAAGATTAGGCTGCTTATTAATTATTACTGAACTGAAAGGAACTTAGACACCAGAATGTATCTTTTTTTGGTGAGAAAATGGAGACCTGAAGAAGTCATTTGTACAGTGTCATCCAGCTGTTCATTGGCAAAGTGAAATTAAGAAGCCAGGTCTTCATAGGACAACAGTGTGGGGGCTGTTGGGGGTGGGCGTCGTGGGAAAAGGAGGGGGGTAAGGGGAGAACAAGGGTGATGGAGATTTGACTTGGGGTGCTGAACACACAACAGTGTACAGACAGTGTGGGTGGAATTGGGCACCTGCAACCTGTGTAATTGTTAACCAGTGTCACCCCAATAGATTCAATATAAAAGAAAAATAAGTACATAAATAAATAAATGAAAAGAATCCAGGTCTTCTAATTAGTGTCTTTTTCAATTTAGTGATCTGCAAGGATATGGAGTGAGATAATTATCCTCAACTGATGAGTCTCAACTAATAATGTGCCGCTACAGAAACCGGCGGCATCTACCAAAAGGGTTCCTTGAGGCAATATGGGATTTTAAAGACATTAGTGGGGTTTCACCAACTACCGGGTGAGCAAGATGTGGCTAGACCAAAGTCTTCCTATAATTCTTTCAAAGTTCAAAAACCAGAAGAGAATCATGAGGAAGAAGCCAGACAAATCTGCACTGCAGAACTCTTTACAAGCCATCTGGCCTGGATTCTTAAAAAAAAAAAATCAATTCCATAAAAGAATGAAAAAAGTGGGGTAATGTTATGGATTAAAGAGACTGGTGTTTTATTAGAGTCAAAACTCTTACTAGCCCCCCAAAGCTATAATGGGCACTTGGGGGACAATTGAGACATCTGAATATAAACTGTCACGTTAAATCCTTTGGAAGTGATGATGTTGTGATTATATAAGAGAAGTATTTAGCAGCAAAATGGTTTAGTAAAATAATTAAATGTGTGTGATATACACATGCACATTCAAAGGGAGAGAATGAGCATACAAATGAAGGAGATAAAGCTAAGGTGGAAAAAATTAATGATGGGTGCTTTATTATCTTAACAACAGGGTAAAATCATTTAAAATTGAACACTGAGTCCTGGCTGGTGTGGCTCAGTGGACTGAGTGCCGGCCTGCAAACCAAAAGATCGCCAGTTCCACTCCACGTCAGGGCACATACCTGGGCTGTGGACCAGGTCCCGGGATGGGGGCAGGTGGGATGTTTCTGTCCCTCACTTTCTGTCTCCCTTCCCTTCTCTCTATAAACAAACAGACAAACAAACAAACAAATAAAATCTTTTAAAAAAAAGTACACTACATGAACCACAGCTACTTTGGTTCTTCTCTTGCCGTAAATGATCTTTTGGTGAATCTGTCTTAGTTTTCATCACCTATTAAAAATGTAAATGCAGCCCTGGCTGGTGGGGCTCAGTGGTTGTGTCCTGGCCTGCGAATCAAAGGGTCGCCAGTTCAATTCCCAGTCTAGGGCACTTGCAGGCCTGGGTTGCAGGCCAGGTCCCCAGCAGGTGGAAGCAGGAGAGGCAGCCACACATTGATGTTTCTCTCTTTCTCCCTCCCTCCCCATCTCTAAAAATAAATAAAATCTTTTAAAAAATGTAAATGCAACTTGCTACCTCTTTCATAAGAATACTTAACCTTTTAAAAAACAATGCCTCTGCCTGGTATGGACTGTCTCAGATACAGTACTATAGAGAGAGAGCTTACTATCTGCAAGTAGAAGTCAAACAAATTTTAAATTCCCTGGCATCCCCCCAGATACTCACTTGGAAGGAAAACGAATTTATTTTAGTATTAGCCTGAGCAAAACAATTAGGAAGAAAAGTCTGTTACCAGGATTTCCAGAAAGCATCCTACAGGTCGAACAGAGAGGCTGTTCTGATTATTCTCAGTTCTTGGCTCTCTGTACCATTATTTTTATTAATATAGGAACTGAGTGCTGATTATAATGAAGCAGCCTTGATGTACTCTTGTAAATAGCTATTCTTATTAATTATATACTAGCTTCAGATCACCTTATCAATTTTTATTCTTATTAAGAGTTCTTTATTTTAGTCACTCAGTTTCTTAAAATGGTCCTGTGAAATGTTAAAGACATTCTGGGTAAATAAACACTTGACATTTAAAAACATTTCTGATAGCCTCTGCTGGAGGTAACTATTAAGCAACTGCTTTTTCAACATGATCACAGTTTATAAGGAAACCCTTATTTACAGGGTGTATTTTCTGTTGTTTGCTCAGAGCAGGGAAATGCTTTAGGAATGATTCACTGACACTGTGTCATAGACCGTCTAACGCCGTCGGGGTCCGTGACGAAAGGATCCGTGGAGCTTATGTGGAGAGGGAAATGGGCCCTGCCAGGGATCATCCCAGTCTGTATGCGCAAGAATGATGGGATGGGAACTTAGGAGTACCACCTGAGTACCACCTGAGACCCACCTGGGGTCTCCACACTGGAAGGTACAGACGTTTTCTAGGAGAGGGAAGCAAAGGAGAGGCTGCAGGCAGGAGAAAACGCGTGTGTGTGGACAGACCTACGATGTGTGGGGGACTTAACAGCTTGATGTTTGTTTCAATCACTCTCTTTTTAAGTGCAAGGTGCTAGAAGTCGGTGACTGGGAGAAACCTCTGTCAAAGGTTATTTTTTGCTCCTAGTCTCAAAAATCATGAAATTGGATTTATATGCACAGCCACCCTTTTAAGACAGTACCTTCTTCAACACTGTAAGAACCCACACCTCTCAGTTTACCCGGATATACAGGAAATAATGATAAGATAGAATTTGTTTTTCTTTTTAACACCCCTACTCGCTTCTCCCACCAAAAGCTGTCAACCCTGGAGGTTCTCAAAAAACAGTTTCTTAAATTTGGCAAGTCTGTGAAATAAAAAAGGTAGAAAGTGTGTGTTGGGAGGGCGGGGAGAGGTCGTCTGATCACTAGTCTATGACATCTAAAACTTCCCACACCCAAATGAGTCTCATTTTAATCTCTCTAAACAGCCTTCTGCAGTGACTTCATGAGCTTATTCGTCATTTTAGTTTTCTCTGGGAGGACTCTTCGTCCACCTTGGAGGAAGCCTCTG
Source organism: Desmodus rotundus (assembly GCF_022682495.2). Lineage (NCBI taxonomy): Eukaryota > Metazoa > Chordata > Mammalia > Chiroptera > Phyllostomidae > Desmodus > Desmodus rotundus. Next base: position 10,672,383 of record NC_071396.1, on the reverse strand, counting down.
CTGACCACCCCGACAACCTAACCTTCCTGCACGCCCCGTGCTGGCCTCTGCTGTGCTGGAGCTTTGTCCGTGTGCGTGAAGAGCGGCACTGTCGCTGCCGTGGGCAGGGTTAGGGACTGACCCCTTCCCTTTGAGACTAGAATCTGCAGGAAGAGTGAACTGCCCCCCAAATACTAGTTTCTTACATAAGTACCTGTTAACAAAATCAATAACCTGCTGAGATGAAGAAAAACCCCTGAAAAGCAGCAACAGGGCCGGTGTGTTTTCTACAAGACAGCGATTAGAGAGCAGTGGTTCTCAAGCGTGGCCTCAGGGCCCCTGGCGTCCCCAGGACCCTCTCCCGGGTTGTTGAAGCCAGCCATTCTCATGGCACTAACACGCCACTTGCCGCTTCCACTCTCAGTTCTCACAACATACGGTGGAGTTTTCCAGAGGCAACACGCTATCTAATGACATTGCTCTGAGAGTTAATATACTGTGCTTTCTAGACCTTTCTAAGGTAAGCTCTTAGGGTCCTCAGTAACTTTTAAGGGTATAAAGGTATCTCAAGACAAAAAGGTTGAGAACTACTGGCACAGAGCAAGTGCTATGAGGAAGACGGCCTGCTCAGTTTAAAAAAAGTAACGATTTCTCATTTTTCTTTCCAGTTTCCTACAAGTGAACCCCTCTGTAACCGAAACTTTCTAGCACTGGGCGAAAAGATGTGGTGAAGGTGGAGCGGATGTAACTAGCTAGAGCGCCAGAGAAATAGCGTGGGACAAAAGCAGGTAGTAGTTGTGTTTTGTTACCAGATGGAAAATTTTATTCCAGACAATAAGCAAGACTTATGAATTTAACCTTTAGTCAAATATATGTCCTGAACCACGAATAGGATTCCACTGAATTTATAGGAGCTCCTCTTGAAGCACGAAGAAAAACATTTGACAGTATCTCCCTAAAGAATCTCCGAAAGCCTGCCATATGCCTCTTCCAGGGCATGGGAACACCGCGCCTCCACATTCATTCCGCACTTTCAAGATCAGCTTTAATCTGCTCCTGAACTAGAGGTAGGGCCTCACGTCTTAACCTTTGCTTCTTGTTTCAAAAACTCTCCTACCTGCCCAGAGGGCCTGGGTGACAGTCGATGCAGCACCAGCACAAATCTGTCTTATTTACTGGAAAACAACTCAAAGTACAGCTTTTGTCCTCACAAAAGTTGTGTTCAACCAAATAATTTTAAATGCATTAGAGGAATTAAATATTTAAAGAACGATTTCTGTGTAACCAGGATTTCCAAGCTCTGGGTACATTTTTGGAACAAGCCGATGGCAGAAAAACAAAAAACAAAAAACAGATTTAATAGAGCATTTGGGCAATCCCTTGGAAATAACTGGACCAGAGAGTCAAATTTCAATTATTCATGGCGATAAGAAGCAAAGCCTATCATCAACGTAAGTGCACAAATAACTGGAAAATGTTACTGTAGCAGTTTCAACATAGAGCAAATCTTTTAAAGAAAATATGGAGTAAAAAAAGAAAAGAAAAGAAAGAAAATATGGAGTAATAAGTACATGGATTGTGTACCTGTTACCTAATTTAGGTGCTAACGTAATTATGACTGAGGTCCCAAAAAGGCAAGCAAACTGGGAAAGAAGAAAAACTAGTATCTGAACCATACATAAACCAGCTCATCAGCCCGAGGAGTTGACATTTAGCTTACGAAACTAATTCTGTTCTTAACTAACATCACTTTCTTCCAAGCATATCCAACCTTAATTCCCCTAAAAAATACAATAAAAGGAATTATGTCATTTATACACGTCACAGCAGCACACGTACTGAAGTGCCTTGATTTTTCTGGCCAACAAGTCTTCAGGTATAAATGGCCACTTAAGTAGAAAAGGCATGTAAAGCACTGCCTCCAGACTGCCGATTTCATATAAAGACATAATTAAATTAATGCTGACATCTAGTGGCGAGAACATCTTTCTTTTCTGATGTTAACCTGAATTGTACCCTATGACGCCAACCGAAGAATCTAAAACCAAAGACACCTTCCAACCCCTACAAAAGATTATCCATTTAATCTAAGAATATCCATCACCCAGGAATAAGTTCCCTTTTGCTAAAGCTGATTAAAAAAACATTCCTGAGATGTAAAACTGGCTGCAGAATCTTTGGGGGAGGCGGGGTTCGTAAGGGCTCCTTATGAAAGATCTTTGTTTGAAACTACAGATTTGTATCCTTACATGGCTAGAATAGGTAATTGCTTAAAATTTAAGAATGCAACAGAATATTTCACTTGAAAGAACTGTCACTTAATAAATTGTGGGATGTGTTTTAACTCTGTCCCCTGGGATGGGCTGGTTCCCCCCTCCTTTAAAAATATTTTTAATTTTTAAAAAAGTAGAACAACTAACAAAAGAACAAAAACCCCACAGTTTTCCTCAACACTTCTAAAACAGAACTGTGACCATTCCAAGCTTTACAAAGCCATTGTCTGGCTGAAAGGCTCCATTCTATCAAATGTTATGCTCAATTTCCAGATACCATGAATGTACAGCACACATCTTGATCACACGCCATCCTTTATACGTAATGCAGAAATATTTAAGATTCCACATGAAATTCTAAGGATGACATGTTTTGAAAATTCAGGGACAATTTTGAAATATCACTTTTCAACTGGAGAATTTTCCATTCCGCAGACTGGAATGGTTGAATTGCTGTGTTGACTAGAAAAAAAAAATGGTCATCAGTCTGAAGTAGTATTAATAAGATTTCTTTAAAAAATAAGCATGATTTCCTTTCAAAAATGCAATTGTAATGAATTTCAAACCTAAACTATGACATATTGATCAGTAAGAAAATGCTATACACAGCACATTCAGAAATATGCCTTTGTCCTCTTAAAAACAATCCGACCACGGATTTAGCATCTACAAAGAATCGGTTTGCAGTCACTTCAAAATGTCCACCTCCTTGATCTTCTTACCAGTTCAAGATAAATTCACCGAAAGTAAGCAAAATAACCAAGACATTCATCAAACCTTCCGTCAAACCTCTGGAGTGAAATAAAACCACAGTGGCAAATGCATTATTTTTATAAATCACTGGCTGAACGAACTACTGTGATTTTAAGGAATAAAACCTCTCCTAAAGCAGGCGGGTAGGCGCAAAGCACCAGTTAGAGACTGAACTGCAGGAGGAAAAACCCCGGTCAAGGGGCAAGTTGCTTCACTCTGGATGGGCAGTGTCAGGGGCGAGGCCAAGCCGGCTGGGAATTTCTCAGGCTCCCCTTCACTGGCCAGTTACAGGTGCCGGGGTTCCAGCTCCCCGAACTGGCTTGAGGTTCGGGGAGAACCCACCAGCCCCACTTTATCTTCTCCAACAAGGAAACTTGGGTGGTTGGGGGAACAATACGTTCTTCTTGCAGACAAACCAAACCTGGCTGGGATCGTGGGATCGTCCTGCCGCCTCGGAGTGCTATCCCCAGCCCGGGCCGGGGTCTGGAAGGTGTTGGACAAAAGGCAGTCGAACCCACTCGTGTGTCCACGCTCAGGCCGGGCAGAGGTGGAAACCCCGCTCCAGGCGGGGGTGGGGTGGGGCACTGAGCACCCCAGGACAAAGTCGCCTCCAGCCCTGAAGCGAGGGCAGTGTCGGGACAAACCCCGCTGACAGGCACCTATTGCCAGAAAGACTTTGGAGAGGGAGGGCCGAGCTCTGGCATGCTGGGCTTGTGGGGGGCTCCCTCCCCGGGAAACGCGCTCCCCTCTCCATCCCTTGGCCCAGGGGAGAGGGTGGTGGGGGTCCCGCGGGGCCTCACCAGGCGGAGCTGGCTAATTTCGTCGTAGGACATAAAGCTGAGGATATTCTCGATGGCTACGATGGGCAGCGCCACCAGCGTGTTGTTTTGAGGCAGCTGGTCCGGAGCCAGCGCCGGGGCTGGGGGCGCCTGGGACCCCGGCTGCGGGGGCGGGGGCGGGGGCTGTGGGGGCAGTCGCTGCGTAGAGCCGATGGCCGAAGAGGAGCCGCTGTCGCCGTGGCCGCCGCCTCCTTCTTCAGCCATCCGCTCCTCCGACGCCGCCGCCATCTTGGGGGTTTAATTCCTTCCCCCCACTGCAAGGGGATCAGGAACACTTCCTGTGCGTCACTTCCTCCTCTTAAGCCACTAGGGCGGGGACACCTGGAGGAGGGGGCGGAGCCTATGGGTGACAGGGTGAGAGAGACACACACAGCTGTTTGTTCCAGTGGCAATGAGGGAAGGTCTGTAAACTCCTGGAAAGGTGATTTCTTATCCAAGACTAGAACCGACTGGAGGGGAAGGGATCCCTGTCTATTAAAATTGACTTTCCCAGTGCAGTTTTCTTAAAAGAGCTTCCTGACAAAGGATGATAAAAATAATGTTGCCTACTAAATGTAGACAGGCCGATGTAGTTAGAATATCATCATTTTTCAAAAATCATACTAATAGTTGATATGGGTAAATAAAAAGGAATGAAGTATTGATTAAAGCTACCATGTGGATGAAGCTTGAAAATGTGTTAAATGAAAGAAGCCAGGCACAAAGGACCACATATTGTCTGCTTCCATTGATATGAAATGTCTGACAAGGCCAAGTCCATACAGCCAGAAAGTGGATTGGTGGCTTCCAGAGGGTAAAGGCAGCAGAGGAAAGGGAAACGCTTGCTAAGCGGCCCCAGGTTTCTTTTTGCGGCGATGCAGGTGTTTTGGAGTGAGACCGTTGTGACGGTTGCACAGCCTCGTGAGTGCACTAAAAACCACTGGATCGTGCACTTAGAAGTAGTAAATTTTATATGCGAATTATAGCTCAATAATTGTTGATTTAGTAAGAATCACCAAAAGACACTAAAACTAAAAAATAAAGCTGAGATGATGTGGAACCTAAAATTTACATAGTCTCAAAATAACTCCCCACTAATTACGTATTGATTACAAAGATAAAAGAGAAGTTTACAATAGAGAAACTTGGTAGACACCACCATAACCAAATGGCCAAAACTAGTATTATGAGTTACGGGAGGAATGGACATCATGTGCCTTATGGTATGATGCCCCCAAAGGACATAACACAATGTGTGTTCCTGCAGAATAATGCGTATAATGTGTATGAGGTATACAAATCTAGAAAACATCTCCGTGTTCTTCAAAAACCTCAGTGTCATAGCCCTGACCAGTGCGGCTCAGGTGGTTGGGCATTGTTCTGCAAAGCGGAAGGTCACTGGTTCGATTCCTGGTCAGGGCACACGCCTGGGTTGTGGGTTTGGTCCTGGGTGGGGGAGGTACGAGAGGCGACCAGTTGATATTTCTCTCTCACAACAATGTTTCTCTTCCTTTCTTTCTCCCTTCCTTCCCCTCCCCCTGCTCTAAAAATAAATAAAGAGTATCTTTGAAAAAAAAGTAATGTCATAAAAGACAATGACTAAGGATTTGTCCCAGATTAAAAGAGATTAAAGAGGCAAAACAAATAAATCCACAGGTGACCCTGAATTGGTTTAGAAAAAACAGCTATAAAGAACATTGTTGTGACAATTGGTAAACTTGGAGTATGACCTATACATTAGATAATTATATGTAATAACATTAAATTAACTGATTTGGATCATTTTATTAGGGTCTCGTAAGAGAATGTCCTTGCTCTTAGGAAACACACATTGAAATATTTAGGGGGCATGATGTCTCACTTTGCTCTCAGATGGTCCAATAGACAGAGAATGTGGTTAATACAGCAAATATGATCACTGTTAACAGTTGGAGAATCTGGATGAAGAGTGCACAAGAGTCACTTGTACTATCTTCAATTACTTCAAAATAAAAAAAATTATTTTTATTTTTCAGTTACAGTAGACATTCAATATTATATTAGTTTCAGGTGTATAACAGGCATTATGGTTTGACATTTATTTAACTTATGAAGTGATTCCCCCGATAATACATAGTTATTACAGTGTTATTGACTATATTATGAGGTGATTCCCCTGGATAATACATAGGTATTACAGTGTTATTGACTATATTATGAAGTGATTCCTCTGGATAATACAGAGTTATTACAGTATTACTGACTATATTACCTATGCTGTACCTTACATCCCCGTGACTATCCAGATAAAAAGGCTATAAAGGTTGCTTAATATTTCCATATTTTTGTATTTTCATAAAATCCTATGACGAAGATCAAGGTGCACAAATCACTAAATGTCGAAGCTTTCTATTCTTTGGCTCTGGATCTTAATCTTCACATTTCCAAGATGTTCTTTCTTTTGCAGTTTTGGTTTGGAATCTAACTGTTGGATGGCAGATACGGAAACTGCAAAAAAAAGCTAAGCGTGACTAAGGACTACAGGAAACGGGGGGGCTGCTAGAGCAAGAACAGCAATTGGAAGTGGTGGTGGTTAGCTTGTTAGAATTGGCATCCTTTCCCTGTTCATGGGCAAGTAAATGATTGGTCATGTCACTGATCTTTGTTGCAACTGTGAAATCCTTTGCAGTTACTCCTTTAGTTCTTCTACCCCAGGGTTGTTTAGCATTCAATAAATGCAAAATGCCTAATGTGTCTGACACATTTGCATATTTGGAATATGTTAGTTTTATCTCACCTAACAGATAGTAATTGCACTTTTCTACTTAGGATATGGCTATCTCTTCACAGAACTTGTTACACTTTGGCCTGAAAGGAATTCATTTTCTATCTTGTTTCATTAAAGATACTTTCTTGGAAGGTTAGGTTGAAATAGAATTTCTGCGTATGGAATCATGTTTTTAATCCATTATGGGAGCTCTCATTATAAAGAAAACCCATAAAAAATCCTTTAAAAACTCAATTGTCATTCCCTAACTTAATTTGTCTACTTTTAAAAAGATTTTATTTATTTATTTTTAGACAGAGGGGAAGGGAGGGAGAAAGAGAGGAAGAGAAACATCGACTTGTGGTTGCCTCTCACCCATCCCCCACTGGGGACCCACCCACAACCCAGGCATGTGCCCTGAATGGGAATCAAACAGGCGACCCTTTGGTTCTCAGGCCAGCGCTTAACTGACTGAGCCACACCAGCCAGGGCTAATTTGTCTATTTTTAAAATCCATTAGTTAAATGCAATTTTGTTTTGCATAAAATGGCATTTCACGTCTTTTGCTTGAAATAGGCTGTGTTTTTCTTTTCTTTTCCCTTATCTCCCTCCATGTGATCAACTAGTTAACATCTATCGCTGATCTAAACAACATGATACAACTTTGGAAACAATTTAAACCACTTCCTGCCAGTAAACTCATTCACATTGTCCTCTGCTTATGTATATTGGACCTGTGCCCTTAATATTCCCTACACATTTTTTTAATAGAGAAAATTTCAAAACAGATGGTTGCTTTGTTTTAGTTACTAAAACCAATGCAGGTTTTGGAGATGCTTTCCAATGAAAAAAAGTACTTGTAACTAAAACAAATATTTGAACTTTTAGGAGAAACTCCTTACTCCAGGCAACCACTGATGTACATTCTATCATCATTAGATTTTTTTTGTCTCAGTGGTTTCTAAATTGTTTTAAAAATTATTGATTGATTTTAGAGAGAGAAAAAGGGAAGAGAGAGAGAAAAAAATACCAATTTTGTTGTTCCTGTTGTTCATGCATTCACTGGTTGATTCTTGTATGTGCCCTGACTGGGGATTGAACCCACAACCCTGGCCTCTCAGGACAATGCTCCAAACAGCTGAGCCACCCAGGCAGGGCTATCTCAGCATCTTGTATAAATCAGGTATGGTCTACTGTCTGGTACAACGTTTCTCAACTTTTAGGTCCAGGCCCTGTCTGATAGTGATAGAAATCTCGGTCTTGTCCTGAAATCCTGGGAATGTCCACGGAGAGCCGTGCCCCGTGTCTCCCCCTTTCTCACGACTTTGACGATCACTGCTTCTCTGTATTCTCTGCAGCCCAGGAGATCTTGTTAAGTACTACTTTCAGCAGTTTTTTACAATACAAATATGCGTTTTATTTTTTGCCAGTATAAAATAATATTATGCCATTACCATGTGATTTCACCTTGTATAGTTCACTTCTCCAGGTTCTGAGAAGTGCCCCTCATTGGCGGGGTGGGGTGGGGTGGGGGGTGGTCCTTGCATTTGAGAATCACGTGCCTATTCCAATAATCACGTGGAAGGGAGATGGCTAACCTTTGGCACTGATCTGCTGAAGGGCATTCTGGGAAGAAGCTGCACAGTACTTTGCCTCATCCTGCCTCTGTTTAGATGCATGGCCTTTTGTGGATACCAAGCATTTAATGATGACAAACCAAGCAGTTACCCATGTCTTTGTTTTATATCCCTTTACTTCCTGCTATTATTTTTAATAGTTCTCCCATAATCATATAATAGCTTCATTTATAAGGTCATTGAGATCTGAGAAATAACAAGCATTCAAATAGTTTAGTCAAAGACTTTAAATAACTACGTGAGGCAGGACGTTCCCAGGCTGTTGAGGGTTGTGTTGTAGGATTTAGATTTCACAGCAAAGAATTTAAAAGTATCATAATGCAACTGCGAAAGGAGAAGATCTCAGTGTTGGAATCTACAGTGTCCTAACAGCACATTTAAAAGGTGACTAGTCGGTTAGGAGAAGGCAAGGGGTACATCTTCAAAGGAGCGTTCGTGTCCCTCGATGAAGGAAGCAGTTGATTTATTTCGGTAGCTACATCCTCCCACTCTTCCCCCTCGTCCTCCAGATGCTAACGCTCATTGTCACAGTGATTTTGTGCTTGGTCTTCATTTTCAGCCCAAGCTTTTGCAGCTTTTTTACTCATGCTCAAACCACCCGAGAGAGAAGGTATCAGAAAGTAGGAATAAAGAAAAGGTTGAGAGCCAGAAGAATAAAAAGCAGCTAGGCATTGCATTCATGTCTCTAGTTACTCTAAAATCTGTTCCTGTGTTGGGCCATCAGCAGGAAGCTAGATGACGTCGTTTTCTTCCTCTGTAGATGTTCTGTGGCTATTGATGACTCTATCACACTGGAAAACATTTTCTCTGGCTCCAACCAGGTATGGTTTTGGGTTTTTTTTTTTTCCTCCTGAGCAACCCAGTGCTTTAAGTTTCTGAGAGCACTGGGAATCATAAAATTCATCATGTTTTTTTTCTTCCCCTCTGTCCTGGAATCTTGAACATTCAGAGTTCAGATGTTGCAGCTCCCATCTCTACCCAGTGAATAAGCCCACCTAGGTTCCTCCCATTTTTTTTACCTTTATATTTTCTTCATTCTGATTATCCTCCTTGATTTTATTCTAGTTTTATGACAGTGTATTGTAAAACGATTGAGGCATTTTATATCCTCTTTGGAAACAATGGCATATAAATAAGTAGTAGTTAAAAACTTGAGGGGAGAAACTCTTAGATAGGAAGGGACCTGGGACAATTATTCCATGACTCCCAGTGAGTTTTTATTGGAGGCAGTGCAATGTAGCGTTTTAATGCACAGGTTCTGGAGTCGGGGGGTTCCGTCTCATGAAATCGACGTGTTTGACTCAATCTTCTAGGTTCTCTGAATTTTAGGGCATTGCTATCTTTTAGTCATAGTTTAGTCAGGGTATTAGTTATGTGGACTACTGTGGGACCAATTGTCCCCAAATTTAGCAAATTAAAACAACACATGTTTATTATTCCAGTTACTGTGAGTCAGGAACCCGGGTAGGGCTTAGCTGGGCCCTCTGCTTCAGGATCTCTGACAGGGCCGCAACCTAGAGTGTTATTTGAAGGCTCGATTGGGGAAGAATCCCCTTCCAACCTCCCCCATATAGTTGTTGATGGGATTCAGGTCTTCGGGGTTGTTGGGCAGGGGCCTCCCTGAGTACCTTGCAACTCAATTCATCAAAGCCAGCAAGGGACACATTCTACTATCAAGCTGAGTGTGACAATCTTATGTACCCTAACACTGTAAAGAATTTGCTTGGTCTTTGCTCCCGGTTCCTGGGAGACAGCCTCTAAATCCTTAAAATTTCTTGAGTTATTGGAGTTTCTTTTATTCATGGGTGGCTGCGCAGCCACACCTGAGTTTTTGCTGACGCGATGACTCAGGGTGGGGAGTCGGAAAGACTCACCTTGCAATTAGAGGGTTGGAACTAGCTCATCAGAAGAAGAGGCTGGAGTTTGAGTTCAGTCACACCCTGTGACCAATTGTTAAGTCGATCATGCATAGGTGAGAAAACTCCCATAAAAATTCTGGACACTGCAGTGCAGGGGAGCTTCCTGGCTGATGAACACATCGACGGGCCAGGGGGTTGGTGTCCAGACGCCACAGGGGCAAGGCACGGAAACTCTGCATTCGTGACCCTCCCCAGCTTTGCTCTTTGTGTCTCGTCATTTGGCTGCTCCTATCTGGGTCCTTCACGATAAAACCCGAGGTGTAGATAGTACTTTCCTGAGCTCTGTGAGTTGTTCTCTAGCGTGTGATTGAACCTGAGAGGATGGTGAGAATTCCCTGGATATCCAGGCAGTTGCTTAGAAAGTGCTGGTGGCTTGGGGACCCCAAAACCTGTGGCTGGCATCGGACATAGAGGCCATCATGTTGGGAATTGTGCCCTTACATCCTTAGAGTCTGCGCTCACTCGAGGTGGTCAGTATCAGACTGTACATCAGAATGACACCTGATCACGAAGTGCCATCCCAGTCCCTTTGCTGTATCCTGTTGGTGGGAAGCAAGTCCCAAGGCACACACTTGAGGGAAAGGGAATCACATAAGGGCATGAACACCAGGAAGCAGGGAAGGGGGAAGCTTTCTCTCACGGCATACCCACAGACCGATGACTGGTCTTACCACCTCTTGGTTGCTTATGTGCATATGAGATCGTAGCTTATGGGCTTCTAATACTACAGAGGACTTTAGGTTTCGTTCAGTTCAACCCTGTTACTTTACAGATGAGAAGAGCCAGGCTTCATGAGTGTAGGTGTGTTGTTTGAGAGCGTGCAATGAGCTAGTGCCAAGGTCAGAGCAAGAACTAGTGTTCTTTTCCCAACACCATGCTGACTAAATGCTTTCCTCTGGTCGCCAAGTGAATTGGAGCTGCTGGAGGGAAATAGTTACATCCCTTCAAGCACATCGACAAAACTTCTCCACAGAGACAGAAAAACACCAAGGAGGAGAAGATGCAGGTAGAGTCAAAGGTTTTGGAAGGCAAAGAATTGAACCGGCAGACGACTGTAAAAGCTCTTTGTTTCTTGCACATGATGCACTGATGTTTTGTAATTAGAAAATCAAATTTAAAAGGAAGCATCGAATGTCAGAGGCTAGAGAACAAGGTGCAGAAGCGACAGGGAATTAAGGTTTAGACTAATAGTTGACCGCATATTAATAATGCTCTCTAGACTGGCCCATAAATGAATTCCGCTTCCTGATTAACGTTGTGATTAGTGGCGGAGGATTTCTAGAGCCAGTACTAGGATGAAGGCTGCACAGCTTACAGTACACTTGTAGAAATTGCGTGGGGGCTGAAGTGGTTTGACCTCCAGTAAGAGGGGTGAGAGGAAGATGCCATTAGGACACACTAAAGACGCTACTTGTGGCTTCTGCCATTGGTTTACAAAATAGCTCCAATCGTGACCTCTGAGCCAATTGCCAGGAAACAGCAGCCATTGACATTATGGGGGTTGGAGGGAGTGGGCAGGAAGTAACGATGATTTCCAGCCAAGGCAGCAAGGGGCTTGCAAAGTAAAGTTAAACTTCACACAGTGATTCAGGACTAACCGGGGCTGTGGCTTCCAAAGGCGTTTTTAGGAGCAAGGACTTCTTATAGCAGAGTCGTGGGCAGGTGACGTCACTGGCCACAAACATGTGACTAACACTCATCTTCAGCAATAAGACCGCGCCCTTCAATGTGTGATTCAAACTGACCCTGTAGTGGCGTTGTCTCTCTGCCACACTCAAAGTGATTCCAGTGGTGTGACTAGGTGTTCTCAGCCACACCGTGACATTCTTGTCCTCACACCATTCCCTCAATTCCATCTAAGTCCTCCTCATTTTTCTGGACCAGGTAGAGTCTGCTCTGCTCCGGGAAGCCTTCTCGTACTTCTCCACTCTACCATTTCATAAGAGCCTAGCACTGTGCTACATGCTTTAGAAACAGGAACTTATTTCATCCTTACAAAAGCTTTAGGAGGTAGGTTCTATTGTTGTTCTTGAAGGAGGACTGAGACAGAAGCATCTAGAAAAGGAAAGAAAAAGTTTCCTTGCAAAGAATGCAAGAGAGGCAGCCCTCAGAAGGTCTGGCTCGGCAAATACAAACACATGGATTTCAAGGGATAAAACCTAGAGAGTTACCAAGGTTACCAAGTGTGCATATCTGCTCACGAGGAGCAGCAAGTGTTCTCGCATGAGTACCCTATTCTCAAAAGCCAGGACGACGTATCTTCAGGCATAGCAAAAATAAGAGATAATTTTTTTAAAGGGAGTTTATGGAAAATATTCAAGATTTTATTGTTTTGGGAAGTACAATCAGTCAGAGTGATTCAAAGTGTTTTTTCCCCGGGCTATGGAATGTAAAGTGTTCAGTCATTTTGGAAACAAGGCACAGGGTCGGTTTTTGCCTCCACATTATCCCCCAACCCCCACCCTGGCTCCTTACAGATCAGGAAATTGAGGCAAAGACAGGTAAAGCAACTTGCTCCAGATGGGAGGGCTGGCAAGTGGCAGAGCCAAGGATTTGAATACGGGCAGCCGGGCTCCACCATAGAAGGATGCCCCTTCATCTCTGGTGCACCTGCCTTCTCGGAAAGTAGGTAGCTGCTCAGTGCCCGCTCCATTCATTGATCATGGAAGGATGCATGGACTTACACTATCATGTCATTTGCGTGTCTGATGACCTCATTTTCTCCCCGACCTGAAGGATCCTGAGGAACTGGGACTTTGTTACGCTGGTGTCTAGTCTGGCATTTACTCTTGCACTATGCAGATGGATGGGTGAATGACGTTCATGAATGGATAAACGACCTTCAGGTCCATTTCCACCTGTACGAGTGGGTGGGAGACCGCTCGTTCTTCACCAAACTTTACTCACGCGCATGGTTAGTGCAAATATCTTCAGTGTTATCTTTGAACAAAAGTGAAATGTTGAAAATTAAAGTTGAGGTTTCTGTTAAGTTTTAGAAAGACCTGCTATAGGTTTAGAAGTGCCAAACTTAAGTTCTTTTCTTCCTATTTACATTTAAACACTTCCTAGGCCTTATGAAATGTCACTGAAGGTCAAATTTTGGGGTGGCAGCAAAGGGTTGCCACCATCCAAGGACATGCTTCACAGTCTGTCCCCATCGCAGTGACCAAGGAAAAATGGCTTAATCCTCCTACGCTTTCATTTCCTGTAAAATAAGCTTAAGAATCCATCAGTATCCTGACCTCCCCACAAAGTCAAGGTGACTGGTGACAGCAATAAGCTTTTCAATGCTAATGTTTTTGCGAAAAGCCATCAGTGTACTTAACAGGCTAGAAAAGGAAATACCTTTCCATTTTTAGTGAAAAATAATGTGTTCTTGGCATTATCTAGAGCCAATGGCCGGTCAGGCACCACTCTCAGGGGGTTATTTTATGACCACATTTTAAACTCTTGCAAGAAGTGGTTCTCGTCACAGAGCTTGACACAGCATTATACCACAGAGGTATCTGCGACAGTATCACCTTCATCTCTGTAGCTTAAAAAATAATCTCACTTCCTCTAAATATTTACACAGCGCATAGTATTCTCTCCTGCGCAAGACGTTGGATATCAGTCTTCCGACGCAGAGAATTTCGTAGTGTTATTTTGACATACCAGGGTATTGTGCTCCCTTCCCACTCAGAGAAGTTTCTCTCCAGGCAGTCGAAATTCTTATGGGAAGTGAAGAAAGCCACGTGACTGTTCAGTTTGTCTCTGAAGATATTGTAGTAGCATGCTACCTTAAATCTTTTTTTTTTTTTTTGAATAAGGCATGTTCTATACAACACATGAGCAAACAAATTTAAAAAACTAATTATGGTGCAGGAACTCACAAGGATTTGTCATCGTTCTGTTTTGGATGAAGCCGAGCTCTGTGGCGTTGGAAGCCAATGAAAGATTTGGTTCTAGGCAGTTACTGCAATTGTTGTGTTTGCCTACCGACTCTTGGCTTCTGGCCCTTGTTTTGTCTTTATTTTTGCTCTTTCTCTTCGCCAGTCATTTCCCTGACACAATCAAGAACTCCCCCAAATGTTCCCGGAGCTAGGGTCTCTCAAGGTGGGGTTTTTTGGCTGCCCTTGGTCCTAGCCTGGCGAGTTTCTGTTCTCTGCTAAAGGGGATCCCTGGCCACTGGGGTGTGGCTCAGGTGCTCTGTGCAAAAGCGCTGGTGTGACAAGAGACCCGTGTCCCAGGGGACATGGCGATGAGCCACCCAGATCAATGTTCAGTAGAGCCGTGCCCCCTGGCAGAGCGCCCCACCACTGTGACGCCCTACCCTGCACCCACCTCTTTGGCCTCCATTCCTACAGGCCGTGCCTACTCTGAACAAGTGCACGGCGGAGTCGGCAGCCCCCCATAGATGGGCCTGCGGAGCGTGAGGACAGCCCTGGCACCCTTGTTTCACTAGTGCCCGTTACAGCGCCCGCACATGGTGGAGCAGGAATAAACTCTGTTGAACACATGAACACACTCATTCTAAGTGGTATCTGTTGGTCATAATGAGAAATGAAATGTGATTGTTTCATTCCCATCCACTGTCTGTTCCAGTCTCCCTCCCTGCTTGTCTGCCTCTCTCTCCCTTTCCTACTACTGCCGTTAGGAGGATGGAAAGGGGCTCAGTTTGGGGGACCCTCATTTGCAGCTCTGTAACCCAGAGCAAAATGTTTTTCAGACAGGGAGGAATGCGGTTGCAAGAGCATATGATTCTTCAGGGATGCCCTATCTGTGTGACGGGGACGTGGCTCCTGCGAGGCAGTCCTCTGGTGCGACCCTGCTGTGCAAGAGTGGCTGTTGCTTTCTTAGAACCCCTCCCGGAGAGTGTCATCACCGGACAGGCCTGGGGCGTCTTCCAGACAAGGACGGTCTAGGTCTTTGGTGGGACCCAGTTCCATTTTCAAACATTGTGCTGGATATTGGGTGGGTCCTTTCTATCTGAAAACTTACTGCTTTCAGTTCCAGGAAAGTTTCTTAAATGATTTCTTCAGTGATTTCTCTCCCCTTCATTTTCCCCCTATCTTTTCTTTACAGAACTCTTGTTGTTCAAAGTTAGACATTTTTGAATGACCCTTTTATTTTCTTATGTCTACACTCCTATTTCCCTCCTTTTTGTTGTTTTGCCTCACTTTCTGGGAAATTTCTTCATCCAATCAACCTGTTTTAGCCCATTTTCCTCTTCACTTTCCATAGAACCTCAAGCCATCAATTCCTGAGCCTTTTAGGACTTCGGGGATGCACACTGAATTGTTTCTTTGCTTTTCCCACTGCTGGATTAAGGACCGGCTTTCTCAGATGTGTTACGTTAGTTACCATGTATCCATCAGCTTTTCAGATTCTGAAGATTTATTGCTACTATGACCTCTCCATTCTCTTTATCTTTGTGAGTTTGTGCTTAAAAATTCCTGTTATGTTGATTTATTGGGGTCTTAGGAGGAAGCCAAAGTAAACGCAGGATTCAGTCCATTCTCTTCATTTAGACGTCTCTCAGCTAGACTTTCTAGTTAAGTCTTTGTGTCCGCGGGCAAACTTCTTCCTCCGTCTCCTTGAAGGCCCATTACTGATTCCTTTTTTGCCTTAGACTTTTCTTACAGGGTCTTTTAACATTAACAAGATGAAATCCAACAGGGGTAAGCTCTAAGGTTCTGTACTGAAATGAAAACCTCCATTAAACCACGTGGAGTAGGCAAGTGTTGCTTAATGCCCACACATGTGAAGACTGTAAGATCCGTACAGTTCAGTGAGGTGATAGGACTGTCCTTCGAGTGCTAACTCACAGGTGGGTTGCATTAATAGAAGTAGAATGTGCAGAGGAGGGGAGGGGAGGCACTACTCCTCCTCCCCTTGGTATTTGTCTGCGGGTGCTCCGGTGTCCCCTCACCCGTTCTCTAAGAAGGGCGACGATGGCGTAGAGCAGAACCAGCCAAGAGGGAACAGCAGGAGATCAGGAACGTGTGACGCCACTAACAATGCTTTGCTTGAGATAGAGAATGCAAGAGGGGAAATAGACTGTCCTGTGGGTGAGGGGTTAAATTTGGGTTCTGCTGTCTAGGAGGCCAGCAGGTGGACTAATGGTAGAAAGCAGAGTGGTGGCAGTTCAAGATGTAGAAGAACTTCCTCTTGATAAGAATTTGTTTGGGAAGGGCATGGGCTGGCCCAGGCTCTGTGTCCCTGAAGGGTTAGGCATTGAATTAAGTACTGTCTAAGAGCCTTTCCAGCCTTGTGATCCCATCTCAAGGTCAATGACTCATTCAGAGCTGGAAGGGCTAAAAGTGTGATTTAGAATCACCTTCTTCACTTCTTACAGACAAAGGACTTGAGAGCCAGCCAATCAGGGCCTGAACAGTTATCTAGCTAAACCTTCCAACTCCCCTCCCAGCATTCCTTCTGGTCTTCCACGCTAGCCTTTCATTGTCCAAGCTGCTTTTAGAATACCCCAGCACATCTGAACATTTAGAATAATAGTTTCCTGTGGAATGGAAGAGATTTTACATACTATGCCTTTGTATTTGTAAATAATAAGGACTTCCCCAGAATTTACACACCTCCTATAGCGTCTTGGTCTTAGGTCTTAAAGGGACACCCAGCTTGCTGTCCTCAGGGCCTGAGTGACACTCTTGGCCCAGCAGTAGTTCTGCGACTGCATGTCTTTTGTCCTGTGATCCAGGGTGCATTATGAGGGCTACACGCCATGCTTTGTGACCTAGGTTTGAAAAGTCTGTCTGTCCTTAGTGTCCTGAAAGTAGCTATGACATAGCGACCTCATGGGTATGATGTATGAAATCTAAGGCCTTACAAGTCACATGGCCTCCATTTGGACATCTGTATGGTCACTGCATCCTTGGGCGTCTGTCCTCACCAGTCATGAGCTCTGGTCTTGATGATTTCAGTCAAAGAACATCTCTGTCCTCCCCGGACGGCGTGCACTGGCCTGGTCCGGGACCCCAGCCATCGAAATGAAGAATCGGGTGGAAGGCAGAGATCTATGCAGCTAGAACAAGTATCGAGGAGCATGCTGTCGCCAAAGGTCAAAAATTGGGTCCGGAACCCAGGGGGACAAGTCACAAGTTAAAGGGCAGGCAAAATGTCCCAAATCTAAGCAGACAAGGTTAGGCCCTGGGATGGACGCTCAGAACACTGTGGTAGGAACCTGTTTTGGGGCAAATCAGAAAAATGAAGATTGCATGGACAGACGCTTGCAAGTCCCTTGTCCCTGTGATCGTGCCTGGCTGGAGAGGGGTCAGAGACTGGGTAGGTTCTGCCAGTCTGGAGACAGCATAGCTCCAAGCATGTCACACTTCCTCCTGGTCCGCCATGTAAGGAAAAAAAGTGTTCGGTGAAACTCATGGTACTTTGTGATTGTAGAGCACTTTCACCCCAAACACCAATTCGTTCATTCCCTTAAACTTCTACTGGATGAAATCATTTCATTCTTGGAAGACAGACAAAGGGCAGTTAAGATTACAAATTCCATTCCGCAGTTTGAGGAGTGGATGGGGCAGAATTCGAATTCGAGACAGCTTTTCGTGTCTGACCGTCAGAAATGAGCCGCAACTCCCTAAGAGCGAGGAGGTCCTGTTCTATCTTCTCCTTGCCCTTTGGCTGGAGGTGACGGCAGAACGGCACCCTCTCTCTGATTGGATGCGGGTCGGGAGGTTATGGTGCAGAAGGATGTTCCATAAGCAACATGTCTCTGTGGTGACTAAATACCAATATCTTCCCGGGCAGGACGGGTGACCCGAGACGAAACAAGTGGCAACCCCTGACCATGTCACTGAGTCATCCAGTTGTAAATATCAGTTTCTCCCCGGGCAGCCTGGGTGACCCTAGACGCAACGCTCTGCAGCCCGTGACTAGGCCACTGAGTCATCCAGCTGGAAATGACAGGCCACCATTAAAAGTAAATGACACAGTGATGAGAGGAGACGGAAAAAGAACTACTGACCTTCTACTTCACCAACCTTTTCATTTTCCCAGCTTGGGCTCATTTTATTTTTAGGAAGTATAATTGTCCCTCCAGAGCCAATCAAACAGGAGTTTCTTTTCTTACATTGTTGGCAAGCCTTGAACATAATAACCTTATTCAAAGAGCCTTCCTGATTATCTTTGAAATGAGAGGGGGGGGGAGGCCTAAGATAATTAAAAAAAACACGGCTGGAAAAACTTCTAGAGGTTATTTAACTTAACTCTCCTGCGTAACAGCTTCACTGGAAGCCTGAACTATTTCAGGAAACTGAATTACTTATCTTATAGGCTCTCAGAAAAGAATATCTCATAACCATTTTAGACGCTTAGGCAAGTCCTTGAGGATTGGGTTTCCGCTCAATATGTCCCCGTCTTTCTTGCTTCTATAGAGGATTAAGCCCGGTGGTGACCCGTAGAGCCCTTTGGTTTTGAATAATTCAGTAGGGAAATTAATTCTTAAAGGGGGCAGCTCCCGGTTGTACTGCTCAAAGTCTACTCAGATTTTCATTAAGGCTCATCTTAATACTTGGAGCACACCTTTAAAACCAGCTCTTGGGCACTTGTACGGCCATGTACAGCAGGAACAGATGAGGAAACTGAGGCCCAGAGAGCTCTGGTGTACTTGTTACACAATCTTGCTTTTGCACCAGGCAAAGCTTCACCCAGAGAAATGGTGAAGATGGTGCTTTCTCTCTGGGTGAAGCTTTGTGCAGGGAGCAGTTTTCGCAGAAGGAAAGCTGGGTCCCAGTAGAGCCCTCTCAGCCTTCCCCTGCTGTGCGTGACCAGAATCTCAGATGTAAAGCTCGCCGTGATTAGTGAGGTTTGGTGTATGCTGTTGCTTGGAATGAATTTATATTTCAGGGAATTTTCCGTGAGGAAGGTTTATAACTGACTCTGAAAAAAAATAATTAAAAAAAAAGGGGGAAAATTACCCTTAAAAATGATCAAATAGCAACAGAATGTTCACACCCCAACGGGTGGTATTCAGGACGGTTTAGTGGCTTGCTTAGGTTGTAACTTCCTTCTCCTGCCCTTTAACCTTTTACTTCCTCTCCATTTCCTCCAGAAAGAGGGCGTGTGGGGGCTTTCTGGGAAGTGAGAACGCACCCCTTGCGTGCTTCGGCAATCTGTTTCTTGCAGGAGAGGACTGGGTTTCCTCTAAGACTTCTGAAGGAATTGCCACAATTCCCTTTTCAGATCTTGACCAATCGGCTTTTGCTTAACCAGCATCATTTTATACTTTATATGAGTCAAAAGCTGAAAAAACATCTCTTTTCTCGGCACCTTAGTTTATATTCTGCATAGCACATTCTTGGAGGTCAAAAATATCATTGTTGCCATATCATTGTCATCATATCACAAAAACATCATTGTTATATTTGTCATAAAAGTAATCATAATAGTATAATAATATCAGACGGACTTGCCAGTCACCGTCAAAGATTCGTCTAGTGATGGAAAGAGACTTGCCTTGGGGCGGTGAACACACGATACAACATACAGATGATGTTATAGAATTGTACCCCTGAAACCTATGCGATTTTATTAACCAATGTCACCCCAATAAATGTAATAAAAATTAAAAAAGGAAAGATAAGCCTAGCATACTTTTACAGACGCACCCGGCCAAGGAAGCCGCCTTCGCTGTCCTGGTGAACTGCTTAGCAAAGGCAGCGCGCGGGCCCCTGGGTGCGGGCCCCTGGGTGCGGGCCCCTGGGTGCAGGCCCCTGGGTGCAGGCCCCTGGGTGCAGGCCCCTGGGCGCTTCGGGTGGGGATGTCTGCCTGCGCTCGTCTTCGTTCACAAATCCCGGGCCAAACCTCACTTTACATCACGTCTCTTCCCTAAGCCTCTTTCCTAGGTTCTTTGGTATCTGAGCTTATGGAAAACTGCAGCTTTGCAGTCCTTCACGATTTTCTTTCCTTCGTCAAAGCACCAAAATTACATGACTCTTTCTTGCGAAAACGAAACCACATTGACAAACAAACCTGAAGAGATTTAAATTCATTCTAAGCTCATGAGGAAGAAACACCGGGGAGCTGTGGAAAAAGTTACGTAACAAACCTTGGTCTGTAATTAACCGTGAATGTCAATGATTTTATCTCCTGAATCAGATACCTAGTACTTGAGGTTGTTTGAAAGAGGAAGGCCTCAAAGATCACAAAACAGGGGCCTAGGAAAACAGCATTTCTCCCCTTGGGTGGAACAGAGGCCTTTCTAGTCAAGTTCACCCAGGGAGGTGGGGACCAGGACCCGCTGCCCCCTTTTCCTTCTCTTATTTGTCCCTTCTGTTTCCCCACTGGTCACACACTGCACTCGCCAGAGCTACTCTTAAAGAGACCTGGCTCAGAGTTCATTGTGTTCACACGATTTCTTTATTCCGTTCTCTGCAAGGGCTGTCCGTTTATGTTTACATGAACTTTTGGACTCGCGTCCTAATACGATGTTTTAAATTCTCTTTCTCACATCCTTGGATTTAGCAAAGGTATCCTCTTTGATTCTTTAGTTCTAGGTCTCAATTCTTCTTACCAGCAGATGGATCGCCTTCTTTATTTTACGTCTTTAAACGGAAATGCATTTGGCATATCTGTAACATTGTGTCATACAACACGTTGATTTATATATTGCAACGTGGTTGCCATTGTAGCTTTAGCTAATCCCTCTAGCAAGCAGGTCACACACACTAAAGGCCACTTTCTTCCTCGTATCTGAGTGGCCTCGACTGTGTCATAGGTGCTTCCTGAATATTTGTTAAAACTGGAACGTAGCTGAGTCCTGTAGGTAAGACGTGAGTGTCTTACCTGTGAGCCTGTTGCCAGTGGTAATACAACAGGTGAAATTCAACACAACTGAAGCGCACAAACAGGCCATTATGTGACTCACAGCCTAGTGCCCTCGATCCTGCATGAGGTTTCCATTTTGTCCCCCCTTGGTAATTAGACATGACCCCCATAAAACCCACACATTTCTAAAATCAGAAAGTCAGAACTTTTGCCCATTTAAAAACATCTCAAAGTTCAAGCACCGACAACATGCAATAAAAATGTTTTCTTTGTAATCCGCTCCCTTAAACTGCAGCATAAAATGGCTTTCTAAGAGTACCAGGGATGATGATGTTGAGGATGATACGACTTTGCACCACGTGTGCCTGACAGTTATCCTACAGGTAATTGAGGTGTGTCATAAATTCCACGTTTGTGTGTATGGAGGTTGCTCTGTAGGTGAGAAAGCTGGACAGTGGTAAAGGTTCTTTTCTTGAAGATGGAAGTAAAACTTCACAGAACGTGAGCAAAGGAAAAGTTTGTGACTCCTTACGCATCAGAGTTGCTCAGAATGCTCATGGCGGCTTCCCGAGTTTCTTCGCTTCTTGAAGGACCCATGGGGAGCAGGATTTAACACTTACTATGTTCACCCGCTTCTAAATGAGGGGAGGAAGTGATACAAATAATAGCATCGGGGGGGTCCCAGTGCCTTTAGAATTGGACTCCCTGTGGGTGTTTCTGCTCTGGGCCACATACTGTTCTATACAAATGTGTTTTAAATGTTCAGAGGGAAAAAGGTACAACCCCATTAAGAGGACATTTCTAGAGGCGACAAAGAACTAGTAGCTCCCTGCTGCCTGGTATAAATCCCTTCCCCGGCCCTCTTTGCTCAGGCCCTCCCCTTTCTGCGAAGATCTGCATTCTTTTCCTGTACCTGCAACACCATCCCCCTCTCAGCCTGGGAACCTGCCCAGGTTCTCTCCCGTCTAAAGAAGCCGGGCTTTCCATGTTGCAGTTCTCTATTTTCCCCTTTATATCATTGACCAAAAGAAGAGTCTCACAGTGTTCGACAGAATCAGGCACGTTCTGTTTTTAGAATATTGAATGGATACTTGTGTTGTAAAGAAAAAATTCCCTCCTTGAAACTTAGACATTGATAAGGAAGGGAGGGGAGTTATGAGCTCTGACAGTTTTAAATCATGGCCCCTCAAACTCTTTGACACTGTCCCATTGAGAGGTGGGGCCATGTCCCCCCCCCCTTTGGAATCTGGGCTCTGTGACTCTTTGACCAATAAAATAAACAATGCCAGTGTCCAGGCCCCTGCCTTACAAACCTGGCAGCTTCCACTTCATGTCCCTGGGGACCCAGCTACCATGGGCTGAGGAAATCCAGGCCACGGAGAACCTGTGCCTAGATAGTCAGAGGTCCCAGCTGCGGCCGGGACCCAGCAGACGGTGCCAGCCCGTGTCACCGAGTCTGTGCAGCAAGGCTCGGGGCATGATGGAGTCGAGACAAGCCCTCCCAGCGGGGTCCCAGGGTTTGTGACACAGGTAGCTTTCCAGGTGGCTTGTGATGAAGTCCTAGGTAACTGCATGTAGCCCACCTGTTCCTTCCCAATCTCAGTTCCCTTTCATCCTAGGTCTTACCTGGACTGCTGTCTCCCACACACTTCACACCTTTGGATCTACCTTACCTCTGGGCAGGAGTCGCAGACCCGAACGACGGTAGGGACGGGTAGGGTCGGGTGTAGGGAGGGGCTAGACCAGTGGTTTTCACCCTTTTTCCTCTCACGGCACACACACAGACTCATTACTAAAATTCTGTGCCGCACCCAAATATACATTGTACTTTTTGCTGATCAGACCAAAAAAAGGCATTATTCATTTACACTGGACGGCTATTGTTGTGTTGGCTGTTGTCATTTTTAATTTGACATTCTAAGGGAAAAGAGGTCAGTGCCCCTGACTTCACTAGTCAAGTATTGCGGGTTTTAAAACTTCTCGCGGCACACCGGGTTGAAAATCGCTGCTCTAGGCCATAGAACTTTCTGTGATGATGGAAATGTTCTAAATCTGCACGGCCCCATACACTGATACAGTGAATCTGGCTGAGAAAATAATCTTAAAACTTAAAGTTAAATCGTAAAAGCCACGTCCAGCCAGTGGCTACCATGGGAACCAGCGCAGCTCTAGACGTTAGGTGGTGAGCCCCTATTCCACGGATGACCCAGCCTCATACATTGCGTTAGCATTTTTACATCAACACTTGATTGCACTTCGATCTGTAAAGATGACGCTAATAGTGTTAAAAACAGCAGATCCGTGCCCCGTCTTTAGTCTCACTGCCCCAGTCATCCACTTTCACTTCACTTAAACATTCCTTCTGGTATTTATCTCCACCTAAAAATAATATGCTACACTGTTGCCTTTGATTTATTCACTTTGGACATTACCTATTGATTTCCTGCTATGACAGATAAAGATCTAGGGAAGAGAAATGGAACGTTAGTATCCCATCCTTTTACCTTTATAAGATGTATCATCATCTCCCACTGTAATAGATACCTATTGCTGCTGTAACAAATTACCACGTGTTTAGTGGCTTAAAACGATAAACATTTGTTATTTTACAGTTCTGTAGGTCAGCAGTTGACAGAAGCCCAGCTGGGCGAGGAGCAAGGTGTCAGCAGGGCTGCGTTCCTTTCTGAAGGCTCTAGGGGAAAATCCTTCTTCTTGCCTTTTTCTGCTTCTGCAGGTGGCTGCCATTCCTGGGCTTGTGGCCCCTTCCTCCATTTTTAACATCAACGATGTTGCACCTCTGCAACCATTCTCCTTTAGTCACATCTCCCTCCGACTGTGAACTTGGGGGAGAAGGGTTCTCTGATTTTAAAGGCCATGTGATTAGATCGGACCCACCCAGATCATCCAGGACTCTTTCCCCATCTCAAGGTTAACTTAATTACATGTACAAAGTGCCTTGTAAGTTTTACGTTTATTCACATGTTTGGGGGATTAGGATGGGGACATCTTTGGGGCTATTATTCTGCTTCCTAGATGTATCTTTTCTCCTGTCTATATTCAGGGTTAGCTTTGAAAGCACTGTGCTGGTGAGTGTAAAGTCATTGAGCTGCCCCCTTAAGACTTATGCCTTTACTGTGTATGCATTTTGCTGTGCAGGTCCTGTGGGGTCTGGTCTCCAGTCCAGGGTGTGTGTACCAGAGGGGCTGTAAAGGGCCCTGCCTCAGTGGTTCCTCACTGACAGTCGGGTGAATGAGTCTTGTTTCTCGGAGCTCCTTAAGGGCAGGGATGATTCTCCATGGTGACCCAAGGCCTGTCACATACTGAGTCACATACTAGAGAGAATGTTCACCACATGAATAAAAGATCTCTCCTGACAGTGGAGAGCCCCTGCTGAAGCCACCTCCCTGGGTTTAGGACTCTTGCCATGTGTGACTTGGTGCTTCAGTCTCTAGGACCAAACATGACCTTGTAAAGGGGTCAACATCCAAGAAATGCTTCCAACGCACCCTTGCTTCTAACTGCAGGAGCCTGTGGGCTGGTTCTGGCAAGAGTCTGATGTGCTTATGTCCGCCTGGGCCCCCCTCTACCCAAACCTGGGTACTTGTCTTCTTCTCGCCAGTACTGTCCTGTCCCTAAAGACCAGAGTCCACCCGAGAGCCATGGTTCAGTGGTAGCACAGTGGTGAAGAGTCGATGCTGGAGTTGGATAGAACAGATTTCAGCCCCTGGTTTGTCCGAGGAGCAGTCCTGTGACCTCGTGAAATTTATGTGCCCTCTCTGTGCCTCCGTTTCTTCATTCATAACAGTGGTGTAATAATAGTACCTACCTCATGGGATTGTTAGGAGAATTAAATGTCCTAATACTATTAAAAGGTTAGCTCAGTGCCTCACCCAGAAGCTGGCCCGTACTTCCTCATCGGTCAGCTGACCATTAGTCATCAGCAGGTAACATGTGTGAACACAGAACAGCAAATCCTCCCTTGGACTGAGTGGGTGGAGTGTGTCAGGATTAATTAGGAGAATCAATGAGTTAGATCAATGCCTTCCTTCTGATAAGAGAAAAACCCTACCTGGTCCATGTCGGCAAATAATATAATCCCAATGACCTCAGCTTAAAAATAAAATTGCTGTAAGAGGTACGTGTAAACTCTCCCGTTTCTTGCTTCCGTGAAAAATCTATCAAAACATAGAAGTGGAGGATGCTAGAATTTTTGTGTTTCCTCTTTCCTTTTTAAGAAGGAACTTCAAACTTACAGAAGAGTGGAAGAACAGTACGAAGAACCCCCACTTTCTCTTTACCCCCGTGTCATCATTTTGTCTCCTTCGCTTTGTGCCGGTCTTTCTGCATGTTCATTATTTTCCCTCTAAGCCATTGTGCCCTTTTGCTTCAAAATACTTCAGCAGATATCTCCCGAGACCAAGGCCATTCTCTTGTATAACAGTAGTTCAGTTATAAAATTCAGGAAATGTAACCTTGATGCAATACTATTACCTAATATAAAGTCCTCATTTAAATTTGTCGGCTTGTCTCGGTAATATCCTTGAAATGAACCTTCAGTCTCCTTTAATTGGGAACAACTCTTCAGTCTTTGCTTACCTGTCAGGCCCTTGCCATTCCGTAAGCATACAGACCAGTCATTCTGTAGAATGTCACTCAGTCTGGGTGTGTCTTGTGTTTGCTCCCGATCTGATTCCTGTTGGGGATCTTAGGCAAAGAGAGCATCCTTCCTGGTGTGTTCCTTTGGGACACTCGGGCTGTCAGCTTGTCCTACTATGGGAGACTGCATCTTGGTCATTGCCAAGCACAGTAAGGACTGGGCGGGGGCGGGAGGGGGCACAGAATAGCCAACATGCTGGCATCCGGTTCAGTGAGGACTTCATAGACGGATGCTACACATTTTCTGAATTTTTTGTGTCTCTGTTTCCAAGTTCCTTTTTTGTGTATATCTCCTAAATTTCTATAAGTTTGGAAAAAGCAAGCGGTTTTGCTGTGGCCAGCTGGATTCAGGAAAAGGGGATTGAAACATTTCCTGATGAGGCCAAGACAGGGCCAGGCTGGGAGAAGATGGCCCGAAGGACTGATGAGAGCCCCACCTTTGAGGGGACAGGTGTTAGGGTGGATGGGGTGACAGAGCCAGTGTTCCAGTCCTGTGACTTAAGCAAGCCCCGATGGACCAAAGATGGGAAGGAGGGCCTGACATGCCCTTGCCACCCCCTACGTACTCCCCCCACTTCTGTTCCATCACGCTGGTACTTGCCATTCTGGTTTGTACTTCTGGCCTTTACACAAGCATGCTGGTTCAAACGGACCAGAAGGGAAGGGACTAGTGCTCCCTGAGCTCCTGCTGTGACTCATTTACCCTCATGACAAACGGATGAGGAATGGTCAGCTGACCAACCAGGAAGCAGAGGCCAGCAGAAAGGGCAGTCACACAAGAACAATCCAGCAGTCCCTTTCAAGAGAGACCCTCCTCACCTTCCCAATGCCTCTGAAATGTCAAATCAGGACCTGTCGCCTGGAGGGGGGCTGTCCTTTCAAGCACATAGGTCTCTCTTGAAGGGTAGTAAGAATATCAGTACCAAAAATAGACTTGAAATGAAATGCTGCTACGTTAATTACCCAGGGTATATCCCGAAGGACAATCGAAAGTGATGGAGTGATGGGGGATAACGTTCTGTAATGAATGAGCCATTAAAAAAAAAAAAGGATAGTGAAAAGGATGTGACTTATCCTGGGGAATCTCTTTTTCTTGTTTAATAATACAATATGTAGCTATGTTTCTGGGGAAGAGTTAGAGAAGGTGCTGGGGCGGAGGGATGGTTTTCCAGACATTCACCAAGGGCTGACTCTAGGTCGTTGGTATGCAGTAGCAATGAGTTCTGCACACGGCATTTTCAGAGGAAAGAGAACAGAGATATTACATCCATTGGAGGTGATGGAAGGCATGACTGAGAACCCTAGCAGAGATGGAGAGGAAGTAATAGGGTTTTTAGGAAATGGCGATGATAAACCAGGAGCCAGGTAAGATGCTTTTGGGTGCATGGAAAGCTTACCAATAAATAAATGGTGGTCAGCTACTTAGTTTTTCTGACTACGTCTGACCTCAATCTACTGTGCTGTAATTTTCAGATACAGCCACCAGGTGGCATGCAATTTCCTTAGGTGCGCGTGGGCCAAGTCTAGCTGGCCAGTTGGACGGCCCTGGGTGTCAAAGGTGGGACATCTGTAATCCTACCCTAGGTATTCTTTCCTCTGCCTGCACTGACCCATTACCGTGCCCATCTGGTCCTCCTTGCTCCGTTGTAACGCTTGCCAGGTAGATCGCTGTGTTCTGAGAATTTAAGTACCATCCACCCGAAGCCTAACGAGCACTTCATTATAAGGTGTTTCCACTCCTCTAAATTTACGTTCTGCCTCTAACAGTGTCTCTGCAGAGACTTTATCTAATTGTAGCAAATGCTTATCTACTATTCGCTGTTCCTCTTTTAATTCAGTGTTGTTTCACAGTTGAACTAGTATGGTCTACATATGAATCTAGAAAGGAAAAGACGGTCTCACTGTATTTCTTGTGTTTGCATTGCTATAAACAGCACTGATACGAACATGAGACTGTTAGACCCCAAAGTAGCAGTAAAGGATCAAAGAATGATTTTACAACTGTAGTTATATATTCCCAGGTTGCCTTATTGAAAAAAAAAAAAAAGAAGGTGTTGTTTTTCAGTTGCTACTTTTCCCAAAGGCCTCTAACTCCCCATCAAAAATTAGTCACTGAGAAAGATAAATACCATATGGTCTCACTTATATGTAGAATTTAAAATAACAACGACGACAAACCGAGCTCATAGATACAGAGAACATAGGTACAGGTGGTTTGGCGGCTGCCGGCGGCAAGGGGTGGGAGCGAGAAACGGGTGCAGGGGGTCAGAAGGTGCACACTCCCACTTATGCAGTAGTTAAGTCGTGAGGAGGTCACGTGCAGCACGGTGACCTACAGGTAATACCACTGTTGCATATTTGGAAGTTGCTAAGAGAGTAGATCTTAAAAGTCCCACAAAAAAAATTTTAAAAATGTTGTAACTATGTATGGCGATGGGTGTTAACTAGACTTACTGCGGTGATCAGTCTGCAATATACACAAATATCAAGCCATCCCGCCTCACTGATAAACACTTAGTTGCCAGCGTCAGTACCTTGGTAAATTGAAAAACGCCTCTCGCTCACGGTGTGCTGTGTGAGTGACTTATTTGAAAACATCACTTTCTCTGCGTGGTATGGAATTGCTTCTTTAAATGTAATTTATTGTGTCATGCTATTAAGAAATGGAGTCTGGATTTTGTGTCATACTTGGGATAGCTCCTTCCGCTCAGACTGTCCAGCACTTTCCCCACGTCTGTTTAAGTCCTGGGCTCTTTTCTGTTTGGATGACAGGTGGTGCTGCAGCAGCGTTCTCGCACGGGTCTTTCCTGAGTGTATGTTTGATTTCTGTTGGGTATAGATGTAGGGGTCGAACAGGGCTCAGTCATTGGGATGCACGTGTTCGGGTTGGGAAGAGATTTCTGTTTTCCTAGGTGGTTGTGCTAGCAGATGTACATTTTTCTTCTAATTCATACTGATAGACGCACTGAAAACTATGTTACTCAAAACTAAGTGTTCTGCAGGAAATGTTTTCTTCAAGCACCTTAGGTTTGGGGGGGAACGAGGTATAAGGGGACTAAATGGTAATGGGAAAAAATACAATGAAGATTACATTTAAAAAAATCTTAGGTTGAAGCCACTTGGCATTGTTCTCCGGTTTGGAACTTGGGCTCCCACTCACTGTCCCACAGGCTGGCAGATCGGTTTGCGGCCACTGGAGCGGGGGCCTCTCTACTCCTTCCCGGCCAGTTAGTAAGAAACTCAACCCTGGGTTTAGCATTAGATCCCTTCTCCACCCCTCGGCCCAGGCACAGGGCTTTGCTGTTTCTCTTCGTGGGCTTGATGACGGCCTAAGTAGCAATCCCAATCATCCTGTTGCATGACCAAAAGAAAAAGGTGAATGGTTTTCAGTTTAAAAGATTCTCGTTATGACAGGAAGTCACCACACAAGCAAAGGTGAGGTCCCAGCTGTGGGGGCCTAGAGAGATGACTAGGAGGACATCAGTCCATCTCCTTGTCCCCCTTGCATGGCGAGTAGGGGCTCAGCATTGGCCTCCATTTCAGGCTAGAAAGGGATCTTCTAAGCATCCTGATGTGAAAAGTGTGTGGTTTTTTTTGAGGGGTGGGGGTATGGGTGTCGTCACTGATGGGAAGCAGCGGGTCACACACAGGGCCCAAGTGGCACCTCCGAGAGGTCCCTGAGCTCAGGGCTCAGCCCAGTTCTGGGATTTGAGGTCCTGCATCTGGATTTTCTTTGTCCCCCTCCCAGTGATGGACGGATGCCTGCTGAGCTGCTGGCAGACTGATGGTCCGTCAGAATCCCGGCAGGAGGATTTGCAGGAGGGCGTCCCTTTCCAGGGACGTGAAGGCCTGTGTCCCCATCTGAGCCCGTAGAAAGACAGCTGCCATCGTTTCTCAGAGCAGGGCTCCTGGGCGTCTGTGTTGTCATCGGAAGGCTGATTCCTATGCACAGGATATGACAGTAAAAGCGGTACGGCCGTGGGAGGATTTTATCGATGTTTCTGTGAAGCCTGATGAAAAACCCTCTCTCCTCACCGGAGGCTATTTCCCCAGGGACAGAGCTGTTTGTCCGCCGACCCCAGAAGCAGGATCTTGCACAACAGATGAATGCCACTGGCCTCTGTTTTCTCCCCGAGCCCATTTGTTTCTTCCCAGCTCGCCTCCTCGCCGACGCATCCTTCTATAGTTGGCTTTCACATCACCGACTGAGGCTATAACGAAGGACTACTTCTGTGGGCCTGGTAGATGATGCAAGTCAAAACTTCCCAGAATCTGAAGGGTGGATCGCTGTCCCAGCTGATTTATTGGATCGGGAGTTGGGGAAGGATTTCAGCTTCTCTGAATTTTTTCCAAGTTAACTAATCTGCGCTTCGTGTTGGGAAAGCGGCGTGACCCCTTCTCCCAGCAGCCTTGACCCCTGTCGTCTCTGCAGCGACACCACCAGGGGGGAAGCCAGACTGAGGAACCATCCTAGACTCTACACTAACTCCTACCACACCTGGTATCCCCTCCACTGACTTCCAACTTTTTTCAGCCACAGAAGGAGCAGGCTTTGCTGGGGAGAGTGGGCCAGGCTGTTTCCCTTAACCATCGCTTCCCTTGTGAGTCTTTAGGTCACGTGGCTCTGGCCTTGCTCAGGGGCTCCTGATGCAGTTTTTCTGCAGCACTGCACCATCGGGGCAGGGTCGTGTGTATGGGTGAATGGTTCCCCTGAGAAAACTTGAGAGCATCCGAGGGTGGGGACTCCCATTCAGCCCCGAGGCAGACCCCTCCCAGGTACCAGAGGGCGAGGTTGCGTGGACATTGAGGCAGAAGGTCTTTCAAGTGGAAATCCCAGAGGATGGAAAGAGATACAGCCCGGCGTGAATGGTGCCTTCAGGGGTGTTGGCAGGGCTGTCCGTGGATGCAGACCAGATACAGTGAGTCAGCGCGGGAAACATAATCCACAGGTGGGGTTGGGAGGCAGAGTCCACTGGGCATGTCAGTTTTAGAGTTAACTCAGTATTGATCCAAAATGAGTTAGGAAAACCATTTGCCTCTGTTCTGGAAAATCAACTTGGAAAACCCCGGGAAGTTGCAAGGATGAGGTAAGAGATTAAGGGGTGTGGCCCCAAAGGGAGGGGTGCTGGCCGTTCTTCTCTGCGCAGCCTGTCACACTTCCGCTAGCGAGCCCCCAGGTAGTCATTCTCCGGATTACACTGGAAAAAGAGTGGGATGTGGAATCAAACAGACCTTGGTTTTAAAGGTTTTATTTACTTATTTATTTTTAGAGAGAGGGGAAGGGAGGAAGAAAGAGTGGGAGAGAAAAACCTGTGTGAGAGAGAAACATTGATCGGTCGCCTCTTTTAGGCACCCCGACCAGGGATTGAACCTGCGACCTAGGCATGTGCCCTGACTGGGAATGGAACCAGTGATGTTTGGGTTTGCAGGGCGATGCCCAACCCACTGAGCCACACTAGTCAGGACCAGCCCTGGGTTTTAATCACAGCCCCTCCCTTATCTGGCAGGTACTCCCCTGGGCTCTTCGGCCTCTGGTGGCACTCACACTGTGATGCTATAATAAGTCTGCTATTCCCTGCAGCTGTCTTGCACGCCACTGAGCCCTACACATCCTTCCCTGCCTCTCTGCTGCCAGGTCTCCCTGGGGTGCCCTGGTTGCCCCCAGGTTATCTCAGTATGCAGGCCTGCTAATACTGCAGGAAGCATCTGGGTCGCAAAGTTGTTTGAGGTTGTAACACCCACACCCAGAGATTCTGCCAGCCTTCTCCACAGTCCCGCTGCCATGGAGAGAAACACCGATTTGTTGTTTTGCGTTTTTACGCACTCATTGTTTGACTCTCGTACGTGCCCTGACCGGGGATCGAACCCGCAACCTTGGCATATTGGGACGACACTGCAACCAAGTAAGCTCCTTAGCCAGGGCCTTTTTTCCCCCTAATTTATTCTCAGGCTGACTTAAGATCCGTGATTGGGCTGCTAGCATTCCCTGGAAGAAGCCATGTTCATTATTGCAGCCCATGAAGATCTGTCTGCACGCCATCTTCTGCCATCCTGAGCTTCATCCAGCACTGGGGGCGCTGGTCCAACTCACCACCTGGTTTAGTGTTCAGATCCCGCACATCCCTCCAGCATCCTGCTCTCACAGGCTGTCTTCTCTGAGTCCACACGTATGTCCCGGAAGACGGTCATGTCAGCGTGCCTGCTGCTTCTGAGTACAGCTGTGGGGCTCAACCTTGAGAGGCACCTCTCTCTCAACCTTGCCACCTGGGAGCAGCCAGGCTGTCTCCTGGTTCAACAGGTTGGGTCAGTGCACCTCAAGTCCAGGAACACACTCCTTGCTGGATGCACAGGTATCCTAGCCAGGATCACTCTGACCCATAAGACGTATCTGGGTCCCACATCACGATACTGTGGTTTATAACCCTCTTCATGGTCTCCAAGAACTTTTGCAGGCTTGAGGTTGAATGGGGAGTCTTCTAGAGAGGGGGCACCTATGCAGTTGTTCCTGCATAAAGAACCAGATAAGCTGACCAAACCTCTTCCAGTCCCCATGCCATTCTGGGAGATGACAAAACGCTGCCTGATGGCCGAACGTGCCGACCGTGCCATGGTACCAGGGTTCCTCCGGGTTTCCTCTTACTTGCGGTGAAAGTGCTCCTGAAGAGGAGGCCCAGCCTAGCAAGGAGGCCCGCCACCGCTTTTCACTAATACGTGGCCTTGTTAGTTATCTGGCTCTCCAAGCCAAACTTCTTTATCAGTGAACTGGGACTGTTCATAGCATCTGTTTCTTAGGTTGTGAGGATTTACCAAGATGTGATAAGTGGTTTCAGGGTCTGGCACAGAACTGAAAATAAAAGGTAGTTTCTATTACAGCTATTCATGGAATTTTTCTAATCATATCAGAGAAGGATGTGGCTCATGATTCATCTCATTTTTGGAGGAGCTGTCCCCCCACCAACAGATCACACCCCAGAAAAAAGCACCTTCGTTTTTGCAAGCTGTCTGCCGGGAAACTGAACTAAAAACTTTCTCCCCTGGCTGAGCTGGAGTAGGATGTTGTGTGCCTGGAGACAGAGACGAGGCCCAGCCCTTTAAGACGACATGAAATTTCTTGGGGCCAGGAGTGTCCAGTTCAATCCAGGCTGACCTGAGTTAAAACGGGCTCCTTTGACCCAGCGAGGTGTCGGAACAACACGTCTCTGTGAGATTCATTTGTGGTGTTGCGTTTCTCTGAGGTTTTCTGCCCTCCTTGTCTATGACAGCTTGCCTGGCAACTTGAGCCGGCCCTGCCCACTGCTTGGCCCTTGGCCACCTACCTTATGATTACTATCTCAGTAACAACTTCTCTCTGAACCTACACCCTCTCCCCTCCCCTGCACACACCAGTTTCATCACACCCGACCAGCCAGCCCTGCACGGGCAGTCTCCTGCAGCGCCTCTCACCCACACAGCTCCTGCCTGCTGGTGCATCTCCCCTTGGCACCTCCAGAAGTGGGGGCCCTGTAGACTAAGCAGTTCTCTGCTGTCACCTGTGAGAAGCTAGAAGCCTTTTGGACATTAAGCTTATCTGAACTCCTCATCTGAAGGATCAGAGCTGCCTTCCATGAACCCACAAGGGATTTCGGCCCAAGATAAGAATTGAGAATGCATAATGGGTGGGGGTTAAGACCGGGGTCAGATGAAGCTGGGTTTGACACAGCGTGTGCGAGACAATGCTCTGCTTGTCTTTGTAGCCCCAGTCTTAGGGAAACCTTGCTGCTTGCAAGTCTTTCCTGTTTTGATTTCTGATTCCATACGTTCCGCTTTCTTTGGGTTTGGCTCAAGTGAATTTAAAAACAGGCTGGGTGATGACGACATGCAGAACGTTCTCTTTGTTCCATTAGGCAGTTTGCTCAGTGGTGGGGTGTGGGTTTTGGCCTTGGGCAGACCTGGATGTGGCTGTCTGTTCTGCCCTTCATTAGAGGGGTGACCTGGGTGGAGGGTCTCTGCCCCAGCCACTCTGGCCTTTGTTCTGCTCTGGAGCACAGCAAGCGCCCTTCTCCCTCAGGGTCTTTGCAGTGCCGCTCCCCCGGCCTGGGACCCTCTTCACCCAGAGATTCTGAGGATGGTTTCCTCTTGTTGTTCAGGTTTCGGTTCCAATGTCCTATGGGATGGATCTTTCCTGACCACCACTTCTGAATTACCCACCCACTTCGGTCCCTATGGCCTCGTCTTTTAGGAATTTCTTCACAAGCAGTTGTCCCATTTCCTTGTTCACCACCTGTCATCCTCAAGGAGAACAAAAGCTCTGGAGGCAGAGTGGGCCCCTCCCCGTCGTATTTACCACTGTGTTCCCAGAGCGCAGGGGCATGCCTGGCATGTGCACAGTAAGTTCTTAGTTTGTATTGACGGAATCAGTGAGTCAGCATGTCCAGGAACGAGCTTGTCTGTCTGGAAAATGGAGATAATAGTGCCCCCCTGCAGGGTTCGTGGGGATGGTATGAGAAGACATTGTAACTATGGGGCTATACATGGGGGTCCCAGTTATTAGTGTTTCTACCTACACCCCTCTCCCAAGTTTATAAGCTCCTCTAGGGTACAAATTATGACTTTTGTATATAATTCATATTGCACACCTACAGTAGGTGCTCAATAAAACTTAGTCTAAATGAAATGAAATTTCCTTTTAATGAGCCAAGGCTTCAAATAAGTGAAATAGGAAACATACCAAATCCGGCTAAGCTCATCTTCTACGCTCAGCTCCTGAGCCCTTCACTGCATGAGGGGTTCCCGGACTGTTCTGTCCTGGAGGGTTAGGCGACTGTCCTGTGAGTGGAGTCAACCTGAGCACCTGTACACTCGATTTCGCTCATGTGCTCACTGGTACAATTTCCTCCGCTAGGCTGCCCGTGCTTTTAATCTTACTCACATTTGCATCCTCAGTTGCTGGCTCCTTGCTCCCTGGCACTCAGAATAGAAGTGCTGAAGGACAGGAGAGCAGGAAAGGGACAATGGCACGCTAATTAAGAGTGTAGACTCTAGACTCAAAGCATCTGGGTTCAAATCCTAGCTTCCACCGCTCACCAGCTGTGAGGCTGGGACAAGTTACTTAACCTCTCCGTGCCTCCGGTTCCTTATTCACAAAACGAGGATAACAAGGTACCAACCTCACACTTGTTGTGGCAGTTACACATAGGGTCCTTAAAATAGCATCTTCAATCCTGTACGTGTATCTCATTCCACGTAGATGTGCCCCCGGCAGTTCTTGGCTCACAATAGACAAGCAGTAGTGTTTATTGAATTAAACTGAACAGTTGTGTGTGAATTGAATTTTGTGTAAATAAAAGCATATTTAAATGGGCAGGGAGAATTTGCTGTGGTTGATCCTTTGTAATATGTATAAGCATGTCTCGATTGATTTTTCAACTTTATATTTATTCTACTAGATCTGGTAAATGTGAAATACGTTGGAACATAGATTTTCCCCCAAATCAATTAAAAAACCCTTTCAGAGAACAAATTACTTTTAGAGAAAAAAAAAAAACTTTGGTGGTTACAGCTTGGGGACTCAGTTTGAAGTGAAAATTCTTTCCAACTAGATAATACTCTCCTTTTTTTTGGTTTTATAGTTTTCTAAGTTTATTTTCTTCTGTTTTAAAGCTTTTTAAAGCTTTATCTGGGCCTTAACTAGAATGGTAAAAACCAAGTTCAGTCAAGTAAGTCTTAGAAATGTTAGTCCTCCTCAATC
This sequence comes from Desmodus rotundus, assembly GCF_022682495.2. Classification (NCBI taxonomy): domain Eukaryota; kingdom Metazoa; phylum Chordata; class Mammalia; order Chiroptera; family Phyllostomidae; genus Desmodus; species Desmodus rotundus. The sequence goes on along the minus strand of NC_071396.1, from coordinate 10,637,099 downwards.
TACAGTGGGCAGAAATTGGGGCACAATAGAAAGTTCTATCAATTAGTAACAAACTTCAGTGTTAGACACAACTGTTTCTAGAATTAAAAACAGAGCTATGGACTCTGAGTGGCATTTAGATGAGGGTATAGAAAACCTTCTGGTTAGTTTTTTTCTTTCTAATTGGGGAATATTTTTTTAATTTAATTTTTTAAAGATTTTATTTATTTATTTTTAGAGAAAGGGGAAGGGAGGGAGAAAGAGAGGAAGAGAAACATCAGTGTGTGGCTGCCTCTCACGTGGACCCCACTGGGGACCTAGCCTGCAACCCAGGCATGGGCCCTGAGTAGGAATTGAACCAGCGACCCTTTGGTTCGAAGCCCATGCTCAATCCACTGAGCTACACCAGCCAGGGTGGGGAAATTTTTTTTTTTTTATAGTAATAGCATAATTGAAGTCATTTAATACCAGGTTGATAAAGAAACATTGTGTGCTGAGCTAAATGGAATAGCAGGAACTTTTAAGAGTTGGCCCTTGCCCCAAAGGAAATCTGGCCACATATCTAGAAAACCAGTGTGTTTTTCACGGGTACTCTTGAAAATATTTGAACAGATCCCACCTTTAAACATGGTTTCAAGGGACTAGCGCTCCGTATACTCTGACCCAACAGGGGGTGTTTGAACAGAGCTCAGGAGGAAACGCGTTGTTCCCCTTCGTGCTGGGGGAGCAGAGGCCCCAGCAGGCTCTGTGACGGCCAGCGGCCTCTGTGATGCTTCAGGTTTTGGAAGGGCCTATTTTCAGTATCTTAGGCTAGATTCTTCTTGTTTGCTAGTAGTGAAGCCTCAACTTAACGTTCAGAAACCTTACCGAGTGGGTTTTCTTTCTTGCCAAATGCCGCCTTGGTGACTCTAGTTCTCACAGTGACGGCCCCGTGGGCCGGTCGTCAGAAGGGCCCGCTTCAGGTTTGCGCACCAGCAGTGGGTGTGAATGCCACAGGCCTGTCCACCCGATCCACAAGGGCTTCCTGTGGTTGTAGGTGAGGTGTGTGTGTGTGTGTGTAACGAATACAAGCATGGGGTTGGAAAAATGTACACAACACTGGCTGTTGTGAACTGAATTGTGTCCCCCACCCCCATCAAATCCGTCTGTTGAAGCACTGACACCCCTCCCCTGCGGTGTGGTGGAATTCGGAGCTGGGACCCTTGGGAGGTAACCAGGGTCAGATGAGGTCATGAAAGGTGGGGTGATCAGGGTGGGATCGCATGCCCTTCTAGTGCCCTTAGAAGAAGAAACACGAGAGAGCTCTCTGCCACGTGAGGATGCGATGCAAAGACGGCAGTCTGCAAGCTGGGAGGAGCGCCCTCACCAGGGAACCCGCCTGGCTGGCACCTTGATCTTGGACCTGCCAGCACTAGAACTGTAAAAAATGAACTCCTGTAGTACAAGCCACCTGGTCTGTGATATTTTGTCATGGCAGCCCGGCTGACTAATACACTGGCTCTAACCACATGAGCTACAGACAAATGAATAACTCGTTCATTTAAAGATTTTATTTATTTTTAGAGAGGACAGAAGAAGGGGAGAAAGAGAGGGAGAGAAACATCAATGTGTGGTTGTCTCTCATATACCTCCTACTGGGAACCAGGCATGTGACCCGACTGGGAATCAAACCAGTGACCTTTGGGTTCATAGGCCAGCACTTAATCCACTGAGCCACACCAGCCAAGGCAATAACTCCTTCCTTTAATCACTCTTTTGTTAATTCAATTACTCATTCTGCTACTATGTGCTGGGCCCCAGTTAAGGGACTGACGAAACAATGGTAAACAAGGAAGAGCAGAAGTCCCTACCCTACAGCTTCTGGTCTTCTGGGAGAGGCAGACATTAACTGAGTAACACTAGGAACACGGACCCATCTAAGTATGCGGTGGTGACCCAAGGCACGGAGGGCAAAAGGGACAGAAGAAAGATGGCACGGCTGAGTCTGGGAGGGGAATGTGGTACATGCGAGGGCTGGAGGATAGGCAGGGGCCATGTGCAGGCGCTTGGGGGCCGTGCTGAGGAGGGCCTCACAGCCAGGGCGTCTGTGATCAGATCTGGGAGGTAGTGGCAGCTCGAACGGGGTGTTGTGGGGATAGAAGGTGGGGAGTGTGAAGAATATTTGAGACAGAGAGGACAGAGCCTGAGTAGGTGTTGGCAATGAAGGGGGAATAAAGTCAGGCATGAGTTCCGGATTTCTGGTTTGAGAAAGTGGATGACACACTTGTGCCATTCATTGAGATGGGGAATACTGAAGGGGACCAGGATTGGGAAGAAAGACCATGTGTCTGGTGTGAGACAAGCCGCGTGGGCAGTTCTTTGAGACAGCCAAGGGGAAATGTCAGCAGGCAGGTGGATATGATAGGACATTTTTGCTTCTACGGCCACATGTGGCCATTTACCATTTAAACTAATCAAGGTTACATTTTTAGTTTCTCACTTGCACTGGTCACATTTCAAATGCTCAATAGCTATATGTAGCTAGTGACTTTGCATGGGATGGTGCAGTTCTAGAGCCTGGAGAGGTGATCTGGATTGGAGATAGAAAGATTTGACCCCTGTGCAGATGGCAGTGAAGAGTATGGATGAGACTGTCCAGGAAGAAGGCAGTGCAGTCATGGAGAGAGGACACGGCTAGCCTCAAGGATGTCAACATGTACAGGCTGGTGAGGAAGAGGAAGCCCCCAAAGGACATGGAGGGGAGGCGGTCAGGAGGCCGGAGAAGCACGAGCGCTTCATCTTAAATGTCAAGGGAAAAGAGTGTTTGCAGAAGGAGGAATGAGCAACAGCGAAGTGCTCCTGGAAGGTCAAAGTGGTCGAGAACTGGACATGGTAATTGCATCAGGGAAATAAAGGTCACTGGTGACTTCAGTGAGTGCCGCCGCAGACGGGGATGGAGCCGAGAGGCAGACAGGTGCGTCAGTGGGAAGCTAGGGAGTGTACGGGCAGCACTGACAATGGAAGATGAGAATGCACGGGCTCCTCGTGTCATAGACACCAGGAGCGGCTTCACCCAGATCAAGGTCCAGTCAATCGCGAGGACAGATGTCTCCACGGGGTTCATGCTGCCCAGTCACCAACGCTGGATCGTTGTCACGAATGTAGGGGGTGCACATGTGCTGTTCCTCCTTCCTACCCCACCTGTCTTGGAGAGTGGGTGTGAGCCAGACCCAGGGGGGGAAGGGGACCCTCGGAGGCCATGTGAACAGCATGGCATCCTCACAGAAACAGAAAGAAATTGGAAGCATTTCTTTTTAACTTAAAAAAAAAAACACATTTTACTAGCTAGAATTTAGAGCAAACACAAGAAGACAAAAGTATACTAAGGCCTCCACGCACTGCTCACCATCTGGCCCCAACATGCTCAGCCTTCGGTCCTGCCCCGTCCATACGCCCATCCACTTTGACTGAAGAGTTTGAAGCATGGGCTGGATTACATTTCTGCTGGGAAGATCGTTGCTGCTGCTCCGTAGAGCAGGAGCCAGCAAACTTCCGCTTTAAAGGGCCAGACAGTAGATATTCCAGGCTCCGCAGGTCACAGCAGCCTCTGTCACAGCTACTCAACTCGGCTCTTCGAGCGTGAAAGCGGCCAGAGACCATCTGTGCACAGGTGGAGTGTCTGTGTTCCAATAAAACTGTACTTCACGACAGTGAGATGTAAATTCCATGTCATTTTCACGGCACAAATTTTTCTCTTAAGTTTTTTTTTCTCCCCACCCGTAAATGTAAAAATCGTTTCTGCTCAGAAGCAATACAAAAACAGGAGGAGAGCCCCGTTTGGCCTGGAGTTCGCCATCTCCTAGGTGGAAAAAAATTGGAGGGAGCAAGGCAGGCTGCAGGCAGACCTGCCTGAGGCCATCACAGGAGTCAGGAAGAGAACCTGCTGGGCGAGCACAAAGAGAGGAGAGCTCGGGTAACTGCAGGTAAATACCACCGAGTCTACATTTAGGGAGTACCTTCCATGCTCCAGGCATAATGTTAGGGCTGAAGATACACGAACAAGTGAGCGACCCACAGGTTTTTGTTTGTTTGTTTGTTTGTTTGCCACAGGGTCTAGCTGGGGACGGATTTTCCCCCCTTGTATCATATATAAGTGCCATAATAATTAAATTTATTTATGAATAAATAAATTTAAATGACTAATAAGTAAATTTAAATTACTAATAATTACATTTAATTAAATAATTAAAATACTGCTATGGACTACAGGTGAGATATTGATTAATTCTGTTTGAGAAACATCAAACTTGACTTCCAAGAATGACATTCAGGTAGGCACTGTAGGCGTGAGGAGATGCTCATCATTCAGGGGGAGCGGGAAGGTATTCAAAGCCGAGGGGAAAGCGTGGATACACACAAGCAGGCTTGAAACTCAAGCTTCTGCCCCATCGCTCTCTTTTCAATTACCGCCAGCTGGAGGGGAATGCAGGCGAGGACTGAATACATTCGTAGGCGAAGAGACCTGTAAACACAGAGTATGCGAGGTTTCCCGAGGGAGGCTAAGTGGTGAAACGTTAAATGGCCCTACCTGATGCAGGCCCGGCTACATCGTCCATCTCTCTTAAGACGCCCCTCCTCGTTCACTCAGCTCCAGGCACACTGGCTTTGCTGTTTCTTTGAAAAGCTACGGACTCCTGGCCCTTCGCCCTTGCTGTTTCCCCCGCCTAGAGTGTGTCCCCTACTCTGCCTCATCGCTCAGACACTTTCTCTGACCTCCCTACCTAACAGAAACGTTATGCTCTTAGGTTTCCCCAGTTGCTTCCCCCCCTCCATAGTACTTATCATTACCTCACTCGTTCGTTGTCTAGCTCCCCAACTAGGATATAAGCTTCATGAAGGCAGAGTCTTTGTTTTGTTGACTGTGGTATCTCCAGAGTCTAGAACTATGCCTGGCAAAACATAAACACACAAGAGTATTACGTCAAACACGTCAGGGGGAATGAAGCAGAGAGGTAGGCACGTGGCTGGAGGTGGGGGGGATGAGCTACAGGAGTGAAAGCCCCCCGCAGCCTCTGTTTGATTGGCTAAGGAACGTGGGAATTGGCCTTTTGAAAGGAGAGAAGGACACAGCGTTGGAACATCTGTGGGAAATGGGGAGACAGTTGGGAACTCAAACCCCTGAACTCAAGCCAAACAGATAGCAATGAATTGTATGTGCCTGCGCGGGGGGGGGGGGGGGGGGGGGGGGAGGTGAGGTCCAGAGAGAAGGCAGCTCCGCACCCAGCTGCTGGTAGCCTGACTTCTCAGACTGGGTCTTGAGTGCAGAATTACAGAGTAGGGAGAAGCAGGAAGAGGCTCTAGACCCACTAGACAGGTGGGGGCGGGGGGAGGGGAGATAAAGCTGGAAGGGAGAAAACAACCCCCCAAAGAGCCTTTGGTGAATGGCGTAGAATTGAAGGAATGGAACTGAAGCTCAGACAGTGTTTTCTTTTTGTTCGTTACATGCTTCTAGGATCTAAAAAAAGAGAGAAGAAAACAAAACCCTCAACATAAACATACCTGCTATTTGGCAGCAGGGAATTCTCATTTGGCTGGAAGTGAGTTTCGGGACAGAGTGCCAGCTGCTGTCCCTCTTTCCTTCCCTCTCCTCAGGTAGGTCATTTGTGACACAGGCAGAAGATAAATAGAATGGGACCGTCTTATTCCAAGTCCTCTCTTTGCTTCTATGTCCATCTTAATTGTCTTATTAATAAGCCAGGGCTCCCAATGCTCATATTAGGTAGAATTCACTACTGTGTGTTGGTCACTTCAATTTTTGGGTGACCAAAAATTGAAAAAAGTGAAAAAAAGAGATGTTTTTTTCTCCAGCACTTAGAAGAATACCCATCACAGGGTAGGTGTTTGATGAATATTTACTGAACCAATGAAGGGATTCATTCCCTTTACTTACCACCGGGACAATTGTCTTAAAATAACTAGAATTTAGAGTTTTGGAGAACTTGGAATGGTAAATACATTAGCCACAGCTGGGTATTTCCAGATGTGGAGCAATGTGGAGTTTGATGGAGATTCTGGTCAGGGGTTTGTTGGACTCACCAAGAACTGTCCATCTTTGAAGCTGGGGAAATCCAGGTGCTTTAAGCCACTACTGAGACCGCCAGCGAAGAGAGGTTGAGTGGGGCTGCGCGGACGGTTGTACCAGAACGGGAGCTCGGGGAGTGAGGGTTCCTGGAGTCTGTCTCCCTGCAAGGTGGCAGAGGTGCCAGAACGAGCTCTGCTGCCCCGTCGAGGTGAGCCCCTGCAGTTTCCCGGGCCCTCGCCGCTCTCCCTGCGAGAAGAGCACGGAATCCAAGATACTCTTGAGCAGTGGGAAAAAAGCTCCTTAGAATGCCGCTTGACACATTCTTAACCTTTTTTGCGGGGCTTTATTTATTTTTATTGTAAAATATGCATAAAATTTTACCATTTGACTCACGGTGAAGCGTACTTTCTGCAAATTACAGAAAGTCACGCAGGAGTTTGAAATTAGAATTTGGGCCACGGCTAATGAGATGAAAAGCTGAGAGCTCCTTCCCCCGAGGAACTCCGGGAAGGTGCTACGGGCCGAACCGCCGCCGCGAATCTCGATCTCGTCCGGACCTGGCGGTCCTCGCCGCCTCCGGGGAGATCGGTCTTCCCGGCGGCCCGCAGGACCTCCCACGTGCAGCCCCTCGCTCCCCCCGAGCCCAGCTGCCGAGGGGGTGGGCACAGTCCGGGCGCCGAGGCAGGACCCGGGGATCCCGAAAGCCAAGGGCTCACCCCCCGCACAGTCGGACGCAGCAGCGGCGACAACCACCCCTTGCTCCTCCCGGGTCCCCCAGCTCCGCCAGGAGGCGCGCCTTCCAGTCGCTCCGCCGCGCGCCCCCGATGGCACGGCTTCCGCCGCGAAGAAAGGGAAGGGCGCGTCCCCGGCCCGGCGCGCGCCCGCCGCTCCGCCTCCAGCCGCCCGCGGCCCCGCGCCTCCCCTCCCCCAGGCGCGCGCCGCCAGCGGAGGGCCGGGCGGCGCGGGAGGCGGAGCCGGCGCGGGCCCGGAGGGGGCCAGGCCCCGGGATTAGTTGGTTTCGGAGCGGAGGAGGGAGCCCGGCGGTCGCGAGCGCGGAGGAGACAAAGCCGCGGCCGGAGCCCTGCGGGGGTTGGGCCCGGGGCTCGGAGGCGCCCCGGCTCGCGGAGGGGGCTGTGCGGACCCGCGCGCCCCGCCCCGCCGCCCCGCCACCCACCGCCGCCTCGCAACAGGTCCGCCGCCTCCCGGGCGGCCTCGCTCCGGGCTCCCCTCCCCCGCACCCCGCGACCCCCGGGGCGCCTCGGCTCGGCTCCAGGCCTCCCTCGGCCACCCGCTTCGATGCGGTTCGGGTCCAAGATGATGCCGGTAAGCGGGCAGCTGGGCTGGGGTCGGGGCGTCGGGCCCAGAAGTGTGTGGGGTCGCGGGCGGGGGCCTGAGCACGCGTGGCGGGGGCCCGTGTGTTGGGAACCTCGGGGAGCGGCCGCGACTCCGCGCTGCGGGTTCCCACCCCGCGCCCGGGCGGGCGGGAGCGGGGAGACCCTGCTCGGGACGGGGTCCCCGTAGCTGCTCCAGAGCAGCCACTCAAACTTTTTCCGTCTGGCTGGGTTCTGACTTTTTGCAGTTCTTGAAGGTCAGAAGCAGGGAAACCGAGAATCTTACTGCTTTGTCTTAAAAACAAAATAAAAACCAAACAAGTTTTCGTTGGCGTGAAATATACATACTGAAAAGAGAGCCCTTGCTTGCTTTTTAATTGAATTTCGATCTCGGTGCCTGCAATAGCAGCAGAGCCGCTCTCTCTCTTTCTGGAAAACTGGTTTTATTAAGTGCAGTCGCAGAGTTTTTGATCGCAGTGAACCGTCTGTGCCTGCTGGCCCTGGGAGGGTTAGTGAGTTCCTCCCGGGCTCCACGGGCGTCGGACGTGGCCACCAGGCCACAGGTGTACAGCAGGCTTGAGGCGTTTTTTGAAATGCCTCTTTCCTGCAACGGCCGCACAGTCTGGGAGTCTGCAGTGGCTTCTGCAGACTTCCCAGCAGTGCGTTTTCTCCGGGAAGTTGTCTTTGCACCCTTCCCACCGAGGCAGGGTCGTCTTGGAGTTTTCTCATGGCTGCAATTGTCCCAACACAGAAGCAACGATTACTTTTCTGCAGTCTGTGGATTGGAGGGAGCACACGTTTTATTTGCCGTCACAGACGCAGAGTCCAATTATTCTGTTCCCTGGCCCCCTCCACTTGTGTGGTGGGGAGGTATCCCGAACCTTCATGCAGGGAACGAACTGAATTTATCGGAATTGATCATTGGGTTTAGATAGTTTGGGATCTTCTGTCCTGCCAGGAGCCAAGGAACTTGAAAGTGTTAATAGAAGTACGTGTCCTGTTTTGGTCTAACGCCTGGTTATGAAGTTAGGCATGTGATGTGAATGTCCAATGAGTACAGATGATAGATAAGCGGGAAGGAGTTTGCTGTTAAAGTGTTTGTTCCTGGGATTTACATTTCTTTGCCTCAGAATAACTCCTGTTGGCTGGCTGTGCGTTTTTCCTACGAATAGGAGCAAGACAAGTGTTGGTTGCTGCAGTATGATTTCTTCCTTACAGATCAGCTTTATGTCAAGATCTCCTTTGGGCTTTCTTGACACTATTGCCTCCTCCTCCCAACTGCATGCCAGATCACCAGGATTTGTAAAAAGTTAGGGAGCTCTGGAGACCATGTTTGATTTAGCAGTGTGATGCTTTCCGACGGCCTTTCTGATGTCAGAGCGGGAGGTTTACAGAGAGACGGGCAGTGTGGTGTGCTGGCATGCCCACCACCTTTGAAGCCAGCCTAGCCCTCAGTATTTGCTCCGCTACCACCTCCGTGACCATCGGCCTTTTTTCTTCTTTAACAATTTGTTCCTTAGTTTCATCATCCGTAAAATGGGGATAATAATAGTACTGCGTCCTTGGGGTGGTTGAGAGGTTAGGGTTACCGCTTTTGAAGTAACTAGTTCGGTGCCGAGCTTGGAATAGATGCTATGTAAGAGCTCCTGGATTTACAAGATTGGTTACACTGAGATTTTTCTTCTTGCAATATAGAAACATGAACATAGATTTTTATTTAGTAAGCTCATGGTATATATGTCTTTATCCTGTAATATTTTGGGTACTTGCAAATAAGACTTTTCTTAGATATATTTCTCATCTCTAGCTTCGAATATGGATTTTATTCCCAGCATTGAGGGAGATTTTGAATTTCCTTTGAAAAGCCTCACTGACGTACCAGGAAAAGCATTATGCTTCCTACAAGAAACTGGACAGTGTTGGAATGTAGATAGTTGCCTTGATACGCGTTTTTGTTGTGGCGGGGATGTGACCTTGGTATCAGGATGACCACTGTAACCATTTTGAAGTGGACAGCACTGGGGCACTGAGAGCGCGTCCCTCGGTTTGCTTCTAAAGGCATTCGGAAGGGAGGGAGCACTTTGCGGTGTTAGACTGCATTCTATTAAAAATGTGCAAATAAGTTGTGTTCCTGTATTTTCTCACCCAGCGGTAGAAAATCAAGTGATTTTTCTCTCATGTGGGACGTGAAGTGATAATTGGGCCCAGCAGCAGAAGGGGAAGGTGCACGCTAGTAGGCTGACTAAAAATAAGTAGACGGCGCTGAGCATCGCAGTAGAGGTAATGATGGGTGCTGCAGAAGGGGGTGCGCTGACCTCACTCTTTTTCTAGTACCTGCCGCAGTCGCTGTCTCTGTGATACTGCCACCGCTCGGCGAGGAGACACCAGTTGATCTTCAATACTCGACACCTTGTTTCTCTTCACTCAACAAGGGCTCATTTGCAGTTTGAGAGCACGGGTTTTTCGTGAGCCACTCTCTTCGTGTTTCATTGTCAAAGAGAACTAATTATTAACAGCAGAAGCTCTCAGCTACTTAAAGTTATATCAGATATCTTTTTTTCATTACTTTCATGTTGCGAAGTATTACCGTTAAACAGTCTTTTTATGAAAGAGCTTAGCTAACTCTGAAAGCCTTCACTGTGCTTTTTAGATACGATTTTATAAAGACTCCTGTTTTTACCTGCTGCTGAAATGGTAAGTTAAAAATGCCTGCGCACAAAGCGCGCCCAGTATTCTGCAGTGCCACGCTGGGGGCCAGAGGACTTGAACTGGCCCGTGTCTCTCAGTAGTAGCTGTTGTGTATTTGGCATCTATGTCCAGCCCTGGTGGACACGGTCTCTTTGCTGTCCAGTGTGGTGGCCACCACCTGCCCCCACTGCACTTGAAGTGTGACTCGTGGGGCCCAGGAACTGCTTGTTAAACTCATTTCATTTTAATGATGTCCAAATAGCCACACGAGTCCGGTGGTCCCTGTATCGACAGTGCAGTCAGTTTGACAAAGCAGCACAAAGTAGCTTCGTTTGGCCAAGAATAACTTACATTCGAATCGCTTGTTTGCAGCTTCAGGTTTACATTAATACGCTAAAATGAAGCAATGACGGTCTGTTTATCCGTACTGCTTTGGAGAATGGCTTTTCTGCTGACTTAATTTAGCGTTCTGTTTAAGCCGGTGTCATCATATAGCTCTAATACAGGTACCATTTTTCAAGAAAATAATAGCTTATTGTAAACAGCTCAGTTGAATCGGTCATGATTTAGTATTTACCTTTATGGCAGTTTATCTCTCAGTGCTACGAGGCACCATAATCATTTCTGGTTATTGCATGATGCCGTACAGTGAGAGCTGATTGTGTGCGCTTCTAATTTTGGGAACCTAGGACAGAAAAAAGGGATATTGCAGGAGCTCCTTTAGAAGATTGACACCTGGTCGGTTGGAGGGATGTGTTTCTAAAGGTAACTGTGCAACTTGCTCAGCTCTGCCGACCGAGAGCTAACTTCTGCTTGACTAGTTGTGTTGTTGTCCTGTAAAAGTCTGGTCTTATTTGTACCTATTTTCCCAACTGGAATTGTATTTTGAACTCAAAAAACTTTCAAGTTATAGCTTTGCAGTATTGTACTTCTATGACTATACCATGTGCCAAAAGAATTCCTTTTTGTGGTTGAGTAGTAATTTAGCAGGTTAGCTTAGGTGTTATTCCGAATAAAACTTAAGGTAGGCTCGCCATAGAATTGTAATTCCCAGAGGCTGCTAAACAAACCATACATTAAAAAAAAATGTGCACAGTATCTCACATTTCATACGCTGTAGTGAAGTTTGTTGCCTGGGGACTCCTGCTGTATTAATTAAATGCCGAAAAGCACTGAAAATTTTCTGTAGTTTTCCCTGTTTCAGAAAAAACAAAATCAGACTTTGTAAGAAACAGCACAAGTGTACAGCAGCTTATATTTAAAAATTAATGTAGAATAATCTGGAGGGACATGGAGGGTCATTTATGCAGACGCTGCTTCTGGGAGGGACTGCTTCTCTCCCTCCTCCTGTCCCTGCCCCCTAACAGGGACAGGAAAAGCAATAAAACAAAACCTCTCTTTTCTGGAGCTTTTAAGGAATACTGTAGACCTTTATCTCCGGGTAATCTACCATGGTGTGTGGCACTCCTTACAAAGTCTTTCTAAAGCCACCTGAACGCCGAGCCCTTCTTCAGCTCAAACAGGGGACTGCATACTGATACTCATTGTTACGATTTGCCTCCCATGTTAAAAACCTCTCACCAACCTCCTCTACTGAGTACGTCAGAGAATAAGGAGAGCGGGATGCAAGAATTGAGGAATCCAGAGTATTCTCTCAGCTCCTGCCACTTCCTCAAGTGGAGCATTGTTGACATACTTCTTTTCTGATGGCGTGCTAGGTACTGAAGAGAGCATTCTTCTGTAATCAGAAGTAATTGAGAAGAGAAAACATAGATGACAGACTGGGTATGAAATGCATACTTCTGTTGGAGTGGCTGGGCAGACATTAAAATTTTAGGTCTCACTGGGGAGAGCCAAATGATTTCAGGCCCTAGGAGCCCCGTCGGGAGCACCGAGTGTTAGGGAGGCGGTGATTCTTACTAACGTGGCATACCGTCTTATCCAAAGGGAGTTATCAGACAGACGCAGGTGCGACACACGTTAGGTCCGAGGGCAGGAAAAGTACCCTCCCTAACTCAGCAGCTGTGCCCACTATTAACTTTTTTTTTTCTCCCTCCTACATAAAGTTTATCCAAAAACGCATTATTTATTTGGATGATAATAAACAGAACCAGATTTTCATTGAAAATGTTCACTTGGCCAATAAACACTGAACCTTCACTTTTGAAATGCGGACTTCAATTAATTTTTTCTAGAAACAAATTTATAGTTAGTACTCCCTTTTTTGAATTTCAAACATTTTAGCTAAAAAAAAATCCTTAAGGCACAAGTTTAAAGAGATAGTAGAAAATCTTAATGAATAAATGTATAGGATACAGGATAAACTGCTGGTGGTGATATTAAAAAATGGTCGGCCCTGGCTGGGGAGCTCAGTTGGGTAGAGCATCGTCCTATATGTCAAGGCTGCAGGTTCAAGCCCTGGTCAGGGCACATACAAGAAATAGCCAGTGGGTGGAACAACAGGTCGATGTCTGTCTGTGTGTTTCTCTCCCTCTCCCCCTCTCTTTCTGTAAAATTAATACATTAAGAAAGAAGACATGAAAAACGACAGTTAGGACAGTTTGCTGGTCTCCCACAGCGGCATGAACCATTTCTGCGTAGGCCAGTGGGGCTGAAAGCCCAGCGCTCTGATTTCCCTCCCAGGGACCGTGAGGAAGCTGCTCCCGAGGGGCAGAACCCAACGTTCTGCGCCCGACACTGCGTGGTGATGAGGTCCGTCATCCCGTCTGCCCCCTTTCAGGCCCTGTGATGGGCGTCTTCCTCTTGTTCGCCTTCAGCGATGAGGAACCTGAAGCCCCGTGGGTTCTGTCTGCACTTTGCTCCTGGTCTTGCAGCACAACTGAGTGAGGAGTCCAGGTCTCCTGCAAACAGGTTCTCTTTGCCACGGCTGTGCCTGGATTAGAGTACTTCGTGGTACTTGGCAGGACAGGTGGTGGCGACAGTGTCCTTTTGGCTGATGGTGACTTCAGACGGTGCTTTCTAGGGCATAACTCTATGTTTGAAGTAGTAAAAGGAAAACAGAGACACCTTTCCGTCCTGACATCCAGACTGGAGGTGGGATCCGCAAATGGTTCTCTTATCAATTCCGAGTGATGGAGGGGCCAGTGCCGCCCTGGCCACGGTGAGGTCATCTTCCAGAGAGACCTCGGCTCTCCCCGCTCTGCAGGGATAGAGAAGCACTGTAGTCTGAGCGGGGTTGGTTGGCCTTTGTTCGTATCTCTCAACAGGGCTGCAAGGTGACGATGTGGGGAAGAACGAGTCAGAAGTGGAGTAGTTGTGTCGGGGATGTGGAGGATAGGGGATCGTGAAGCACCCGTGGGAGACTGCCATTGTCATTCTTGAGCCATTTCCAAAGGCTGGGATGGTGGGGCAGTGGCCCGCAGGGAGGCCCACGTGAGCGGGAAATCAGGATGAGGCCACCGGGACACGGTCTGTGTGGCTGGCTGTGTTGTGAGGGGCCACGACTCCATTTAATCAGAAGAGCTTACAGGAAATAAAATAGGAACTCTGTTGAATGACCGCACACTGAATCATTGTTCTTCATTCTTCCTCGTTAACCTGTTGATTAGTTTCGGATGGCCTTTTGGGGACAGCATCTGTTCAGCAAGTATTTGTAAACACCCCCGTAGCCCAAGCATTGCTCTAAGTGCCATGGATCCAGGAAAGAGTAAGACAGTTTCCAGGGACCTTACCTTTCATGGAGCTTAGTCGGAGGCTAGGAAGGTAGGGTGGGAATTGGAAGAGAAAGAAAGAAGACAGGAAAGTTGGGTTGAAGTAGCATCAATGGGCCTGGGATGGCCAGGAAAGTGACCGTTTAGCCAAGACCTGAGTGACCCGGAAGAGCTGGTCTCGTGCAGCTCTGTAAGGGGCCTTTCCAGAAGGCAGAGTTCCTGGGGACTGTGCACAGGCCTGCAGGACACGCAGAGGCCGGTGAGGCAGGGCTTGGTGGCCCAGGGAGAGGACAGGAGCCAGGGGAGGAGAGGTACAGCAGGCAGGCTCTCGTGGGCGGGGCGGAGAGTGTAGGTGGCCCGGGAGGGGCTGTGGCAGCCACTGGAAGAGTGTTAAGTAGTAAGAGTGACATAATCTGACTGATTAGAAGAAGTCGCTCTTGCTGTGTGGAGAAGGGGTTGTGGAGGTGCCAGAAGGAAAGGACTGGGAAAGGTGGGAAGACTGGGGAAGCCGATGCCTGTTGCTGGCACGTCTACAGAAAACTACCTGAAATGAATGGAAGTGTCGCCTTATCACACTAGGGACCCAGCTGGTGGATGGAACTGTCTGTGAGCTCGGTCGACACAGTTTGCCCCTTGTTCTAAACATCCAGAGAGAAGAAACAGTAACACCTGCCCGGGGTTGGGAGCAGGCCCAAGTCAGGGACAGGGCGAGATCACTCCCAGAGCCATAAGCTCCTTCCTGTGGGACCAAGGAGACACCGAACGGTCCGTATCCTCAGCAGGCTCTGAAGGGCCTGAGAGAAAGCCGCCTTCTCTTCTCCCACCTGGTGCTTTAACACTGAACAGAACACACCAGGTCTCTTAAGGAAGCTGTGACCTTAAAAATGCCTTACCCCTACCATACTCTTGACCATATAACCGTCCCTCCATGGAAGCTTCTGATGCTTTCTCCAAGGGTGGCCATTTTTTAAAAAGCCAGTGATGTCTTCATTTTATTGACAGAGATACAAAGTGGCAAGCAACTCAGCGGATCCAAGAGAGAGCTGACTTGACTTCTAGAAAGGGTCTCCCCGAGCCAATGTTTTTCTCATCACAGGGACATCTAGATGGTACCTGCTGGCTAGTTTGTGGTATGTAGGTCATTTCTGGGTAACCCGCTGCGTTCCTGAAAAGGGAGCGATTTTGGACAACACTGTTACATTAAAAGGAAGAGGATTCTTCTCTGGTCTTTTGCTTGTTGCTTTCAGCAGGAGGAGACCTCAGCGCCGTCCGCTGCCCTTTGGTTCTTCCCTTCGCTCTGGTAGCTCTCATCCCCCCGTCACTGCCCCCCCCACCTCTTCTGCTCTCCCCCTCTTTTGCCTGGGCTGGTTCTCTGCCCACTCAGTCCAGGCATGGTGGTCTTTCTGAAGCAGAAATTTGCCTCTTTCTTCTCCAGAATTCTTCTACACTGACTTCTGTAAACTCCCCAATTAGATAGAAAGTGTCTGTATCGTCTAGCCTGGTGAATTTCAGCCTTTTTATGCCTACGTACCCTTTCACTCCAGAATATTTAGCCTCACAGTGGAAGTGATCAAAAGACTCGGAACAGCAAACAAGGGAGCGTTCCAGCACTGCATCCCCCGTGGAAGAGACTGTGTCGTGTGAGAGCTTCGTGGGGGCGGAAGAGCACCCACTCGCCCGCTGCTCCCGTGGCCTCGTCGGGAACCGTGTGGCGTCCGGGAAGATCTGCTCACTGCCTGGCACGGGCTCCCGAGGAAATAAATGTGCTCCAGGGCTGTTTGCGGGGCTTGTGGTTATGTTTGCTCCCAGCACGCTGTACCCTGTCCTGTTTCATGTTGCGTCCGTGACCCGCTCTGCGTCATCCGACTTTGCCGTGACTGGGAGTGTGTAAACAAGAATTACACGCTCCAAGGTCTTCAGCGCATCGGTGGCTCATGGTTTGAGAAGAGCCGTTCTCACCTGCCCAGCCTTGCCCCCACTGTCACATTTCAGCAGTTTCAGGGCACAGTGGGGCACGCGCCAGGCTTTCTCACGTGCCCGTGCCTTTCGTGGGATGCCTCTCTGCCCGGACGGTCCTCTTCTGGTGTGTCTTCCTCATCCGTGGGCGTTCAGTTTCACGGTACTCCTTGCAAGGGAGCAGGGTTTTTACCTCTTCTCACTGGCGTCACGCAGACCTCCACAAAGAGGTGGTCACGTGGCGTATGCGTGTGTTTGCACGGTGCCTGCGCTGTCCCATGTGCTGGCCGGGGTGCAGACCGTGCCTCTCATGTGTGTTTCTGCTGTTTAGTGCCATGTCTGACACGCTGTAGGATTTAGTAACTACTGAGTGGGGTGAGTGAGTGCTCTTAGATTTGATTTTCTTTGGGGAGGGTAGTTCTTGCTCACTTAAATTTAGGCCCATTATGGCATTTTGAACGTTCTTCAAGGTTCTCTTTAAAGTGGAGTAACACTTCCACAACGAAGTGCGAGGTGGAGGGGGAGAGCTGGAAGCCAGGGACGGCGCTCAGTCCACCGAGCCACGCCAGCCAGGCCTGTAAATGTTTCTTGATGCCTAGTGACATGCATGTGCTCTGTCAGACTGTGGTCTCCAACCAAAGGTGCACTCCAGATTGGCTGTGTGTGAGACCCTCAGATAGCCTTTGGGGGTGGGGAAGAAACTGGGAGGAAGCATTTAGGAACCAAAACTTTTGTCCTAAAGGAATTTATAGGCCAGTAAGGCAGATAAGATAGGGATACAGGTACCTTAGCTGTGACTGGTGGGGGTGGGGGGGTGCCGGGTGTGGGTGGGTTGGGGGGCAGTTTCACGGTGCTGGAGTGATATTCTAAAAGGATAGAAGTGACTTCGACACCAAGTGACAGGGTGCAGGGGACAGGTGGGCTACTGTAGGGAGAGGCGTGAGGAAAAGTGGGGGTTTCTGAGGTTTCCCATTTGGTGATTTGAGGCTATGACACTGGAGCAGATTATTTGAAATAAGTCTTAGGTCTTAATATTTCTTATCATTAAATGAAAATTCCCTGAAATTCAAAATATGCAGAGATAAATACTAGTATATGCGAACCTGTGATGTTTTGATGTTGGTGTTGGGTTAACTGTTGGTATTATCATTGTTAACATATTCTGGACAGATTAATACGCTGTCATTTGCTAGTGAAACAGCTAACGATGTACATTATTTACGGCAAATTTCTCAGAAGCCGAGCTTTATGGTGCATCCCCCCTGGCTCATGACCCTGCAGTGAGGTGGGTTGCAAACTTCAGTGCGTGGCTGGGCCCCCATGCTAGGGTCTCTGGGGGCGGGGCTGAGACTTTCTGTCTCGGACAGGTTCCCAGGGGATGCTGATGCTGTTGCCATGGGACCATGCTTCGAGAACTGCTCTGGTGATTTTTCCCTGACGCAGAAGCCTGCAGCCTTGCTCCTGACCCTCCAGACCCCGCGCGACCTCGCCCATTTACCTCTGTGTCCCCCTTCACCCGGGCCTGCGCTCCTGACAGGCTGCCTTTTTTCCTGGTTGTGGGGCGCACTGTCTCAGGGCCTCCATAGGCGGTGTCTTCCCCCGGGGGGTTTGAGGCTGTGATCGGCTTCCCCCTCTCATCACCTCCATCCTGGCCCTGTAGGTAACTTGCTCATTTTTCCGTCATCTGTCTCTCCTCCTCCCTGTCCCCACAGCACGCACTGCTCCACCACCGTAGTCCCTGTGCCTGACCCGTGCGTGCTGAGCCCTAAGGTGGGGTGAGCGAGTGATAGGTGATGTCACCAAGGAGTTGGGATTGCAGGGGACACAGAACCAGAGCTCCTTAGAGGGCCTGGCGGTGGTGGGATGTCGCTCCTGTAAGTCTCGGGGGAGGTACCGCCAGCCATTTACGTCTGTGGAGGGAGTAGGTCGTTAGACATCAGGGACCAGCGTGCAGCTTTCTGAGAGCACCCTATTTTTAGGTCTGTAATGAATTCTTCCCTCAATTGAAGTAACCACATCATGTTTGCTGCGTCATCTTTTCCCCGGAATGGTTGTTCTCTCAGAAAATGATGTTCTCTAGACAATACCGGGTGAATTGCTAGGGTGTTTCATGGGTGGTGAGCATTTTTAACAGTACTGGTCCGATTAGTGCTGAGACCCCATGCATTGATTTCTGAAGTCTGTCCTGACCTGATGTAGTGACCCAAGGAGTTGTTTCTGATGAAAAAAAAAAGAATTGTGGACCATGATTTTATGACTTTGCTTTAAATCACTCCAGTTTGGCTCGTAGAAACCCAGGGGCTGATTTTCAAGTACACCATGGTAAAAAGTGGCACGCACTTCACGTGGCGGTAGGTTTCAGTGCCATTGGCCCTTAATAGGACATGGGCAGGCAGAAGTCAGCGCGATTGACGAGGATTTAAAAAGAAGGGTAGTGGTCTCAGGGGCAAAGTTCAGGGAGGACCGGTTCAGAAGTCATGAGGCCTCTCAGCAGTGACCCCTGGTAACTGCAGGAAGGTTGGACCCATCAGCAGCGGGGCTGGGAAGGACTTGAGTCCCTGAGGGAGGCCTCGCAGAGACTCCTGGGGTCACCTCTTAGCTTTCAAGGGGACAGGAGGGCAGCCCAGGCTGGGGGAGCAGAGCAGCCTCGGCCCCTGCTGGGTGGAGAGTGTCATCATAGGGAGCCAAGGTGAGCAGTGTGCAGTGACCCCTGGGGATGGCGCCGGGTCTGCTAGGGGCGGGGCCGGAAAGTTCCAGAAGGCTGGGGTGCCTCTCACCTGTAACCCCTTCCAGTGCCGCCAGCCACCATTGGGTGCGTGGCTATGTGCGTCTGAGACACAGGAAGAAGCTTTGGCTGATGTTATGATTTTTATTTATTTATATTTATTGATGACCCTTATTACAGATGTCCCCCATTTTCCCCGCTTGCCCCCCTCCAGCCTGCCCCCCCTCACCACGTGGTTGTCGGTGGCCATGGGCTGTGCGATTCTTCGGCTAATCTCTTCCAGACCCCCACCCCGCCCCCCTGAGATCCGTCAGAGTGTTCCATGTACCCACGCCCCTGGTTTGGTTTTGTTGGTCGATCCTTAGTCAAACCCCCGCTCTGTACTGCAGCGTTGACCAGGCTGTAGGACGCCGGGGAGCAGCCTGGGCCCGCCTGTGCGAGGGGTGCAGTGTTGTGAAAGTGACGCCACCACGCACGTGATTTGTGCTTCTCCCTTCGCGCTAAGCCACCTGACTTCTCTGGTGTCACTGCCCGCCGTCCTTACCTGGATGTCCCTGCGTCGAGCTCGGCTCCTGTGACTTGCAAGATTTGGGCAGGATTTACGTCGCTCTTTTACAGATTGTTCATTTTTCTCCAAAGGACAGTTTCCCCCCTCTCATATCTTTTTTCCCCTGAAGTGAGCCTGAGGGATTTGAGTTTTTATAAATCAGAACTCTGAAGGTGGTGTCGCAAAGCCTAATTTCCTTTCTGTGACGGGAACATCTTACACTCGGTTCCTTTTTTCTTTCTCTGGGACGTCATATGGTTTTTTAAATCAAAGAAGTAAACTTTAGCCTCTGACACAAAGTAAATTTCTTGTAAATGTCCCAGCCAGTTTTATTTTTTTTTAAATTTCTTGGAAAAGTCTTCCACATTTTAATCTAATGCCTCTTTGAAAAATGAATCACTCTTATTAATGGCATAACGTTATGGTTCCAGTGAATATGTGTACTGGGAAAACGGAACTCTTCAAAATAAATCTGTGGTCCATTCTTTTTAAATGAAAGTTGTCTGTGA
This sequence comes from Desmodus rotundus, assembly GCF_022682495.2. NCBI lineage: Eukaryota > Metazoa > Chordata > Mammalia > Chiroptera > Phyllostomidae > Desmodus > Desmodus rotundus. The sequence continues at coordinate 10,617,632 of NC_071396.1, read as the reverse complement.
CTTTGGATTTTTGGAAGGGCAGATCTTTTATTCAGACGTGATGTGGGCATGAATGAGTGTGTGGAGGTTGCCTGGCACAACATTTTACAACTAGTGTTTTTTCCAGAATCTTCTTTCTCTTCAGATTGATCATTTTAAGAAGCATGCGCAAATAATAATCACTTTTACCATTTTTAGTGACATATCTTCATATTCTTTTATATATTTTCACAGTTTGTATGTTAAGTGTACGTTCAAATTATAAATTATTGTAAAAATAGGTTGACATTGCGACTGAAAAAGCTTAAGAGTGACATCTGCTCTCCAAATGCCACTGATGTCATTTGTGTTTTTCATACAGTCAGTTCATATGGGCATATGTTTTAAATGGTTATAATATGCAACTCACTACCCTGCCTCGTATCTTTATCTTCCCATTTTTTTAACACTGCGCTCACAGCAAGCAGTTGGCAGCTGGGTGGGAGCCCTTTCAGCAAATGTATTTGAACTCACTTTTCCATTGCTGGTTAGTGTTCCATCTTACCTTTCACAGATCTAACACTGGAGTGGAAATCTTCAGACACAGAGTGTTTCTTCATTTCAATTATTTCTCTGGGATAAATTCCCAGAAGTAAGGTCATGAGGTGTCCATATGGCTTTTGATACATGACTCATTCTACTTTACAAATGGGATTTTAAACAATGTATCACCATCGTGTTGAGATTTTCAACAATGTATCTCCATCATGTCCTGGAGTGAATCACTTTTTTTGCAATCTTATCTCTGCTGGAGCGTATCATTTTAATTTAAAACTCAGAGTTGTAAATGGTACCTCATTGCTTTAATTTACATTAATTTTCCTCTTAGACTTTGTCATTTATATGATCATATACGATTTATCTGTCTGTTACATCCTCTGCTCTTTAATGTACTCGGTTGTTTATTGATTGACTGATCTCTTCTCCTGCAGTACGATTAAAAAAAAAAAAATGAAGTTCCTGATTCACAAGTTGGAAGGAGGGTCGCGGTTTGTCACTGAGGAGGGCTGACCCGGTGCACATTCTCAGAGGGAAGCAAAGCCCTCTGCCCTGGTGCTAGACACGTGTGAGCGTCTTCAGGTGCCCCTGCAGTTACTGTCCCCCCAGTGTCCTGTAAGGAGCAAAGTACGTCTGGAAAGGCTGAGGTGTTGTTTTGGTCTGATTGTGGCCGCACTCTGTGTGATGGAAATCGTTGAGCTCGAAGTTCCCAGGAACACACGTGTAGCTTGACTCAACAGGAATAATCAAGTGTCTCACAGCTGTTTCCCAGGGGAGTTCACTCTAAGGGAACCATTCTGCTTCTCGTATGGGAAAGAAGCGAATGAAGTCATTGTCTGTTTTCTTGGAATATGGTATTTTAGGGTGTATAAAAAATGCTAAGTGTCAGGAAAAGATGGCAATTTGGAATAAGGATACTGTAGATGATTTTTTTATGGTTGCCAGTAATTTATGCCTCTTTGCTGAAGCCTCAGTCTTATCTCAGTTCACATTTATTGTTTCCCATTTCTGAATTTCCACTTTCCACCTACAATGCCTACAATGTAGTACTAAATTGCTCTCTGATTTATCCGTAAGTTTTATCTTCTTTAAGAGATTTTTTTCTCTCTGTCAGATGAGTGAGCATGAGTGGGCCTTTTCAATGGTGATACAAGTCATACACCATAAAATTCACCCCTTAAAGAGTGCAGTGCAGTGGTTTTCCGTGTATTCACAAGGTAGCTGTCATCATTCATTCCCGAACATCTTTATCACCCCCAAAAGAAGTCACTCCCCCAGCCCCACTGGAGACCCCTAATCCAAAGGTTTGCCTCCTGTGGCCTCACCAATTAAAATCCAGATTCTTGTTTTGGCGTTTGAACAATGGTTCTCAGACCACCAGCCTTATCAGCATCACCCAGCAGCTGGGCTTGTTTGAAAGCAGAATCTCATCCCCCTCCCAGATCCACTGAGTCAGCCTCTGTGGTCAGCAACTCTCTGTTTACACACACAGAGCGGAAGACCAGGGGCCTGTAAGGTCTTGAATGGTCTGGCCTCTTTGAATTGTTGTCTTTATAATCCTTTGCCTTCCTTTTCCACTGGTGGGACCTGCTCGATCCTTCCTCCAGGTCTTTTCATTTGCTGTTTCCTCCTCTGGGGACATTGCTGGGCTTGTGCCCTCCATCCGTTGCTCAGGAGCCCTGTCCGACCCTGTGTTGACGCTGGTGGGTGTGAGCGTGGACTCGGGAGTGCTGCTGCCCTGAGCAGCTTTGGCTTGCCTGCCAGAGTCCCCCTCCCCCGCTCCCCACCTGCTTTCTGCCCCAGGAGGCCCATTTCTATAAACTGCTCCCCAGGCCAACTGGCTGCTGGTCTGGTTTGTCTGGTGGGGGAGTGGCAGGGCTGTAAGAGGGCGGGAGCCCAGCTGGGGCCCCACGGAGGACTCAGCTCCCTCCCCGGGGGCTGGCTCTCCACCCGTTCTCTGCCTGTCCTGAATCTGTGCTGTGTGCTGTCCTAGCTACATAGTGAATATTAGTTCTGCCTGAGAGCTAGCTCATACAGTGGGCGGCCTGTGACTGTTGAGTGACTGTAGCATGATACAAGCTTCTGAAGGAGTGAGGAGAGGACACACGGATTTCCCTCGGGGTCTAGCTTCTCTGCATGCTGTACCATTTACACACCTGAGGGAAGACTCGCTGTGAAAGTGAACCGGAAGCACACCTGTGAAGTGCAGGGACAGCCAGCGAACTCATTGCCCATGAGCAAATACTTCCTGTTTGCTTCCTGTTGGCCAACGTCCAACCATAGGCTGAGGTGGTCCTTTTACTCTGATGCCGAAGAAACAGCAGAAATAAGTGGCAGCTCTTAGGGAACTTGGAGACTCTTATTTTGAAGATGAGGAGGCTGAGATTCAGGGAGGTGACATTACTTCCCCAAGGTAGTCTAAGCAATTATTAACAAATCTGGGGTTAGGACCCAAGTCCCCTGCCAGGGATCCTGCAGCAATGTCACATTGCCAGCCCAGCATCGAGGACTTCAGTTACTAAAGTCACCACAGGGCTAATCTTCATACAGGAGGGGTAGCTGTGGGGTGAGCTCATGTACTTGCCATTCATTCCAGGATTAATTCTGTGGTTTCTTTGGGAAATAGTGATCTTAAGTAGAACACAGCTCTCATCATTCTTACAAGTGGGGGTCCCCCCAAAGTGGAGTTTATTATAAAAAATTTATATTCTTACATGTTTAAACTTCAGTCACCTTCAAAGTTCTCTCCATTTGATGCAATACATTTATCGAGGTGTTTTTTCCACTGTTCAACACAGTTTTTGAACTGGTCAATTTTGAGGCCTTTTAGTGCTTCTGCTGTTTTTTTGTTTCACCTCTTCCACATCAGCAAAACTTTTCCTTTTGAGGACTTTTTTCATCCAGGGAAACAAAAAAAAGAGTCGTTTGGAGGGAGATTGGGTGAATAGGGAGAGTGAGGCACAGGGGTCATGCTGTTTTTGTTCAAAAACTGCTGAACATTCAGCCTGGTGTAGGCAGGTGCGCTTGTAAACCACCCATCATGAAATGGGCAAAGGCATTGAAAAGAGTCTTCAAAAAAATTCACCGAAGCCAAACGCAGCCTCTCACAACAACACCAGCTGGTGCACTGATACAGATGGGTTCCTAGAACACTCACCTAGTGGGGCAGCCTGGACTACAAGGGGCCCACCCTCCAGAAGATAATTCCGGTTTTTTTGCATCACCCCTTGTATTTGTAATTATACTTTTAAATAAATGAAGGTATTGTTTTCCAGAAAAATAGACCAGATCTCTATTAAAGTTGGGTTGCTGTTATTAAATAGAGCATTTCCTAATACTGGGCTGGCCAACAAGTGTGTATGGTTTTTTTCTGTAAAATAAAAGACACATTTTTCATTTTCACCAATAACTTTATTGATTTGGATATTTTGAGTATGTTGGCTATCTCCACGTGGTATAAAGTTGGTTGTTCTCAATTAATGTCTTGATTTGATTGTTATCAAACCCGACCGTGGAGCACTGTCCAGGGAGAAAACCTCCAGCACAAACTTCACAGACCACTTTTGACATGTTCCATCAGTCACAGCACTTTCTCCCCACGTTGCACAAATCTTTTCTTGTGTTTCAGCTGCAGTTTTACCTTTCTTGAAATAAGCACAATGTGCTGAAAATGTTGCATATTCTCTTCCGTCTTCCGTATTAACATGGCTATACAAATATTCACCAATATTGATGTTTTTTTTTTAAATGCACGCTGATATGAGAGCTGTTACAATACAATCTAACAAAATTGTTTCAAATGAAGTTAAAGACAACCAAGCGCTACTAGAGCCATCATATGGGAAAAACCCAACATACTTCTTGGCCAACCCAATGTTTTCCTGCTATAAAGGACAGCTTAAAAAGGGTAGAGGATGGATCGGAAGAACAAAATCGTACCCTAATTCTCTCCTTTAGTGGCCAAGTAGATCTTCTGCGCCCTTTATTACTGTTATTTATGAAGAGAAAATAATACCTGTCCTGCCTCTCTGAGAGTTGACGGGTGTTTCTGAGATGGCGTGTGAAAGCGCTCTGAATGGTGATATTGGCAGGTAGGGCGCCCTTACCTTCGGGAGCAAGAGCCTTTTGTTTGTTGATACAGTGTGTTTGGAAGGCAGACTGTATATTAAATACTCCTGTATTTAATACACACCTCTAAGTCCCATATTTACAGTGAAAACAGTTGTTATTCTTGAAGTGTTCAGCTTCAAAGAAAGTTTTGGTATGAGTGGGGAATATAGAGGAGAGAAGGTACTATTTCATACTAAAGTGTAAGTTGTCATCTCCCTCGTTAAATAGGCTGTATATTTTGCCAGAGCAGCAGCAGGTGGAATTCTGTGAGCTTCGTTAATGTTTGTTAAGTTTGGGTTCTAAGAAGTGGAGCCTTGGATTCCCTTACCTGCAAGGTCAGACATGTGGAGCATGACAGCCGATCATTTCCTCTTACACCAGGTTGGTGAAGCCATGCTTTAAAGTAGGTATTTCACTTGATGAAAACGTTCCAGGTTTAAAAATACAGTTTTTTGGACAGGTGATGCATGCGCATGGCATAAACATTGGCTTGCCCTCTTCCCCTTCAGGGGCAACGGTGTGTTCCTATGTGTCCTTCCAAAAAGGGGCTGTGCATAGGTACGTGGGGGTGACATCCCGGTCACCTCACGGGACTGCCAGGAAGCTCTGTGTGCGTTTGCACATACTAAGAACTGTGTAAGTATCTGGCGGACAGATCGCACAGATGAAATGTCAGGGAATGATTTGGTTTGACCTTTCACGTGACCTGGTTTGACTGTACTCCAGGGCTCTGCTGGCCCAGCTCCCGAGGGGGCAGGGACTCCAGATCCCTCCCCAGGCGTGGGCCAGGGGTCAGCCAGACTGTTCTGTCGAATATTTGCACTTGACGGAGACTGGGGAGGGAAACCGAGGGCAAACCAAAAGTAAAACGGCGCCGGTGCGGGGCACCCCCATCACCACCGTGTTTTCTCTTGTGCCCAGATGTTTCTCACGGTGTACCTCAGCAACAACGAGCAGCACTTCACAGAGGTGCCCGTCACCCCGGAAACCATATGCAGAGACGTGGTGGACCTGTGCAAGGAGCCCGGCGAAAGCGAGTGCCATCTGGCTGAAGTGTGGTGTGGCTCAGGTAGGAGTCCTTACGGGCCATTCATTACTGTTGGGTTTGGCCGTGGCCGGGGGCGATGCTCACGTTTGTACGCAGAGAAGCTGTGGAGTAGCGTGTCCGCCAGGAGACAGTGTTCCCGGCCCAGCTTCATTGTGACGTGGAATTCTTGCCCTTTTCTTTCTTTGCTGTACAGTGAAGACACCGCAGCAGAATGGTCAGAGGACAGGCAGCTGATCTACCAGCTGGGAGCTCCGGTGTGGGGCTCCTGAGTATTTTTTTGTATCCTTAGGTTCTGCTTAATCGGACATTTGGAGGCCTCCTGATTGTTCTGCCCTCCCTGAGGTTTTGTAGGTTTTTAGGGAAAGCTATTCAGTGTTGAGTTACTAGGTGGCAGGAGGCAGCGGTGAAATCATAGGCATTATTTTAAGCCTTGAAATCAATCCCTCTGAAATGGGGCGGCCTGGTTTCTTTCGGGGCCCTTAGGAGTTCGCAGGTGTGGGTGTAATTCTTCCCGAGTCCCGCCTCGTTCCTGCACGGCCTGGCTGAGCGCCCGCTGTTTCTGGTTCGTCCTCTGGGGGCGCAGGCTGCCTCTCCCTGAGCTCACTGTGTTCACACCCAGCCCTTGCCAGGCGTGTCACCTTCTTCCCTTCTCGTTGACTTTCCCACTGGTGGGTGTGGTGGAAGTTCCTCGCCTCCCTGGATTACTTACTCTTTTAACCCTCACGTAGGAGCCAGAGTTGACCATTTGCACAAAGAAACGCATGTGATACTTTTTAAATTAAAGCCGGACTGTTTGGCTTTCCTGTTGACACTCTGCCGAGGCTTTCTGTGCTACTTAGAATGACACCCAAAGGTCTCAGAGGGTGTTGTCCTTGTTGTCACCTGGGACCAGCTTGCTCCTTGCCCCTCCTGCAGCTTCTTTCTATTCCTGAGAAAACTGCACTCAGCCCTGGCCCACCTCAGCTGCTGGCACTAGCTGTCCCCGTGACCGGGCTTGCTTCCTTCTGGATTTTGTCATTGTGGGTCCTTCCAGCGATTGGGGTCTCAGTTAAAATGTTACCTCCTCGGAGAGGCTTTTTCTGAACATCTGCCGAGGTGTCTGTGAAGTTGTCTTCCGCTTCCCGATGAACCCTCTGCATGGACATTGCACGCGCTGTGTGTGTGCGCGCCTCCTTCTTCATTGCCTCGCTGACCCCCGCAGCCCCAAACCTGTGCACTGGAGTGCGAACTCCCTAGGAGGAGAGGCCTCGCTCACCTTGTCCTCGGCTGCGCCCAGCTCAGGGAGAGTCCCGCCTGGTGTGTGCATGGCAGGAGCTCAGTCATGGTCACTGACTGAATAAACGAGCACCGGCCGCTTCGGTCGCCTCCTCACGTTCACCGGAGTGCCTGGTTTTATACTTGGCTGAGATGACTGAGTCGCCCCCATCCCCCCCCCAGAGTTCCTCAGTTTCCTTCTTCCTCGTGCCCAGGCTCCCGCTCCTCCTTGAGACCCAGGAGGCCGCTCCTCTGTTCCTCTCTCACACACCCATGGTGTGTGATGGTGATGAAGGATTTTTTCTTCTAACTTTTTAAATTAAAACAAGACAGATGAACGCCATCAGACGAGAGATTATGTTCTTTTTGTAAAAGAGGAAATACTACAGATAGGGTGGAAGTCTCTCCCCCAAACCTGTGCCCTGATCACGTGACGTGATTGCTTGCAATTTCAGCAGATGGCTTTTCAGACTTTTCTCTGCATTTGTATGTGACTACAGAAATAGTGTTGTGGGTTGTTTCTTCCTCTGTTTTTGACTTATGCAAATAGTATCATACATATTAACATCCTGCAATTTGCTGCTTTACCTTACAGCATAGCTTGGAGATCTTTTAAGGTGTGTAAGTTTACATCATTATTTTTAATTCCGTAATTTTCCATAGTATGCATAAACTGTGGTTGATCTAACAGTTCTGTATTCATAAACGTTTAAATTAATTCTCTCATTTTTATAAATGCTGTAAGCATTTCTCTAGGGTAGATACCAAGAAATGGAATTGCTTGGTTGAAAGGTCTTACATTTTAAAATTCAGTGTAGTGCCAGATTTCCCTCAACAAAGGCTATATAAGTTGACAGTCTACCAGTTATTTCTAAAAGTATTCCTCATCAACAGTTGATACAATGATATATTAATTATTGCTAGGCTGATACTGCCATTTTTACGTTTATTTATTAGCCCTTTGGGTTTCCATTTTTAAAAAATTGTTTCTCCGTAGCCCCTTTTCAGGTTTCCTTTGGTTTTTGCCTTTTCTCTCTTGATCTGTAGGCATTAAAAAAAAAAAAAAAACCCAAACAAAAAAAAATTCTATTTGGACTTCAGGCCAGACTATCCTGTTTGTGGGAAAATTCTTTCCTTACTCCAAGACTGTAAACATAGTCTTCTGTTATTTCATGATAAAAGTTTTAAAGTCTTTTCCTTCCTTCCCTTCCCCTCCCGCCCTCCTCCTCAGTAATTTTTGTGGCTGGTGTGAATTAGGGATTTAACTTTCTCCCCAGATGGACACTGAGTCTTCTTCCGTGCCTTACTGAACAGTCGTCTTCCTCCTTACTGGTATAGCGCATTGCCTCATGGACCGCGTTCTGTCCCCTACAAAGGGGTGTTTCTGTAAGCTTTAGCCAGTTCCTTTTATTTTTCAGTTCTTATTGAAGGCAGAACCAGGCTTACTGACTGTAGTTTTATAATACTTTGGGTTTTATAACATGCTGGGCTTGCCAGTTTTATAATCTGGAATGCAAGTGCTTATTGCATTCTTCTGCTTTTTCAAAAAATACCCAAGCTATGCTTGTATATTTTCTTTCTCACATACATTTTAGAAGTATCTTGAAAGGCTCTGTGAACAGCTCCGTTGGGATTTTGATTGATTGCAGTGACTTTGTCATTAAATTGAGGGTTAAGTTTGTGTGGTGTGGTCAAGAGGGAGGTCTTGGGCATCAAAATTCTGTCTCTGTCATTTACCAGCTTTGTAATCGAAGGCAAGGCACCTCCTCCCTGTACTCCTGCAGCGCTTTGTCTGTGGCGTTGGGGTGATAAGAGAGCCTGTCCCAGAGGCGTGCGTGAGGCTTCCAGCATGTAACACTTGCCGCAGGCTTAGCACGGGCCCTGGTACATTTGGTGTTAGCTCTCAGTAAGTGATGGCTGTTATGTTTGAACTGCATCCCCCCTCCCCCCCATTTTGCTATAAGTTGTCCAAATTACCCCATGTAAACAATAGTAAATATATAACTTCGATTTTGTTAGCTTCTCAGGTTCCTTATCTTCTTCCACTGACAGTCTCTTTACACTGGGCAGCCTCTACGTGTCATCTCTGTTCCGTCGCTGCCCACTTGGTTGTTTGCGTAGAGGACATTTCTTGGATTCCTGCGATGGGCTTGGGGCCGTGCTCCACTGGCAGGGATACAGAGATAAAAGTATCCCGCCTTCAAGTCGAAGCAGGTTTCAGCAGACGTTTAGAATAGGACGTGCTAACTGCAGGAATGGACGGACGTGCTCCATCTGCAGAAGGAGACAAGGGTGCTGGGGACGAGTGTCAGTACGAGGAGGCGTGTGTTCAAAGTCACGGAGGCACGAGTGCCGTGACCAGGAGAGAGTGTGGCAGGAGCATGGGGTGCGAGTGGGGCCTCAGCAGACCTTTGGAGAGTATTTCTGCGTGTGCAGAGCACGCCTGCGCTCCTGTCGTCATCGGCCGTCAGGCCCTTAGCTCCTGGACCTGACCAGGAGGTTCATGGCCTTTCAGATGGTCCGACCCAGCAGGCACTGGAAGTTGCTTCACTTCCTCTGAGTTCTGTCTTTGCTTCGGGAATGTGGGGATTTTAGTCCTTTTTCAATGAAGAGTGCGAGTGTGAGTGTGTGAGTGTCTGTTTGGTGAGGAGGTGGAGGGTCTTCTTAACGTCTTTTGAGGGGGTGTCTACTTGTCTGTGAGTGTTCCCTTTTGGGGGGTCTTAGTTAGGGTTTCTGTGGCTTACAGAAGAGGGCGTCTGTGTCGCCTCAGTCTGTCACGTTCCTGTAAACGGAATCAGAGACGCACATCGTTGCAACCAGGCCGATTAAGTTCAGGTTCGTTCACCAAATTGGCTGCTGCATGTTCAGCGGCTCCATTTTCGGCCGTGTTGTTTATTTACGGCCCTTAGTGTCTTTGATCACGGACAAGGGCCCTGAGTTTTCCTAGGCCATTCCAGCCATCTTATGTTGGAAGTGTCATCGACATTACTGGAGTGTTTTTTTTTTTTTTTTTTTAGTTTTAATTAGTTGCGTTCTCCAGTAGTATGTTTGGTTTTTATATTTAGGTCCCTTGAGACTGGAAGACTTTTTGATGGGAGCTCGAGATATAGTTCTCCTGAAGCCCCCATCTTTTAGTGTGTCCAGCTGAGCCCTTCTTTCTATCTGTGGAAAAGTCCTGACACCTGGCCATGTCCCTGGGGGGCCAAGTGGGTGTATTTTCAGTGCAGGGAGTAGCCTGTTGTTGGGAAATGGATACGTCTAATATTTTTAACATAGTCTTTAAAATTATAATTTAAAAATAGTCTAACAGATATTAAGTCGAGGCTATCTAAAAGTTGTTTTTACAGTTTTTGGTGTATCTATTTGGAGAATCTTGGGACCTACAAGGTCCCAACAAATTAGACTTACAAGGGGCCTCAGCCACCATCCCGTGTGACAGACGATGGAAACTTGCGGGCCCCCGGGGGATGAGTGGCCGGCCCATGTCCGTGAGGAGCCCGTGGAGTTAGGGAGGCATGAGCTCCATGCAGCCGGCCCAGACCCCGTCCTCCTGCCGGCTCTCCACCCGGGTTGGACACCGAGTGTGTGTGTGGGAAATCTGTGATATTTCCGTTTCTGAGGGCTCCTTTAATGAAAACACATGACTGGTAAATATTTTCTACATTCCCAGGCCATAATTGTCATGATGGATAGATAACGTGGTTCGTTCGTCTCTGTTCCAGAACGGCCAGTTGCAGATAACGAGCGGATGTTTGATGTTCTGCAAAGATTTGGAAGTCAGAGGAATGAAGTGCGTTTCTTCCTTCGTCACGAACACCCCCCTGGCAGGGACATTGGTAGGTAGCATTCTATGGGTCACGACACAGATGTGCACTGCAGTGGCAGGCATTGGAATAGAACGAGGTAGTTGGAGGGGCGGATGAGAGGTAAGTGGGAACGGGGAGGAGAGACCGCTCGCTCTGCTAAGCCTGGACCGTGGGGTGGGGCGGAGACCAGGGGATGCCTTGCTTGTTTTGTTTGGTTAGGAGACGGAGAAGTTTTATGAGAGTTTCCAGTGTGGGAGGGAGGAGGTTGCAGTGCGGGAAAGTGAGGGAGTTCTGACGAGCGAGTCCGCAGCCCCAGCCAGCGGTTCTCGCAGGCGGAGGAGGGAGCCTCTCCCGCGGTAGCAGGACAGAGAGGAGACTGTGGCAGATGCAGGTAGATGCAGGGATCTCTGGGAGCCAGCTGAGGAGCTTCTCACTGGAAGATGTGTTTTCTCTGATGATGGTCGTGGTGGGCAGTCTTAGCTGTTGGGAGGGACAGGAGAGAGCCCCCCAGTGGAAGCTGACGGCCGGGCGCCACGGAGGCCAGCTGACTCATGAGAGCATGGGGACTGCCGGTGACGGTCCTCCAGCCTGCAGGGCTGTAGGAGGGGGAAGGTGGTTGAAGTGACCCAGGGTTGGGGTTGTCCAGTGCAAGGTTAGTGAGACCAGCAAAGAGGGTTTGGGCAAGATGACATCTCAGCTGGACAGGGAAGAAGTAGAGGCAGGAGGGGCTGAGGGGAAGGGCCGACAGGGTCCAGAAGTGACAGTCTCAGATTGATGAAGGGGCGTAGGGAGAGGGCCTTGTGGTCAAAAATAGAAGGTTTGAATGTAAGGTGTCGGAAGTGGGGGCTTCAGGATGGTTGTGAGACGAGCCTGAGGCAGAGTGGAGATGGCGGAGCCGCAGAGCGGAGAGCTCGCTTGTGGACAGCAGGGTCACCCAGAAGGAAGGCAGGGCTCAGGGCGGAGAGAACACGTGGTCGGGTGGTCACCACTAGTGATGAGGAGTTTGTACATGACGATACATGACGGTGGAGAAAGAGCAGGCTGACAGGGTCACCAGACACCAAGGACTCAACCAACCGTCCCTGGGACCCTGGAGGTCTTGTAGCGTGTGGGAGGGAGTAAGCACTTTCAAATCCGAGGTCCGTGGGCAGCAGCTCTGTGCTCAGCGGGAAGCCGCTGGTTGAAGCGGGTCACTAGTATTTCTGAAAACAGTAGAACTTTTAAAATGGGAAGCTGAGGTTTGTGACTGCCGTATGTAATGCTTGGGAGTGAGAAGGTAGATAACAGACGTTAATTACTGGGTGTCATGCAATTTCACTTTTGTCATTTTAATACAAATGGCCATATGGTACCCAATAATTAGCCATCACTAAATTTAAATTGGGGGAACCCCAGAGTCGACCCAACCAGCCTCTCCCACTCTACAGATGAGATACTCTGACGCTTTGGGGTTAAATGACGTGTCAGAGGTCACATACCTGGAGGTAGCACCTGCTGGGAGTGGGACTTGGATCCCCTCTGCCTGGCCTGTGGACACGCCTGTCTACTTGACCGGTGCCTGTGGTCTTAATTTAAATGAGCATATATTTCCTCCCTAAGCCTTCTTCTTTTGTAGCTTTAATTTGGCATCTGCATCTCATTTTTATTTTGTTCTTTGCTTACATTGCTGCATGCATCCTCCTTTAATGAATGGGTTGAATTTTACCTGTTCGTCTCCCAGTTCAAATGTCTTCCCGCACAGTCCCGGGTGAATTATTAACAGCCTCTCTGGGGTGCGCTGTGCCCTTTCGGTGTCTGTAACGTGAGAAATACAATCTGAAGATAAAGAAACTTCTCACACAGCCACAGGACACCAGTGCCACGTAGTGTTCAAGCTGGGGCAAGACAGGGCCACTGGGCCGGGTCCCTTCACATGGTGGTGGTCGCCTTTTCAGTGTAGACATCTGGCTCAGGGATTGGGAGGCTGTCACTACATTCTTCCAGGTGCACTAGGACCTGGCACCCAGAATGTGTATGAAATTACTTTTAAAGCGCTTGCCTTTTACTCTAATTGTGAACTGAACTTGCCGAGGAGACACGGGTCGAGTGCCGCTTTGAGGCAGCAGAGAAAGCAGTTATTGTTAAACGGTAGATGGATTTTTCTTGCAGAAGTAGTGTGACAGATTACTGGAGCCATTTTGTCGGGGAATTGAGCTGCATTTTTAAAGTAAAGCTAACGCATTGGCGTTGGGCAGAAGTGCGATACCTGGCTCTGAGGGTGTTGTATTTATTGGTGTGGGGATTGGTGCTACGCTTCTAGACAGGTACTATAGACATTTAGTTCAAAAGAAATTCTAATCTAAAGTTTCTTGAAATTTTATAACTTTTCTGATCTCTGGAAATACAAATATAAGCTTAATTTCATGTATTCAAAAAATTATCTTTGTTGGTATTATTTGTTTCTTATGATATATCAGTTTAAATTAAGACTATTTTCCCCTTATGATGTATTGATACTGAGAGACCCGTATATTTTGGCTTGAAACATGTTTAGCCAAAAAAGCAGAATACGGTGTTTTCCAGTTAATACTTTCCCAAACTAAGAAAATGGAAGTTTTTTACCTAAATAAATGGGGAAGTACTTCAAGGTACTTGTGAGTTACCACAAAAAAAGAGACACATATTTGAAATACCACTTGCTCTCTTGTCAATTGCTTCCTTCCCGTTTAGGTTACAAAACACTGTTAATGAGCAGAAGGGTGGATTGATTTCATTTTCACTTAATTCTTCAGTGGAACTATTCGTGATTTCACTACTGAGTAGCTAAATAGAGAGCTAAGAGGAGCTATTACTAGAAGCAAATGGTGGAATGACCCGTCATCAGAAGTACATTTATTTTGTCAGTTTTCCCTCCTCTGGTCTCTGGATCATGCAGCTTTCCTAGGGAATAGTGGTGTTTTCTATAGCTCACTGCTCACTGTTCCAAGGGAGAGTTTCCAGAACAGGAAATTATGACACCTTAGTGCTGTTGATACTAGACAATATTTTGTTCTAAGTTTACTTTCAACTTAAAATATCAAAGGGCAATAATTACAGAACTAAGAAGTAAACTGGCATTTGGAGTGAGTGTCTCTCAACTCTGGTTTGATGCACGGTTTTTGCATTTTGTGTTCAGTGAGTGGACCAAGGTCCCAGGATCCAGCTTTAAAAAGAAACGGAGTGAAGGTCCCTGGTGACCACCGAAGGAAGGAGAACGGCGTAAGTGATCGCGTCTTCCCGGCCGAGTACATGCCACAGGGCTCTGCTAACCTGTCATCTCCCTCACTGTTACTCTGTCACTCAGTGGCCCTTTTTTTAAAGGTTATTTTGTATTTATTTCATATGAACAGTTAATTTGGACGACCTCTTCAGTGCTGACTATTGAAAGAAGTTAGATGCTGAATGTACCGTAAATTCAGAACAAAACAAATGCAGAGCATACGTGAGGAAGTATTTGTTTTGGGGCGATTTTGTTTGTTACTGTAATGCTTCTAGAAAAATAGAAAATTATATATTCATGTTTTTGCTGTTGGCTGAGAGTGTTAGCAATTATCTGTGGGCTTCCTCGACACATTTTCTTTTTAGAGCTCAGAATTTTTAATGCTGTTGGGGATTAGCTAAATTACCTTTCTGCAATTTACAGTGAACTCACGTTAGAATCCAGATTACCTGAAGCGGCATGTGCTCCCCCTCCACTTTTCCTCGGGTGCGGTGGCAAAGGGCCCGTCCCAGGAGGACCGGGGCGGTCTTAGTCACTAGCAGGATTTGTGACACAGTACTTCTTGTACTGTGCATCATGACACAGTACTTCTCTTCCCTTCACTGGGTATTTTTTGAAAACCGCTTTACTGATGCATAGTCAACATACAAGAAACTACACGTATTTCAAATGTACAGTCTGAGAAGTTTTGACATACTGCACACCCCTCTGAAACCATTACAACCAGGACAGTGAAAATGCCGTCACGCCCCAGAGTGTCCTTGTGTCCTTCCCTTCTGACTGCCTCCTTCCCCTCGAGGAACCACAGTAGGTCCACTCTGTGTCACGACAAATTGGTCGTGTCTTCTAGACTCTTCTGAAGTGGAAGCATCTGGTACGTACTCCTTCTGTCTGAGTTTGCTCGGCAGAATTATGTTAAACAGTCCACCCATTTTGTTGCGCGTGTCAGCAGTTAATTCCTTGCTACTGCTGAGCGGCACGTCACGGTCTGGGAATACCACAGTTTGTTTGAGAGTTTACCTGTTGATGGACTTTGGGTTGTGTCCAGTTTTGGGCTGTCCCATACCAAGCTGCTGTGAAGAGATGTTTCAACAGTGGACATCTCGCTGCTTCTCCTGATGATCCAATGTGTCCTGAATTTTTTAGATGCTAGGGTCGTGTTTTTTAACGGTTATCCCAATGACTGTGTTGGGGGTTTGCTGCCATGTTCCCACTCCCACGTTTAATGGACCAAACTCTACTTTTCTAGTACACGTTAACTACAGAACAAGGTATTTCTAAATTGTGCCATTTAGGTCACTGACTGTTGAAACTATTTAACTTTAAATTTACTTAAAAGAATGTTGGTCTGTGTTATAGGAAGTTTTATATCTTAACCTAGTAAGTCAGTGGTGGGGGGTGTTGATAGGAAAATTAAGGGTCTCTCTAATATTGCGGAAGAAAAGTGGTTAAACAATCGCGACGTGATTGGCTCAGGTGACACCTGTAAATAGTGTGAATAGATGTCTGAGTGGGGGTTTGCTGTGTTTTCCATCTGCAGGTCAGCAGTCCTAGGATGGATCTGACTCTCGCCGAACTTCAGGACATGGCCTCTCGCCAGCAGCAGCAGATTGAGGCGCAGCAGCAAATGCTGGCCACGAAGGTGAGGCCTTGCTTGAGAAGTCCTCTCATGGGCCGCCGCTGTTCGTGCGCGCGCGAGGCCGCTTGCATCCTGCACTCACCGTCATGCCAGCTACCTGCTGGAGTGTGCACTTGCAACCCAGGAGGCACCTGCTGTGTGGCACTTTCTGCTCTTTACCGCAGCATTTTGTAGAAGCCCGTGAATCATCCCGCTGTTCAATCTTCCCGACCCCTGATTCTGATCAAATAAATTACCAAGCTGTGTCTAGTGTCAGTGGAAGGGGAAGGGCATAAAGAACCCTTGAACTTCGCTGGTAGGAACTACTCCGGGCTAAGCATGTCCTGTATCATGGCTTCAGCAGGGAGAACTTTAAACCTACTCACGCCAATACAGTCCCCTGCTCTCCCGATGACAGGCTGCTTGCCTTTATTTGGGGACATTCTCCACCCACAGAGTAACCCTAATCCTGGTCTTGAACAAGGGAGATACAAGAAGCTTCTCCATGACTATTATAACCAGCCTCACTGCTGCTTCTGCCAGCCATGGGCTGCTAGTGCAGACCAGACAGCAGCAGGTTTTCTCTGGAAATATAAAATACAGCGTGAATATTCGAGTCTTCGCAGCTTGTGCTGTCTCAGCTCAGCACGTGTAGCAAGAAAGCAGCCATTGCAGGATGGCGAGTGGGCGGGGCTGTGCTCCAGTGAGCCCGTGCTCACACACGCAGACAGCAAGCTGGCTTGTGCCTGCAGGCTGTAGTTTGCCAGCCTCAGGTCTAAATACTCAGTACGTGCAACTGACCTGTCCTTTAGCGACTGGGACCTCACCAGAGTGGGGGTCGACAGCTGAAGGTGTGACGGCAAACTACGAAGCAGGGCTTGGAAGTAGTGGCCAGGGTTCTGGGCGGCAGTTCTCAGCATGCACCAGGCCGTCGTGGAATAGTTGCTAGGCTTGCTCTGTGGGCAGACGCCGGCTTTCTCAAAATCACACGTCTCATTGCTTCTCGAACTTTAATGGCATATGAATCACCCGGGCATCTTGTTAAAAATGCAGGCTCTGATTCAGTAGGTCTGAGGAGGAATCTGAAATTTTGTGTTTCTAACAAGTTCCTAGGTGATGCTGGGAGGGTATCATTCCCTCAATAACAAAGACGTAAATTCAAATAAAAAGTTTAACAGAAGAAACCTCTAGCCTTGGGGTCTTATTTTGAAACTATTTCTGTGTTATTTATGATCTAGGCATATTAATCTGCGAAATTTACTCTATTACAAATTATATAGCTCTGTCTTTTACTTAAATTTTTTAATATAATGGGAATAAAATTTTAGTTGCACAATGCATTTTTCTAAAGGTGTGAGTAGTGCCTTGTCTGTTGTCTGGGTATATTTATTGCGTGTATATGAACCACGTAAGGTACAGAGAGGTTGTCATTTAATCCTCACATGCCCTGTGAGGTAGTTCCCGTTGATCATCCGTTTTAGAGATGAGGAAACACATTTGTCTACTCAGTGAGCTCGATAAGTGGTGGCCCAAAGCCTCGTAGCTAAAGAGGGGCAGAGCTCGGGTCTGAATGCAGATCTGACTCCAGAGCTTGTCTTGTAACAGCTTTCTGAGACTGCCTCCCACCTCTCCACGAGCGCCTTTTTAAAATTGTAGCCACAGTTCGTGGAAACCAGTTCAAGGCCCACTGCTTGCTTGCTGCATAAGAGCTGCTTGGATTAAATGTACTGATTTCTGGATCTTACCCCCAGAGGATTCTGGGGTGGGGCCCTGCAGTGCGCATTTGTAACAAACTTCCCCGGGGGGCTCTGGTGACCACCTACAGGACAGAGCACTGCACTGGTGCCCCTCAGTGTGAGCATCTCCGGGTTGTGAGTAGATTATTTTTGGGTTAGTGATGTCCCTGCTTAAAATGATAATGGCCTGCTGGTGGCTTTTATCTTCAGGAACAGCGCTTAAAGTTCCTGAAACAGCAGGATCAGCGGCAACAGCAACAGGCTGCTGAGCAGGAGAAGCTGAAGAGGCTGAAAGAGATAGCAGAGAGCCAGGAAGCCAAGCTCAAGAAGGTGCGGGCACTCCGGGGCCACGTGGAGCAGAAGAGACTGAGCAACGGGAGGCTCGGTGAGTGGTTCCTCCCAGTTCCCCTTAGTTCCCAAGGTGACCCGTGAAGCTCTGTGGGGAGGAAGTTGATATAAACTTGTTGTAAGAAGAATAAGACAAGACTTTGTGTGTAGATCACCTTAAAATAGTTTTTGGAAAGTAAAATTCACTGGTTCCTCTGACTTTTAATTCAGCGAGTTGAATGGTTCCCTTATGTTACCTTTGGAAAACGTACTCGTAGTTTGTTTTTTCTTCTAAATATATTTTGACTGAAAAGTAGGTGAGGCAAAGATTTTTAGTTGGATGTTAGCTCCATTTATTGTAAAACCATTTAAATTAAGATTTTAGTGATTTCATAGCTCTATCTACCACTATAAAACTGAGATTGAAAAGTCTGCAGAAATTAATGGAGTTTAATTATATATTTTTTAAAAGTTTTTTTTTATTTGTAGAGAGGGGAAAGGAGGGAGAAAGAGGAAGAGAAACATCAGTGTATTCTTGCCTCTTGCGTGCCCCCTACTGGGGACCTGGCCCTCAACCCAGGCATGTGCCCTGACTGGGAATTGAACCAGTGACCCTTTGGTTCTCAGGCCAGCATTCAGTCCACTGAGTCACACCAGCCAGGTCTAATGTTTAATTATATTCATGATACAAATTCTGCTAAAAATACATTTAGAATGAGGCACAGATATTTTGAGCTGTCTCTGTTGGTTTCGGCTGCTTACAAAAGAAAGGTTGGCTCCAGGACATTTCTGGAAAATTCCTCTACTTTTCATTACAAAGTTCATTGTGAAGCCTGGTAGCCTGGGAAGTGGTCCATTCTTACTTTTCTTTTCAACGATTGTTGCCTTTTTCCCTTCTCACTCTAGTGGAGGAAATTGAACAGATGAATAGTTTGTTCCAGCAGAAGCAGAGGGAGCTGGTTCTGGCCATGTCAAAAGTAGAGGAACTTACAAGGCAGCTCGAGATGCTCAAGAATGGCCGGATCGACGGCCACCACGACAACCAGTCGGCGGTGGCTGAGCTCGACCGGCTGTACAAGGAACTGCAGGTACCCCGTGGGCTGCTGGGAGCCGCAGTGGAACCCTGCTGAGGCGTGCAGAGGTGTCCTTACAAGTGGCAGGAAGTGCTGGATTTCCACGTCTTTTCCTTAAAGGGGTTGGCAGGGAGGAAGACCTGAGCCCCAAAGAATCCAGAATAACCTTTATAGTCCCTTCCACAGGAAACCCGAGGAACTCCTCAGAACCACAGCGGGGGGGGGGGTCTAATGCTTAACTCTGAACCTGGAGGTGGGAAGTGGGGAAGGGTGGCGGGACTGAACACTTTTAGAAATTATGTAACAGTGGACCCAGTGACTCTGTGGGGGAGAGTTCTCTTCCTCCTCCTTGGCTACCTTTTGTCATTTTCCCCCATTTTCTTCAGCTGAGAAACAAGCTGAATCAGGAGCAGAATGCCAAGCTGCAACAACAGAGGGAGTGTTTGAATAAGCGCAATTCAGAGGTGGCCGTCATGGATAAGCGTGTGAACGAGCTGAGGGACCGGCTGTGGAAGAAGAAGGCAGCGCTCCAGCAGAAAGAAAACCTTCCAGTGAGTGGGCTGCTGTGTCCTGGGCCGGGGGCGGGGGGCCGATGGCTAGCCCGGCGAGGTCAGTTGTCATAGCAGCAGTGGCACGGTCAGCACGCAGGGTGTCCTCAGGAGCCAGGGGAGAGAGAGAGAGAGAGGCAGGCAGCGCCCAGAGCTGCCCAGAGGATGGTCCACTGTTCATGTGCTTTTGTGGCTGCGGCTTTCTTGCTGGGCCTTGTGATAACGGACGGGGGAGAGGCGGTCGTGCAGCGTTTTGTTGGGGATGCTTGTAGTAGACTCTCCGGCTACAGCTGACTTGAAAACATGCTGCAAACTTCCCGGACTTGTCTGAGTTTGCTGCCGTCTGGCCTGTCACATTCAAGGACCTGCGCTTTCTCCAAAGGTGTCCCCGGATGGAAATCTGCCCCCGCAAGGTGTGTCAGCGCCCAGCCGTGTGGCTGCCGTCGGCCCCTACATCCAGTCATCCACCATGCCCCGGATGCCCTCCCGGCCCGAGCTGCTGGTGAAGCCGGCTCTGCCTGATGCTCCCTTGGCTGTGCAGCCCTCAGAGGGGCCCATGAAAGTCCACACACTGCCCAACCTGCGGTCCGGGGCCGCCTCGCAAGTTAAAGGTAAACGGAGGTCATGTTCACATCCTCCTGCAGCTCAGGTCCTCTCCTCCTAACTATTGTGTTTCCCCAAGTCCGACTTTTAAGGAAGTGTCTTCCTACCCCTGTTCCTGTTTAAATTCTAAGAGTCTCCTTGTATTCTTCGCCAGGGCAGTGTGTTTCTTAACCCTAAATAATACAGTTCTATTCAGGAAGTGAAATAGAATGCAATATTTTTGCAAATCTGAAAATTGTTTTGAATTCCTTCTTGTGAATAAGGAAATTGTGATCGGATGTTAGTAACTTGAGAATGCTTCTTTTTCTGTAAAAACATGCCCTACGTGGTTAGTGGTGTCGTCTTCGCAGAGCGTGGGCTGGTGCGTCTACTCCGCCTTTAAATAATGTGCACGTTCAGATGCGCTTGTGCTGGAGGGTTTGCCTGCCGGCAGCGTTTAGCATAAAGGTCAGCGTGGCGGGAGATGCAGGGAGAGTGACAGAGGCTCCCGAGTTAGTAGTCTCTCCATTCCGGGCTGTCCTCCGGGACGGGGTGGGGTGGGGTGGCTGTGCTGGGGGAGCGACGCAGGGAGAGTTATGGGGAAAGCAGGGGAAACTTTCTTCCAATTCCCAGAAGAAAAAAAATAATAGCTAGTGTTGTCTTTTTTTCCCCTTAACCACTATCATGTGCAAAACTTCACTGCCTTTATTTAAAACGACTGCTTTGTCATAATTACCCCTGCGAGCGGTGTGTGGCCTAGTGGGGTTTCGTGTAGAGGAACTTTTGTTTCTGTCAGGCAAAAGTAAAAGCTTTGAGACTTAAAGGTCAGCGTGCACCGACTTGGGCAAGGCTGCTCGGAGTCCTGGGTTAAAATCCGCGTTCCCGCCCGGGCGTGGCACCTGTACACTTGGGGTGTCATTACGTAAGGCGCGCCTCAGAACCCCTCGGTCTGCCCAATTGGAAGTGGTTTTCTGGGTGGAATGGTGGCACTTTCCTACCCAACGAAGAGGAATGTGTCCTTGTCAGCAGCCGTTCTGTTTGCCACGTCTCATTCTCAGTTGCTTGAGGAAGGGGGAGAATCTTAAACTAGAAATGTAAAATCTAATGTTTTCTGAATAAGCTTCCTGGGCGAGACTGAAATTTTAAAGCTGTATTTTAGAGATGCCACTTCTTAGCGTCAACAGGAACCATTGCAAATCTCTTCGGAATGCCGCGTTATTTGTCATTGCTTTTCTGCGTCTTAGGCTCTAAAGTCCATTCACTGGGCCCTGATTGGAGTCCAAATGCGGATCTTTTCCTGAGCCAGGCCTCTGCCGCTGCCCCGAAAAGCTCTGGGAGTGCTCCAGAACAAGGCAAGTTCATTTGCGCTGCTCCCGACCTTTCTGTGTTGGGCATCTAAGAGGCGCCATGGATTCCCTTTCGAGTGCGTATTTTCCAGCGTGTTAACACCGGGCACAGTGTGTATTTCCAGAACAGCTTCATTTGGCCGGGCAATGAAGGTGGCACCAGCGTCGCGGTGTTTGGGTTATTTCTTAATCAACTTCATTTAAAAGCAGCAGAGCATTTAGTGGGCACAGGGTTTCAAAGAGACTGAGGAGAGAGAAACTTATACGTGGATAAGAAATTTTCCTACGAACAGTTTGAATGTCAATGTGATTTTTCCCCCCCTGTCCTCTCCAGCTGACGATGGGGAGGTTCTGCTGAGGGAGAAGGAGAAGAAGGTGCGTCCCTTTTCCATGTTTGACACGGTGGACCAGGCCGCCGCACCCCCGTCCTTCGGGTCTCTGAGGAAAAACCAGAGCAGTGAAGATATCTTGCGGGATGCTCAGGTACCGAAGATTGGCTTTAAAACGAGGGGAGTGGCAGTGTGATGTGAGGGGGCGCAGGAAAGCAGCAGAATGCGTCTGGAAGGTTAGGCAGTATAACAGCACTCGGTTATTTTACGTTCTGTTGCTGAAGTCTGTCCGTGGTGCTGCACCGTGTCGGGAATGGCCGGCAGACTTCAAATCTCCCACAAATACGAGTGCATCGAGAACATCATAGGGGTGCCGCTCAGTTACCTTGTCTCTTCAGAACCAGGAGCCGGGTTTATGTCGGGTGATGTGATGTGATTCTTCTGCTAGGGCCCCAACCTCTGACAAGCAGGTTGTGGCCGAGAGCCTCATGTCAGGTGTTTTAAAACCCCCTGTGGCCCAGTCTGGACGCGGTTCCCGTGAGCGAGAGCGGCCTCTTGCACCAATGCCGTTGGCGGATCCGTAAAGGCCGCCAGACGTTTCCCGTGGGCTGAGAGTTGCCCGGCTGGGGATGGTGACAAGGAGCGAGTCGTTCAGGGCGGGAGTTGTACTGTGTTACTGAAGTCCCTTGTTAAGTGTGAGTCCCTTCAGACACTGAGAACTTAAATTTGAATGATTAAAAACGCAGTGTCGGTTGTGGGCACGCTGCGCAATGAACACATCTAGTGTCACGGGGGCGTGTGCCTGAAATCCGCATGACCCTGCCAACCACGTCACCCCCGCAGACCTCGTAACAAACAAAGCGGGCCTCGCATGTTCAGCATTTGCTTACACTGGTGGAATTAGCTTCCCTGCAGCATCCCGTGTGCCCAGCTGTATGAGTGCTTCTCCTGGCTTTTTGTGTATGTTTCACAGGCTGCAAATAAAAATGGGAAAGTACCGCCTCCCGTTCCATCGAAACCCAAACAGATCAATCTGCCGTATTTTGGACAAACGAGTCCGTCCCCGCCGGACAGCAGGCCCGAGGGGAATCCTCAGCCGATGTCAGCAGCCCTCCCATCTGCAGGAAATAAACCCAAAACAGCAGGGCAGCAGCAGAGGGTCCTGCTGGCCCCTGGTGTGCTGTTGGGGGGCCAAGACCAAGCCCTCATTCCAGGCTCCAAGCAAGAAAGTCCACCGGCCGCGGCTGTCCGGCCATTCACGCCACAGCCTTCCAAAGACGCCCTCCTCCCGCCCTTCCGGAAACCCCAGACGGTGGCGGCCAGCTCCATATACTCCATGTACACCCAGCACCCGGCTCCCGGGAAGAACTTCCAGCAGGCGGTGCAGAGTGCGCTGACCAAGTCGCATCCCCGTGGGCCGCCCTTTCCCAGCGGTAAGGTTCTGGGTCATCTTCTCACCTGCGTGGGTGGTGCTGGCCCCACACCAGAGCTGTGCTCTGTCGGGAAGCCAAATGACTCGTCCCTTTGTTCTAAGGGTTTTGTTTACTTATGGCTTCTGGTCTTCATTGGGAGTTTAAACTTTGAGTGTCGGCTAAACATCAGCCACTGCAGTGGGCACCAGTGATAGCAGAAGGATAGGATGAAATCTGCGAAAATCATTGGCGGATAAAATAGAGGAATAAAACCCCGATAGGAAGACACAGCCTTCTGCATTGTAGTTCCCGTGGGCCTCTGTTCCCCACTGACCCGTGAGCTCCTTCAGAGCCAGAGCTCCGGCTCGCTGGGGCCTGGGGAGCAGGTGCCCACGGGTGGACACAGCACTGAAGGCTCTGTGGTCCCCTCAGGTGTCCAGATGTTTTCTTGGCGCGTGGACAGCTGCCCCTGTGGGGCTGTGGGGGCATTTTTTCTTTTTTTTAAGAAATAACCCTCTCTACTATATTTTAAGTAGTTTAACGAGGACACGACCAGTAGTTAAATACAAAAACCCAAAGAGATGACTCTGTGTTAAACATACATAATCTGGTCATTTGTTGGGTTCTTTCTAAGAGTCTTTCAGTGGTTTTATGAGACTGGAATAAAATTCACCATATCTCATTTGAAAGCAGATGGCTTTCTGCTCATGAGGTCAGCGTGTCATTGTGGCCTAGGATGCCATAATTAGACAAGAATTAATAATACATGCGACATCTTACTCTCTTCATGAGTCTCCTCATGAAGGCTGCTAATGTGGTAATTTGGGGGTTAGACAATTTCGATGCAATCAGAAGGTTAAGGGGAATAGTTTCGGTAAATATGTGTTCTTAATAATTTTGTAAGCCAAATCTGGTTTCTCACATGGGTTTACTTTTGAAAATTAGGAACGATGGGAGAGTGTGTGTTCAGTTTTAATCTGGGCATAGGAAAGGAATGCCGGTTTTCATGGATTCTCCGTTTCTTTTAGATCTTGGCAGTTAAATTTGGATGCTGCCGTCAGTGATTTCTTACGATTATAATTGGCAACACTTTCTTTCTTACTGGTGCATAAAGTAATGGTGTATGTCACAATCAGTGGGGTTTTGATTCTGTAGTAAGTTTATTAGGCAAAGATGGGAGCCTCGCTTTGTCGTTTATTATTTTAAAAAATCAGTTGTAGTGAAGGGTGTTCTGCCATAACGCGGCAATTACGAGCGGCTTTCATCGTCGTGAGCTGTGTCTGGTTCTTGCCAGTTTTGTTTGGTTGACATTAATCAGAGCTTGTTTCCGTCTGCCACCAGTCTACGGCAAGCCTGTCCTCGCTGCCGCCCAGAGCCAGCAGCAGCACCCAGAGCACGTCTACTCGGGCGGCCAGGGCAAACCCGGCGGTCCGGAACCCGAGGCAGAGCCCGCGGCTTCAGGGCAGGAGAGCCATGAGAATGAAAGAATCCCTCGACCCCTCAGCCCCACCAAGCTGCTGCCTTTCTTGTCGAATCCGTACCGAAACCAGAGTGACGCCGACCTGGAAGCGCTGCGGAAGAAACTGTCCAACGCACCCAGGCCCCTCAAAAAGCGGAGCTCCATCACGGAGCCCGAGGGGCCTAATGGGCCAAACATCCAGAAGCTGCTGTATCAGAGGACCACCCTCGCTGCCATGGAGACCATCTCCGTGCCATCGTCATGCCCGTCCAAGCCGGCCTCGGTGACTGCCGGCCCCGACAGCCCAGCAGAGATCCAGAACCCGTATCTGCACGCGGAGCCAGAGAAGGAGGTGGTCTCTCTGGTCCCTGAAGCCCTGTCCCCACAGGAAGCCGGGGACACCGGAACAGGGAGCAGTGACATGCCAGCTCCCTCTCCGGGCCTTGATTATGTGCCCGAAGGAGTCCCAGACACCAGCCCAGATTTCCAGACTAATGTGGAAGAGCCCAATCCAGAGGCTCCCCACCTGCTTGAAGTGTACCTGGAGGAGTATCCCCCCTACCCGCCGCCGCCCTACCCGTCGGGGGAGCCAGAGGGCCCCGGGGAAGACTCCGGGAGCATGCGCCCGCCCGAAATCACCGGGCAGGTGGCCCTGCCTCCGGTATGTAACGTGGTATCTTGGGACCGGTTTGGGAGCCTTGTCACTCTTCTAGGTGGCGGTTTGTCCAGACCCGGGGAACCAGCAAGTACTTACAGCCCTTTGCAACAGGGAGTCTGTGTTTCAGTTGCCTGCTGTAGCGATGTGCCCCGCCGCTCACCGTTTTATGTTAGGGTTCCCTGGGCACAGGGTGGGTCTTGTAAACGTCAAAATCCAGTGTGCTCAGTATGAAGTACGCTTGGTTTTCTCCCAGGAACCCCCTTTTTTGTGAAGGAAACCGAGTTTAGTTCTTACGCCTGTAACTCCATTGCCCTGTCCTGTCTAGCTGACGCCACGCGTTAGGAAGCCACACTTGACCAGGAATGAGGAGACCCAGGTCTGCAACCGCCAGTCCTTGGTTCAGCTCTGAAACTGGGCGGGTGGTTCAGCCTCTCTCTTGAGAGTGGTGACATCTCTCTTTCAGCTTTTTCTTTTTCTAGCAGTGAAATTGGTGTTTCATGCCAACTTCCAACGCTGATGAAATTGGAAGGGTTCTGGATGAAGTGGGCGCAGGGCAGGGGGGACACCGACTGTAGCCTCTTCTTTGCCCTCAGCACAGTGGGAGGGTCTCGGGTGGCCTGACAATCCTGCGCTTTCCCAGTTACTTGTGTGCTTTGCCTCAGGTGTGTCTCCCACTCTCCTTCCAAAGATACCTTTTGTTTCAGAAGTTAATCACGTCACTTTCAAACCAGATGAGAGAGGATAAAAATCCCAGGTTGTCTGGACTTAAAGTCAGCTTTTTCAGAGTGTAATTTCAAGTCATTTTGTTTTCGTAGGATGCCAAACTGAACTTTTAAAACCTGGGCAAAAGCAAAATAGCATATTGTAAGGATTTCTGAAAAAGAGCTCTATGTGTTTGGTTCCTTACTACACGTTTAGATGCAATAGTATTCAAAGATAATAACTACCCAGAATTGCTAAATTTTGCTGCTGTTTACAGTAAACATTTGCTTAAAACTTTTATATAGTGAACACTAGATTCTAGGAAAAAAAGTTTTAAGATGGAAGTTAACATTTGTTTACACAACTGAGTGCCTTCGAAGTCCCGAGGCTTGGTTCCCTTCATCAGAGTGTGAGACATGAGGGAAAAAGTTTCAACATCTACTTTTTATCTCCCCTCCCTTTTTGTTGTTAAAATAATTCGCACTTTCAAAGAGGAGAAAGGGAACCTGAGTTTCCAAAAACGTCCTATTTCTTTTTATGATTCTCTTCCCCTCTTCCTAAGAAAGTGATTCACTTTGTCCTTTTTACTTTAAGTGAGCGAGAAGCCACCATGGTGTCCTTCCCGTGAGAGCGGGTGTGCAGCCGTCCCCACGAGCTGCATGGGGAGTTTACACTTCCCTTTTTCCAAGAAGCAACACTTGCACGTTTGTGAAGTGTATCGATTGCCACTTGGTAGACGTGCGTACAGCCTATCACGCCTCAGGAACCGTTCGCACCTTGCTGGGTGTGTTTAACAGACCTGTTTTATTGGTTCTTAGACCCAGTCTTAACAGTTTTGCCTTGTTTTTTGTAAAGCCTGACATAAAAATACAGAAAGTCTTGATTAATTTACTGATGTCTCTTGGAGTACAGTTACATTTTTAATATAAAATAGTGAAGCATTTTAAGGCCGGTAGGATTCCTCTTCGATAAATATGTAAGACAGACTGATGTTCTTTATTATTTACCTCAATTATATGTTTTCCTTGCACAAAGGCCTTACGTTCTGAAATGGTTACGAGGGAGGCTTCAGAGGAGGCAGCTCACTTGAACTTGAATTGCAGCTCTGCTGTTTCCTGGCTGTGTGCCTTTGTTTCCTAATCTGTAAAATAGGACAATAGGGTTTTTGTAAGAGAAAAATGAATGATTCTTCAGTAACTGTTAGCTATTGTAATTCTGATTGTGCTCTTGCTCAGTGTAGCCATGCGGGGTGGGTAATTTAAAGACCCATCTTTGCTAGTTCTGATATTTGACCAAAAACCAGCCCACCTGTCATTGGAGACGTCCTCTGAGCTCTGCGCATCTGTAACGGTTGCCCAAACGTGTTGCACTGGCTTTCGGGAAGTTATGTTCTCTCCACTTAGTTACCTGGCTCTATTCGTTAAGCTACTATTATTCATATTCTTTTCTGAATGGTGTATAGTTCAATAAGAAGTGCTAAATGTCTATTTTTCAAGCACCTTTTCCCACTCAGCTGAGATGTTATTCCTCCCCTTTTGTTGGCGGTCTCTCGCTTTGCCCAAGACCCTTAATTTTCCACGTATTTCCTCTGCAGGGCAAAAGGACAAATTTACGTAAAACTGGCTCTGAGCGAATTGCTCACGGAATGAGGGTGAAATTCAACCCTCTTGCTTTACTTCTGGATTCATCTTTGGAGGGAGAATTTGACCTTGTACAGAGGATTATTTATGAGGTATGATTGCATTAGTCAGATTCTTGAATACGACCTCGTATTAATAGTTTGACCTTGTATTATAGTTTGCTATAAAGCTCTAATCAGAAAGCTACAACAGAGAAATTGTATTTTTAAACTTTCTTTTGGGGGGGGTGAGGTCGTGGAGAGAAACTGGAGCTTGCCCCTAAATTGGCTTTGCTGTGCTAACAGTGTGCCTGTAAAGTTTTCGATAATGCAGAAATTCCGTTTTCACCGGGGTCCTCTAGAGCACTTTCCTTTCTCGGGGAGGCCGTCACCCTCCTTTAGAAATTGCTCAGGCGTGGATTTCTGCTCGGCAGTGTTGAATTGCAGATGTGGTCCCTACTTTTCAAAAGCCTATTATTTAAAATATTTTTAGTCGACCTTTTTTTCCTTCCATGGAAAATGCCACTTCTAGTCAGACGCTAGTTCGTGGTGGGAAGTCGGAGGATAAATAAACAAAACTGACTATAAGGATGTAGTTTCTGGTTCTTCTTCAATTTTTAAAAAACCTTTTTATAGCAGATGCCTACTTAATATGGCTATTTCGTCTGTCTTATTTCTAGAATTGTACTAGGCAGGGTTTTCTTGGCCCCTGTGGTATTTTTTTAAACTCATAATTAAAACCCACAAGTCCGTGTCTGTGTTCACTGCCCTGCGAAGCCAGTAAATAGCGACGTCAGGTGTCGAGCCACTGGAGTGACAGCCGCCCTCCCACTGGCGTTCTAGGTCGAGGACCCGAGCCTGCCCAACGACGAAGGCATCACCGCTCTGCACAACGCCGTGTGCGCCGGGCACACGGAGATCGTGAAGTTCCTGGTGCAGTTCGGGGTGAACGTCAATGCTGCCGACAGCGACGGCTGGTGAGAGCCCCTGGAACCCCCACTCGCGCTTGCGCTGTGGGAGCTGAGCAGCCCCGGGGAATGGGTGGTGCTCTCAGGGCCCTGGCGGGAACGTGGGTCCGTGGGTCCGTGGGTCCGAGGGTCCGCGTGCCGCCTGTCACCTAGCGGGAAGAAGGCGGTGGACGCCTCTGAGGAAGTGGCATGCCCTCATGCTGGACATGCCACCCTGGAAGCAGATGGAGGTTTGCAAGTTTAGTATTTAAGTAATAAGAATAAGAAATGACAGAAAGTGGTACGAGCGCATCAGCATGCGTGCTTCGGCAGACTGGAGAAACCTGGTTTAAGCAAGCTCTTCCCCTAGCCCGCCATGCCCTGACCTTTCTCTGGGTCTTCAGTATGTAATACCCACTGTGCCTGTGCCTCCAGAGGGCAGAAACCACAACCTGTCATCTTTTCCTAATAGGTTTTACCATGGGGTCCGTTTTTTACGGAACATTCTGTGGAACGGGTCAGTGTGCAGAAAATGCGGGCGTTACCCGTGATGAAGGTTGTGGCCCATTGGATGATGGGCCGTCATTAAATAACGAGAATAAAGATCTTAACAAGCCATTTTCACCCCCCAGTGACTGTAGTAGAGTGAACAGTAGATTTTGTCTTTTATTCTTTTTAAAAAGTGTTTTAAGTGATAGGCTCTTTTTTGGAAGAATATAAAAACTTCAGCTTCTTCTACATGCAGTTTTTTTACAGTTTAATCACGCTGTGCTTACCAAGGTGTTTTACTCTTGCAGCCTGTTTTTCTGTTGATATGGAACAGTTATGCTCCCAGACCAAGTCTGCATGCGCACACGGGTCAGACATGCATGTGCCTGAATTTAAATAGCCCCCTTGTTCTGCCACAGCTGTGGCCCATGTGTGTGACTGTCTCCTCTTGTGAGACATTTGTACAGTTTTCCAGTTTTTTTCGTATAAAAAGTACTTGAAGAAGCATTTTTGTTACAATTTTAAAAAATTATATTTATAAAAGTAATGCGTGCCTGCTGTGGAAACTGTACAGAATGGAGAAATAAGGAGAGGAGAGCACCCCCTCTGTACCCCAGAGAGGTAGTAATAAGCGCCATTAATCTTTTAATATATTTTCTTCAAGCTCATACATATACTTAATATTTTAGTCTAAAGTTTTTATTTAACTTACAAAACAAATTCTTAATGTGTGGTAATGTCCTTGTTTCCCTCATATTGGGAGCTCAGATTATGCATAACTTCGCTGCTACAGAAGCCATTGATGAAAAATACCAGCAGTGATATTCGCCAGACTATTAGCGATCATGTTCTAACCGAGAACAGGAGTACCTTTCTTTTTAAGGCTATGTACCCAAGGGGTCTAAAATGAAGAGCGAAGGGAAGAAAAGGGGAGAGGAGCAAAATCGTACGTGCTCGGGGGCCTGGTTGAAGTTCTCAAGCCCGTCTTCTGAGTGTGGGCAGTGGTGCCGGCCCTACTTACACCTTTATTGTTAGTCTGGGGTCATTCCTAACACACAGTAAAACGTTAGAGATGCTGGGAAAGGCCCTCTGTGAAGGTACTCGTGAGTTCCTGCTCACCAGCCGCCTAAAGGAGATTAAAACGTGTGTGTTTTATATCGATGTGGGTCATTTAGCTGAGGAGTAACGTCCTCCGTGGCGGGGTGAGTAATCGGCCCCCGCTGAGCGGTTGTGTCCAGTAGGCGGCAGCCCCCAGCCCGCTGTGTCTCCCCCACAGGACCCCGCTGCACTGTGCCGCGTCCTGCAACAACGTGCAGGTGTGTAAGTTCCTGGTGGAGTCGGGGGCCGCGGTGTTCGCCATGACCTACAGCGACCTGCAGACTGCCGCGGACAAGTGCGAGGAGATGGAGGAGGGCTACACCCAGTGCTCTCAGTTTCTGTACGGTGCGTGCCCACGGGTGGCGGCCACGCCGCTCGCGTCCCCTCCATCCCTGGGCTGGCATTCCACGAGCGTTTTTAGCATTTGGGAAAACATGTTTGAGTTGAATGTAGGCCTGGGTCGCAGACACTAACGCAGCTCTTGTGTGTGTGTTGGGGACGGCTGCTGTTGGGGGCCCTTTCAGCCTCCAAAGACAGCGGCGTAGTGTCCGATCTAGTGGTGTTCGTGGCTTTTGATCAGCAATAGGTCCTCCACTAAGACCTCACTGCTTAGCGTGAGGCTTATCTGAGCAGACGGAACCCCTCCTCCACGGAGGGAAACGCAGTCGGGATAAGAACCCGACTGACCCAGGGTTTCCTGCTGAATCCAACCAGTCAAACAAAGGCAGCATATTCTAGAACGAATTTTTGGACTCTTTCATTTTCTTGAATTTGAGTTCATGGTTTCAAGTGGTAGTACCAGCAGCTCTGCACCCGGAGAAAAAAGAACTGGCAGTCCCAGAGGCTGGGCGGCTCTTCCAAGCACAGAGAGAAGTTTTTCATTTGCAAGTCTTAGCCAGCGAGGTTCCTTTTCCTTTTTGGTTTAGCTGCAGAGGCGTTGAGAAGGGGGGGAGAGGGGTGAGGAGGGCCCGGGGGTTAAAGACGTGGGCTCTGTCCTCTCTGTCACTGATGGTCTGCCCTTCCTTGGGGCCTGTTTGCAGAGAGGACAGGGGGTCGGAGGGAGACCGTGACCCCAAGTTCCCTTCCCTTGTAGCTGTTAGTTTTTAACATTGATATTTATTACTACTTTTTGTTTACGTTCAGAACTCTGGACCAGAGAATAATTTTGATATGTTGGCATGTTATTTTTAAATTCATGTGGTATGTTACGTGTATCTTGTTATATGAAGTGTAGCGGCCCCCTGAGCTTGCCTTCAGTGTGGAATAGGATTTTTAAAAACGTCTCCGGACACCAGGTCAGAGACCTCACAGATTTGTGAGACACGTCACGGAGTGCTGCTGAGGTAGGCGTGCAGTTTAAATGATGGCAATGGCAACAGACGGGTGACGGCAACTGTCCTGTCCCCAGCTGAGTGGGCAGAGCCTTGTCTCTCTCTCTGCCGTGACCTGGGTGCCCCGCCCTGACGTGCACTCGTGTCTGCAGCACTGCCACCTTGAGCTTTATGTGTCCTCGTGCTTCTCATCCCCTTGAAAACTGGTTGCCCCGCCTGCACGTGAAGGCTGTGATGTTGCATAGTTCGGCCTGTAGACTGTGATCGACCTTCCTGTTAACTGAGTCATAGTGGCGACCAGGGGGCGTGTTGTCCTCACTCACCATTGTCATTGAGACCCATCTGGGCTGCTGCATGTGGCTGTGGTCTCTTCACCGTGCCACGCCACTTTGCTTCATGACTCAACCGCGAGGTGTCTTTTCCCTTCTGCTCCTGACCGACGTCAGGTCATGTGTGTGCTTACTCAGCTGTGAACACAACCCCTGACCATTTCATGCTTGTGTCTGGTGTCTGTGAAGAAGTAGAGTTCCCAGGTCACAGTGATGCACACCCAGGAGAATGCCTTCAGTTCTGTCCTCCCCCTGCGCCCTGTTCTCCCTGCTCTGTCCTCCCCCTGCACCCTGTTTTCCCTGCTCCCCCTGCTCCCCCTGCTCCATCCGCCCCTCCCCCCCGCCCTGTTCTCCCTGCTCCCCCTGCTCCGTCCTCCCCCTGCACCCTGTTCTCCCTGCTCCCCCTGCTCCATCCGCCCCCCCCCGCCCTGTTCTCCCTGCTCCCCCCCCACTCCGTCCTCCCCCGTGCCCTGTTCTCCCTGCTCCGTCTTCCCCCTGCACCCTGTGCTCCCTGCTCCATCCTCTCCCTGCGCCCTGTTCTCCCTGCTCCCCCTGCTCTGTCCTCCCCCTGCGCCCTGTTCTCCCCACTCTCCTCCCTGCTTTCTCTGCTCCCTGTTCTCCCTGTTCTGTGGTGGGTTTGGAATGGAATCTCATGGCGGCTTTAGTTTGCATGTCCCAAAATTACCAGTGATATTGAGCATATTCTATTTAAAGCAGTCATTTGTAAACTCTTAGTTTGGTAAAAGCAAAGTAATGCAAAATTTTCTTCCCTTCCTAATGATTTCTTGGAAGCGAGACTCAAGCTGTTATTTTGAGAATACTGAAGCATCTAGAATTTCTCACCTATCCCCTTCTCCATCCCCACCCCAGACAGTTAAGGATCTGGCCGGCTATAAAACTTGTGGAATCGTGGTTATAGCAAGGCCCCTTGTCCTGGTGGCTCTGGCCGTCAGGCTCTGCATGTCTTGTTTAAACAGGGAAGTTGGAAATTTACTTGTCCCCATTAGTAGAAATCTGACGCTTCAGATTGGCAGAGCCTTCTTCTGGAATGGCTTCATTTCTTGTTGCCTTTCTGCCCAGAGAGAGGGAGACCCTGCGTGCTATGGCACACTAATCGGTGTCGGAATAGCAAGTTCCTAATGAATAATTAAGTGTTCACCGAGGTTGAAAGACCCTACTATTCAGAAGCAAGCAGATATTTTCCTGGCTTTCTTAAAAACATTAAGGTGACTATTTTTGTGAACTCCGCGTTGCTTGGGACCTCCTTGCCCAATCCCTTCCCTTCCCTTCCGCTTCCCTCCTGTCACCTGCTTGTTAGGGGCCGTTGTCCCTGTGTGCAGTGCCCCGTGGGGCGGGAAGGTGTACACGGAGACAGGGGACATGAGGGTGATGTTGACTCTGCTGAGAAGCGAGGGGCTCTTTGGGGGGCTTTTCCCCTCCACAGTCTGTGGATTTCACTCTCTCTTAGAATTCACGTTCTCATTAGTTTTGAGTCCACTCTATGTAGACTTATTTTCAATCATGTCTAAAACACATACCATATTGTGCGTTCTGGCATAGTTTATATGTTTTTCTTCTGTTCTTCCCGGCTGGACATCGATCAAGACCACTGTAATAGAGACACACTCCTGCTTGCTCTCCTCTCTCTGCGTTTTAGGGAGAGAATGAGGTCATGCTGCCCGAGGGCCTTGTCCTTGGACTCTGAAGTCGCCAGGCAGACCGTTTACTAGTTCAGTGTCCAGCTTGAGCAGGTCTCCTTCTGCCCCTAGGTTTGTGAGAGTTTTGTATTCTGAGCGAGACTGGTTTCCAGAGGTGCCCAGGTGTTGGCGAGTTTGCGGAGCTATTTCAGGGCCGGCAGCATCCAGTGATGTGTCTCCCGTGCGTTCCCTCCGCTCTGCTGGTCTCCCTGTTCCACCTCTGCCCCCGCCCCAGAAATCTTCCTCTCGAACGTGCAGTGGCGCGAGTGCTAACCCACCTGTCCTCCTCTGGCCTGGTGCAGCTGAACCAGGAAGGGGGGCATCCTCCAACTTACATATCCTGTGCTCGGTCTTACCGTCCTGACTTTAGGGGTTCAGGAGAAGATGGGCATCATGAATAAAGGAGTCATTTACGCTCTTTGGGACTACGAGCCGCAGAACGAGGACGAGCTGCCCCTGAAGGAAGGAGACTGCATGACCGTCATCCGCAGGGAGGATGAGGATGAAGTGGAGTGGTGGTGGGCGCGCCTGAACGAGAAGGAGGGCTACGTGCCGCGCAACCTGCTGGGAGTGAGTTATTCCCACCCTTGGGCTGTTCTGATTTGTGGGGCGGGGCTTCACGAAAACTGCTGTGTTAGTTATGGTTACTGTGCAGCTTTGTTAATGAGACATGGAATTTAAAACTTTTGATAGTCTGAGATGTAGACTAAAAGCCACGTTTTCAGTGATTCCCATTCTGACCAAAACAGCATGTTTCTGTGCTTGCCAGCCCCTAGGGCTCGGGGCTGCTGTCTGCGTGGACAAGTAGAGTAACGCTGGCTGGCTCCTGGGGTGGGCACCGGGCTGAGGACTTTTGAAATAAATTTTAAGTTTGTGTCCATCGGGATGTGTGAATCTGGTAGTGAGCTTGAACAGGATTCTTGGTCCTTTCTCTACTATTCGATTTAAAGTTTCTTAAAAGCCAAGAAAATAATAAGGTCTCATCAACCAAGGACACACGGAGGGGAGGGTGTCATCAGGTAAAGCTGCTCAGGAGCATTTTCAGGGAAAAGGCCAGGTGGTCAACAGAGGAAGGGGTGGGAATAACATCTTTCTGGACTCCCCATGAGGCTCTTTCCCAGTGTTCCCTGACACGGTGCGCAGCTCAGGGGCATGGTGGGCATGTGAAAGAGACGGAGAGAAACAGTGAGGTTAGTTGGGGGACTGAGATCGAAATTTAAAGGGACAAGTGCTTGCAACATCTGTTGGTGAGGAGGTAAGGCGAGTCCGAGGCGGTTAGGGCTGGGGTAGCCCACGACGCACAGCATGCAGGGCAGGGGTGCCAGCTCCCACGCCGCTCCTGCGCCCCACAGACCTGGGACCTGGGTGACCAGGGCAGCGGGAGGAAGATGGGGAGCTCTGGAGAGGAGGATGAAGCAGGCGGCTGGTACGCAGCAGGGAGGTAGTTCTATCCGTACTCTCACCCACCTGTGGGACAGACGGGATCTGTGCCCACTCAGGGCTTCCCTCCGGCATCGAGGCCATGCACCGGGCTCTGCTGCCGAGCCCATTCCTCGGCCCCTGCATCTCGGTCCCGCGGTCTGGGTTGTGGGCAGCACCGCCACCTCCTGACTCTCCCTCCTCCCGGGCTGTTTGCCTGGTGTGCAGCCAGATGACTGCCTCTGTCCTCACTGCTGCCTGCATGATGGCAGCATTCCTTGTGACCGTAATGTGAATGGCAGAGGAGGGTGAAAGGGACAAAAACCCGGCATGGAGCCCTGCACGTGGCTTATAAGTGACCGGGTGAAGCAGAAACACAGGGGGCTGTCATTCAGCACCCCGTCTGCGTCTGTCTGTAGTAAGGCCCGCGTGCTGCCGCCTCCGCCTGGGCCGGACCTCAGCAGGTAGGCTGTGCTCCCGTTTCCCAGCTGAGGAGAGCTCTCCCTCCGAGAACTGGGTGCTCCTGCGGGCCGGGCCGTGTCCAGTTCTCGAACGGAGCCGTCCTGCTGGTTCTGGACACGTGGGGGGCGGTTGGTTCCCAAGTGGGAAAGCCCTTGGCGAAGGCTCCGTTCTGCCTCTTGCATGCGGCTCAGAGGTTCGGAAATCAGTAGATGGGACTGGAGATTGTCACTTCAGTCCAATGTTTAAATATCCTTAGACCTTTGGAGACCTTTTCTGCATAGGCGTGGCCCCTATGCAACATTTTTTTTTTTTGTTTCTTTGAAATAAAAAAATGCATAAATGTTGAATTTCTAGCCAGAGATTCAGATGTGAGTTTAGAATGTTGTATTGGCTAAGTATCTTTGCTCAGAGAGAAGAATAATCATTTGTATGACGTTGACCCACCAGCTGGGGTTCTCAGTTTTGGCTGGAAGTCGGGCCACTTTCTTTCAGTAAAGCCTTCTTTCCCTGTCTGAGAGGAGAGGGAGGGCGGAGGGCCTTTGTTCAGGGTGCCAGTGGAGTCCCTGGTTTGACTTGCCCTGGGCTTCCAGACCGGAGAGCTTGTGACCTTCACGTTCACACGCCGTGGTGGCACGTGTCAGGGAGAACACGGACCCACAGAGTCCTAGAGCAGAGCGCCCTACTCATGCTTCCGTCTGGGGACCCTGACAGCCTCGAGTCCAAGGCGTCGTGTCGTGTCCACTGTGGGCCCGGCTGAAAGAGACTGCGGTCCCTCCTCGTTTCCCTTGACCGTGCAGGTGCGTGAGCAGCTAGCCTGCTGCGCATCACCTGTGGCAGGTTGCTGGGCCTGGGAGCCCGGTTTACAGTTCTGCAGGCCGTGCCCACCGAGCTCAGGCTTGCAGCAGCGCGGCCTGTCCTATCGCCGCAGCTTGGTATTGCTGCTGTTCAGGAACCTGTGCCTTTTGAACGGCCTGGCAGGAGAGCCGATCAGGAGAGTCCTTAAACGTGAGTCTCTGTGTCCCCAGGCAGCTCTGGGGGCTTCATGTGGCAGGAGGAGTGAGTCCTTTCCTTTCCTTCATGCCTTCCTGTCTCATCGCCACTTCCCCCGATAGTTTGTGATTTCTTACACTCCCACGTGTTTGTACGCATGTAAATATTTTATAAACTCTCTTACAGCTCTACCCAAGAATTAAACCAAGACAAAGGAGCCTGGCCTGACACTTTATGGGATTGTAGCCAACAAAGAATTAATCTCTGTTGTCACTAAGAAGAAGTAATAGGATTGTTTGGGGCACAAGCTTCACAAGACTTAGTTTAACGACCACGTAACCTGGAAGCCATGAAGACTGTGGTCTGGAAGGACATGAAGGGCTGAAGACGGCGCTGGCCCAGCCCCGAGAAGTGGGGCTTGTGAGCAAGCTGGCCTTCCCGCGCTGGGGCAGCTGTCCCGGGGCACACGCAAGGTCCGCAGGAAACAGGGCCACTTACTGGACAACAGGGACGTCAGCTTCGTGTCCTGCTGGGAAGGACCAGTGCCATTGTGGCGCCACCCCGATTGTGCCCAGCACCAGCTGGCCCTGGGCCCCCCGAGGGCTCCAGCTGGCCGAACACTGTGCGTCCTCAGTGTAGGGTGGTTGGTCAGTCGGCAGCCAGTGAGCAATAAACTTACTGTATGAGTTCTTGTAGCGTTTTCAGAACGACACCTATTTTGAAATATTGGAACGAAGCTACACTACAGAGAATTAGGTTGAGAATCTTGTTTTTAGGCTGAATTTGAATATTTATTGCCTTTTGTATCTCGGAAATTAGAGACTTCGTATAAACTTACCCATAATATTTGTCAAGATCATAGCCTACCTTAAGAACAATTGTAATAAAATTAAACTTTTGGACTGTAAGCTTTTCTCCGGTGTCAGCTTTCCGTGTCACACGCGCGCACGGCCCTGTTTAAGGTCACAAGCCATTGAGATCTCGTCCCCAGACAGAAGATGAGATTTGCCAGCCATGTGATGAAACGTGAGAAGTGTTTCTTTGTTGGCGGAAGATGCTCAGTTTTGCGATCCATGAGCTTTGTGAAGGTCTTTGATAGAGAATTGGGGTTTTGCTTTTGTTTTTGTTTTTGAAGATCTCAGAGGCCATGGCAGTAAGACCAGACTGTGGCCTCATTTTGTTTTACGTTTCTTCACTGAGTTACATACGTGGATTTTGGGGACGGAAACTTCCACAAAGGGTCCATATTGTTTTGTTACGTCACCAAGTTCGTGACTTGTTCTGGAGCCCGTTTTGCTTAGTGGGGCTATTTTATTTAACCGAAGATACAAATGAAAAGAACCAGTGGTCCCTTTTCCTTACACCTTTTTGTGAAAGCTAAGTTCAGCAAGGAAGGCAGAGGAAGGACAGACCACACCATGTCTTTCAGAGTGACCTAATACATGTCAGGGGGCACGTACGTGGACAGAATTCTAACTCCCTCATCCCCCCGCCCCCGCCCCCCAACATCCTGTCCCCGGGTGATATAGACTGCTTGTGTCCCCATAAAACTCGTGTGGAAGCCTAACTCCCCTGTGCCCTGGTGTTTGGGGTGTGGCCTTTGGGGGGTAGTTTGCGTGGATGGGGGGGCATGATGGGGTTCGTGTCCATGTAAGAGGCAGGGGCGGAGCTACCCCGCTCCTCCCTGTGAGGGCACAGGAAGGCTGCTGTCTGCTGGCCAGGAGGAGCGTCCTCACCAGACACCCAGTCATCTGCCGGCACCTCGATCTCGGACTTCAGCCTCCAGAACTGCAAGAAATAAATGTCTACGGCTTACGCCATCAAGTCGGCGGTATTTTGTGATAGGCCTGAGCTGGCTGGTTCTGCCATCCAACACCAAGTGCTGTGTGAGGGACTCTTCAAATTTAATTAGCTTACTAATCCACTGGTCTTAAAACAGGGAGAGTGTCCTGCATGAGGCAGGGGGCCCGGCCATCCCACGAGCCCGCCAGAGCAGGAGAGTGAGTCAGAGTGGCAGGTGGGGACACCTGTAGTGTGCAGAGAACTCTGCCTGCCATCGCTGTGAAGCTGAACAGGCTCGTGACCCACTGAATGGGGACGCTGACCACAGCCCCCAGTGAAAGCCAGTGAGAAATCAGGGGCCTCGGCCAACCCAAATGGCCTCCTCCTTGAGTCTCTAGTGAGGAGCGAGGGGGCCGGATGAGACCGGCGTTGGACAATCACCCACGGAAGTGTGGAGGAGCGGGCGTGTCCTAGCCTCTGAGTCTGTGCTCACATGTTCCCACAGCAATGGGAA
This sequence comes from Desmodus rotundus, assembly GCF_022682495.2. Taxonomy (NCBI): domain Eukaryota; kingdom Metazoa; phylum Chordata; class Mammalia; order Chiroptera; family Phyllostomidae; genus Desmodus; species Desmodus rotundus. The sequence goes on along the minus strand of NC_071396.1, from coordinate 10,579,194 downwards.
GCTGATGCTGGGTGGCTCCCGTCCAGGGCTGGCGCCTGTGCTGACCCATCTCGTGACCTGGCCCGGGACACTCGTCCCACCAACCCTCGTCTTCCTGATCTGAAACGGGCTTGAATTCCATCACCCCTGCACACGTCACACAGCTGAGGGAGGCCGTGTGAGGTGCTTTGTGTGAACGCACTTGGTACGTTAAAGACCACAGATTAGGAAAAGGGAAGATGGGAAAATACGAAAACACCATCATCTCCCTTTTATTTCTTTAGTCCTAAAGTTTGAACATCGATTTTCTGTCTCCCTTGTTGGTTTTTCACTTGTTTATTTTATTCTCAGAGTATCCTTATTTCAAAGCTCCTTGTAGAGGTATTTAAAAGTACCAAAAAAGGGCTATGAAGGTGTGTGTGTGTGTGCGCGCGCGCGTGCGTGACCGCTTTTAACATTTGGGTGTATTGCCTTGTTATAGTCTTGTCTGATTTTTCCAACCACTTTAGTCCCTGTGCTCCACTCCCTGGTCCCCTGGCCACACTTCCCTTGCCCACCTTCAATCCTTCGTCACCCGAACATCTGACTCTAGCCCAACATACTGAGCTGCCAGATGGAGAGGATCACATACCCCTGGGGATTACTGAACCTTCACATTCACAGTCTCATGCATATTCATTCAGTCACATGCACGGGCTTCTCTGGGCCCCGGAACACCGTGCACAAACCAGAAGAACTTAAACTCATTTGAGGTGAGTTTGGGAGACCCACCTTCCTACCTTTTCCTGAGACACGAGGCTGGCATTTACCTATTTCCAGTCATCACACATCCTCGCCGTTTGTGTGACCCTGCAGGGTCACCGACAGCAGACCAGTGGCGTGTCTGCCTGTCTCCTCGGCTCTCCTGTCCCCACATCAGTGGGAGCCAACCGAAGTGAAGTTCAAATGGCAGGCGATGCTGATGAGATGCCTGCACCTCCTTGGGACAGCCCAAGGAGGAGTGGGCATGCCAGCTGCCCTGCTTTAAGGTCCATCATGAGAGCTTCTGGACTGGATTTTTAAGAAAATGTATAGTTCCACATTGAAATAATAGGTCAGACACCTTTTCCTCCCAATACGGGATGTTTAGGGGTGTCACACCTCACGAGAGGAGACGCTGCAGGGGGTGCCCAGGGAGGGCCCCTCCGGGAAGTATGGGACTCCAGGAAGGACAGCACACCGCGTGGGACTGCTCAGGCGACTCTTTATTTGACAGTACGTTTGTCAGAAGGTAAGGCAACAAGGCAATGTTGTTATACGGTTAGCGTGTTCCCGAGGTAAAGCCAAGAAACAAGCTCGTGTGGTTTCTGCGGATACTGCGCCTGTCCCCCCAACTCCATGTGCGAACGCTACAGGTGGCCAAGTTCGGGACGTGTTGGGGCCGGCTGCGAGCGGCTTGGCCTGTCCTCCTCACAGTTGGTTTGCACACAGGACGCCCGGCTCCTGTGTGCGGCTTCCGCTGACCAAGAGTAGAGTCCCTTCAGTATGCACGGCACTCAGAATTTCAGAAGATTCGCTGTTAACCAATCAGTACCCTCTGAAACCTGTCTCTTGTTTATCTCAGGTGACAGAAGTGACCGCTCTCACCTGGCTGCTTCAGATGCCTTGACAAGGTCACCTCGTGACCGTCCTATTTCCGATTTTATTCCAGGGAAACGATGAGCCCTGAGCTGCTGTTTGGTAACCGTCACAGCTGCGTTTTCCAACTTGACCTTGCTTTCAATATTCCCAGCAAGGACCTTGTGTCCTTTGAGATCGACCGAATGTTTGCTCAGCTGTTAAATGCCTCCCTGCACTATTTTCCTGATTTAATATTGCTCTAAACTGGACTGTGTGGAAAAGTAAAAAGTGTGTACTATTTACAGATTTTAAGCTTTCTTTGAGCTTGTCGAGGGTTAAGCGACTCGCATTTAGTCTAATGATATGCAAATCTTTTACTATCTCAAATGGTATCATGATTTTCAGCTATAATCATTGGTTTAAGTAAATGTTCCCATAATCAAGGTCCAGATAAAAAGTTTCTCTATGGAAGCTTAGTCCGTGGCTGATTTTCTTTCAGGAGAGGTCTTCAGGCAGATTAGTTATGACTTCAAAGTACTGAAAAACAGAGCCACTGTGAGGAAGAAGAAAAAAATCAGTTCAGTGACTGTTTTTAAAATTAGAGGCTATTTAAGTACCTGTAGATGATTGGTCCAGAAGGGCTGAGCGAGGCCGAAGCTATCAGTACGCTAACTCCCCTCTTTCCTACCTGACTTGTAGAGTCTAGTTTTTTTCAGGTGAGTAAGAAGCTGTTGTTTGAACCATGTGGTCATGGACTGGATTACAGGGTTGATGGAGACGCCTGAGACGTGACCCTCGGTCAGCATCCGGGTCCTCATTTCTCCCTCTGCTTTGTCACGCCAGAGGTTAGTTTGCAGGGGGGTCAGGTGGACCCCTCCCCCTTAAACTAGTGATTTTCAACCTCAGTTCTTCAATGCAGTGATCTGGGAGCTTTCAATCAGGGCATACTGAATTGCCCTGGAATGGGCCCAGACAACAGGGCAATAGGCAAAGTTGGCCAGGCGATGCCCCTGCAGCCACGGCCGAAAATCACTGCAAATGGAGGGGGTGGCTTTCTTGTTAGAAAAGACTCGAGCGTGGGGACCTCTGGGGGCCTGTTAAAGGGGAGGCTCAGGCTCAGAGGGAGAGCCAGGGGTGAAGGCGTTACTCCCTGGAAATGGGGCGGATGGCCTGAGCCGGCCAGCCCGTGTAGGTGGACCAGTGGGCACTGGGGAGGAACAGGGTTTCCAGCAAGAATGATAAAGGGGCTGGAGTTTCCAGAGCTTCCCCGATGGCACGTTTATGTCGCAGGTGCCCTGCCTTTACTTGAGATGGCCGTCTCAGCCTAGGGCTAGCTCCTAGGCTACATAGTGTTCATAAGCAAGTTCGCGTTACTTATAACCAGCTAAAGTACACTTTCAGTTGGCTAAAGTTACTTAAAATGCACAATAGAGTAAAATCGCTATTTAGTTGCTGGCTTTCTCTAGAGTTCAAAGTTCAAGGAAAAGAGTTGCCTTCTTACCACTCTGCTCCTCTCTGGTACATGGGGGCTTTGTCACCCCTGCCCTGTCCCCTGACCCCACCCCTACCAGCTGACCCAGCCCTCTGCAGCCTGCGCTGCCCCGGGCCCGGCTCCCCTGGGAACAGAGGGATTGGAGTCTGAAACCCGAAGGTAATGAAAGCGTACCCTAGCTGGCTTCTTTCTTTGATGTGCGAGAACTTTCTATCTGGGGTAACGAGAACATTCTGTGCTGTTTTTAAATTGCTGTTGCAACCCAATTTGCGTCGACGGGCCTTTCAGTGGTGGGCACTGCTGGAGTTCTAGACCCCTGAGCTCAGTTCTATATGGCAAGCTTATTTACTATTGTTGGTTTTACTTACAAGGGGGAAGACGGGGTGGAAAGTAATTTTCTGAGAAACTATTTTAAGTAGATCCGTTCTAAGAACCCCAGACCTTCCCCACACCCACTTGAATTTCATCCAAAGGGCTTCCTTCTACAACACCTTCTCCCATGCTTGCTAAAAAGCAGTGCGTGTTTCTAAGAGGGGCCCTGCGGCCTCCCTCTTCTTCTTTCAACCCTGTGCTACATGCACAGCAGAGCTCCCGGGAGGAGGTGTCAGCTGTGTTTGCTTGGCCTCACGCATCACTAGGTAGCTGGGAAAAGACTGCAAATAAAAATGCACCGTGGGGTCCTAGACGCATTTACAGGCCAGTCCCCAGCAGACGGGAGGAGTGTTAAGAGAGCAGGTCCATGAACCACAGATCTCTGTCACCCGAGTGAAGCCCAGTGCAAGGCAGGAGGTGTAGGCTGCTGACTTACAGAGATAAGGTCGAGCGCTATGGTTCCAGTGTTCTCGGGGTCCAACTGCTTAAATATCCCTGTGGAGGAGGAAAAGCAGGCTGTCACGAGGGAGCGAGCTGCAGCTGAGACCCCATTGTCTCGTTCCCCCATCCGGCAGCCGACTCATCGAAAGCCACAGCTATCATTCCTTCCTTCCCTCCCCAAATCAAAGGATTTCCATGCTCAGCTGCACAGACGTGTCTCCGGTTTGGGTGATTCCAGCCCCGTGAAAGGCAGGCTGCGTTAACACCAAGAGAACTGACAATTGTTCCCCAACCAGCCACTTACTGAAGAGTGTTTCCAGTCGAACCAAACACCGGACAAAATTATCGAAATCGATGATGAGGTTGTCATCTGCGAAGCGAGCGACGATGACTTGGTGGAGCTGGCAGGGCAGCTTGAAACCTGCAGTTAAAGGGACAAACACACGGATTCCTAAGGCTGAGACTGCTCCGTGGAGCTCGGTGCCGGGTGATGGGACCGAAGTGGCGATTCACATTACGATCAGACTTGCTTTTGTCCCCTGGCTGCTCTCCTGGGAGGCTGGATTGGTTGTGCAAAGCTAGGGCCTCCTGTCATTGTTTCTGAACGGTTTCCCTTCACTCTGCTGGGCTCCTTCCTGACCAACATAGAAGACTCTTCCTGTCCCCATTTCCACGGTCACTCTGCTTCAAGTAGTAAACCCTACTTCCGCCTGTTTGTTTAGCTCTGAGTCATCTTGGAGACGAGAGTCTTCTTGGATGTGTGTGGCAGAAACTGTTCATGGTAAACTAATATTACTTCCCTCTTTTCCTACGGTAAGAGAATTTTTAATGGGTCTTGGTTGCCTAGAGGCAAGGCTGCATTTCCCAGCATCCCTTGCAGCCACCGGAGGCCCAATGACTAAGTCCTGGCAGGGGAACATGTGTGCAGAGTGACATAAAGGCAAGGAGCCCGTCTTTCCCTCCTCCTGCAAGGAACCCATCCTGGGTCCCACAGATAATGGCAACATTCTAAGGGCTGGTGACAGAACACGACAGAAGCTGGATCCCTGCCAGCACGCACCACCATCCTGGCCTTGAACTTCTTGAGCTTGGATTGTTAAGTGAGAAAAAGATGGATGTTGTTGAAGCCAGTTATTTGGGGTCTTTGCTATATAGCACTATATCCCAGCAAATACAGCGAACGACCTCATGTTGTCCTGTCTGTCTCCGAAACACAGCTTCTACCCTTCTGCTGGTCTCCCACAGGCTTGTGACCCTTTTATTGATGCCACATCTGCCAGGGACTTTCCCCTAAGAGTGGAGCGGAGACATCGCATTTCTGCCTCACCAGCCCTGTCCCCGGAAGGGGGAGCTGGGGGGCTGTCGAGAACTGGCTTTGCCTGCTCGACCTGCTGCTCCGAAGGAAATTTAGATACAAGATGGCTTCGCAGGCAAAGCATCCTGGCCTCATCGTATTTCGCCAGCTGGTCTCTAAACGGGGAGTGAAAAGGGTGTCTTTGTGCTAAAGCAGTACCTGCTTACTGAGCTTTGGACTGAACTGTACGTACCACACCCTCTACAAAGGGGACAAAAGGACACACGGCCATGAAGCATTACCTGCTTCTTCTAACGCTTTCCGCATCTCATAGGAGTTCATGGTCCCAGACCTGTCCACGTCGATTTCCCGGTAAATTCTCTGGAACATACAAAACAGTTATGAGAACCAGGACCCCAGGCAGGCGGCTGGCCACCTGCGTGCCACGTGCTGAGTGGGGATGGCATCCTTCCAGCTCCGCGCCCCCGGTTTGGCCTTGGAAGGGCTGCCGTCTTTGTGCCTTCGATAGCTAATGGTGTTCTGCCTCTCTGGGAGCTGGTTTCCAAGTCTGCCCATCAAATCGCCTAGCCAACCACCAGGGGCATCATGTGATTGTCTTACGTAATTTTATACTTGAAAATTATAAAAAATCCAAAATGCAAGAGGTGACACGGCCTTCTGATGGTGACTTTTCCGTGACCCTGTTCTGGTCAATGATGTGAAGGCGGGAGCAGACCACTTAACTCACGCAGTCCCCATTTTGTCCTCTGGGCCTCTGCCCGGCCCTGCCTTCACCCATTCTGAGCTCCCTGGCGGGCCGAGTCCCCAACCCCTCGGAAATGCTCCCCGACCCCCCTGAAGGGTCACTGTGTCTGCAGGTCCAGGCACGGCGCGGCCACCCCGCAGATCCCCCGCCCCTGCCTCGGACCCTCCTGGGTTCTTACTTGGTACTGTTGAATCTTCGTCCAAAGAACGTAGAACTCCTTCAGGCCCAGCTTGCCGCTGCCGTCGGACTGCCCGCGGTTAAGGAAAGCCCCGGAGTCTGAGCACTGCAGGCCGCAGGCCACTGGTGCGTTCTCGCCCCTGGACATTCTGGAGCCACAGCAGCTCTTGCGGAAGGGCCCTTTCCTCCGGGTTGGTGGAAGGGGCACACAGACACCTGCTGGCTCCCTCAACCCTGCTTGCTGATGGGTCCGGGGTGCTGTGGGGCCCCGGATCCCGCTGAAGAGGAGCTGTCAGGTGGCTCCTAGTGGCTTGCTGATTTGGGGAGTATTTCTGGCATATTTCTAAGAGGCCTTCTGTGAGGGGAGCGGCACAGTGGGGGCCGTGAGGCCACTAGATAGAGCTTCTTAGAAGCTTGGCCGTCCCTGCCCAGCACTCCTCAGTTGCGTCAGGAGCAAGGGGGGAAACACGGGCTGAGCCTGCCCCCGGGGCAGGTGGGGGGCCCGGGGGGTGCTGGAGCAAAGGGGAAGGAGAATGCGTGTGGAGGGCAAGCTCCATCTCTGCAGATCAAGAAGAAAGTTACGGCCAGATTCACATGATGTCATAGTTCGGGGATACAGCGGACCCTTGAACACCACGGATTTGAACTCTGTGGGTCCACTTGTATGTGGACTTTTTTCAATAAATACATACAGGACTCTAAGTGTATTTTATGATTTCTTAGCATTTTCTTTTCTCTAGCTTACTTTAGTGGAAGAATAGAGTATAAAATGCACATAACGCAAAATACGTGTTCATCAGCCGTTCGTGTTATCGTTAAGGTTTCCGGTCAACAGCAGGTCATTAGTAAAGTTTGGGGGGGTCAAAAGCTGTACAAGGACTTTCGATTATGTGGGGGGGTCGGTGCCCCTCGCTGCTCAAGGGTCAACTGTGTTTCCCCAGAGGAAGTAGAGGACACACTGTCACCTCGGGAGACAAATCCAAGCTGTGCCTGGCGACAGTGGTGGGCGACCTGTCGGGGTTTCCTGCCTCATCCCTGGGGACATTGGCTCACCTGCCCCATGAGCCCGTGGAGGTAGCCAGGGCGTGTGGCAGGTCGATTTCCCTCATCTGAAGCCACACAGGGTCGCTGGTGACCACAGTCCTACATCCACCCCACCCCGGGCCTTTCTGGAGGGCCGGGTGCCGGAGCCTCTGCAGGTGAAATGCCAACTCCCCACCTGTGTGCTTGGCGGCACGTGCAAGGATACGTCTAGCATGTCGACCATGATCTTGCAGGTCTCGATGCTGAAGCCGTCTGACTTGATATCTTGGCCTGGAAGACAAGGTAGGTGTGACGGGAAAACCTCCTGGAGGTTTTCTACGAAGATGGCAGGGTTCTGTGCCTGCACCTTTGGATACTGTAGCTACTTAAACCAGGCATGAAGTAGCCACACCGGGCTGCTGGCTGCCATGTTGGGACAGGGCACAGGGAGCATGTTGACCTGGCTTCTCTGTATATTTGTCCTGGGCAAACCGGGCTCTCGGAAGGGCTTTTAAAATAAGAAATGATAAATGGCTGAGTAAGTGCCCCCAGGTGCAAAACCGCCCATGGTCTTCAGACAGGGAAAAGGAAAGTGGGGGACCTGGGAGGAGAAGGGGCTCCCTCGTGCCGTCTGCCTGCAGGCACTTTCGGAGCCCGTGTCCCCAGCTGAGTGAGCAGCGGAGGGCCTGGAGCCATCTGGAGACACTGTTCTCTACCAGGCGAGTCCTGGCTCCTCGGTGTTTAGCAGGGGCGGTATGAGACCCTTGTCCCACTACGACCTGGTTCCCACAGCTCTCACGGGAAGCCACCCTTCCTGTCATGTCCTGGTGGAGGTGATAACCTATATGCCGTCTCTGAGCTGCCAGTCTGGGTCTGGACCCCTTCTGGGGTATGGGTGCAAGGCTGTGTGTGGGGCCCACAGGCAGAGGCCAGAGTCCGCAGGTGGCTAGGGATGGAGGGTACCAAGCTCAGAGGCGAGGAGCCGCTGAATCCGAGCGTAGTCTGGCTCCCCCCACCCCCCACCCTCCATCTGTGGGCAAACAATGAGGCTTTAGTCCACTCGGGCTCCTGCGGGCTGCACCTCTGAAGAGCTCATGACCTCACTTGTGCCTGGCGGCCTCGGGGTACACAGCACCTCCTTGTCTCACACCCTGCTGGAGGAGGGAGGGCAAGGACCAGGGCCTGCTCTGGGGAAGCCCTGCCTGCAACTGGCGCTGCCAAGCCCCTGCTGGGAGCCCTGTGACTCGAGGGAACTCTTAAGACAGCCACTTGTTCCATGGCTGCCTGGCAGGAACCGGTCATCACGGTTCTGTGAGGTGCGTGTGGTTGTGCGGCTCGCGTTCACAGGGCTGGGAGACCCAGCTGGCCCTGGACTCCCCTGTGGCTCTACCAGGGGGTTAGTCCAGAGGTGTCTGTGAAGTCTGGGAGACTTCTAGAATGATCCACAGGGCTGATGCTCAGGGCAGGACAACACACATGGCTGTTTCTGGTCTAGGCTGGTCATTCCGACTCCCTGCGTGGTGGACTGCCGTCTTGTCAGAGGCGGCGCGGCTCTTGTGATCATTTCAGGGGCAAAAATACATCTGGGGGGGGGCCCTGTGTCCCTCTCTCTAGCTCTCATCAAGAGTGAGGGTGAACAATCGGTCCTTTGATATTTCCTGTTCTACAAATGATTCCCAGCTGAAAGGCTGTGCTCTCTGGCCCCTCCCCAGGCCTCTGTCCAGCTTTTGTCCATTCTTCGTGGAAGCCCCACCGCCTGGGCCCAGTACCACCATTTCTGGGGCCTTGATGTCACTTGCCTGGCCCGTTGGCTTCAATGAAGGGACATTTCTCCCAGTAAAGAACAAATGGGTTGGGTTAGGCTCATAAACACGCACTGGGGAGACGAAGCTTTTAAATGTCATTCCCTTGGTTTGACCATAAAATGGTCCATTTCTTTTTTCATTCTGGCTAATTACTGAGGGAGGCTGTGACTCGGTCAGTGATTGCCTACTAAGCGCAGCCAGGGGATGCGGGGACATGGGGACGTGGGACCACTTCCCGGCTCCTATTATCTGGGCTGACTCAGCCTTTTCTCACCAGTGACTCATCATAACAGCCACCATTTCTAGGGTGCGGGCTTTGTGCTGGGCCATTTCTCCATGTTACCTCATTTAAGCGTTCGAACTGCCCTGGCTGGTGTGGCTCAGGGGAATGAGTGCCGGCTTGCCAACCAAGGGTCACGGGTTTGATTCCCAGTCAGGGTACATGCCTGGGTTGCAGGCCAACCCAGGTCCCGTGTAGGGGGTGTGTGAGAGGCAACCACACATTGATGTTAAAAAATTAAAAAAAAAAAAAAAGGTTTGACCATTCTTAAGAGCTCACTACAATTGTCACATGACTACCCTACAGACAGGGAAAGATGAGTCAAGAAGGTTCTAGTAAGACCAGTCTAGTAAGCCGTGGAAACCTGGATGCGACTTTGATCTCCAGACCCTGGGAAGCTCTGTTCTTCTGAAAATCACATCACAGAGAGCCTCCCTCATCCAATTCTGTGGTGGTGGCGGTGGCCGTGGTGGGTGGTATCCACGTGGGAGTAGGGCGTGGTGGCTCAGCCACAGCAGCTGAGATACAGCAGGGGAAGGGCTGCCACGCTCCCTCCCGGCTGCAGGGGAAGCAGGGGGATGAGGGACTGGCAAGGCGGGGACACTTACGCTTGGCGAGGACCCGTCTCAGGATTGTCTGCAGCTCAAAGGCCGAGATCTCGGCATCCTGTGGGCAAGCAACCGGAGCGGCGTTATTGGCCGGCTTGGAGCCACGAGATTCACCGAGTCCCAAACACGTGCGGGCTCTGCGCTCTGGCCCAGCCTGGTCTGGACGCAGGTCTGGATGGGGTCCACATGTGCACATTTCTAACAAGCCCCCAGGGGGTGCTGCTGCTGTCCCCTCTACCCGGCACCTGGATACAGTGCCTTAACGTACAGCGCTCCAGGCAGCGTTCATTCCCCGGCGCTTTGCCGGAGAGACTATAAAGGATACATTCTCCCCTCTGCCCATGTTGGTGGTCTCAGCTTGGTTCTCACGCGTCTTTCCTCCCATCAGCCTGCCTGCCTCCCCCTCAGAAACTCAGATCTGGCTCCCTGCAGGGCTGGTTAGAACCCGTGGCCTCAGGGAGTAGGCCCAGCGCTTTCTCATGCCAGGGCTCCTCGGAAGCTGTCCAGGCGACTCTACTCAGTTTCACATGTCCAATGACGAGGGACAAGCCCCATCGTTTAAGACCCAGGTTGGCTTTTTCTTGGAGTTGCGGGAAGAAGAATGATGTATAACTTTGAAGACAACTGAGGCCTACATGGCCGAGGGATTTGTTTTTTTTTAAGAACAGGGAAGTTGAATATGCTGTAAGTAAGTTGCTTGCATTCTTAACATGGAAAACCTTTCCATCTCCCCAAATCTTTTTGTGAAAATCAAGGATAAGGGGCCGAGTTTCATGTGTCAGTGGGGGTGGAAGAGAAAAATGAAAAGAGCCATGGGATGTGGCCCAGAATCCCGAGGCGGGAGGGACAGGCCTGCACTGACTGTGAGCACTGAAGGGCCACGGCTGGCAGGTGTCTCGGGAGGGCACGGGGAAGGGATGTACACAGGGCCTCAGTCCCATTTGCAGTGACTCTGGGCTTCTGTCTGGTCTGTTTCCCCACCCCTTCCAACGGAAGTCTCTCGGAGGGAGGACGAAAGCTGGCTTTTCCTTTGTGCAGACCAGAGCGCAGAACAGAGGGATCTGGGGACCACCCACCTCTCCGGCCAGCTGGGCAAACAGCCTCCTGAACCCGTCATCAATGCTGTCCTCATCGACCTCGATCTGGAAGGGGACACGAGAGGTGTGAGACAACGGATCTGACGAGGTGACAGCCAGGTGTGTCTTCGGGGGCAGCAACCCTCCCCATCCGGGTGCCCTCCCCACCTCACTCTCAGGCCTGAATCGGAAGGCTGCTGGGCTGCAGATAAAGGCGGGGCAAAGGCATAGGAATTTTTCTCCAGTTAAAACCCGTGAGAGGGAATGTGAACTACGGGAGAAGGAGTTCTACTCCAATTTCTCACGTAAGTGGCTTCTCCAACATTCAACCCCAAAGAAGGACCTTTTATGGTCTGCTCTCGTGGGGATTTGGAAGCATAAGACTGGCTGGAATGTTCCAGAAGGATCTGGACAGTGGCTGGTGAGCACAGCCCACGAGGCCCTTTGAAACTGTGAGGTCTCAGCGCAGACAAGGACAAGCACGGAGCTTCAGTGACCGAGGAGTCAGCGATGACCACGCAGCCCCTTCCAGTCCCGGGACCTCAGGAAGAGCCCTTTCCGCTCTCTGTGGTGATTCCTCTCTTGACTTTGGACTTGGGATGACTGAGCCTCGCTTGAAATTCCTGAGTTGTGTCTGTCACAGCCCTTCAGGATTTATCACTGAATCACAACTCCCGGGTGACCTTGGACATCTGGTCACCCAGCGCTTCCATTTTACAGAGAAAACCGAGGCCCAGAAAGTGAACTGACAAGAACCTCTTGCTGGTCAGTACAGCACTGGTGGCCTATCCTACACAACGCCCCCACCCCGGGCGCACGGGGTCACTCGCCCCCACGGGCAGGGAGCTGCCCAGGGCCAGTGCTGGCTGGAGCTGGAGTGGGAGGGGCCTGAGTAGGCCCAGGGCAGGGCTGTGTCCTTAGTTCCCCACTGTGTGTATGAAGCCCCGGGACCCCCCCACACCACCCCTGGGGTTACTGTTGCTCCTCTGCTGCTGGTAACAGGGGTGGGGGAGTGCAGTGGGGGTGGTGGCCCAGGACAAGGGGGTGCAGTCAGGAGCTCCAAGTACCTCTTCAGGGTTGCCCTCGATCTCATCATCGACGACTCTGGAAACAGAAGGAAGCTGTGTGTTACCGGAAGGGACGTGAGTGGGAAGGGCCAGTTGCAGAAATCACAGCTCAGAGGCAAGTGCGGCATGAGGCCCAGTGTGGGGCGGGCAGAGCAGATCTCTCTGTGGCCCCAGTTTCTGCCATGTTCCCTACATAGTAGAAATCAGGGCAGACATGATCGGAGGAGCCGGAGTGCTGGCTGAGCGACTTGGAGATTCAGAGATTTGTTTGTTTGCTGGCTTTTGGTCATCCAAGTGCACAGCAGCCTCTGCACTCAGGGGCTGGCACCCCAGACAACCCTCCTCACTGCCTGGCCTGGAGGAGCCACTTTTCAGCTCCATTCAAAACACTCAGAGCCCGCGATGTGCACGCAGCCGCCTGGTTCTTAGGGCGGGAGCAGGCAGGCGGTGCGGAGGCCCGGCTCTGATCTACTTGGGGCTCCGGCCGGGGTTAGTTTATCCTGGGCACATCCTGTGTCCAGAGCTGATCCTTCTGCTCCACAGTGACAGTCTTTAAACTCAGGAGGGTCTTCCTCAGGCCCCCTGGGACCTGGAACTGGGCCCCGAGAGTCCTAGCTGAAGAAGAAGAAAGCTCACCCTGGAGAACAGGAGAGTTGCAGGGCTGGGGCTGCCCAGCTTTCTGCAGTGATGGGACCGGGTTCCTAGCGAGTCTAACACAGGCCACTAGACTGAAAATAACCTCGTGAGCAGGCAGAGCGATTAGATTCTGCCCTGTGCTCCACAGCCACTCTTTCCAACCAAACCCCTTCTGAGTGGCTATTTCTTTCACTCACCTGAGTATAATATTGGAAGTTCTTGCACACAGCAACCCCCGACACTAACCCTCCCAAGCAGGCAGGGACCATCGGAAAAGAGGCTGACCTTCAGAGAGTACAGAGCCCTGCCTGGGACAGGCCAGCGACTGGAGGGAGAAGGGGTGGGAGGCGAGGAAGGAGAGGTGCGAGGACCTACTGGTAGTCGGCCTTCTTCTCGGAGAAGACCCGGATGCAGAAGTCCCCGTCCTTGTTGGGCTCGAAGGTGGAGGGCACCACGATGTACTCTCCCGGGGGCAGCTTGAAGCGGTTGAGCACCTCCCGCAGGTTGATGAAGGTGTCCGACCGCTCCCGGGCTCGGTGCGTCAGGAAGAAGTTTTTGCTGAGGTGGATGTTGGTCTGTCCGGACAGCTGACGGATGAACAGAGACGAGTGGGAGTGGAGGGCAGGAAGGGCTCCGCCCACGTCCAGGAGTGCTTGCTCACCGAGGTGAGAGGGTGACCATTTGGGCCATTTTGGGCAAATGGCAAGCTTTCTACCAGGGTCACACACACCAGCTGAGGCACAGGTGACAGGGGACCTGCCCTTCAGCCAACTCCGCAGAGACGTCCCTTCCTCTAAGTGACTCCCAGGGACATGTAGTGTCCACATAGCAAGAATCTGGTTCAAGTGGCAGAGGTGGGGACAGGGTCCAGCTCTGTGGTCCCATGTCATCTTATCATCTGCAGGGCTCAGCTTGTCCCTTCGGGTTTGTTTTAGGAGCACTACAGGGCTCGGTGAAGAGCCCCTGTGTCCAGGACCACAGCTGTCCACCCAGAGCTAATCCACACACGCCTCTGCCAGGTCTCAGAGAGGCAGCGGTCCCCATGGGGACAGCCTGAGACACCATGCCCTGAGCTCACGCCCCAGTGGGACCCAGGACCTGAGCAACATCACCTAGAGGGCCAGAGACTCACCCTTCCCAGCCACCAGCCCCTGCCCACGCATCACAAGACCCCTGAGCTGGCAGTCTAAGCCTTTTACTTGTTGTGGAACCTCAGCCCCAGGGACCGCAGGTGACATACGCCAGACGTACCTCCTCGGGAACCTGCAGAGATAAAGAAGCCCACGCTTAATTCCACTTCTGGGAAGGTGTGTGCAGACATGCCAGCACTGTGGGCGTCTGTCTCCTTTGCTAATCCTTTTCTCTGGGGCCTCAGCAATAGTAATGAAACCAACCCAGTGATTATTTTCCAAGGAACCCAAAGCATTCCCACATTTAAGAGAAAACCCGATGACCCAGCAATAACGTGGACAGGCCCTAAGCACATTCCCGGTTCAGAGAGCACAGAATTGAGGTGTGGAGCCTTGAAGTGACTTGTCTCAGGTCACCCGGTGGCCTCCCTGCAGGGAACATGGGGCCCTGGTGCAGGAGGCAGCTGCCCGGCCAGGCGGGGGCCCTCTGGGCTGGGAGCCAGCGGCCTCAGTTTGAGGCTCTGTAGGCCACATCCAGTCTGTATGTCCTTGGGTGAGTTGTTTCCCCTTCCTGGCCTCTGCTTCTTTATCTCTTAAATGGGACCAGTGACCACCCAGGGCCTTCCCAGAGGCTTCTCCCCTGAGTGCTGTGCTGGGACATGGGCCCTCGGGGCAGCGCATCAGGCCAGATTGGTAGCATCTGCCGATTCAGTGGTGTAAATACCCCTGGTTCCCATGCAACTCCCCCGCTCCCCAGCTGCTTTCAGGTTGCCAAGGGGCTGGGAGGAGATGGGACCACATGACCTCTGGGAGCTACACCATACACACATCCCTGATTCCACCTGAGTGCGCCCCCTCAGCTGCCCTGCAGTCTCCCTGGTCCCCACCTCCCTCCACAGACCCAAGGCTCTGCGAGGCTGTGTTCTGTGCTGCAGAGTGGTGGGGGGGAGGGGCGTCCAGGGGCCCAGCCTCCACACCTGAGAGGCAGAGGTGGCCAGCCCATGGTGGCAGCCCGTGGACTGTGGTGGAGCTGGGCTGCTCTTTATGTGGTGCAGAAAGAAGGAAGGACACCCGGACAGTGAACGTGCCTGTGTGGGGACGGGGCTCCAGCCAGCCGGCCCGCGGTTCCCTGTCCTGAGTGCCAGGCCCACGGCCTGGCTGGGCTCTGGCCCGCCAGACTGCTGGCTCAGTTCCTGCCCTCCCAGTATTTCCTGGTGCGAGGCCAGGGTACTCTGTTCTCAGCTTCGGTTCCCTGTTTTTTAGGGACTGGTGGGCCAACCAGAATGCCAGGCCTGGGAGCACATGAGAAGGGACATGAAGGCATTTGAGAGGGGGACATGGGGTCCAGCCAAGGGCTTGGAACCTCCTGGTGACACAGAGCAAGTGCAGGGGCCTCCCTGCAGCTTTGCTTTCCCTGGGACACGCTCCCTGCCTGCAGTCCCATCTCCGGTTCTGCCCATGGGGGTGGCCTTCCTCGCAGGGGTTGAGAGGAACGAGGGGAAGGGGCGGTAGGACTGCACCCCGTGCTGCCCACCTCGTAGATGCCGAAGCCGATGGTGTGCATGTCCTCGCCCATCTTCCTCTGCCGCCGCCGGTGCTTCTGGATGAGGCCCACCAGGAAGGTGCAGCCTCTCTCGCCGTCGTCCTGGTCCTCGTCCTCCTCCTCCAGCTTGATCAGGTACTGGGGGTTCATCCAGAAAGTGTCTGTGCCGGAGTGGGCTGGGGTCAGTCACCTGAGCAGGGGGTCTGGGGGGGAAGGGCTCTGCCCTTGTCTCCCAGAGAGGTGGGAGAAGGTGGGAGAAGGCGGCAGACCCTGGGGTGGAGGAGCCGGGTGGGGCGGGGACTGGTCAGC
Organism: Desmodus rotundus; assembly: GCF_022682495.2. Classification (NCBI taxonomy): domain Eukaryota; kingdom Metazoa; phylum Chordata; class Mammalia; order Chiroptera; family Phyllostomidae; genus Desmodus; species Desmodus rotundus. The sequence goes on along the minus strand of NC_071396.1, from coordinate 10,563,597 downwards.
AGCTGGTCAGGGTGGGAGTGGGGTGGGCTGGGACAGCCTGCACTTGTCTGAGTCTCTCGGGGCCTAAGTTAGGAGCTTCCCTTGTAGTGCCCTCCCGCTCGCCCCAAGCTGACTTCTCTAGGAGACCGTTTCTGTCCCCCTGGAATGGGGTGGGTAGCGCTGCGGCCCCCTGTCCTGGCTGAGGAGACTTGGGGACTAGCTCCTGCTCCCCCTCAGTGAGCCCAGACGCCAGGAACATCTTCTCATTCTGTGTCCCTTGTCCTCCTGGCCCCTTGGCCATCCCCAGGTGTCTCTGTCCTCCCCACTTCCAAACCCACTTATAGGAAGGACCTGGTGTTCATTCATTTTTCAGGAGAGGTGGGCCATGGCCTTCCCTCACCTAATGGAACAAAACTCTAATTGTGGAACTGAAGGCGCCACCTAGTGCAGGGCTTGGCACACAGGCCTGGCTCTGCAGGCTGCCAGTGGCCCATTTTTGTAAAGTTTTATTGGGACATAGCCATGTTCACTCATTTAAGTATGGCTGCCTTCAGGCTCCAGCAGTGCAGGTGAGTAGCTGCCATAGAGACCATCTGGCCCTTAAGAGAGTCTGTGATTCCCGATCCAGTGGGCAGGAGAGACGTTTTCGTCTGGGGCGCAGGCCTCCCCGGTACCTCTGGCCCTGCCCCGTGGTGGCTGCATACTTGAGGCAAAGGATTAAAACCACCGGAGCGAGAGGTACTGGTCAGCAGGCCCCAGGCTGACTACTTGCTCTGTGGCCCAGGTGTGGCGCTTAGAGCCACCGTTCCCTCGTTGGTAATAGACCATCAATATCTGACCATGACCTGCCACCAGGGTCCCTAAAACACCGACTCCACAGTCAGCCTGGGCAGTCACTCTGCAAACCCTCATCTTAAAGGGTTTGCAGAGTGGATCACAAAGAGGATCACAAAGGATCTGCCTCCAGAGCTCGTTGCGAAGATTCAATGGAATCATGTGGATTCCTAGCCCCCAACTGTGCCCCCTAACTGGCAGATGTCATCCTCTTTAGATAATTTCTGAGGGGCACGGGGGCAGGAGGCCTGGGCCGTCAAGGCAGAAGAGCCAGGAGAGTCCATGGAGGATGGGACAGAGGAGTAAATCCTCACCCCCATCTCGGCAGGGTCCACCAGCACATGCTGAGTGAATTGGGCGCTAGGGTTGCTGGGCAACCACCAGGGCCGGGCACGCGGAGGCCCAGGGGACGAGGTCGCCCTGCAGGGCTGGGCTGCTGGGCTTGGGTGGGCAAAGAGGCCCTTGGGCAGGAAGCAGGACTGAGCGCCGCCTCCACAGGCTGGTGGAAAGGCCACGGTACAGGGAACCTGGGGCCTGCAGGGGACATCACAGAAACAGCGGGCTTGGGCTCCACCTGGGGAGGGAGGCAGGTGAGTGCAGGAACCAGAAAAGGCTGTGGAGATGGAGACTTGGGGAGAAGGAAGGCAGAGGGCCAGTGGGCAGGAGCCGCTTGGCTGGGGAGTGGCACAGTGGGGCAGGGTGGGTGAGGGGTCCTTTGGCCTCAGGCGGTCTTACTCGGGTAGTTCCTGCAACCTCCCGCAGTGGAGCCCCGCCGCCAGTTCCCGTCCATCTTGGTGAGCTTCCACTTCTTGTAGCTATCGCTGGTGAGGGTATCGGGGGTCAGGTTGCAGATCTCCAGGCGGGAATAGTGCCTCAGGAAGTCGCTGAAAGACATCCTGGCAGAGGAGGGGCACGGGCATCCGGTTACAAGAGGGCACAGCCTTGACCAAGGCCCGGCAGAGCAGCCGAGAGACTGCACCTCGGGCTGGTGGACACCAGATCCGCTGTGAGAAGGCAGACTCCGCCCCTGGTGCTGCCCCCTTCTAGCTGGGTGACTCCGAGCAAGTTACTTCAGCCTCCCTGAACCCCAGCACCCTCCTCTGTAAAAATGGGAGCCCCGAGAATGAAACGAGACAACACACGGGAGCCTGTCTAGTCAACAGGGAGTCATCGGGGGAGGTGGTCACATAGTGGCCCAGACACACACGTGCGGGCCCCCTGCGCTCCTGAAGGGCCCAGTGTCCTACGGCATTGGGACAAACCTCCAGAAAATGCTCGTCTTTTCCCTGTTTCCTCTGGGGACCTGAGCATGGATGCAGGGTCCTCACAGCCCTCTCTCCATGTGGCTGCTCAGCTCTGAACCCCAGGGTGGGGATGGACGCGTGGAAGGGTTTGGAGAATTTTTTTGTTCAGGGTCTTACAGTGATTTAAAACAACGACAAACCCCAGATCCCACGCCCCTGGGCCCTCGACACGATACTCTCGCTACTTTTCCAGTAAAGACAGCAGAGCAGACACCTCTTTCCCTGAAGCCTCCACTGCGATCATCTCACCAGAATTCCCCGTCTTCACGCCGTCTGGTCAGCCTTTCCTTCTCCTCTGGGTCGACAGTGTTCCAGTTTGGGCAGCTGGAAAACCAAATTGCCGGAGAGCCATTAGAAAGTGACATGGGGCGATGACTTCTCCCCAAGGCCCCCGAAACGGAGGACCAGGGACACGCTGCTCGCCTCTGAGGGCCCAGACCCCGGTCAGGGAGGGAAGTGACGCAGATGACAGGTGGCTAAGGGGTGCAGGGGAGCAGGCGAGAGGATGTGTCATCCTGGAAGGGTGTAGTGAGGGGGAGTCCAGGAAATGAACACAGCCCCTCAGAGAGAGACAGAGGAGCGCCGTGGCTGGGACTGGACAGGCCAGCAGTGGGCACAGGTGGCCAACCTGTGGCCCACGGGCTGCACGTGGCCCAGGATGGCTGTGAATGCTGCCCAACACAAAATAGTAAATTTACTTAAAACATGGAGAGATTATTTTGTGATTATGTGTCGCAGTGTATTTAATGTGTGGCCCAAGACAATTCTTCTTCCAGGGCAGCCCAGAGATGCCAAAAGTTTGGACACCCCTGATATATCCTTGGAAGACAACAAGTGCTTGGGGAAAGAAAGGTGTGTTTTTCCCCCCCGGAAGATCCAATAGCAGGTAAATCTGAGTGTGGGAAAGATGGAGCGGGAGGGGATGAGAGGAATGAGCATCACAGGGGCCTGGGCCTTACAAACAGCGCCCAGATGGCTGGAATACACTGGTTCCAAGCCTTAGGGGGCCCACCATCCCCATGAGCCCCCTTGGTGTGGCCTGTGCTCTTGGGCAGGGAGCCCTCCCTCCATCTCCCCAGGGCCTCCTGGCAGGATACACCCCCAGGCCCCAGTGGCGCCCTCCTCACTTGTCACTCCACTTCCCGGTCCACTCCACCTCTCCCCAGGGATTTCGGATGCGGATCAGTTTCTGAAGGCTTCCTCTGCTTTCCACCTGCAGGGCGGGAGGGAGGGTGCATTCAAGCCAGGCCTGGAGGTTCTCGGGCCCAAGACCTCCTTCTCCCTGAGCCGGGGGTTTGAGTCTAGGTTATAAGCGGGGGGGGGGGTCACAAAAAGGCAGAGCCCCACCACTGCCCACCTCGACGGCTCCTAGGACCCAGCCCTTGGAGGATCTGGGCTCTTTAACATCTGTTGTGAGCCTGAGGCACAAATGCACGTGTTCTAGACTCTGCTCCGAACCACAGTTCAACTATAACAGGACGTGCTCTTGTCCTAGGGGCTCAGGGAAGCTCTGCCGCCTGTCAGGAGAACACCAGTCACAAGCAACCATGGGCGTGATTCCTGATCGAATCCTGGATCTGGGTGGTCGGGGGACACTATAAAGGATACTTGGGGGAAAATATAAATGTGGACTATAGATTAGGTGATGTTATTAAATTAGTGTTTACTTTCTTGGGCCTGAAAAGGATACTGGGATTTTTATGTAAGAGAACGGGAGTGATGTAACGTCTGCAAGTTATGTTCAAATGGCCCGGGAGAAAGTGCCCACGCAGAGAGGGACCAGCCAGATGTGGCGGAACGCCACCACCGGGTGGTTCCAGGGAAACAGCATTTGCACGTTGCTCTACTATTCTTTCCACTTTTCTACAGACTTGAAATTTTTCAAAATAAAAAGATGTGTGTGTATGGGGTAGGAGGCAACAAAAATCAAGGTAAAAAGAAAACCACTGGGCACGTTAGAAGACCTGAGGTCGAGTCTGGGTTTCGTCATTGACAGTGAACTCGGGCCGCTTAATATGATCTATAATACTAATAGCAGCAGCAAGCCCATCTGCGTACTTAGACACCACGTCCCAGGCACAGTCGGAGCACGTTCTGTGAATCACCGCAAAGATCAGAAATTTCCATTTCTGATTTAAAGGTGAGGAAACTAAGCGGCAGAGTTTACGTAACTTGCTGGGACCACACAGCTGGCAATGGCAGAGTCAGACTGGAACACTAATTTGGGCATGGATGCTTCTGGGAGACCCAATGTAAAAGCATTTGGAGAGAGTATAACACACTACACAAAATAAAGTATCCTTCCTTTATTTTTAGCTGGCCCAGAAGAGTAAGGTAGTTCCAAAACTCAGAAACATCAGAGCGTCTGGCACCGGACCCTGCGGCCACCAGAGGGCAGCGCACGCCGGCAGACCCAAAGCTCCGGAAGGAACCAGAAAGGACAGCCCAGTGAGTCCCGTCTGAGCTTCAGGAATGTGAAGCCTCTGTAGAAACAGCTGTGGGAACTCGGGGGCCCCACCCTGCAGTCCCAGGCAGAGAAAGGCCCCGGAAACCCCCCTGCGGGCGTTACCTCCTCCGCTCCGGTGACGGAGTACGCGTGCCCCTTCACCAGCTTCTGGAACGTGATGGCCTCTGAGTCTGCCATACTGGTGATCTGGAAACGGGGGAAGATCAGCCCTGGCTGGCGCATCTGGCCTGCCCCCCACCCCCACTCGCTCCCTGGGATCCCAGGGGCTGGGATGCGGGGGCACACAACTGCAGGGGAGTGGCCTGGAGGGTGTGGCCAGGCAGGACAGAGCTGTGCTTTCCTGCACCTGCCCCACCTCCTGCTACCACTTTGAGACGCTGAGCCGAGTTCACAACCAGAGCAAAGGCTAAATGCAACAACCGTTAGGGAGAGGGAGTACCTGCATGAATGCGCATGCCTGGCGCATTCACAGGTTCCTGCAGGTCAATGAGGGCGGAGTTAGGACCCCCCAAAGAGAGCAGGCTGGTGAGCGTCTGGGCCCAGGACAGTCACCAGACAGCATCTGGTGGCCCAGCACGGGGTGTCTTGGCAAATCTGAAGGTGGGCTGTGGGTAGGAAGGGTCTTGTGCCTCAACATGGCCTTCAGAAGGAGTTTGAGAATCCCTGCCTGGAGCTGCCTGGGCAGGGCCACCGGGCTCTAGGCACAGGCCCTGCAGGGAGGGGTCCCCTTGGGACCAGCAGAGGGCAGGGGACCTGTGGCCTGGGTGGTGATTCCCAGGAGGCTGAGGGTGGAAAATGGGCTGGAGAGGGAAGGGCTGGAGGTACCATTGCCCCTTCACTTGTACCCCAGACAGCCTGGCTGTTGCCTAGCAACCCCTGGGGCCCAGGTGATGCTCGGTAAGGTGGACAGGGATGGGCTAGGGCTGCAAACAGGGCAGTGGGTTTCCTTGGGTGCTGCTGGAGGCTCCCCCAGCTGCAGTGGACCAGACTCAGGGTCGGGAGGGCGGCCGGCACTTACATCGATGGAGCAGCCCAGGAGGGAGCCTTTCTGCAGAGCCTTCTGGATGATCTTGAACAGGTTGGAAGGGGCCTTCCTCAGCTCGTACCACTCGGCGATGCCGCCTGTGAAGTCCTCAAAGCCCTCCGTGGTGGCGCCCCCTGAGAGCGCTTCATAGCACCCGTTGACCCTACAGGATGGGAAGACATGCTGCTGCCCCCTGCTGCTGACGCTGTGACCTCTCAATGGGCCCCTTTCTTGACCCTCCTTTGCTGGACACTCCAGGGACCCTGTGCTCAGGTTTTCCTTACCTTTGTCTCCAACTCAGGGTGCCCATGAGGGCCAGGGACTGTCTCCCCAGTTACTATTTCCCTGGTCCTTTCAAAGTTTCTTAAAAATCTGATAGAACCTGAGAGCTGGAAGGCCCTGGGTGATGGTCTGGACCAGCCTCCTGTTGTGATCCTTCCTGTTTCTTGACAGGAAAGCAGAGGTCTGCCACTTAGCTATCTGGCATTTATCACTTTAAAAGACAACAATTCAATAACAAAGGCACTTAAGCAGACCAGCAGGCAGCGTTGGGGGGCTTATTGCTCCCTCGGTCCATGCGGGCACCCTGGGGCTTTTTTAACCCTACAATTTGAGCATGTGACTTAGAAGTGGCTCTGAGGGCCAGACTCTCATGGCTGCGTGTGTGCACCTTGGCCCTCCTCCCTGGCCGGGGCTGTGAGCACAGACATCCCCAATGCCTGAGAGCCGGTCACTTCAGTGGACCGAGCCCCGGCGGCACGGCCAGGATGAGGCCATTCTGGAGGGGAGTGGATGCGGGCCTTCCCGTTGACAGTGGGCAGTGTCGAGCACTGGACAGCTGGACTCTGGGCCATGTGGGAGGGACACAGCTGGGAAGAGTATATGGGCAACCATTTCTAATCAGAGACACCACCTATTCTGGGCCAATATCCATAATTTCCGCACCTCTGCCATGGATGGTTTGGCCCACTGGCAACAGCACTTCGCTGTATTTAGCTGACAAAAATGCAGCTTGACCTGCCAAGGAAGTGCAAGGCCCCACTCCAGGCTGGCGCGCTCAGTGCCCCCATTCGCTCCTGTACATTTGGTGTCAGTGGCAGCAGAGGCCATTTGTCAGTGCACGGAGGCTGGGCCCCGGGCACGCATTACCCCCCTGAACTTAGAGCCCAGGTTAGGCCACAGTCGTTCTTCTACAGAATAGGCTTCCCACTCAAGAAGCCTTTGAGTCGTTCCTGATGGCTTTCAGAATCCAGGGCAGCGGGAGGGCGGCAGGCTGTCACAGGGAAAGGCACGGCCACTTACTTGGCGTAGGCCTTCTCCAGCAGGGCGCTCCAGAACTCACTCCCCTCTGCAGAGTGCACGAACAGCAGCTCCCCGTCCTTGGTGGGCAGCCTGTCGTCCACCACCACTTCCACCCACTCGCCGTACTGCCAGAACTGGGGGATGAAGGAGGGGAGGAGGTGGCATGGGGTGGGCTGGAGGAGCAGCCGGTGGCAGCATGGGGACCTGGAGCCTCAGCTGCAGCCGGTCCCCCTCAGCCTTTTTTTGTCCCAACAAAACCATCTGCGGTGGAAGAGGGGGCACCCGGGGTCAACTGAGCCCACCTGGGAGGAGATGCTTCTTCTAAGTCTCCTCCTGTGGGCAAGCACTCGGCCCTGCACCTTAAGCTTTTAAAAATATTTTCTCACTCACCACCTTAATAGGAGGACAGTGAGCAGTCCCTTACCATTCTGTCTCAGACCTCAAATAATAAACTTCTAACATCTGGGAATGGCTTCCTAAGTCATTCTGTTCTGCCTCCCTCCCTGCCTGTCCCAAGGGGCTCCCCACTGCCATCCTCCTGGGACCCTGAGTCGGGAGCAGCACAGGGAGATTGCTGCTATTTATCTGTCCTTTGGAGAAGAGCAAGTCGTAGGAGTCTGCAGATGCTGGGGACTGATGAGCTCGGCTGTGCCAGGGGACCTGTCCCTAGCCCCCGGACCTGCTCAGGAGAAGTGTGGGCCAACCACTAAGGTACCTGGAAGTGGAAGATCCCTGCATAGTTTTCCTGGAAGCTCTGGTCTAAGGGGACGACTCGAGCCAGGATCTCTTCATTCAAGGTGAGGGAGGCGATGGCCGCCAACAGCCAGCAGTCACCTGTGAACACAGCACGGAGTCTCTCCTCAGAGGGGTCTCGGTGCCCGGGTTGGGGGGTTGCTAAACATCTGTTCCACCCCTGTGAGCTGGAAGCCTCAGCCACATGTGGGCTGAGCCATGTTGCAGAGGGCCCTCCCGTGACGGGCTGGTAGGGGGCTGGGGTAAGGCCGTGCGGGGAACGCTGAGGGAGAAACGTTTTCGGGTGTGACAGAGGCTGGGTGGTGAGGGGTGAACTCATTCTCTGAAAGACCCAGAGCTGTGCTGGCTGGATGGTGGCCTCACTCCCCAGCCCGGGCCTGGTGCCCGGGAGAAGCTCGGCCAGGAACATCATGGTCGGGGGGTCTGCTCACAGCAGGGCCTCTGGTAACACGGGGTGTGTTAAAGGTGCGTCCGAGAGAGGAAGGAAATGCAGTGACAGATGGGAAGTGGTTGGATGTTGGACATCTTCCGGGACAAGGAAGCAGAGGCCAGAGAAAGAGACCAGCAGGCCCTCCAAGGGCAGAAGCACCCAGAGATGCAAAGGCAAGAACTGGGAGTCAGAGATGGCACAGAGGCCTGGCTCTGGCCCGAGAGGGGCATGGGCTCGCGGGTGCAGATCACTTCTGGGGGGTGTGCACCATGCCGGGGGCCGGACAAGGCCTGGGGCAGTCAGGGTGGCAGCTGACCAGGCAGCCTGGTCCCTCCGCAGCCTCAGTGCCCTCCTCTGTGACGTCTGGGTAACTGTGCGAGGCGTGACAAGAATGCGTGTGTAAGGCACTCACGCCCATTTGGCGCCTGAGACAGTGCTCAGCACCACGACCCTTTTGCATGGTTAGCTGGAAGCGAGCTGGCGCCAGCAACACCCCAGGCTGGTTTGCAGACAGTGGGGAAGCTTACGCCCTTCTCAAGGAATGTCCACTTTCCGTGACAACAATAGGAAACTTTGATGAGCTGAATGTCCGTTGTTGGATTTATTTTTACTAATTGGCAGGACTAACGAAGTATTACTAAAGTCCACCTCGTTCTTTGCATGCTCGTTGACTACTGAGCATCCCGATGGTTTTCGAGCTGGATGGTCCTGCCCACGTTCAGAAATGATGGGTGGTGCTCTTCGAGGCCTCCATGCGCCAGCAACCTGTGGCTCTGTGGTCGGGGAGACACGCCCCCTGTCCCCAGTGAGTCAGCAACCAAAGGAAGGTGAACAAATCCTCTGGCTCCTTCAGTCGGCTGGGTGCTTGGTGCTGTGATTCACCTGTTGTTTGCCAGTCATTTGCTTTCCACCTGGTAACACCAAGGTTGCTTTGAGAAACCAGCCTCCCCACATTCTCAAGCTGTGAGGTTTCGGTGTTGCTGGCTGTGCCCCCAATTCCAGCCGTGAGCCTGCGGCCTCTCTGCCTCATTCTTTCCTGGCTCCAGTGGTTGGCTCAGGGAAGGCTCTGTGACCCAGCCAGAGCCATTGAGGCAAAATGGGGCTGTTACTGGTGCCTGGAGAAGAGTGGACAGGTGGCCTCTTCTACTGCATTCACTCTGTTATGATGTGTGGTCTGCCGTGGCCGAAGCCACCTTGTGTCTGTGGGAGGGACAGTCTGTCTGAAAAATGGAGCCCAGTCTGCAGGAAGAGGGGCTGAGAGCTGGACAGAGAAAAACCAGGTTCTGGTAGAATCACTTGAGTTCCTGGATCAAGCTGTACCTGAAGGCAGTATGCCTTGGACCTTTCAGTGACAAAAATTGATCATGCCCCTGTTTCCTTATGCATTATGCAGGACTACAAGGCCCTGCAACTTGCCTGCTAGGGGAACTTGGGCAACAGCCATTATTTATTGAGGCCTTCTCCATAAATACGTGCCTGCCACTATCGCAAGTGCCTCAGTTTCATTATGTCATTTACTCCTCACAGCAGCTCTAGGAGGACGGTACTACGACTGTCTCCACATTAAAGCTGAGATAACAAGGCTTGGGAGGTGAAGCGCAGTTAAAGAGCTACTGGTTTAAAAGGCGTGGTCTTTCCGTGAAATCGCTGAGCCGCCCTTTTGGGTCAACTCAGCCTTTATATAAATCAAACTAGACTTTTTCACATGTTGAGAATAAATAGCTTGCAGAGAAACTTGGCACTGAGAGTTTTCAGCTCTGGCCGTGGGAAAGGAGCTGAGGAGCGTCTGATGGGTGGGCGTGGAAATCTACCTGGAGGGGCTCTCTTTCTACCTGGCTCCGTATGCTGCCTGGTGCGGCCCAGGCGATCAGTCAACAGATGATCTCCAGGCCTTTCCTGAGTGTCCACCAATCTTCCAGGTCATCCTCTCCATCCTGTCCGTCCTGGAGAGGGAATTCACCACATTCCTGGGGTCACGAGAGCCTCCTCTTCATTCCTCTTCCTCTACCCTCAGGCCTTTTCATGACTTCAGCCCTCCTTTGGGGACCTGGAGATGCCTACGATTCTTATTTTTCTTGAGCTTATTTGAGATTTTCTAGGAATCTTGCAAAATGCTTGGCTTTGGGTCTGGAGGCGGAAAGCCTTGTGGATAAAAAAAGGCTTGGGTCCAAGTAACAGGATTCCAGTGGCAGAAGTTCTTAAGCCAGTTACCCCCATGGCTCCTGGGGGTCTCCAATTGGATCCCTGAGCACCCCTAGAAAAGCTGCCTGGGTCTGTCTGGCCGCAGTGAAGCCATCCTAACGCCCTTCTGTTTCCCTTACTGTCAAGGGGCGATGCTTGTGCATCGCACATGTGTGTGGGTATCACACAGGTGTCTGTCTGTGGGACGCGTCGAGTGCCTTTGTAGCTGTGGGGCTCACAGCCGACAGTGCCACTATTCCTGGGACAATGACTGTGTGTATGAAGGACCCGCTTCAGGTAGAGGTGCTCTGTTGTTTCTGGTGGGTCACACAGCTAGGTTAGTGCTGACTGCGCACCTGTCTCAGATGACTCCTCACTACCAGACATGGGCGCGCTTGCCACATCCCAGAAATCAGTGGCCGTGCTCATGGCTCCCAGTGATCACGGGTTTGCATGTCATCCTTGCACAGGGGCCACGCCAATCATCTCTGTATCATTCACGATATTAGTACACGTGCCGCAGAAATGAGCACGTGGCTTCCAGTTTTCTTCCTTCGTGTCCCAGAAGCATTTCTCCCGATCACCCAGGTGGGAGCCAGGCCTCACCTCCCCCCATCCTTTGGAAGGGATTGTTTTTCATCTTTTGCCATTTCCCTTTAACTTGTGTCCTTTGAAAGGGTTCCTAATCCCTGAATGTTTCCTAGATGACGAACCTGTGGCTTTAAGGGATTAAGTTACTTGTTTGAGGCCAAGGAACACAACCCGGAAGGGGCCGAGCAGGGGCCAGAACCTGGACTCTGGACACGAAGTCATTGTTCTTTCCGCCAGCAGGAATTCAAAAAAAAAAAAAACAAAAAAAACCCAAAGTAACTAAACAAGTAGCTAACATTTTGCAAAATACTTTGCAGGTTACAAAGAACATGTTCCCCATTTTATTTGAACTTCATGGCAATCTGATGAGACTTTTATCCTTATTATTAGTCATCACCTTTGGAAATGAAGACACTGGAACTCAGGAAGTTCATATACTCGCTAATTGGCAGGCCTCTCGTGCAAACCCTCTGAACCCAGATGCTGGGTTTTGTTTAAAAACTACTCCTTGCTAGAGGTTTCTTTTGGTCCAGAGTATCTGATCCCTGCAACTAGGGAGAGACCCCGCTAGGAATATCCAACTGCAGTTTTCAAATTTCAAACTAAGGGCTGCGAGTCTGCAACTTCGGAAACCTTATACTGTTTTTTAATACCCTCGTGTTTACCGGCTCATGAAATACTAAAACACGTCACCTCTTCAGTGCAACGTAACGTCACTGAGGTGACAGGAGGGTGGCCTGCCATTGCACAGCCAAGACCAGGGCTCTAAGGTCACGACAAAAACGAGCGGAGACAGGAGTTAGATGCATGTAGCAGCGAAGATGCACGACAATTTTCACCAGCTGTCCAAACGCTGGGGTTGAAGGAGACTTAGAGGTCACTGGAAGAATGGCTAAGTTTTTGCCCTGGCCGGTGTGGCTCAGTGGATTGAGCTCAAGCCTGTGAACCAAAAGGTCGCTGGTTCGATTCCTGGTCAGGGCACATGCCTGGGTTGTGGGCCGGGTCTCCCGTTGGAAGCCTGTGAGAGGCAGCCGATTGATGTTTCTCTCCCTCTCTTTCTCCCTCCTTTTCCCTCTCTCTAAAGATAAATAAGTTAAATTAAAAAAAATTTTTTTTTCTGAAAAAAAAAAAAAAAAGAGAATGTCTAGATTTCTAATAGGGTGGAAGCATTTGAAATCCAATTTTATACTTCGGATTCCTTGCCTTTCTCTTTCACCCAAGCAGAAAAATGTTTTTGACTAGGTCAGGAAGTTCCGGACACGGCCCATTTCTTCCATCGATTTGTTATCAGCTCTATACGCTTTCTCAGCACCGAGATCTGAATGCAGATCACGATCGTTTACATTCACGGAGACCTACTGAGCGCCGGTCGCTGTGCTCACCGCTCTCTGTGCATCACTGTGCTAGTTCATGGTCACAAAGGATTCGAGGCAGGCAGCCGCTCTGACCGCCCCCTGCCAGAGTTGAGGAACCTGAGGTGTAAGGAGGTTGGTGGCTCAGCCAAAGGGCCCAGTTGATGAGGGACCCGTCAGGTCAGTCTGAGCAAAGCTTTTGATATCTAACCTAACTGGTCTCCTTGGCAAATAGGTGTCCGTTTCTAATTCACGTGCACAGGATGTGGTCTTGGGGACTTTTGTCCTTGCGGGGTGACTCGATTATGTCTCTGTGTCTGGGTGGCGCACTGCTCTCTCACTGACTTCCTGCTCACCCTGCATGGATGGCTGTACCCACGGGAGGGTTCTCGCCCCACGTGGGCACCCGCCACACAGCCTCCTCAGGGGCAGCCTCGTTCAGTCCCGCCCTTCCCGGCTGAGGTGAGATCCCCAGTTCTTATCAAGGTCCCAATCTGCCCTCCAAAGGTGGCTTATGACAATGCTTCTCCCCTGGCAATGCTGCAGTGACTTGCTCCCATGCAGGGGACCTGGCTGGAAAGGTCACTGGAGTCTGCTCCCAGCACAGCCGGCCAGGACGGCCAGGACGGCCTGGGATGAGGAAGACACCAATGCTGCAAACTGCGATGGTTCCCACTGGCCTGAGCTCCGGGAAAGCCCTAGAATGTGCCTCCGCTGGAGTGTTGCCGTGTGGACAGGGTTGAAAGAGACAGATCTGGGTGTGGACAGGTCTGGCAGAGGTGGGGTGGGAGGGCCACCAGACCCCTCAGGGACTCCTTGAAACTCCTGCAATGCCTGCCTTCCTCTGTCAGTGAGTTTTCCAGTTGTTCCGTGTCTGCAGCCGTCTGGGCCAAGTATAAAGTCTTGTTAGACTTGGTTACCTGTTGATAATCCCTGTTTACTCCATTTATCGCAGGGCCACTGTCCCAGGGACCTGAGGGCCCGGATTGAGGTGAGCCACAGGTGAGTACCCAATACCTTCTGGTCGCTGCTCTGCGTCCACGCTGCCCCAGAGCTGGCCTCAGCAGGTGGGATCACAGGCTCCCAGGGCCTCTGGCTGCTGGAGGATTCGGCCCGTGGGAGCCCTGGAGATCAGAGGAAGCCAGGGAGCGAGGTCAGGGTATTTCTTCTCCAGCTCCTTGCAGCTCCGCTCGAGCTGTGTCCCTGGACCGCAGGGCGCTGTTCCTTCAAGGTGGCATCTGCGCCCAACCCACTGCCAGTTCCAGAATCCGGGTACCTGCCTCTGACTCACAGATCGGTGTCCCCTCCTGGGAGGGACTTGGTCACGTTCCCTCATCTGGTCACAGAAGGCTTCCGGCACCACTGTTCTCTCCAGCAGTGGTCAAGATCCTCCGACCAGGGTGGTCTGCCCTTCCCCGGCTGGCCACCTTTACAACCAAGTCCAAGGGCACCGACTCACCCCATTTAAAAAGTGGCCCATCTTCTTGGCTAGAGAGAGTCCTCGTCATAAAAATGCCACTTGCTCTTAGGTCAGTCTCTAAAGCTAATGCAATCCCAATAAAAATTGCAAGAGGATGTTTTTTAAATTTGGAACTCAGCTGATTCTAAAGTTTACAAATAAGAGAAAACTAAGCATAAAGCATAGCTAGAAAAAATCTATCTCATACATTGAAAACATGGAGAAAGCCACAGGGATTGAACTAGGGCAGTACTTGTGCATAAGGACACATAGATGTTTGGCCCAGAACAGAAACAGCGCCAAAGGCAGCAGTTAGCAAAGGTAAATCATTCCCAAGTGTGACTGGAACAGCTGAGTAGCCGTCCAGAAGAAAATCAAATTGTAGCCCATCTTGTCACAGAGATAAATTCTAAATGGGATACTATTTATATGTAAACACTTACCACTATATATCTTAAATGTATATTTTATTATATTTGCATATACGTATGATCTATCTAGATATTTCTAGTATTTGCATATTCACTATTTATGTATGTATTGATATATTTTTATTTTTTAAAAAATCCTCACCCAAGGATAGGTTCATTGACTTTAGAGAGAGAAGCAAGGGGAGAGAGATACATCGACAGTTGCCTCCTGTACATGCCCTGACCTGGGATCGAACCTACAACCTAGGTATGTGCCCTGACCAGGAACTGAGCCCACGACCTGAGCTTCTGGTGTACGTGCCAACACTCCAACCAACCGAGCCACCTGCCCGAGGCAATGTCATACATTTTAATTTACAGGTTCATAAATTTACATCATGCCAACATTATAAATGTAATTATTTCTATAAAGCCATAAACATTCTAGAAGAGGCCACTGGAGAATTCTACTGTAACCTCAGAGTGGAGCTCAGCTACCAAATTGTAACCTGGAAGCCGTAACATTCTTAAGTGATGCATTTAACTACATTGAAGTATAAAAACAGGACCTGGTTAAAAAAACAAATCACCATCAGCAACGTCGAACTAAGAAAACAATGGGAAACTACCTGTCACGCAGATCCCAGAACAAAGGTTACATATAAACCTTTCTAGTATACGAACAGGGGAAAAAGAGAGCTCAGGAGAAGAAGGGGCAGAGACAGAGGCGGAGTCCATGGAAAGAGGACAAGTTCAAGTCTCACCCATTTTAAAGGTGCTGCACCTCACTCATCATCACAAAAGAAATAAAAAGCCAAATGCACTGGGATATCATTTTTCACCTTTCAGACTGTAAAGATCAAACTGTGCAGAAAACAAGAAAAAAAAACCCCACGAGGACCCTCCGGGGAGGCCGTGGGGTCTGAGCGCTCTGCTTTCCGTCAGGAGCACAGAGTTGGGTGTGGTCCCCAAGAGGTTTCAGGACAGTCACAGGCCCAGAAAGGAGGCTCTGTCCAGAAACCTGCCAGACAGACACACCCCCCAGCCCGAGGCCGCTTCCTGCTCGGCAGCTGCCCTCACTGGTTCCACACCCGGCTCCTCTCCACTGTCTGCCCTGCTCCATTGTCTCACCTGCCCGCACACCCTTCAGCCAGCAGGCCGCAGGAGGAACCAGCAGCAGCTCCACCCTCTCGGTTCCGCACCCAGATTCTGGGCTCCCGGCTGCCCTCTCAGTCACCTCTGGCTGGGTGTGCTCCTCCAGCCCAGCACCTCGGGGTGGCCCTTCCTGCACCCCCTACTCCATCGGGGCCGTGTGCCTGGTATTCTGGGGGGATGCGGGAGCCCTCTCTGTGGGCATTGGGCTGGGAGGAGGCCAGCAAACTGCAGCAGTGGGGGGAGGGTGTAGCCTGGTGGACTGAGAACCCCCTGGCAGGGTGTGGGCCAGCCTGGGTGCTGAGGGTCCCGAGTAAGCCTGGGGCTGATGTGCCCCCTCACCGGCCAGGTCACAGGGCAGAGTGGCCTTTGCTGGCCATGACCCAGCTATTGGGCACAGGTGCTGGACAGAGGGTGGATGGTGCCATGGACTCCTGGCAGCCATGCTGGGCCCGCCAGACATCCCAAAACCAGAAGGGAGGAGAGAGGGAAGGCCCAGCCAGACATGGGTGGGGCTGAGCATGGGATTTGCTTTCTGAAGACCTGGGTCGGAATTGCGTTCCACCGCTAATGACTGTGTGAACTCGGGTACAGGTCTCATTTCTCCCACCCATGTTTTCTCAGCTGCGCAAGGAGAATAAAACTCACGTAGCCTCAGCAGGCTGTTGGGGTCAGATGAGAGAGGGCAGCTAGGGGTCTGTGGGTGAGCCTCAGAGATCTGGAACCCCAAAAATGTTGAGCAATTTTGCATGTATATGAATGTATGGATTCTTCTAGGGGGGAGCCAGGTTTCTGTCCCACCCCAAAGGTTCAGAAACCCTGGGGCCGGAACCCTGAGTTCAGATCCTGGCTCTATCCTGGGGCAAACCACTCTCACCATGCCTCAGTTTCCTCATATACGAAATGGGTTTAATAGTTATAAAATGCATCACAGAGTCGAGAGTTAAGTGGTGACAGACCTAGGCAGGCCTAGGAGGAATCACCAGGCGGGAAAACTGTACCGTGGGAAACTGTAGCCTGGGAAACTGCCTGCCGACCCTACACAGGACAAACAGCTGCCCGGCTGAGATTGGGGTCTGGGGTCGGCCTATGCGGCATAACAGGATGCAGCTTTAACTTGAACCTGACAAGACGCATCAAGAACAATGGTCAGCAGAAACCAGCTGGTTTCCAAATGGCACCCAGCAACCAGCTCCTCCAGCCAGTCAGACTCTGACACCTGAACCAGTTACCCTTCATGGCCTTTTGTGCTTAAAAACCCTGCCCTGAGAACAACTGAGCGAGTCTTAACCTCCCTTGGTGGGCCCCACTTTCCCTCTTATTCCCCGCTAATAAACCCTGCTCCTTGGCTCGCTGCGTCTGTCTGGTTTCTTGAGCGACTCTGACCTGACAAATGGGAGAAAAGAGGTGAAGCATTGAGAACAGTGTCTCTAAGTGCTGATTTTTTTATTTCTTTATAGGGGAGAAAGCTGAGACCCGGAAGCAGTGGTCTGGATTGAGGACGCTTTACGTGCCCCACTGGCCACATGTGGCAGTCCTGTCCCCAAAGGTGACAGCTCAGCATGACAAGGGCCGGGGTGGGGGTTGTGACTGAGGTGGGAATGGGGGGAGGGGAGCCACAGAAGGGCTGTGACCTGCTTAGGGCATAAGGTTCCCTCCTTGTCGTCCGGAACCTCAGCAAACTCTTGGGACGCATGGGGGTGAGTGCCCAACGGAGAAAATAAAAACAAAGGGTGAGCACTGAGGAGGCTGTAGATGCAGTCGGACTGACCCAAAACTCCTGCGAGGCCCCCCACCCCCAGGCCTGTGGGAACCTCACCCGGGGCTGTTGACATCCCCCCTTTACTCTCCCCAGGGACGGCCCAGGGGGCCTGGGAGCCGCCCTCCCTGGGGCGAGGCTGGTTTGTAGTCTTTTCCCTGCTTTGTCCTGCACCGAACACCAGGCCACAGGGGCCTTTAAGAGCCAAAGGGCCTCCGTCTGGCCTGCCGCCGCCCCACGTCTGCAGCAGCGTGGTAGCCACTTTCCCTCCCTGCGTGCCGGGGCTGTGGGGGTTTGCACTCAATAATCCTACTGTTCCGGTGTCTGTGGCAGGGTGTTTACGTATTAATGTGTTCATTTGTTCCACAACCACTTAGTGACACTCACCGTGGCCCAGCCTCGGCCACCTGCTGCGATCACTTCAGCCACGTTTGCTCCTGGGCCACCAGGGACCCCCCCAAACCCAAGCCTCCCCCCCTTTTCTGATGTGCTTGGGAGAAGGAGGTTCGACTTGGATTGCGGGGGGCCGAGAAGCACAGCTGCCTCACCTTTCCGGACTTGGGGGACCTGGGTCTATCTGGACGAAAGGTTTGACTGTCTGCGGCAGCCTCACCACCCTGGCCGCGGCATGGGCGCCCCGGCACACACCACCTCCCCCCGCGGGCCGGCCGGACCCCTCTGAGCACACGTGGAAACACGCCAAGCAGACCTCGTGAATGGCCTCCTTTACGCCCCAGAGCCCTCTCTGAAAAGACAAATTCATGCAGAGCCCTGGCAGTAAATTTCCAGAGCTGTCGCCCCGGGGCCTGGGTGTCCAGTCCTGAAGGTCAGCTCCGCGGTTACCTGGGGCCCTGGCGGGGAGTGGGATGTGGCCGGGTGACGAACACTTGCCGCGATTGGAAGTTTTTCAGAGAGGACAGCGTAATATTTGTCCTGTGCTTGCTCCATCTCCCCCTCCGCTATCCCCATGCTTCCTCCACAAACAGGAAAAAGTGCAGCAGAGAAGCACAGATGCTGGGCTTCTGTTCGGTCCCACCTGTGCTGCCACGGCTTCGTCACACTGAGCACAGTGGCCTGTCCACAGTCCAAGTTCTGTGAGGGCGGGGGCCCTGTCACAGCAGAGCACGCGCTCCGTGAGGCAAAACACGTGTGCGTGCACACAGGCGTGCACACACATGCACACTCTTGTACACGGCACACAGAACAGGACGCCCCAGGCCAGGCCCCCGCTTCCCAGAAGCCCTCCCTACCCTCACCGTCCCCTGTCTCCCCCCTGAGGCCTGACCTGCCCGTGTCACCAGCGAAAGCCTCCGAGCACCTGCCCTGGGCTGACTCTGGCATCCCCGTGTCTCTCTCCCTCCTTCGGCTCTCAAGCTCCTGTTTGCTCACTCACCCCTCCGCAGCACCAGGCCTGTGCTAGGTCTAGGGAAGAGAGGCCTTCACTCTGAGCGGGCTCGAGTGCCAGCCTGGGGGCAGCCACGGAAACGGGATCACAGAAGATGGAGGTGAGCACAAGGCCTCAAGTCCGAGTAGGGTGGACAGCTCAGAGGAGAGCTTGGACCAAGCTAAGAGGGCAGGGTGGAGGTGGGCTGGGGAACACATGCCGGGGGAGGGAAGGTCAAGTGCAGAGTCCCAGAAGGTGGGGGCTGTAGCACAGCACAGGATGGGGTGGGAGCAGGGGAAGGGTGGGGTGCAGGGAGCTGGGTGCGTGGGGAGGGCTGAGGCTGGAGACAGGCAGTTGGACTTCCTCCAGCTCCAGACTCTGAACCCCACCCCCCATCCCCCCCCACCCCGGGAATTTCAGCCGAGTTCCTCCTCCTCACCCTTTCACACACCCGAGTCCTTGCACTTTCCAGGAAGACAGACTCCCTTCGGGGCAAGTGCCTGCTGGCTCCCTGCTCCCTCCGCACTGTCCCTCCACCTCTCTCCTCTGTCATTCCAGGGACTCAGACCCAGTCTTTGGGGGGCTCCTCCTCACCCCACGCTGCCCCCCTTCCCTGTCCTCACACTGCATCCCAACTGACCCCTGTGAGATCAAGCGTGACCAACACTGACGTTTCATTTGCTCACTTAACTGTTTGATTCCACCACAGGGCTGCCCCCTCCCTGGTGACGACAGGGCCTCTGGCAGCAATGTCCAGAGTGGACTGCAGATGGGCAGGCACCCAGGGCAGGAACCCAGGTGAGAGTTAAGGCCATGGGCTAGGGTCTGAGCAGCCTCCGGTCCCCATTGGCAAAGAGCAAGGAGTCATTATTCAAAGGGAGCCACGAGAAATGAGGACCCTGCACCTTCCAAAGTGGTGGCCACAGTATTCCTGGCTCTTCTAGACCCTGGCCCCTCCCCGCCGGGGGTGGAATCTGTGTCCCTCCCATGAACTCGGGGAGGCCTCTGCCTGTCTCCATGGACAGCTTATGGGATAAGTGACTCCCGAGGCCAGGTCATCAAAGACGAGACAGCCTCCCAGGCACTCCTTAGGGACGTGCACCGAGTGTAAGAGGTTCGGCTCCCTCACAGCCTCCAGGGAGGAGGCCACACGAGAGACAGAGGCCCCAGAGCCCCAGCCCAGGCACCAGACATGGGGTGGGGGGCCTCAGGTTACTCCAGCGCCGGCCCCTTCTCACAGTGTGACAGACCCAAAGAGTTGCCCAGCTGAGCCCAGCCATGCATCAGAACCATGAGAGGGAACGAGAAGATGACTATTGTGGTCTAAACCACAATATTTGGGGGGTGGGTGGTCCCATACAGGATCCAGGTGCAAGGAGACAGGGACCTCCGTGAAATCTGTGCCTGGCCAGGGCATCAGCTGCGCCTGCCGCTCGGGGAGGGACCAGCACGGGGAGGTGGCAATGCCCGGATGCTGTGCCAGCCCCGCTGCGTTCCCAGGGCACCCCACACGCCTGGTCTGGGAAGCCGATGATGAGACAGGCAGCCCCACCAGGGGCGTGTCCTTGGGGGAGCAGGGCAGCGGTCCCCTCCTTGGCTGCAGCAGCAGCGGCTCCTCTCCCACAAGGTCAACCATCCCAGCAATGCGCCGGGTGGCCGCGGTCAGTGTTGTTGCTCCTTTTCTCAGCCAGCGATGTTCACTCCCACGCGTGGCTGTCTGTGGTGGGTGTGAACCTGGTCTCGGGCAGCTCACCTACCAGTTAGCACAGCCACGTCCACACAGCGACCTCTCACCAGCCGTTCCCTTCCGGCCCTCTGCCTTCTCCCTGGTACTACTTATCACCCCCCGCCTCTTATTAGTGGTTTTCCACCGGGGCATTTTTGCCGCCCCCACCCCCACTCTGGGGTCCTGGGACGATGTCTGTGACCTCTTTGTCACGCCTGGGGAGCAGTGGTGCTGCCGTGTCTAGTGGACAGAGGCCAGGAATGGGCGCTGCGCGGCCTGCGGCGCGCAGGACACCCCCAAGGGAAGCAGTGCCCAGCCCCAAATGCCCACAGGGCCGAGGTCAGAAACCCTGCTCTGCCTGAAATCTCGCCTGTCCTGTGTCTCCTTCCTTTAGGGCTCTGTTCCTTCGCCTCCCACCAGGACAGCTGGATACATGATAACCGGACCACGATGTCCATGCAGCTTCTGGCTAACTGTGACCCTTTCTGAGATACTGAGTTTGACAGTCTCTGGCAGACCCAACACTCTGCCTGTCTCCCACAGCCCCCAAAACCCAGAGATGGGGGCCACCGGGGCCACTTGAGTCTCATCTTTGGAAGGGAGGGGACAGAAGCCCCCAGCGGCCAATTTTGGGCCACCCCTGGGAGCTGGTGGGGAGGGGCTTCTCTAGAGGAAACACACACCCGGTCAGGAGCCCAGGCATGAGGCGGTGGCGGATGAGTCACACGGGGCCCTCCCTCCCCTGACTGTTTCACGCCTGGCAGCAGCCCAGAGAAGGGTACCCCAAACCGGAATCCCCCCACCCGCAGTCAAGGCGCGTTTGTATCAGCGGCTGTGGAGGGAGGGTAGAAATCACACAGAAGGTGTGGCAGGAACAAATGACCCAAACCACATGACCCCTTTCCAGTCCTGGCCCCCTGCTGCTCCAGCGTGAGGAGGCCTTAGAGTGGGAAGGGAAGCGGGGCGGGAGATGAGGAGGCCAAGGTTCACACTCACGCGCGGTTCACACTCACACACTCTGCACTCGGGTGGCAACATCTGGGCCCTCACGAGGGTGTCGCACCAGGTGGCTGAGCCCTGCCCTGTCCTTGGCCAGGTGGTGCACCAGGAGGGAGCCACCCTGTGCAGGTTGCATCTCTGCCCCTGCCCCCCGCAGCCGAGGTCCCCAGAGTCACTGCCGGATGTCAGAGCCTTTATCTGCCTGGACTCCTGCAGATGTGACACCTTCCTGGCAGACACAGTCACATCCATGCCCCTTCCCCCCAATCTGGGTGCCTCACAGACTCCCCTTCGGGAGAGGAGGGAGCCTGGCCCAGCTGCTGACTCCTAGGTGAAATTCTGACTCCCTTTCCCGGAACCCACGCCTACTGGAGGTCCGGCAGGGGGGGCATCTATCTTCCTGATTCCTGGACAGAAGTCTCCCTGTGGCCGGGGCAGCAAAGTGCAGGCGACCGCGTTGAGGATGGGCCCACCACGCTGGAGGTGGGGGTGACCTCACAAACATGGTGCCTCGTGTGGGGGGCGTGGGGCGGAGGGGCTGCAGGTGGGGAAGGGAGCCGATTGTCACGGGACCTCAGGAGTCACCACTGGGGACTTGGGAAAGTCTGATCCAGCCCTCTCGCCTCAGCGACAGGGGCTGGAGGCTATCAGGGGTGTGGCCTGGCTCCCAGCTCAGGGGGCACCTGAACAAGCCAAAGTCACAGTCTGACCCACAGGTCCATGGGGGAGCTTGTGGAACTACAGCCCCCACCCCGGGGCCTGTGGGACAGTGGGGGAGTCTTTTGGGAGGATTCTTCCAGCTCCCACTCTCTGGGGAGGGGAGGTCAGGGACAGCCCAGGACAGGGTTGCCCTTTAGGTGGTGGATGAGCCCAGAACCCTGCTGGGTGCCAGCTGAGGCCAGGGCATCTAGGGCAGACCAGGGGCCTGGGGTGAAATGTTAGGGTTAGCTTCTCATCCCCCCCTGCTTATGAGACTGAGGCCCAGCTGGAGGGGGAGCAGGGCAGCAGCCACAGGGGAGCCAATCTGCGACAGAACATTTACAACCAGAAGAGAAGCCAGAGGAAGTGATGACTCATGGCTGCCCAGCGGGCTCCAGGAGGGTGGGAGGGGCCGTGCAGGGGGAGGGGGGCGGGGCAGGGTAGTTCAGGGTAGGAGAAGGTAAAGGCTACTGCTTTTAAGAGAAAAAAATGTATTCGCTTTCTCCATCACACCAGCCAAGACTCATTTTCTAGTCCTTTAAAATAAAACAAGCCTATGTGCACTATTTACAAAAGGACCCAGCGAAATCCCTGACCGGTTCCCTTTAAAACTGTCAAGCTCATTAGAAACGAGAGGCATCGAGAAACTGTCCCTGCCCAGAGGAGCCCGAGGAGACATGACGAGGACGTGCCATGTGGGGACTTGGATGGGATCTTGGAACCGTAGAAGGAAGAGAGGCGCAAACTAAGACGGTCTGAATAGCCTCGTCCCTGGCGCACAGACTGCGCGCTTTGGTTGGTGAAAATGCGTCCACACGGGCATGTGCATGGGGACCAGTGCCCCGAGCTCTTGCATGGTGTTAACGGGGAGCAGCGTGGGTAGACTGGAATTATTATCTCTACTGTCACCTCCACCTTTCCGTAAATCCAGAACTGTTTTAAAACACAAAGTCTATTGAAATTTTAACAAGTTAGCTATTAGGCAAATTAGAGATTTTAAAAAATTATTGTTAACAAATCATTTAAATACTTATTTAAAACATTTAAATGTCAATGTTTAAAACTGAAGTGTGTGCATCTGCCCCCTGGACCTGTATGGCCTTATATATTTCCAGTTCCTCCGAGTATTAACGTGTATATCACCCAAACACAGGCGCCGAGTTTCGCTTTCCCCTTCCTGGCCCTTCCTGGCCCTTCCTGGCCCTCCCGTTCTCAGAGGGTGAGTTTTTAGAGATCAGGACTTGCCTTCCAATAACGCATCTCCTTCTCTCTCTCTCTCTGTTTGTCTCTCTCTCATCCTCTTCTTCTATGACTTGGCGAAGGGCCTTTCCACAAAGATGGACTCAGGGATGATTGTGGCCCTGAAGCAGGGTGCAGCCAAGAGGAGGGCCCCAAGAAGGGATTTGTAATGGGGTCCAGGACTCAGGGTGTCCAGGAAATATTAGAAAAATGTATGTAGGATGTCTTCACCCCCACAGGCCTGAGCCAAGGGGGATGGGACACATGGAACAGGGCCATTCAGAGCTGTTTTGGGTAGCAAGAGCTTTGCAGCTAACCCCTGGCACAGTCATTTAACATATCTATAACCTTTAACTGGTTTCATGGATGTGTTAAGTAGCTGTGGCCATGCTTTGAGCCAGGGGGATGGGACCAAATTCCACCCAGGATGGGACTGGGAAGTAACTCCCCCTGGTTACAGGGCCTGCGTGAGAGCGTGGAGATGATTGGCTCCATGCCATGGGGCCACACCTGCCCAGACTTACTATGGCAGCCCAGTAAAGCTGGAAGAATACAGGGATGCTGGCAGGTGTAGCTGACTGTAGGAGGAGTCAGAAATGGGGCTGCAAAGGAAGATGGGCACTGGGATTTAAACCTAGGCCCGGCAGCCATAGAATAGAAGAGAGACCACGCGGCTTCAAAGAGTAGGGAGGACCACAAGGTTTTGGGGGAGAAAGAAGAGACCATGCGGCTCTGAAGGAGAAGGAGGAGACCACGCGGCTCCAAAGTAAATGGGGAAGAGACCATGCGGCCCTGAAGGAAGGAGTGAACCACGAGGCTCTGAAGCAAGTAGATAGATAGAGGTCCATGTGGTTCTGAAGTGGGGAAAAGGACCACGCGGTTCTGAAGGAGAGTAGAGAGGACCACGAGGTTTTGGAGTGCTTCTTCTTGCCTCGCGGCTTAGGCAGCAGGAGAGACTTTGCAGCCATAGAGAAAGGGGAGAGAGGACTCTTGCTGGTGGGCCATGAGAAGGTGCCGCATGGCTTTGGATTAACTGGAGATCGCAGCAGCCACACAGCTGATGGTGCTGGGAGCCTGAACCACGGACTTCTACTTCTTTTCCTGAGACACGGTACCCCGGACTGGGCACAGGGAGAGGGAAGGACTGTGCATCTGTGGGTATTCTAGAGGACTTTAGTATCTTATTGAAGACATTAGGTCATTATTCTAAGTTTGTGTAACTTTTAAATAAACAATTCCTTTCCTTTTCACCAGTCTCTGGCATTGAGAGACGTCTTTCCTCTGGCGGCGGGCATTGCGAACCTAGCAGGTGGGCGTGGGGGGAAGGAACCTCCAGAGACAGAAAGGCGGAATCCTTTCTGTAATAATTTATCGTGAAGGAACCCCCCCCTCTTCTTGGTCTGTAACAGCCCCTCGAATTTGTTGAGGACTCTCCAGGGGGCCTATATTACTCTCGCTTTTCACCCCAGCCCCGGAAGGGGGTCTTATCATTAGTCCCATTTCACAGAAGAGGAGTCTGAGGCTCAGAGAGGTTGGGCAACCTGCCCAAAGTCAGCCAGGCTAGTAAGCAAGCGATGGAGGGGGCAGGAGCCAGAAACTTCCTTAGGTCATGCGTTCTGTGGGTTCTTCCCATGGGGCTTGCCCAGCCCGGCTCTCTGCTGAGCTGGGCATGCTCTGGGGGCCTGTGTGACTGCGGGGGACAGAGTCAGGGTGACCCATCTCTGACGGGCATCGAAGACATTTGCTAGGTTTCAGCGAATGGGGCTGTGCTATCTTGACAGCTTTGATGGAGCTGGCAGCCACCAGCCCCACAGGGGCCTCCGAGGGTGCTGTGGGGGCTGTGGGCATGTGGTGGGGGTGGGTGGGGAAAGTTCAGCAGGGTTGGAGTGAAAACCAAAGGTAGGAGCAGCTCAGATTTGCAATTTTCTGGGCCTCTGGGGGCCTTCCCAGTGGCAATTACCGGTAAGAACAGGTTGGCACCTGCTATTAACGAGCCATATTTAGCGGCAGGGCCAGCCTGGGCCTCCAGCCCTTCCTTCAGAGTTCAGGGTTTCTCAGTCGATGCCTCGGTCTGCAGAGCTGGCGGCTCTTTGCCAGAGCTCTGTGAACCGGGTCCAAATTGTTTGGTGAAGCCCCGAATCTTCTGGGAAAGAGGGTGGGCCCTGGGGGTGCACCATGGCCGGGCCACGCCGTGAAGGCTGGAAGGGCGGTGGGAATGTACAAGTCCAAGGGCAGCGCTGCCCAGGCTCCCTGGTGAGCTGAGTCTCAGGGAAGAAAACGTAGCTGAGGAAACGAATTTGGCTTTGACTGTGTCACCTCACATTATCTCGTCACGGCCTCAGGGCAACTCGAGCGAGTCTGGGGTTATGAAAAATGAGCTCGGAAAGACTCACAATCCGATCAGGGTCCTTTCTGTGGTTAATTTAGCTGTGTGGCCTGTTGGGACGGTAATGTGAGCCGATGCGGGGAAAATGCTACACGCGTGGCACGCTGGTATGCCAGTGACAGGTGTGTTGCTATCCTTCCGTGTGTGTGACCAGAGATGAACTTGAGGGGCTCTGACCCTCCAGCACAAGGTCCACACTCGTGTCAGGCACAAGGGATGACATTGGGCGAGCTCCGTGCCACACTTGGGGGATCTCTGAGGCCACCTTGCCGAGCATGTCTTAGAAGGGATGAGGGTTCAAGGGATCGCTCGTCCACAGTCTCCCACCCAGGGGCAGAGCCTCTGCTCTCGGGTCGTGTGGACAGGGGTCGCTGCCAAAGCTCCTGGGCCCGAAGCTCCTGAGCCTGTGGGACTTGGTGTCGGTCACCGCCCGTCAGTAACAACCGTGTGCCCAGGCGTTAGAATCAGGGGGAGAGCTCAGCCAACCCCATTTCACAGCCTGCAATCTGATCAGGTCCTCTACAACAGGGGTGTCCAACCTACGGCCCGCAGGCTGCACGCGGCCTAACACAAAATTGTAAGTTTACTCAAAACCTTTTTTCCTCATCAGTTTTCGTTAGTGTTTGTGTATTTAATGTGTGGCCCAAGACAACTCTTCTTCTTCTGGTGTGGCCCAGAGATGCCAAAAGGTTGGACACCCCTGCTAAATGAAAATGCCAGGAGAACAAGGGCCAGTGTGGTGTAAAGAGACCTCAGGAATGACAGGAGCTTCCAGAAGACTGAAGTATTTGATTTGGTGCCCATCATGGGGAATTGTACCCAGGAATCTAAGCTCCGTTTGTCCTCTCTCCAAATGGCCTGGCGGTGTTTAAACAGGACTTAACTCCTATATTTTTTACTTGCAATTTGGCCCTGAAGAGGTCATTAAATTTGAAGTAGACATTTAGTCCAGGTGTGGAATTTAGCCCAGGTGGAATCTAGACCAGGTGTGAAGCCCCCAGGTAGGTCAAAATCGACACCAGCTTCCAGCCCTGTGAGCCTCTAAATCCACTGGTGAAGTGGATTTTCCAGGAGCACCCACGGTAGGTGCCCAAGGACCCCGAGCTTCCTTCTGTCAAGAGTGGGTTGAAAAGACGGGAAATGGAGGTGCGTGTTTTCTCAGGTAAGAATGTGCTCTGGCATTTCAGGAATTTGCTCAGAGGGTCAGACAGCTGGGTTTCGCCTGCCCAGCCCCAGGTCACGGTCACTGCTTTTGTTGCTGATGGGCTAGTTTGCGGAGGGAGCTGAATTGGATGGCAGGAAACAAGGTTTGCTTTATCAGATCAGATGGAATGCTCAGTGATCCTAGGCCGTATTTACCGAGTCGAAGAAAATGGGGGGTGGATTCTATGAGACTCTTAACTCATGGTCCCAGGTCTCATTGGAAACTTCTTCCTAGAAGCCCGGGGAGCTCTCAGCCCAGCTCGGAGACCGCAGGCTCCAGTCTCAGCAGACTGGGTGGTGTCCAGCCAGAAAGCAGAGCTCGGGCTCACAGAGCAGGTGCAGACCCTCACGATTCAGCTCCCCCTGTGACTCTCAGTTAAAACGAACATTCCACCTGCCTTCGCTGTGGCACGCGCTGCACCCCGTTGTTACGGTGCCATGGTGACCTGTCTTGCCAATACTGAGAACACTGGTACGGTCACTTCCTCTCAACAACGAGCACGCAAGAGGGCTTCCCCTTCCTTCACCCTGAGTCCCCGTGCCTGTTCCTGAGCCACAGAGGGACTGAGGTGTGTCCTCCCACCTGGCCCTCAGCCACCAGCCTGACTGGTTCATGGTCCACCACTAAGACTGGCCCCAGGAGGTGCAGAGACCACAGGGTGGCCCTCCGCTGTCCTCCAGCAAGAACGTCTTCATAACCTCAACAACTAGCCCAGTGCAGGAGACACAGGAGGCCCCCCGTGCACATTTGTGCAAATTGTGTGCCTCAGCAGGAGGCCCCTGGGGACAAGAAATTCCAGAAACTTCTGGAAGTAGAAATGGTCAAGCTGCTTGGGGAGGGGGAGAAGGCACCAATCATCCCTTATCCCTGCCACCCACTGCCTTGCAGACAAGACCCCGTGGCCTGCTTTGCAGGCCGTCACTTTGTCACTCACCCAGGGCTCCTTGGCAGATGTCAGTGCGGGTGGCTCCTCCGACAATAAATTGGGGATCACCGCAGATCTCCTGGGAACGAGACCCACAAAGTACCATCAACCCGCAGCGTACGTGATTTTGCGGTTAGGGTGCCTCAGTTCCCATCAGGGATGTCGCACCCCTTCTCCCCCACCCTCCCCTCTGGGGCAAGCTTGGCAGGGACAGTCAGACTGCCATGAGGTCCCTTCCTCACCCCTGCTTCGTGGGACCCCATGGGTGCCGGGGGACACTCCTGGCTGAGAAGAAGAGACTTGCCCAAAGCTCCAAACTGCCTAGAACCTGCGTCCTGATGCTGGTTCCTAGGGCCACATCAGCCTTGAGTCCAGCCTTCTCTGCCAGATGGTGAGCCCGTCCACACACTGGAACTGCCCAACCTGTGTGCTAGCCCCCTCCTCTGTCCCTGCACACTGGTTGCTTCACTTGCCTAGAATTCCTTCCCCAACCTTTTCCCTCCTTTTCTACATCTCCCATATTTCAAGACTCAGAGCCACCTTCTCCAGGAAGCCCTCCTTCACAGTCCAGCCAGCTGTCACTCATCCCTATGGTTTGCAGTCTGGAGTACTTATACTCTGCAACTGAGATTTTAGCTGTGCACTGTCTGGTGGTGCCGATGGGCATCCCTCAGTCTTCCTAGCACTCACACACGTCTGGAGGGCCGGGCAAGGTGTCTCGCTTTCTGGACTCGTCTGTGGGGCCATGGCACTCGGGGCAGGCATTGCGGACCTGCTCTGTGTCAACACGGGGGGTGGGGCTTCATCTCATGAGGCCGTCTCAGGACACCAGATGAGTCCTGTCCCCATGTTGCAGGTGCGGACACAGGCCGAGGAGGTAAAGCAGCGCCTCTAAAGTGACACTGCTCACAAGTTGCAGACAGCACAGGACAGATGTGAACTTCCTGGTGCAAAATGTATACCCCTTCTGCCCCTGCACTGCCTCTCACTGATCGGCAACAAACCTCTAAGGCCGTGAAAATTGCAGGAAGGTCCCACAAGCAGCCTGGGGGAAGCCGCCCTGAACAACCCTGGCCCCTCAGTGGAGCAGCCCCCGAGGGGGCGCTTCCTGGTTCTGCAGAGCCCCACCCAAAGCCGCAGAGGAAGTCAGGGCATCCATCGGGCTTCTCTGGGCCCGAGCAACCTCTCGGGGCTCCACCCACACCCTCGGGAGCCCCTCTGTTGAGTAGAAGCATTTCCTGGGCAAGCCCCGGATGGAGCCCCTGTCTGTCCGTCCATCAGGGAACCACCGTGCACAGCCCAGCACATTCCTCTGCATTGTCTCTTCCCTGCTCAGGGCGGTCTGTTTGGCAGATGACAGGGACAACGAGAAACCCAGGCCAGCGCTGTGCTAGGCCTGCCAGCCAGGCACTTATGCAGCTGAGGCCATGACAGGGGCTTGGTGCCGGGAGCCAGAGAATCAAATTGATAATCCTGAGTGTGCCAAGCTCTTACCCCACAAGGATTTTTCCATTAGGTTTCAGAAACTTTCCTCCATCTTTGGCAGCCTCTCCAAAGAAGGCAAAGTTCAGGGTGGCATTTGGAGAGGCTCTGGAAGGCAGAAAGGTGTGGACAACATCTAGGCTACAGAATTAAATGTGGATGTAACCGATCTAGGAAAGGGGCGGGGGGCTGGGGCTCTGCACTCAGACCACGTGGGTTTGAGTCTCTGCCACTCTGTCTGTGGGTTTGGTGACCCTGCAGGTGACTTCTCCTCTTCAAGCCTCAGTGTCCTCCTCTGTAAAATGGGGGCAATGGTGACAAGGGTACCTGCGACCTAGGGTTGCTATGAGGGCTAAATGAGAAGACTATATAGACGAACCTCAGTAAACATTCTATAAAAATGGCCTCTTATTATTACCGAAGACGTTGATGATAATCACTGAACTTGGAGGCAGGAGATGCAGGCTTGAGGCTGATTCAGCCAGCTGAGTATCAGCCAGTCCTAAACCTTGGCCGTCACAGGAAAACATGGGGACTGATGCCCCCTGCCCTTGCCTGGTCCTGACCAGTGCTGACCTTGGACTGCACCAGCTTTCTCCTCGCTGAGCCGCTGCCCTGGCGACTTGAGAAGTTTCCCCTCTGGCCCCCTTCTCCTCCCCGGAGCCCTCTGCCACCAGCGTGGGGAAACCCCCTCTCGAGAAGGCGCAGTGTCACTCTCACTTCCTCGGGGACCGTTCGATGATCTCCTCCCTGCCTTTGTTGTTGTCCCTTCCTCCCCAGTGGCCCAACCTATACCACATTCCAGTTGCTCTCCTCTCAAACAACAGCCTCTCAAGCCCCGGTCCTGCCCTACTTCCTGGGGTTCCTCTTTCCCTTCCCAAGGCACCTCCTGGAAGGAGCAGGCCACATCCTGTACCACATCCTGGTACCTTCCCCTGGAGTCTCTAACAATCTGGTGTCCACCCATGGAAATTTATCCCACCGCAAGGCTCTGTTAAGTCACCAACGACTTGCAAATGTCCCAGGCCAGGGGACGCGGCTTTGCTTCCCGGGCTGACCCTAACTGCAGCAGTGTTTGAGAAGGCGGGGCGGAAGCAGAGGGCCATTGTGAGTTGTGGGCTCTGCATGCCCACAGGCTGGGTGCTGTCCTGGCTCCACCCCGACCCCTGTGTGAGCAAATATTTGACCTCCCTGAGTCTCGATTTCTTCACCTGCTGAATGGAACACAAGAGCCCCTCGCCCCCTTGGCCGTGCGGAGCTCAGCCTGCCCCAACACGGAATGGCTCTGGTTCTGTTTCCCTGTCTCGAAGCCCACAGGTATTTCCAACTATTGGGTGACCTGTCTGTCTCCCTGCACTAGCCCCTAGCGAAACTACTTATCTGCACCCTGAGGAGGCAGTGCATATAGTGTATATGCAGTTCGGTGATTAATAGTTTAGAGGCAGAAACTCTATGCTCTGTGCCCGGCATACAGTAGGTGTTCAATAAATGCTTATTGCATGAATGAAAGAGTAAGTGAGTGTGCAAGTGCACTTTGGAAACTGTGAAGTGCTGTACTAATGTAAGGTGACGACAGTGTCTCGATCACCTTCACAACCATAACTTCATTGGAGGCTTGTCACAATCCTGCATTCATTCATTCATCCATTCATTCATTCATTCACTTGTGCCGCAAATCGTCGCTGTGTTGCCGTTCACGGGTGTACCCCAGGCATTTAGGGCAGCGCCTGGCAAATCCTAGGCTCTCCGTAAATACTGCCACGTGAACGGATGCAGGAGTGCGTGCGTGAGTGAACGCACGCTGTGGGAGGGCACTGACCCCACCAGGCCCTGAGGGTATATATTTATTGATGATTATAATGCATGAGTCCCACAGTTCAGGGGAAGTTCAAATACATGTAATTATGCTTATAAATTGTGAGAATGCTACAAGGGAAATCAGCAGGGTTGGTGATAAGGAATAAAAAGTTAGGGAGGAAGCTGCTAAGAACAGTCAGGGATGATAACTTCAGGGAGGGGACACAGGACTACGCCCCAAAGAATGAGAGTGAGCCAGACTCCAGGAAACCAGGAAACCAGGAAACCAGGAAGGGGCGGCTCTGGCAGGTGAGAAGGTGGGAAAGAGGAGCACCTTTGAGAAGCTGAATGGCAGCTGGGCCTCGTGAGTCAGTGGAGGGAGAAAAGATGTAGGCATCAGCTCTTCTTTTAGAGGAAGACACGGAGGCACAGAGGTTGAATGTCTCAGGGCGCATCACCAAGCGGGTTAGCAAGAAATGAACTCAGGTGCCCGTGTCCTGGCCTGGGGCACTTCCTGTGTACTTGCCTCCAATACCCTCTGTTTGGGGCAACAGAGGTGTCGGGGAGGCTCGGAGGAGTGGGACCAGGGCAGGAGTGCTTATTCTCTAACTGGGACCTAGAGGCTGGATTTCTCAGGAAGCTGGGTTTAGGTGTGGTCCCATGGGAGGTGGACCCAGCGAGGACTCCATGGGAAACCCATGGACCACCAGATTAGGGAGCAAGCTGTCCTAGGCCTGCCAGGGCAAGGAGAACAGAGATACTGGGGGTGGGGGTGGGGTGCGGGGTGGACAAGGGAGGTTGGAGGGGCCCCGAGGTTCCCAGGGAGGATTCTGGGCCAGTGGGATGATGGGGAACTTGTTCTGCACCCCACGACCCCCGTCCTTTATCAGCAGCGTGAATGGTATGGGGAGATCTTCTCTGCTCCCCTTTGCTAAATAAATAAGAAACTGGCTACATCTAACCGGAACTGCATGAGACAACCCTTAGTCACCAAAGGACCAGGCTGTGCACTTGCCCCTCCCTGCAGGCAGCAGCACCCAAGTTAGAGACTGACTTTTCCTGGCCGAGGTGGCAGCCCAGGGTCCTTTCCTCCGGACCCTTCTCCCCATCCCCCACCAGCTCCCCACTGGAGTGCAACAAAAGTCGTCCTCAGGCTCCCTTCTGTCACCCTAGTTTTTGTGAAGTCCGTACGTAGAAGGGCCTGCTAATGGGAGCTGAGGGCAGCATCCAGCGGAGTGCCGTGGGTGGACGCGGGCCGCCCGGAAGCGTCCCCGCGCGCCTGCACCGGGTAACGGGCTGGGCAGCCGCAGGGATGCGCGCGGTCGCTGCGCTGCGGGCTGCGGCTCCGGGGCTGCGGTGCAGACTCGCCCTCCGCTCCCCCGCCCCCTGCCACCCTGACCTCCCTGGCCCGAGGGCCTGGCACCGGCGCTGCGGGCCCCACACCCTCCTTGCCCTGAGTCCCGCGTCTCCTACCGTGGGCCGCTTCCACTCGATGCCCCGCGTCTTGCTGGAGTGGGGTCCCAACTCCTTGAAGCCCAGGGAAGAGGCGATGGCGGGGAAGGAGGGGTCCTGGAAGAGCACCCCTGCCTCCAGGCACTGGTTCCGCAGCTCCTCGTAGTCCTGGTTGAGGTATTTGACCGCCCTCTCGTGCGAGCCCAGCCCGTCGGCCGCCTCCCGGTCCTTGGCCAGCTTGGCCGCGATTCCCGCCATGGTGCCCGGTTGCAAGGCGATCGAGGTCGGGGGCTCGGTGCTGGGCTCCGGGCTCGGTGCAGGGGCGCGGCCGGGCCTTGCGCTCGGCAACGGGACTGCGGGCTACGCTGCTGGCGATGATTCACCGGCCGGGAAGCGCCCTCCGCCCGGCGGGGTGTGGCCTCGCCTCTCCGGGCCTGCTCGGCAGAGGGCCCGGGACACAGCCCGCCTGCGCGCGGCCTGCAGCACGCTGGCCAGAGGGACGCGGAGCTGGTGCTGCCACCTGCGGACGGCCCCGGGGTGGCTCAGCTGGCTGGCCCGACACAGCGGCTCCTAGACGAAAGTTGGGACGCACACCCAAAGCCCGAAGCCCTTTCCCACTTCCTGGGGAGAAAAGGTGGCCAAACCCGGGTGGGGGCGGGGGTGGGGGCTGGGGCACTTGTGACTCTCCAGCAAACACCCGGTGAGCCAGCAGGTCAGGGAGGGCGGTCTAAGAGACTTCAGCTGCCATCACTTGGGCCCCAACTTTGTGCCACTCTCCTGACGGGGATGCATAGGTGATCTCATTAAATCCTCCCAGCCACTGGGTAAGAAAGGTGTCCTTCTGCTATCGTCCCCATTTTACAGATGCCACCGCCAGGCAGAGCCAGGACTGAGGTCACCAAGACCTGCTACAATCGCGATGCCACACTGTCGCTGGTCAGCTACTTGATCACAGGGACTGGCAGATTTGGCAAATAAAAATGCATGCTCCCAGTTACATGTGAATTTCAAACAAACGCTCATAATGTGTTTTAGTACAAGTGTGGGGGAAGAAGAAACTTTCCTTTCCCTTTCTAGCTTCTTCCACGGGTCTAATAATTGAATCGACAGGAGACAGGTTAACAAGACAAATAGCCAAATGCAACTACGGGCATACAGATGGAAACCCCACATACAGGGCAGGTTCAGGGGCAGACAGGGAAAAGGAGGCATGGGTGGCATCCTGAGCTAAGGCACCGGGTGCCTCGGAGCAGAGGATGGACATTCGCAGGAAGAGCAGATGTGGAGCAATCATTTGTTTGCCCTGTCCTTACAAAAAGGTCAACGAGGTTATCTCTGATCATCTTTAATTATGGGCAAGGCCGCTGACTTAAAATCTTGGAGGGAGAGATAAAAGTTTCTGAGGGTTCCATTGCCTTCAGCTCACAGTAATTCACATGCCAAAGCGGCACATTCTGGGAGGTCCTGAACCCCTTCGAGCGCGTGTTCCAAATACACTCGGAGAAGGCACGGCCACCTGTAAGAAAGTACATGCTGCCATCTTGTTACCTATCCTGCAGCCCAACCCCTGCCTCGGCCTCACGCAACCTCCCGCCCTCAGGTGCTCTTCCTGAAGGCCCCCTCCTTCATTTCAAATGCATAAAAGAAGCTGCAAAACTGCCATTCTCTGCAGCACTTGAGATCTTGCTCCCTGGCATATGTCGTTGGTTTTGGCTCAAATAATAGACTCAGAAAAGTTCTTTACAGGTGTTAACGTTTCTTGCATTCACAGACTG
This sequence comes from Desmodus rotundus, assembly GCF_022682495.2. Lineage (NCBI taxonomy): Eukaryota > Metazoa > Chordata > Mammalia > Chiroptera > Phyllostomidae > Desmodus > Desmodus rotundus. The sequence goes on along the minus strand of NC_071396.1, from coordinate 10,529,532 downwards.
GAAAGTACTTCCTATTGCAATAGTCTTTCCCTTGTACGTCTGGCTGTGCTTTTATTTGACATCCTCCATCCTCGTCTGAGTCTGGGCACGCTGCCTGAGGGACAGGTCCCACTGCCCGCCGCCGCCGGGCTCTGCTTTCTGTACCCTCGGGTGCCAGGGGGACGCAGGCATTCTTTTCTAGCTCCAGGGTTTCTGGTGCGAGGATTTTATGAAACCGTCCCAACAGAGAACAGAGGAAAGAGACAGCCCTTCCTGGAAGGTGTTCACTGGTTTCACTGTTCAATTTCCTCTGGGCTCGCCTATATTTCTTCTGGGCTCTGGGCCCTTGGGAGAAAGTTGGTCCACCGCCCCAGTGTGGCAGAGTGGCTGGGAATGCTCAGGCTTCTCCCGCCATTCTCCTGGAAGATCTTCATCGCTGGGAGCTTGTGCCTCCTCCCAGGCAGGCAGCTGAGCTTCCCCTCCCCAGGCCTCTAAGCAACAAAGGATTGGGCAGAGCAGACTTATCATCGCAATCAAGTCAGAAACTCCCCGCAGCCCTAGGGCGGAAGAGCTTCCCCGCTCACCCTGGACAGCCTCTCCCCAGCTCCACCTCCAGGCAGCCAGGACTCTGCTCAGAAAGGCCCAGAGCTGTCCAGAGCTACTCAAACTGATTTGTAGCTACGCACAATGCCTATTCCCCCTGCCCTTGGACAAGACCCTTAGTTTTTCAACCTGAATAAACACACTCTTGGAAGTTTTCAAAGCCTCTCTCACAATGCTGAGGCACAGGATCAGACAACAGCTCATTTTTCTCTGACCAGACAACGCCGGTCCCAGGCACACACGGGCAGGCGCAGGCGGACACACCAGGCCTCACCCTTCTCTGTGGGGAACCTTCCTGGGGGGAGTCCCCAGCCCTGAGGGCAGCGGGTGAGTCAGAAGCAGCCGGGATCACCCAGAGCTGCCAGGGTGTGGGCCAGCGGGGCTGTGTGTGTGTGTCTCGTGTGAAAGAGAGAGGAGAGAATCACAGTGAGGCAATCTCTTTTCTTTAGATGATTTCCTCCAGCTGAAAAGGAGAGAAAACAACCATCCAGGCCACTCCTCCTCCACAGCCCTGGGTGTTTGTGGCAAGTCGGAGGCACAGTCTGCAGGCTCGGGAGACGCTGCGCGAAGCTGCCTCTCCCACGAACACATCCACGCGCCGGCCCCTGAGCGCCACCCTTTCCTCCTGCACGTTTCACCTTCGCCACCGGTCAAGGGAGACCTTCCTTCCCCATTGTGTGGGTGGGAAAAGGGAGCAGAGCACGCCTGGCCCCACGTGACCGCAGTCCTGTCCCACTGTCTTCCCGGCTTAGGAGGGCGAAGGGGATGGCAGGGGCCCCCTTTGTCACTAAGGCTGAGGCCCAGGAGAAGCCAGTCCTTTCTCCTCCTCACTGGGGTCGGAGATCTGAATTCAAAGGAACCAGAGAGGATATGAACTGAATAATGTTACAATGAACGGTTGTGTTTTAGAGGTTTCTCCCTTTCGGAGCCCTTGGCAGCCAGTGAGTAGCAGAGCTGGAGCCGGGGCCCCAGGCTGCATTTGGGAACCTCTGCCCTAGGTGTGGGGCAATGTGGGTTGCAGACCGAGCGGTGTGAAAACATGCACTCTGACCTTTGTCCATCAGCACGCAGTGGCCACATGACTGATGGCTGTCTGCATCCTGAATCCAGCCAGGGCTTCCCCGTCTCACCTGTGTCTCCTGTGGCTGCCCTGGCATGTTGCCCTCCGCCACATCCCCCAAAAACCTTTCTTCCCTCTCCTTCCACAGACACCCCCTTCTCCTGTGTTTCTCTCCAGTTCCCTGGCTGTTCTTTCTCAGTCTCCGTCACCAGCTCCCCTTTCTCTGCCTGGACATTTGTGCAGCTTGTTCGGGCTTTTTTTCTGCCTCAAAATCACCTGCCTCAACATCTTCCCTGCTTCCGACTTCCAGTGACGGGGTCGCCTGTAGGTGCAGCGGTGCCTGGGGCAGCGTAACCAGGATACTTCCACTGGCTGATGCTTCTTCCTTCTCTGGAGGCTACTTTTGATTTGTTACTTGTTTTCTTTTCTCTGCTCAATATATACACAGAGGAGACTTTGCTATGGACTTAAATATGTTTATTTGTTAGAATATTAATTTATTTATTAGACTATTCATTTGGGCTTCCAGACACAGCTAGTGATGCTTAATGGTACCCAAGCCATTGTCCAGATGGTTTAAGGATTTTATTTACTTATTTTTAGAGTGGGGGGGAAGGAGGGAGAAAGGGAGGGAGGGAAACATCAATGTGTGGTTGCCTCTCACACGTCCCTTACTGGGGACCTGGTCCACAGCCCAGGCACATGCCCTGACTGGGACTCGAACCCATGACCCTTTGGTTCACAGGCCAACATTCAATCCATGGAGCCACACCAGCCAGGATGTCCAGGTGATATTTATAACTTAAATCTGCATAGGATGTGAAGCCTGGAAAGACATCCCTTTGCACCAACCCTTCTGCGGATGAGCCTGGGCAGCTACAGAGCCCACCCCAGGCTGGCACAGTCTCGGTGTCGGCCTCCCAGCCTCCTTCCTTCCAGAGAGAGGCTCTGCCCTGCCGGGTCCAAATAAGGCAATATTGCAAATGGGGCCTCTGAGCAGAGTCTGGGGCTGAGTCACCCCTCAGGGGCTTGGCCACACAGCGTCTGACTCAGAGCAGGGAGATTCTGCCGCTCTTCGCGGCAAGAATGAGAATCACAGACGCTACAGGCGCAAGGTGGAGAAGGAGGGCAGGACCATCTCCTCTCCTCTGACTGCTGGGGACGAGGAGGCGGGGCCAGCGGAGGGCTCTGACGGCACGGGAGGTCCGGAGCAGCGTGGGGCTCGCAGAGTGGGCGGCCCATCCTCGCGCCCCATCCTCAGGCTGTGCCCAGTCTCTGCTTGGGTGCGGAACGTGTTGCGGGGCCCAGTCCTCTGCTCCGGCCGGGTTACGCTGGGGAGGCCTGGGCTCCTGACTCATACTCCGAAGGGAGTGTCTGGGAGGAATTTCCTTCCACCCCGGCAGTCCAGGCAGTGATCAAAAACGCGAGTCACGTCAAGACCTAGGTGCCCTGGGATGCACATTCCGTGACGTGCCTTTGAATACACTTCGGAAAGCACAATGATGAATAGTGGGAGTATTACCGTAGCACTTTTTATGTGACTTCTGTTACAGCGCGGACGACTAGGCGGTAGAGACATTTACGTGTCTGCTCTCCTGCTGGCCTGGAAGGGACTGAAAGGGACCGCGCCTTCCTTACTCTCCTGTGATCCTGGCAGAGCTGGCGACACCTGCCGGCTCCTAGGTAACAGTTTGTTGAAGGAGGGGTCAGGGGCACAGAGCCGCCTACACACGGCAAAGAGTGCCACTGAGACGAGGTGGGGACGAGCTGCCTGGGGCCTGTGTGCTGCTCAGGGGGCCCTTGCACGGGGAGTTTGGAGCAGCCCGGACTTAACAGCTACTGGGATTGTTTCCGACGTCTGTGTTTAGGGTGGGGTGGGGCGCGCCGTCCCTTTTACAGGAGAGTCAGGGTGGGGCGCTGGGGAGCTGGGCTCCAGGGGAAAGGCAAGAGTGGCCTGGGCTGAAGGCCCTGCCCTCCCTCTAGGGGGCTGCACTGGCCCATCTCTCAGGTGTGGGTGCTGGGGCTGGTTTGGGGGGTGGCACGTGTGGGGACCCTTCAGGGAGTCTGCTTGGGACCACATTGACCATCAACACACAGCCCAGCCATTTCGAGGTCAACCACAAAGTACTGGAAACAGTGAGAACACAAGGAATTTCACCCAAGTTCGTCGTGCCTGAGGAGGGGGGTGGGTGAGTAAGGAGGGGGTGATGGCAGTGGCCGCCAGAGGAGGCCAGAGGTGAGGCCGGGCGGTGGGGAGGCGCCAGATCCTGCAGGGCCTTGAACGGCAGCGAGAGAGCCACTGAAGTAGGTGAAGGGGTAACAGGTCAGGCTGGCAGGGAAGGGGACCTCGGGTGCAGCGGGCCCTGAGCCCGAACACAGGTGTGCCTGGGCCCAGAAGGCTCCTTCCTGGAAGCAGCACTGACCAGGACTGCAGACCCCCGGCCCGTCCAGTTTCCCCAGAGCCTGCTCACCCCTCAGAAGAGGCCTGAGGGAAGAGGACTTGATTATTTAGAAGACACTGAATCTCCAGTTTTCTCCGCGATGCTCCTCACTCACAGCCAAACAGCCGGCGTCCTTGTTTCTGCAGCAATAGGCCGAGGGCTCTCCCCATTGCAGAGGAGACAGCCCTCTCCACCCTCCTGGGGAGCTGAGTGGTCTCTCTGAGTCTCTGAGAGTGGTGAGGGTCACAGGGCTTCCCGACAGCAGCCACAGGCCTGTCGGAAAGTCTCCACACGACAGTGACAATGTGTGAACAGCGGTGGGGTCGTCACCTGGTGGATGAGGGGAAAGGGCACCTCCAAAGGCCTCTGGGTGTTGCGTTGGCTCCACCACGTGGCAACACGCAGCCTAGAGAAACCCCACTTAGCTGAGGAAACCTTTACCTCTCTTCAAGGAGACTTAGGTCCTTTTAGGGGGAATGGTATGTATGTATTTATTTTATTATTTATTAGAGAGAGGGAGAGAGAGAGAGAGAGAGAGAGAGAGAGAGAGAGAGAGAGAGAGAGAGAGAAAGAAAGGCTGATTTGCTGTTCCACTCACTTATGCATTCATTGGTTGATTCTTGCATGTGCCCTGACCAGGCATCGAACCCACAGCCTTGGTGTATTGGGACAATGCTCTAACCGACTGAGCTACCCAGAGAATGCTGTTTAGAAACTAAGATCTCGGTGCTTATTGCCACGGAAACACCAATGAATCCAGACCCTCACGGCAGGCAGTGTCTGTCCTCTCTCCACCAGAGGACACTGTCCACGTTCCAGCTAACAAGCCCACCCAAGGACTTCGTTATGCTTCGGGGGAAGTACCTTCGTGAGAGCTGTTATTCACTGTTGCATAGGGCCCAGGCTCTGCAAAGTTACATGTTATTTTTGTCTAGTACAGATACAAATAATTTTTTTCAGGTTAAAAAAAAAACCCAACAAAAGCTAAAACCCAAACCAAGAAAACCAAACCAATCAAAAACAAACCCCTCCCCTCCTCAAGTTTACAGTTTTATTATCCGGTGTGACATTTCCCAGTTTTGTATATAATCCAGATATTTTAACGTTCATTATTCTGTGCCTATAATCTTAAGTTCTCCCTGAACCAACTTTACCGACTGCTGGTTCTCTCTCAACTGGGTGAAGTAAATTATTGAAAAACAGGTGAATAAGTCACACTCACTTTATGAAAGTGGATAAAGGAAACACAACTTTGATGAAAAATTATACTCGGCCTTCAATGACAAAGCAGGGCCATGTGGTTCACTGCAAAGTTTCCTCTTTCCCGACCAGGAGGAAGGGGGCCTCCCTCGTCCTTCATCCACTTCTCCATTCTCCGTTCTCTCTCTTGAATTGCCAGCCCACGCCACCGTGAAGCTGAGAACGACTCACCAGTGTTCCAACTTTGTTTGTAGTGTTTGTGGTCTTAACTGAGTATAGTATATGCTCCAAATGCTATTGGCAACATTTCTTGGGTTAGTTCTTCTTTTCTTCCCTTTCCAGGAGGCCCTGAGTCTGAAATCTGTTTAGCATAGGGACTGGTTCTGCTCCCCTTTGCTAGAGCTTTACTAACAAGACTTCACCTTTTTTGCACGAGATGCCTATGTAAATAGAAGTATCACATATACAAGTAACAGAATGTGAAAATAAAAAAAGCTTGTCTGTTGATACTCTCCCAGGAGGTGTGCATTCACTGTACCAGCGGCTTATTTTCACTAGCTTTGTGCTGTATCCTAACTACACATTAGTTCTTTTCACCCCACGTGGAAAAAGACAGTATCGGCACATGTTAATTAACTCCAGGTATTTTTCTCAGCCTAGAACTCGGAGACATTGACATCCCTCTAGAGGACCCCAGAGAGTGAAAAGCAGTTCCAATCACTAGAGCTGGGCCCTTCAAAACCGGTCTTAAACAAGAGGTTGAGTGTTGCTCCTAATCATTTAATTTTATATGTGGTTCTAGTGCACTTCTGGCATTAAGGGAGATTTCTTTTATGACTCAAATAAATGACATCTAACTTTTAGTTTTTCATAGCTGGGCTGTGTGTATCATTCACATTCGTGTCAGGAACAAATTCTAACAAAACGTAACTCCGGGTAAAACTTGGAGTTTATCTTTAGGCCACTGGTACCCCCCCCACCCCTCCCCCTCCTCTGAATGGTCTTCTCTCTGTTTTCCATGCATGCAGGACCCCGGGCATCTCTTCTTACATATTTTAACACCTCATTTCATAAAAGGATCTAAAATTCATTCACATTAAGGTGTAAATAACTGATAGTAGATTACACTAAGAGTTTTCTCTTCTAACTCCTGTGAGAGAACCAAGTTAGTGGTCCACAACCCTCCCCTTGGGCCAGCTACAGAATTTTAGGGTTCAGTGCAAAATGACAATGTGGCCACATTCATCAAAACTCAGGGGAAAAAGTGCCCTTAAAATACAAAGCTTTTTTTAATTTAAAAATATTTTTTCTTATACAATGTAATACGGGTAATAGTGATACATAAGAATCAACATAAACTTTTTGAATTGCAAAAAAACACCGTTATTAGTGTCATAATTAGTGTCATAATTTTATATAATGCAATGCATAATAATATTTATTAATTGGTATTATGAACGATTGTAAGAGTTTTCGGGCTCATTGTCTGCAAATTTGTACGCAGGGCCATCGGAATGTATACTTTCGCGATGGCGAGAGCAGAGCATTAACTAAGCAAGTGTTGGCAGCCGGGCTCTCCAGGAGTAGACGCTGAGATGGAGTGTGATGCACAGGGTGTTTGTTAGGGACCAACGTCTGTGCATGGAAGTGGGAGGGGGCAATGCGATGCAGTTGTGAGAAAGTTTTGGCCTACCCCCCTGGGTGCTCTGGACCACCCGTGGCCCACAGGAGATGCTAGGTCGGCCATGATGTCTTCATGCTCCTGCTCCCATCCGCCCTCAGCTGGCTGCCTGTCTCCTCACGGTGTCACTGGACACGTGTCTCTAGCCCAGTGGCATTTCCCTGGGGGCGATTTTGCCTCTCAGGGAACACTGGGCAATGTCTGGATATTTTTGGCCGTTACGACTGCAGGCATACCACTGACATGTAGTAAGTGGGGACCAGGGAGGCCGCTGAACATGCCGTAATGCACAGAACAGCCCCCCCACCCCCAAAGAATTAGCGGGTCCAAAATGTCGATAGTATAGACATTGAAAAACCCTGCTTAACCTTTTATTTTTTCTAAAAAGGCAGTAAGATCTAGATGCTTGATTCAATTCTGGTTCATTTTTGGAGACGGGATAGGAGCCTTCACCGGTGGGCCTGTGTTGTACGTCCCGTTGTATCAGATAAGGAGGCAAAACATCTCATTTCCTGTGATGTACAGATTTGTGTGTTTAGGTGTTGTCGGCCTGATCCGTTCATTGTAAAGGTCCTTATTAGCCGTTAACCTGAGAGTTTCATCATTCAGGCAGGGCCGAAAAATGGTGACTTCTAATTCCATCACTTGTTTTCCTATTAGCTGCATTTCTTCTGTAAAGAGAAGCGTTGCCTTACCCACTGCTGACCCTGAAATGCAGTCCACGCACGAAAGGCAGGGTACGCGCACGACTCTTTTCCTTTATCCATTTTCAGAATGCCCTAGTCATAAAAAGATGTGTTTAAAATATTCTTTATATGTGTTTTCAGAAAAACCAGCTGGCAGCCACCCTCTGAGGAGCAAAACAGGGAAAGAGCGTTACTATGCAGACGACGGGGGTACCAAGCCCTTGGCTTTATTCGAATCCACAAGGCCTGTTGGGACGAAACGGGGCGCTAGGGGGCAGCAGAGACCACCAGCTGCGGGAGCCAGCCCAGCTTGGCTTTGATACCTTGCCCCTGGCTGTTGCTGTTCCTGTCTTTAAGGTCAGCTAGCTAGAATCTCAGCTGGTCTGAGAGGCAACATCCGGGTCATGACCGCCAGGAGGGGCAGGGGCTCTCTCTGGTGCACCTGTCTTGGCTACCTGCCGCTGCAGGAGTGTCTCACCTGGGACCAGCAGCGGGAACCCAGAGGCCCCGTGGGGGTCTCTCTGTGACAAGAAAGTAGCCTCCGCGGAGCTCAACTCCCAGGGTGCATTCCGTATGTTTGGAAGTGGTCATTTGTCTCTTTAAACATATGGTGTTTATAGTGTCCATATGGTATCTTGCATAACAACAGAGGCTTTCAGGTAAGACAAGCCTGGGTTTGAATCCTGGTTCTGCAACTTATGAAATGTGTGATGACGCTCAGCTTTTGCACCTGTGAGACGTGGGTTGGTGATAGTTGCTGATGCACAGGGTTGTTGCTGAAACCGAAGCTTTTGTTAAGTAAAGAGCTTGGTCCCAGGCCGAGGTTTGGAGCGTGTGTATGCGCGCATGCGCAGTATCCACAAAGGCGCGCCCCTTACCTTTTCCCGGGAGCATGAAATGAGAGTCCTCAGGATACCCCAATACTTAAATTCTTATAATTATATCCACCTCGGGCTTCATTATACTCTCCCTCGCCAATCCAAAAATGCAAGAGATCAAGCCTGACTGTAACTTGCGCGTTTAGCTAGTTATTCATTCATCAAACGTGAACATCTGTTATGTCTCGGGTGTCAGTGGGTGGGCCACAGAAAAGGGGTTTGAGATAATGGGGAGACAGAGACACAGCGATGAGACACGCAGTCTTGCCTGCAAGAAAATTCAACTCTAATGGGAAGAATGAAGGAGATACGCAACCAGGAAGCAAACCAGTGATTACGATGTGATATGACGTATAGGATGGCCTTTAGCTCAGGATCCCTTCTGGAGGAGTGACATGTGAACTTAACCTGGGGAGATGAGTCACGGCCAAGCAGAAAGAGGACAGGGTGACCGTCATTTCAGTAGAGGGAGCAGGGGTCAGGCGGGTCAAAAGGCATGGTGGGTTTGGGGGAGTTTCTCATAGTTCTGCAGGGAGGAAGCAAGGGCGGGCAGGGTTGCTATGGTGACGGGGCAGGGGCAGGGGAGGCAGGGTGAGGGTCATGGTGTTGTGCCTTTGAGTTGGAATGCCATCTTTAAGGGGCATTGAAGTACTTCCTGTGGCAGAATCTGACTGGAGATCGCAAGGAGTTGAGAAATTTGGAAGGCAAGTGCCATCAATGAGCAGGGCTGGGAGGGACAAAGAACGGTACTGAAGCCGAGGTTTGGGGGATGGGGATGGGTAGGAGAAACACTGCACAGGACATGTGTTCAAACAGTAACCATGGGAATGCTCCACATCCACGTTTTGTAATCAACCTTGAGAAATTGCTAGTAAGTCCTAGTAAGCACCTGGGTATTCCAGGTCAGCTTGGGCCATTCCTCTGAAGTTTGCAGGGAATTGGAAGTTAACAAGAAGCTGTGAGCTTTTCGTCCTTTGCCTTCCCTCTGACAACCCAGTGGGGAATTCAGGGTCCTCTTTATCCTCGTGAGGGGGCAGCTGGGGATGAGGAACGTGGCTGTTCCCTGCGGTCTGCGTGGCAGAGATGACCGAGGGGCTGTCGACACCCTCCTCCCAACCTGTTTGACTCCCGGCTCTGCGGCGGCACCATTGATGTGGCATTCCAGTGTCTCTGGGCAGGATTTCCAGCCCACAACTACCTCCCCCCAGCCCACAACTATCTCCCCCCAGCCCACAACTCCTCCCCCTCTGCCTGATGTGGGAATTCCCCCTCCCCCCACTGTTAAAGTTCAACATTGGATCAATTATAATTGTCAGTTCATGACACATTCTCATCTTTCATCCACTCTTGGTTCACTTTCATTTCCTGAATTTATTATTAATAGTATAATGAACTCCCCCTATGTACCCACCACCCCATCCAGGAATGAAAACATTACCTAAAACTTACATCTCTCTGTGCCTTCTCCCACCCCACCCACCCCTCTTCAAGATGGAAAAGACAACTATTCTGATCTTTGTGTTTATCGTTCCTCTTTTGGTGTGTTTATGGATCTCCCTCTTCTGGATATTTCCTACAACTGGAACCATTCAGCGTGAGGCCTTTGGTAACGGGCTTCTTTCACTGAGCATAATGTTTTTAGGGTTCGTCCATGTTGTGGCACGTGTCAGCATGCCATTCCTTTTTTATGGCTGTATAATAGTCCATTGTGTGGCCACACCCATTTGGCTTAGCCATTCACCCATTGATGGACATTTGGGTTGTTTCCACGTTTTTGGCTATTATGAACAACTCTATTAGGAAGGCGGCTTTGAGAACAAGTTTTTGGGTGGACTTGTATTTTCAGGTCTTTCAACCCCCTGGGGTGGAATGGTACTTGGAGTTACAGTGTGAGCAGCTGCCGGAATGTTTTCCAATGCTGCTGCACCGTTTTACCTTCCCACCAGCGATGCATGAGAACTCTGTACCACCCTCGACTTCGGATGCATCCCCGCTTGCCTTAGAATTCCCAAGTGGGGAGGCCCGGGCGTGAGCCGCTGCCCGCTTTCTCTCACCCTCTCCCCAAGTCATAGCTACGCGCAGCAACGAGCCCTGCAAACTCTAACGGTCTGAGACGCACGCTTGGGCCTCTGGCTCACTTGTCTTCCTTGCTGAGGAGTCAATGAGGCCTTGGTACTTGCAGCTGTGGAACGGCGTGGTGGATGAAGCTCAGCTGGTGTGCATCCCAAAGGGAGCTGTGCTCACCTGTGCTAGTTACCAGAGCATCATTGTTATGCCATTGGCAGCCCCTGGGTGTGTTTCTGCCTGGCCTCCTCTGCCTCAGTCACGGATCCTGGGCTTCCTGTGGAGCCGGTGTTGGCTCCACAGGTGTCTGGGGCGTGAGGCTGGGGCAACCTCTGTCCAGGTTGGTAGAGCCAGCAAGTGCAGGCTGATTCCTCCTGGGTGCCCAGCTGGGCAGGGAGACGCTCACCTCGGCTCGGGAGGGGCCCAGGGAGCAGAGACCGGTCCCACCTCCACTGGCGTTGCTCTTTGTGACTCGGGAAATGAAGGCTCTGTTTGTGGGGCTCAGACCTGCCTGCCTAGGTGAGGAAGGTTTGTTTGTGCAGCATCTGGTGGTGATGGGTGGGGGTATTTAGGCAGGTGGGGTAGGAAGGAAGGAGATCGAATCCGGGAGGGTTCCCTCTGAGATTGGATGGAGGGAAGGCTGGTTCATTTTAGCCTTAGTTCCGGGAGGCGTAGGGGAGAAACGGAGGCAGGGAAAACATCCCGAGAGCTCTTTGCCAATTAACTAATGGCCTGACCTGGCAGCGTCAGGCCCATTTACCTGGTGTGCATATATCCAGCCACTGGGCGTCTCATATCTGTGGGTGCTCACTCATTCCACAAATATTTATTCAGTCTTTACTGCACGCCTGGAGCTTTCTAGGCCCCAGCGATATAGTGATGAGCAGTCCTCGCGGAGCTCAGAGGCTGGTGAGGTGGAGAGACATTAATTAAATAGTTATTGGGCCAGGTGTGGCAAGCTTCTCTGGGTGCATTATCTCAGGATAATGGTAGGAGGGGGGTGACTTCATGCAGGGGCCCAGAAAGCCTTCCGGGGGGGCACTCGGGGTCTAAAGGATGAGTCGGGGTGGGGAGAAGAGCATTTCTGGCAGAGGGCACAGCAGACGCAAGACCCTGGAATGGGACAGAGAGCCACATTCTAGGACCCAAAGGACAGCCAGGAGGTGGAGAGCAGAGAGGGAGGAGCGTGGCAGAGGAGGTGGGGAGGGCAGAAAGGGCCGGTCTGCTTAGGGTCTTAAGGTCCCTGCAGACCCCTGCCTGTGCTTTTCCTAGGACCAGTGGTTGGCCTTGGGGGTTTGAAGACTAGAAGCAACAGGGTCAGATTTTTTTTAATTGTATTTTTTCCACTCTTCCACCCTCCCTGCCCCATGACATGGCCAGATTTGTGTTTGAAATGGAGTTACTCTGGGTGGAGTAACATGGTTCACGGGCGTCAATCACAAGCTCAGAGAATTAGGCGGCAGATCCCAAGGTAAAAACACATATTCATTCCTTTCCCCCAGAGTTGCGAGAGTCGTCCTGGAATCCAATGTGCTTAAGAGGGTGCTGTGTTCCTTGGACGGAGTTGTGTTTCTGGTTTTAAAGGAGAATGGGGCCGCCCAAGTGAGACCAGGGTCCACTTTGGGGTTGGCGAGAATGCAGCTGTGGACGGTGGATGAGCTTGATGGCAGGGTTGATATTAAAGCGGGGGTCAGTGGTGCTGAGCTGGGGTGCCCTGAGGGGCCAGGGCCATAGCCCAGTCCTTCTGATGCATGCTTCAGCCTCTGAAGGGCACTTAGGCCTTGCCTTTCTGATGCGACCTGAGAAACCCAGTTTTATCCTGGGTGCAGGGGGAGAAGACCCCGCTTCGTGCCTGCCCAGATCAACTCACCTAGACTGTCACCTGAGCTTCCCTCCTAGACTGTCATTGGCTGACACGGGTGGGACTGTGGACCCCTGCATGAGCATTATCTCCAGGATGATGGTTTAAAAGCTGCAGACACCCGGGTCTTCCCACAGATCCCCTGAGTCAGACCTCCTTTGGGAGGGGGGAACAGCGCTAGGAACTCAGAGAGAGAATCAGCACCTTCAGCAAGGGCTTCTTAGACACACTGTGTTCGATTCCTGTGGCTGCCGCAACAGAGGATCCCCAGCTCGGTGGCTTGAAACACCATGAATACGTTCTCACAGTTTTGGAGGCCAGAATTGCAAAGACCAAGGTGTGGGAAATGCCACGCCCCCTCCTGCCATTCTAGAGGAGGGTCCTTCCCTGAGACCTCCAGCTTTTGGTGGCTGCTGGCCTTCCTTGGCCTAATTGTATCTGCGAAGGTCCTTTTTCCAAAGGAAGCATTATTTATGGATTCCAGAGATTAGGACTCAGTACCTCTGGGGGAACCCTTTCCAACTTGCCACACACCAAGGTTCAAAAATCACTAATGTGTTGGCCCTGGCCAGGCAGCTCAGTTGGTTGGAGCATATCCGCATGTGCCAAGGTTGTGGGTTTGATCCCTGGTCAGGGCACATATAAGACTCAACCAATGAATGCATAAATAAGGGGAGCAACAAATTAAAAAAAATCACTGATGTGGTCCACACCCTTGGGGTAGACTGGGCCTAGGGGATTGGAGCCACAAAAGAGGGGTCAATACAAGGTCGCAGAGCCCGTGACTCCCTCCTGAAATGCGAACCTAAGAGCCTCAGGTCCTAGGAATAATGGCAGCTGACTTGTACCGAGCGCTTCTTCTGTATTAATCTAAGCAAGTGACATGTCCTCTCTTGTCACTCTTCCAAACAACCTTACGAGGTAGGTCCTGCTATTATCTTCCATTTTACAGGGGAGAAAATTAAGGGGAAGAGAGGTTACACTACTTGCCGAAGGTGATAGAGCTGATTGCTGGTGGAGCTGGGACCTCTGACCTGGGCAGAGGTCAGAACCTCGTGTGTGGCTGGAACAACGTCCAGTTGGGTTTGCTCTGATCCACTCTGCGAATCACCCCTTTCCAGCATCTTTAACACACAGATATGGAGCCAAACTTGTCTGGAAAGAAAGGAGGCCCGTGGAACCCCTTGCCTCCACCCTGATCAGCCCCTACAAAGCCTCGGTGAATCCTTGCCTCACGCTGCAGACAGTTCTCAGCCCACAGGCCCAAGGGGAGGCAAGCTGGTCTTGCACAGAGGGGAGGACAGCTAAGATCCTAATGAAATTTCTTAGGTTGATGGCCTGGGAGGGAGCCTGGAAGTTTCCTAGCCTCCAAATTGCCTGCTGGAAGGCAGACACCCTGTCCATTCACACCTTGCGTACATATTTGCTCCTGGCCGTGCGTGACTCACTTCTCTGTGGAGCAGCGCCTCCGGTGAAAAGTTTACCTGCTCCACCTCCCCTCCACCCTGCCTTATAGCTCCCTTCCCAGCGGAGCTGGCCTCGGAGAGCACCAAGCAACCCTGCCCTCCTGTCCTCCCCGTGCACCCACGGCCATGGCAACCCCAGCAACCCGAGTTTCCAGGCAGCGGGCGTCCACTGAAGGCCTGGGCTCCAACCAGAAAGCTGTGAAGTACCTGGGCCAGGACTTTGAGACCCTCAGGCAGCAATGCTTGGACTTGGGGGTCCTGTTTAAGGACCCAGAGTTCCCAGCGTGCCCATCAGCCTTGGGCTACAAGGACCTGGGACCCCACTCCCCACAAACTGAAGGCATTGTCTGGAAGCGGCCCCCGGTAAGGAGACGGCCTCGTTATCAAGTGTCAGACGGGACGGAGGGCTCTCACTTGTGGTTGGAAGTAGTTGGTGGGGAAGGAGTGGCTCTGGGTCCTAAATTCCTGGATCCCATGTTTCAGAACACCTCTCTCCCATTAAAAATCTTTTCCAGAGGCTCTGGGGTTGGAGGGAAGAGAACGCATGGGCTTTGGGACCAGACAAGTTAGATTTGAATCCCGGCTCTGCCCAGGGGGTCTTGGACAGCTGGCCTCTGGGGGCCTTAGTTTTCTCATCTGCAAATTGGTGCTACTGGCACCTTATTTCTCGGGGTTGATATGAGGACTGGAGAGAAAGCTCAGCAAAGTGCCTGGCCTGCATCAGGCACAGACAGCATGGCGGGAAACGGATAGGCCCCTGGGCCAGCGAACACGGAGCAAGTCCATGCTCGGTGTAAATGGCGACATGGATGCAGAAAGGTACAGGGCTGCTTAAGGTCATGAACTGTGTCGTTGCCCCACCTGGGCTGGTGAGTGGTGGGGGGTGGGGTTATGGGTCTGTGAATGCAGATGGAACTCAGGGGCTCCTGGATGTAGTCGCGGGTCACGGGTCCCACCCCAAACTCAAGGGCAGAGAATGGAGAGCCATCCTCCCCAAACCTATCATGTCCATGAACTACCACCAGGGGGCCCCCATCGAGTGACTGAGCCTCAGGGATAGGAGCCCCCTCTGCAGCGTGCAGTGAGGATGGAGGTAATCTGTTCAGCACTGGGCTGAGTATGTGCCTACCTCGCTGGTGATGACGAAGGAGGTGGCGGCAGCCCCGGGTCTCCTGAATGTGCACAGCCTGAGCTCCTGAAATGCCCAGCGTGGACTATCGGTTCCAGTCTAATGCCCCTGGGGAGCGGGCTTCCAAGCTGCCATTGCCCCTGAGAATGTGCGGTTGAAGTCACTTCCTGCCTTGGATTCCCACCAATGCCCAAGTTTCTCCCGAACCCGTTCCTCAGAGGGGGACACAAGCAAAGCTCGAGCCATGTGCATTGTGACCCTGCCCTGAGTCACGGTCCCTGTCACTACTGAAGAGACTGGGTTGTTAATCAGGAAGACAAAAACAGTGCCCCGAGTGTGGGCAGGCGGGGGCCTGCTGGCCTCTTTAAAACCTCTTTGGCTGCCAGATTACTTTGTATCTCTGATCTGAGCTGCCACAGAAGTTCAGCCATGCAGAGAAGACTTCGGGAATGTTCTCAGGCACAAGGAGATGCTGTCTCATTACAAGGCAGAGGACATTGCGTGGCCCCTGAGAGGTTCACATTAGTCATGGTGTTGGTGGTGGTTTCTTCCCCGGGGAAGGGGGTGCATTTTGAATTATGCTAAGAATAACGTGGTAAAATGAACATCCCCTCTCCTTATAATCCTCTTAGCGCCGTTTTGGTTATAACCCCTGAACGCGTTTCTGGCCTTTGCAGACCGCTCTGTCTTCCAAACCAAACTTGAAATTTTAGCAGAACTTGGTAGGCTTATGGGACGTGAGTCTAACGAACTTATGTCACATGATGAGTGTGACGTGGGTGACTGACTGTACAGCTCCGGGGAGTGGTTTGGGAGGTGTCAGCGTGTCCCATCATTAGGAGTGGAAGCCACGAGGTGAGTGGCGTCCCCAAGAGAGAATGCTTAGGGTAGGCCATTGCTGGATGGAGTGGGATCGCCGCAGGGGGCTGAAGACCTGGCCAGGGGTTCCCTGACCCTTAGGGGTGAGCTGAGCAGAGGAGCCCTTGGAGGGGACTGAGGAGGGGCATTGGGAGGGGTGAGGAGAAAGTCAGCAAACACACCAGCAAAAGGCGCATGAGGCTGCAGGAGCAGAGAGAGGAGAGCCTTCAGCGGTAACGCGAAGGGTGCACAATCCGTGAGCCCCTCGGCTGCTTCGAGGTCTGAATTCAGTGACCCTGAAGTCCTCTTGACCCCTGTTGACACCATCCCTGGATATCTTATGACTTGTATTTTGTCCCAAATTGCTTTCAGGAATTGTGCCCCAGCCCCCAGTTTATCGTTGGCGGAGCCACACGCACGGACATTTGTCAGGGCGGTCTCGGTGAGTAACCGGGGATTGTTTGGGGGCAGGGCAGCGTGTGTGTGATGAGTAACGTCAGATGAAGCTGTTCGACTGGACCGACGGCAGTCACCTTTAAATGGACATAATTCGCCCTGGGAAACGGCCATGTCTGTACAATTAGGAGCTGTCCTAATAGGTGCTTTTATAATTAGTAAGAAAACAAGGATCCCATCTTTTTCGCCAAGCTTTCTTTCACAGCCCCTGGATTTTAGGATTAAGAAGACCCTCCCCTTCCCAACCTTTCATATTCCCTCCAATCAGGGGCAGTTATGCTTTGGAAATAACGTATTGTGTTTTGTTTTATAAGTTCTAACCTCAAGCCAGATGCTCTCGATCCCCTAACCAAGCCTCACCGTCGAGCTGGGCCACACTGACATTTTAGGGGACACTGTGGCTCTGAATGGAAGTCTTGGGGCTTCCAAACTGCCATCCAGTGGCAGCTACAAAATATGGAACTGGAAATGAAAGCCTCGAGGAGACAAACCCTGTGCCTGGCGCACACCAGTGAAACAGACGCAATCTCGGCATCCACAGGGACCCGCTGACCTTTCTCTTTCAGGAGGTTCCCCCTCCACATCCCAGCCGGGAAAGCCTGCTTTCAAACAGCTGGAAACCTTGCCGATTTTGGAAAATCACAGTGCACTTTGCCTTAGATGCCTCCAACGTTCTCTCCTTTAAAGAGTATAGCAAACATCCCCGCAGCCAGAGCTCTCGGAGTGTGAGGATAAAGCAGTGAGAACGACTCAGGGCGCCGCAGGCAAACGTGTGCGCCCTCCGCCAGAACCCCGGCCTTTGCGGCAGGGCTCACAGGGGGGACCCAGCTGATCTTGTGGTCCTGGGTGCGAGGCGAGCCTTTCTCTCCCTGCTAAATGCTTCGCCTCATTTCGTATGTGTGTCTCACGGAAGCACCACTTGCCATCCACGCTTTTAACAGCGCCTCATTAGCGATGTTTTCACTTTGGGAAAGGTATTTAATGAGTGTCTTTGAATTGATCACTTGGATAGCGCTTCCTTTGAATAGTTTTAAGCAAAGAGAAAAGAGGGTTTCTGAAAAGAGGCCCGAGTGTTACCATGGTGAGCGCGCGCTGCCCATGGCCCTGAGCCGGTGGCTCAGAGTGTAGGAAACAACCCAAACCAACCTACAGAATCCAGCCCCCACCAAAGTCAAGGGTGGGGGGCTGGCCATGGGGGCCGCCCTTGGCTGGGTGAGCCCAGCCGCCAGAGGTGGTGGTTTTTTTTGTTGTTGTTGCTGTTTTTAATCAGGGTCACTGGAACCTCTTTTTAAATTTATTTATTGATTGATTTTAATTTTCCATGACATTGGGCATTCAACATTATGTTAGTTCCAGGTGTACAGCGTAGGGTCAGACATTTATGTGACTTATGAAGCGACACCCCCCATACGTCCCGCACCCACCGGGCACCGTACCTGGTATCACAGTATTACTGCCCGTGCCCCCCTGTGCCCTGTTCTGGGGCGGTGATTTTCACTGGACAGAGCCTAAAGGGGCTGTGGTGTCCAGCTTCCTGAAGGGGCCAGGTGCTTGGGATGGGCCTTAGGGCCTGTCGACCACAGGGAGCCTGGACAAGCAGAAAGTGGGTGCCCACCGTGCCAGGGTGGAAGCCCGTGGCTGAGTCACAACCACCTGTGTGGCTGTGAGGTCTGAGCCAGGCCTGGCCCTGAGCCGTGGTGGCTTGTGGCAAGATTAGGAGGAGAGATTTCTCACCCAAGAGCAAGGTGGTGTCCCGCGGTACTTGGTAAACCGGGGTGGGATGTGGATTAATGTTTGTTGAATGCTCAGTTGCCTTTTTAGAGTTCAAGGCAGTGCAGTGGGGTCTACTCGAGGTTAAAAAAATTTTTATCATTGTTTTTCAACAGTTGATCTATATAATGAAAATGACACTTCTTTTATAGAGCTTTGTGTTACTACTGTATTTTATGATTACTCTGAATACACAGTTGAAAAATTAAATTAACTGGAGGTTCACAGGGAAAATCTACTCCATTGCTCACTGGCCTGCAACCACTCAAATAAATCCTCTCTGTGTTCCTTTATGCAAAGTCAAGCCAATCTAAATATGTATTCTAATTCTGACCCTTTCTTCCGTGGAAGGCAGCGTACTACAAACACTCTTCGGCACCTTGCCACTATTTTTCATTTAAGAAAACATATTGGAGCCTTGGCTGGGTGGGTTACTTGGTTGGAGCATCATCCTATACACCAAAAAAAAAAGGTTGTGGGTTCGATTCCCAGTCAGGGCCATACCTAGGTTGCAGGTTTGATCCCTGGTCGGGGCGCATGGGGGAGGCAACCGATCGATGTTTCTCTCTCACATTGATGCTTCTCTCCTTCCCCCCCGCCCGTCCTCTCTCTCTGAAATCAAGAAACATAACCTCAGATTAGGTTTAAAATAGAGAGAGAAAATATCTTGGAGATCTTCTCCCCTCAGTGGATGAGAGCTTCGTTCCTTTGTAACCACGCAGAGTCCTGTGCTTCATCGCGACCGATGGGCCACAGTCGATGTGTCGTGTCTCCTGACGGACACTGGCGTTATTTTCTCTCCTGTATAAAGTGTCGCAGAGAATGTCCTTCTCTCTCCATCCTGTTGGGCACCAGCATGTCCGAGTGTGGCTTCGTCCCCCACACAGTAAGCCACGCCTGTGCTGTCCGTCCACCTGCAGGGAAACGCGGAGACGGGCATCGGTGCTGCCGATGGTTGTGAGAAGGCATCGGCCCGGGAACCACTTTAGGTGTAAGTGGGCCTGACGGATGTCAGTCCACAACCACAGACGACCGTGGTCTCTGAGGACAGGAATTTCGACACCAGCTGCCTGCAGGAAGAAGGAGCAGATTTTCTCCTTTAACGAGTGAGGAACAGGGACTTCCAGGACCTAGACGGAATGAGAGGGCTTTCTGAATGACAAGTGCCACAGTGGTTATCCAAACTCTTGATCTAGTGGTGGCTTATTTTCCATGCTGAGCGGGATTAGCAGCGAGGTAAGCTTTCCTTTGAAGGCTTTGGTGAGGACTGGGGTTTCTCTGTCTTTATCCGGCCTTCCCTGCCTATTTTTCCCTCTCAATCTTTTTTTTTTAAAGATCTTACTTATTAATTTTTAGAGAGAGGGGAAGGGAGGGAGAAAGAGAGGCAGAGAAACATCAATGTGTGATTGCCTCTCATGCGACCCCACTGGGAACCTGGCCTGCAACCCGGGCATGTGCCCTGACTGGGGATCGAACCAGCGACCCTTTGGTTCTCAGGCCGGCACTCAGCCCACTGAGCCACACCAGCAAGGGCTCCCTCTCAGTCTTATATCCGTGTGTGTTTTGTGCTCCTGTGTGCTTATCTCTTCCACGCTCCTTTCTGCCTTGACCTGATTTTACTCTTCACCTCTGTAGGCTTGATGTCGTTCTCATCTTTGTTGTCTTTATTGAATAGAGTTTTATACTCTATGTTCTTGTCTTGGAAAGGGAATGACTGGCCCATTTCGCATGTCTCTAAAGGCAAAGAACCAACAACGATGACAAATTCAGGTGGCATCTGTGATACAGCCCTCACAGGGATTTTCCTCTGTGAGTCAGCAGTGCCCTGCGGGAGGTCCCCGCCCTTCTGGAACAGGGGCCAGGTGCACACTGCTCTCAGCAGTAGGGACTGGGGTCAGCATCTTTCAATGCACTCTTCGGGAACCTTTTGATCTGTAGCCCTCTTCAAGGACTGGTGAGAAGTCAATCAATTCACTAGGACTGAATGGTTACTTTTAATGAGCAATCAGAGGAAGCCTCCATGAACTTAAAGGGCCAAACCCACTCTTTGATTCTGGAAAGCCACAGGGCCAGACATCCAGGAAGCAGAAGAACAGCAGGCAACAGTTTCTTACTGCCCAGTCCTATGCAACATAGAGCAAGTTTGCTTTTGCTAACAGGGTCTTTTCCTACTTGTGAGGGTTCCCCTTCTTTGTGGCATATATGTTCCCTTTATCTTTATTCTTAGTGCTCAGTGCCCTCCTGTTTGATCCCACTATCATCACTGTCTTGTCTACTATGAGGAAAGGGTCAAAGACAGCCATTTACCCTTTAGTATGAATTTGAGCCAGTGGGTTATGAGCATTGTTTCAAGAAGAGCATGAAAGTGTTCTATTGTTACATCTTTTGTTACACTACCCCTCTCTAGTTTATTTTTATTTATTGATTTTTAGAGAGAGAGAGAGAGAGAGAGAAACATTGATTTGTGGTTCTACTTATTTAGGCATTTACTGGTTGATTCTTTTATGTGCCCTAACTGGGGATTAAACCTGCAACCTTGGTGTATTGGGATGATGCTCTACCCAACTGAGCTCCCCGGCCAGGGCTAACCCCTTACCGACGTATTTCCTTTTGGCGTGAATGCAGGTAACAAAGCACAGCCATAGAAATCACCGATTGTTTTCCCATCACATTGCAGCGGTTACAAATATCTCAGAACACCGTGCCTACTGATCACCGCCTCACAATTATGCCGTTTATCAGGCTCTACTCCACATCTTCTATATAACACTAATAAAGCCACATGAATCTTACTATATTTTTCAAAACATATTTTGATAGCTATCTCAATATACTTTTTATAGACCTATTTGTTATTGTATGCATTTAGAAACATTATTCTGAGATCCGGTTGTGACCTCACTGCACTGCCAGAAGCTCCACATGCAGGAATGTTAGGCTCCTTCCACCAGGGTCTTTGGGGAAATTATGTGGTTTATATTATTATTATTATTATTATTATTTGATGAACCCCGGCCACACCTGCACTGACTGCTGGTTGAAACTGCTTTCTCTGTGGCTGCCTGCCCGCCGACCTGGCCAGGGCCCCCTCAGCCTGAGTTCTGCTTCTTTTCTGTCTCCTTTCGCATCTCTTTGACCTTGGGCTCTGCCCAGGGGGAATTTTCCCAGCCTAACAACACCTGGCTTTCTGTCCACCCTACCCCACCCCACCGGGCTCCCGGGCATTTTTACATCTGAGTTCATGTCACCTTGTCTCTCAACATGTTTGAGGCTGGGAGGGCGCCCTTGCCTTGCCATGGGCCCTCCATCATCCTGTGTTTAATATCTGATGCCCTCGAAGGATCTGTGTGCTCATTGGGAAGCCTCAGGATTCCAGCTCCGATGTGGGAATGCCAGGCCATTTTCAATAATTTTGGGAGGGGACATTTGACAACCTGCCCCTGCACAAACAGAGAAGGACCGCGTTGACCTCACCAGGTGGATTTGAGCCTTGGCCAGAGCAAACGATGAATCTTAGCACTCATCCTTTGCATTTCGTTCTCTGTTAGGTCATGTCTTATTTTTGCATCCAAAGGGCACTAGAATTATAAACTCAGCCAGCACACCCCTTCCTTGAAACTGGCTGTGAGATGTTTTTACAGGAGGCCCAGATGTATTTACTTACTGATGTTGTTTCCTCTCCAGGGGACCAATTCCATTTTTACAGTCTACTAAGAAAATTTCCCCTATACATAGCGTGAATGGTCTGGTCCTGGCGGGGTTGCTAAGTTGGTTGGGGCATTGTCCCAGGTTTGATTCCCAGTCAGGGCACATGCCTAGGTTGCGGGTTCGATCTCTGGTTGGGGCACATAGGGGAGGCAACTGATTGGTGTTTCTCTCTCTCTCTCTAAAAATCAATAAAACATATCCTCGGGTAAGGATTAAAAAATCAGTAAGTAAAGGTCTGTTTTATGCTAAGGGGGAATAGCAGGAAGTCTGGAAGCAGTTTCCTGCCTGAGCCCTCGTCCCTTCAGCAGTGGCTGAAATCGGGTCAGAATTGGCCTGGGTGGCTTCATGAGCAACTGGGAGGAACTTGGAAGTCATTTGAATCAGTTCCCTCAGCTGTGCAGTATTTTTTTGCCCCTTTTCTCCCCACTGATAACATAGAGGGTGAAGCAAGGTGGCGTCTGATCCAGAAGAGGACCAGCCAAGAACTGTTCTCTGCCAAATGCTGCGAGGTGTTCAAGGGCCCTCAGGCCCAGCAGCCCCTCTCTTCTGTCAGGTCTGTGGGCAGCTTCTGGGTAACCATGGGAACCAGAAAGCAGAGATGTGAGCCAGTCCGTGGGGAACCACCAAAGTGGATTATTTAGTGCACTTTATTCTACAGAGTGCAGCTCACAAGGAGTGATTTTGAGGATATAAAAATTATGGTTGCCTTAAGGAATCGCACCACCATTGCTCAGAAAATACCAGTAAGTTTTGGGGCTAGGAATGCTCTTCCTCGCAGGAGCACCCCTGCATCTTTCTCCTCCCCCTGTTCTTCTCCCAGGTGCATTACCTCTGCCTTTCTCTCTGTTAAGGTCGAGAGCCCTTCTTTTGCTTCTGTAACTTGTTTCTGGAGCCCACACAGCCCAGCTCGCTCAGTTCCGCTACCTGTACCTCTACCTCTGTAACTTTCTAAATAACATTTCTCTTATAATTTGAATTAAAAAAATACAGAGCTAATCTTTGAAACTCTATTGGGAACACTCCTCCTAGGGCGACCCCAACACCCCACCCCTGCTGAGACAATGCCGGGGTTGATGTGCTCTGGGGTCCTGCCTCTGGAACAGTGGTGGCTGGCTCTAAGGCAACCACCAAAATGAGGGAGCTGTCCTGGTAAGGTGTGCTGGAGCCTTTGTTTACGAAATACTGGGAGGTGGGGAGCACGTGGCGGCTTCAGGGGTGGCTTGTGGGTGGACGCTTACATGATGGAAGGGACGTGTGGCTCCTCGGACATACTAATTTGTCAGAACCAGGGAGAATTTTTCACGGCTCATTCATTTGTTTTGCAAATATTGGTTCAATGCCTTCTTTGAACAGACTTGCCCTGTCTCTCCTCTCTGGGTAAACAGGGAGGGAGGAAGGTTCCAGGAAGCACAAAGAATATGAACGAAGGTTCCTTCAGTGAGAAAGGGCAGGTCCCCAGGGAGGACATGCAAGGGAATGTGTGGGCTGGAGCACAGAGGGAGCAGGGGGCAGGGATCTTGAGTGGAAAGGGGTCACGAGGACCCTGATGCTGGGCAGGAATTATGGGCTTTATCCCTAAGGGTGACGGGGAAGCACGGACGGGGTGTCAGCAGGGTCGAGTTCAGCCACACTGGCTGCAGGAAGCACCAGACTGCAGACAGCGACACAGAAGCCTCATTCTCTGAGGACAGCGGGTGTTGGAAGGCAGCTGCTGGAAGTAAAACAGAGACTCAAGTTGCTCAGCAGTTTCTTTTAGTTTAATTTTTTATTTGTTTTAAGATTTTATTTATATTTTAGAGAGAGGGAAAGGGAGGGAGAAAGAGAGGGAGAGAAACACCAGTGTGCAAGAGAAACATTGATTGGTTGCCTCTTGCACACCCCCAGCTGGCAACCAGGCCTGAAACCCAAGCATGTGCCCTGACTGGGAATCGAACCTGAGACCTTTGGGTTTGCAGGCCAGCATTCAATCCACTGAGCCACACCAGCCAGGGCAGCAGTTTCTAGAATTATTTTGTTAGTACAGGTCTTTGAAAAATGATACAGAAAAGTACGAAAATGACTTTTTCTTAGACATCACTATACGTATGTAATCATTGCAACTTTGTTCTAAATCTTAGAATAAGCAGTGAACCGCTGGTTGACATTCTGGGGGGATGAGCTTTTCCTGAAAAAGTCACATGACAGAAGGATGTGGCATCTTCCGATTCTCGCTCGACGTTCGAGGCAGAATCATGAGAACGTTCAAAGACTTCGTTCCTTTTCCCAAGTCCTCTTTCCACCCCTCGATGCTCGAACCGTTGCCTTCGGAATTTTCTCTTCCCTTTCTGGCTCACTCCTTCTCTCTGAAGCCCACAAGCACCTCCACATTCTCCTTGGCCAGTAATAACGCTGGGTGTTCAGAGCTCCAAGCTTGACTGTAATGTAGAGAGGAAGTTTTATGAATTTAGAGATTGCTTTTTGTAGCAAAGTCCGACTCAGGATCATTATTTCTTGGTTGACCTAAAACTTTCCCTGGCAGGACAGAGCGATGACTTCACTGTCACAGCTGGGGTGTGTCTCTGTTTTCAAGAAACCCTGAGCCTCCTGATGCAGTGGAGGGGGTTCCAGGAGGTTGTTGTTTGAGTGGAATAAAAAAATATATCAGTTTATTGTTTTAATGAATAGTAAACCCATTGCATATATGATCTAAATAAGGAGGAGGGAAGACAAAGTACAGGTGGTTTCCCCAACTTCCCATGAGGTCAGTGACCCAGGAGACCTCCCCCCACCCTTAGCTGCCAGATTGGCCACACCTCTAATCCATGACCAGCCTGCACTGGAGGGGACTGTGGAGGGGACTTGTCCACCAACATTATTTCCCGGCTTTTTCATCCACCTTATTTACCACTCAAGTTGGATCCAAAAGACTCTTGACTGCTTTAAAAAAATATATGTGGTTATTGATTTTAGAGAGAGAGGAAGAGAGAGAGAGAAGGAGAGAAACATGGATCGGTTGCCTCCCATCTGTGTCCTGACTGGGGATTGAACCTGCAACCCAGGCATGTGCCTGGTTGGAAATCGCACTCCTAACATCTGGTACACGGGATGATGCTCCACCCACTGAGCCACACTGGCCAGGGTGCTCTTGGCTGCTTTTGAACATGAAAACTAGGTTCCCAGATCAAAGCTCTGTCCCCACTGAGAAAAGAACCCAAGTAATAGGCCACAGGCTTCAAGGCAGGTCCCCAAAACAAGCTCCTGAAATATTTCAAGCAACAGAATAAATGTGTATTCTCCCAAGAGGACTCTTTGAAGGGGAACACAGACATTTGGACACATTCCTTAGAAAAAGCATATTTTTCACGACAACCCATTTGCACCTCATACAGTCATGGCAGGAATCCAAGAGCCTGAGTCCCCACTACATCTCCTTGGAGCTCGGTGCTTGCCGTGAGAGCCAGGTGGGCTCTGTGACATGTCAGGGCTGAGGCAGATGACGAGAAAATTAAACTCTCCGCCAGCCGGGCAGCTCTATTTGATATCGGCCGCGGAGGGCCGTTTTGTTTGCGTGCCTTGAGTTGTAATGTGTGAGGCGTGTTCTCGGCGGGCCGTTGGAGGCAGCCCAGGCTGCAAGCAAGGACACCCTTGCCAGGAGAGAGGCAGGCTGTGCGCAGTCAGGAGGGCTGTGTGCCACTCTGATCTCTGTGGGAGGCCGCCTGCTCAGAGAAGTTTGCAGAACAGTGGCCCTGTCCCCTCCCCAGATTCCTGTGCCTCTGCTTTTCTGGCCTCGTCATCCCCCTCTGCCCAGAGCCCTGGAGGCAAAGGCCCTGGATGGTTGTAGGTGTGCAATCTGTCAGGTTCATATATGCCCTGGCTGGCCTCCCCTTCCCCGCTCAGCAGCGAGATTCAGGGGCAACCATATGGCAGGTGCTGCTGGGAGTCTGCACAGGAGCAAAACAGGGCCCACTGCTTCATCGAATCTGTTGCTTATTTGTTTTCATTCATCAAACATTCATGGAGCCCCTACTATGGGGCAGCCAGCTGCTGAGGATGCCAGGATGAAAGGATCCACACCTTTGCATGCAGGAAGAGATCAGGGAATTGGGGAGAGAGGCAGTTGTGCCTACGGCTCAGGCAGGAGCTGGGGGCTCTGAGAAGGGAGCGTCTGGGGCACCCGGCAGGTCAGGGACAGGGTCAGCAAAGCTCTGCCAAGCATCTGATGCATTAATAGAGTTTTAAATCCAATCCGGTGGACGACGATAAGCTGAGGCCGCCTGTGGTCCGTGCACAGAGAGGCAGAGCTAAGGTCTTCAGGAGACACAAAGAAGAAGAGACAACTCCTAGCTGGAGCACAGAGAGGGGAGGCCCCAGGAAGGCTTTGTGGAGAAGGGGGGAGACTGAGCAGGTGGCGTTGCAGAGAGCCATTTTCCGGCAGAGGGAACAAGGGAGCGAGTGGAAGAGACTGGGGTGTGCTTTGCGCATATCCAGGTTTGGCTGGGATGGGCTTCACAGAAGGATTATAGTGGGAGAAAGGCTGGAGCAGTGGGGCGGTGGCAGGTTGTGAAGGGTCTTCACGTCCTGTTAGTTTTCCTGCCATTCTTAAGCAGTGGAGGAGGTGGAAGGTGCTGGGCGGAGGCATGCCGTGATCGCAGGTGTTCACAGGAAGAGGCCTGGAGGAGAGGAGGGTGTCCAGCTATTTCATTTCCTCGTTGGAAGTTGCCTTTTAATGGCACACTGCCCTCCCTCAAGTCTTCTTTTGTGAGAAGCAGCAACACCTGGGACCACCTGTACCAACCCCATCTGCCCCAGCTGCTAGGTCTGGTCTCACCTGGGACCTGCTGCCATCGGGAGGGTGGTACTTGTCACCCTTCCAGGGAAACTGGAAGGAGGCCACTATCAGGCCGGTGAGAGGAATGCAATGAGTGGCACACGCACGGTCGTGGCACCTCAGATCGGTGTAGAATTGGTGTGGAAATGGGTGTGAGAATCGTCCACATCAGTTCCAGGGTGGTGGGTCCATCACAGGATGTGAGGGTAAGAGAGGGGCGCCTGGGGCCGGTGCTTAACCCTTTGATGTGGACGCCAGCCAGGACGGTGATGCCTTCCAAGGAAGCCCCGCTCAGTGGCACAGGCCTGGGAGTCCCACCTTGCACAGAAAGGGGGTTCTGTTTTCTTCTGCGTTCACTTGGATCTCTGAAGTGACCATTATTTAAGCCTAGATTTTTTTAAATCCTCACTCAAGGACGTGCTTATTGATTTTAGAGAGAGGGGAAGAGATGGAGAGAGAGAAGGAGAGAAACATCGATCAGTTGCCTCCTGTACGCACTCTGACCGAGAATTGAACCCACAACCTGGGCATGTGCTCTGACCAGGAATTGAACCCGTGACCTTTTGGCTTATAGGATGACGCTCCAACCAACTGAGACACACCAGCTGAGGGCAAACCTTAGAATTTTTAACCTCTTGAGTTTTATTCCTCCTGCCTCACATTCTATACTGACGTCACGCTAATCGATATCTCCAGACTGGTCTAAGCGATGAGGCTGCTGGGGTGCACTCTGAAACCCACACGGGCAGTCCTGTAAACAGACACAGAGAGCCAGCTTTCTGTCATCGAGCCACGCGGGGCCAGGAACACACGCACACGCACGCTCACAGCCACACATCCTGGGCTGGCAGGTAGATTCCATGTTCCCCCAACCAAATGTTTCATCGGAGTTGCTAATGAGGAACCAAAAAGACTGATTTTGGTTTTTTTTTCTTTCCACTTTTCCCCACTGGTTGAGTGCTTTGGAGATGTGGTGTGGTCAGCATACAGGGGTCGATGGGGAGGACCCGAGAAATTTCGACCCAAGTACATGACTTCCAATGAAGTAGCAGGAGCTGATTCCTGCCCATGACCTTGAGACATGGGAGGAAGAGAGAGCCTGACTCTCTGGCTTAAGATGGGAGTGGTGTCAGGGTCACAGAAAGCAGGGACCCTGCAGGCCTGGCCTGACCAGTGTGTGACCCTATGATCCCGGGCAGGAGACTGCTGGCTTCTGGCGGCCATCGCCTCCTTGACCTTGAATGAAGAGCTGCTTTACCGGGTGGTGCCCAGGGACCAGAACTTCCAGCAGAACTATGCAGGAATCTTTCATTTTCAGGTATCGTGCGTTGGGCCCCCCTGAAATCTACTGAATCAGAAGTTCTGGGGAGGGAGGGCCATGGCCTATGTTTTAACAGCCCCTCCAGGTAGTTTTGGAGTACACTGGGGTCTGAGAACTGCTTTAACACGTCCATCCAATCACCCACATGTCCACCCCTGCTGTCAACCCCGGGCCTCATGGCCTTGAGAAAAGTGCTTGGGAGCAAGTGTCAGGAGATGGGGGCCCGAATCACCCCCTGTCACCACCGCGTGGTGCCGAGCTAGTTTTCTTATCCACAACCTCAGACACTGGACTCCATGCTGCCTGATTTCTTCGGTGTCTCCTGGGTGCACAGATAAGTAAGACACAAATCCTGCTCTTAAGGAGCTTGGAATGCACTAATGGTCCCAGACTCGAACACTGATCCCCACAGAGGCTCCTCCTGGGTCCCCTGGAGAGACTCACCCTACTCACCAGCTTAGCGCCTCTCACAGCTCTGTGTCCACCCTCCGCAGTTCTGGCAGTACGGTGAGTGGGTGGACGTGGTGGTGGACGACAGGCTGCCCACCAAGGATGGGAAGTTGCTCTTCTTGCACTCGGAAGAAGGCAGTGAGTTCTGGAGCGCCCTGCTGGAGAAAGCCTACGCCAAGTAAGTGGGAGGGGGTGGCTAGGGGCTGGGGGACCTGCCGTCTTCTTGGAGGATCTCACCTGCCCCTGCCTCCCAAACTCCGGGTGTCATGCCCAAGACTTGCCCAGCACCTGGACCCCATGTGCTGTGTCCCTCAGTACCTAGAGACACAGAAAATTGGGCTGGGGTTTGAAAGCTCAGCTCTGTCCCACAGCAGTGGGTGAATGGGGGCAAGTCAGAGTCTGCTGCCCTTTGTTCAAGAGTCATTGTGCTTCTCGCTGGTGCTCAATGGTTCAGCGCCTTCTTTTGGGTTCTTTTGATTAGCATCACTTGCTGGCACCTCTTTCCTGGCACCTATTCCTATGTCAGACCCCACAGGGTGCCTCTCAGTCTTGAGGGAAGGTCCCCCTCATCCCTATTCATGCCCCACCCAACACTCAAGAGATCCAAGAAGCTAGGGTCAGCTCTGGAAAGATGGCATTTAGCTTTTCCTAGGAGTGGGTGGCCTGGTGAGAGGTGGTCTGAGATTCATTCCTGGCAAAGTGCCGGGTTGGCCATGTGCAATTGTGGCCTAAGCACCTTCCTGGACCATAGAAAAATTGGCAAAGGACCCCTAGAAGGTTCTAGATGACACCATGTCCTAGCATTGTCCCTGCCCCGACCCACGAGGTCCCCTCCCTGGGGTAGGTAATGGCTGCGGGTGGTGCTTTTTTCTCATTTTCAACAGGCTCAATGGCTCTTATGAGGCTCTCGCTGGGGGGTCCACAGTGGAGGGGTTTGAGGATTTCACGGGGGGCATCTCCGAGTTCTTTGACCTGAAGAAGCCGCCAACCAGTCTGTACCAGATCATCCAGAAGGCGCTCCGCGTGGGCTCTCTGCTGGCCTGCTCCATTGATGTGAGCCACGGCTTCTCTTTGCTCCCCTTCTACCCGCGTGTGGTAGGGAGGGGACCAGAGGGGGGCGAGAGGAGAGGTTCGGGAAGGTGTTGGGCCAGAGCAGAGCCTGGGGCTTAAAGGGCGAATCCAGGGACATATCGGTCCCTAGCATGTGGGAGCCAGTTAATATCTAACTGGTGGGTAGGAACGGGGGTTCTCGTGGTAGGAGCCCCAAGCTCTCTGGACAGAGCCCCTTTGGTACTGTGGAATTTGCCCAAAGAACGTAGCCTTGATCCCTGGATCCTGGCCCTAGCTTCACTGTGCCTTTTCACAAAGCAGTTTTGGGATTTAAAAAACAAATATGGACTCTGCAGAAGCAAAGGTTCTGAAATCAGGGGCCGTGCCCTGTCTGGGGGGTTGGTGGTGGGGAGTGCTGCGGTGGTGTGGACGCCAGAGTCTGGAAACCACCAGGCCTGTGGTCTGCTGTCACAGGTTCTTTCTCTCTTTCCTGACCTCAGGCATGCGAGTGTCATGTATGAAAATCCTAGCGGGATATGTGTGTTTTTGGTGGAGGAGCGACATGGGGCATGGGGGAGGGGCGGGCTGTGAAGCAGGAATGATAATGGGGAAGCTCGGTTACCGAACACAGCAGAGGACCAGAACTTGTCCCGGGCAGTCGTCATGGAGAATCAGTCTTCTTCAGGCAGCGTGAGGTCACTCTTGGAGGATAAATGACTTCCCAGTTTCTCGTGACATTTGAAAGCCCGGTAATCACATGCCAGGCTTGGCAGCCACGCAGCTCCCTGCCTGGAACTGCAGGCCTGATTACGGAGGGGCTGGCCGGACAGGCTCCCTTTACGCATCTGCGGCTCATCCCCACACCTGCACCCCCAGCCCCACACCAAGGCCCGCGGGGCTGTGTGCTGTGTCCTTGGGAGGCGTTTTAGGACCAGCCCCCAAAAGGTCAGGAGCAGCCACCCTGAATGAACTGTATTCTCAACCCAGGTCTCCAGCGCGGCCGAAACGGAAGCCATCACCAGCCAGAAGCTGGTCAAGAGTCACGCATACTCTGTCACCGGAGTCGAGGAGGTAAAATCGGGCAGGGGGAGTGCAAGGGCAATAAGCCGTGATGTGAGCACGAGTCCAGAGCAACCCTGACGAGGGGCTCACCCCCAGGAAACGCTGGGGAAACTCTCTGGCTACACAGAGCCCCAGACACCACGCATGTGCGGTCAGCTCTTGCTTGGTGCCAGGGCCCTTCTGACTCTCACCCATTCAGATATGGGGAATGTGACCTCAAATGCAGGTTCTCCTCTGGGGCGTGGCCAGGATGAGGAAGAAGGCTCTAGAAGAAAGGTGTAGAAATTGTCAGTTAGATTCTCATTTCCCAGGTCCAACAGTGGAATCCCGTAGGTTCTCTAAACAGAAAAGGTACCTTCCCTGTCAGGGTGGGGCAGACTAATGGGAAGAAATGCAGATATTCCTCACCCTCCAACCCAAGGGGAGAGCGTGGGCTGTGAGTTTCATTATTGATGCACTAAATAATTTTCATTATTTTTATTTACCATATGCAACAACTGAGAAATTAATTTTGCTTTGGGTTTCCCGATGGCCAAGGCAAAAAGGGAAATGAGTGGGTGTCTTGGGCCTTGTTATTTATTAAAATGGTAGAGATATTCATTCCATGTGTTTGTTTCGTGAATATGTTCTTTAATCAAGTCGATCCCCAAATACGAGTGTGTGTCAACTTTGGACTAGGACGGAAGATAATAAAGGGAAGGGAGACACTGAAGACCCTGCCTCTCATGGCATTTGTGTGGGGCTCAAGTGACTGTTGAGTAACTGGTAGGAGAGGGCGGTGTGTACGGATCCGTGAGTGCGGGCTTTGGAGACACACTGTCTGGGTGCCCACCCTCCATTTACCTCCCGTAACTAACTAACCCTGGGTAACTTAACCTCTCTGAGACTCAGAGGTTTGAGCTGTAAAATAAAGATAATGATGGACCCAGCTCACAGGATTGTCTGGAGGTTTAAATGAGGAAACAATGCATTTTAATCTATTATTTTAGAGAGGGGAAGGGAGAGAAAGAGAGAGAAAAACCATCAATTTGTTATTCCACTCATATATGGATTCATTGCTTGATTCTTGTATGTGCCCTGACTGGGGATTGAACCTGCAGCCTTGGCCTATCAGGACAACGCTCTAACCAACTGAGCTACCCACCCAGGGCCCTGGGAATCATGCATTTGAAATACTTAGCACCATGCCTAGTCCATAGTTCATACTCTATGAATGCTAACTGCTGTGCTATTAGTATTTTCTGGGAAGGCATTTATCATCATTAAGTCCGATATATTAATAACTGAGTCAGCTATCAACTTTGAACCCAACTCAAAGCAGACATAAACTTGTTTTTGTGCTGAATCCACTATTTACTCAACCAAATTGTGGAAAACAGAGCAGTTGGCCAAGGCCTGACAACACACTTTCAAAGCAAACAAAAGTGTGGTCACTTGGGGACATTTGCCAAATGTCACACGAATCTGAGGTGCAGATGTGAACCTGTGTGTGGACCTTGCAGGTGGGTTTCCACGGCCATCCGGAGAAGCTGATCAGACTCAGGAATCCGTGGGGCGAAGTGGAGTGGACAGGAGCCTGGAGTGACAAGTAGGTGCTATCCCCTGTCCCCCAGTGCGGGCCTCCGTGGGCGGGAGGGCGTCATGCAAACACGCAATGCTGAGGCCAGGGATGGTAGAATGAGTTTGGCAGTACTTCCTGTCCTCAAATCTCACAGCCTGTTCAGAAAAGGGTGGTCAGTGGTTCCAGGCTGGGAAAAGCAAAGCAAAACCCACTTAGCCAGAGCCTTTGATTCTGGGTCTCCGCTTGGCATTTGCAAGTTTGGCGGCTCCCTCGGACCAGGCCCTGGGCTGCATGGTCTGTTTTCTGCCCGCCACACCAAAGGTGAGATCGATCAGTCACAGTTGGATTCTTTCTGCTCAGCAAACCCTGGTCTGTCTGACAAAGGCCAGCCCCCTCAACGCCAACAGGAAATGACCACTTAGAAAGTGGAACTCTGTCCCGGGAGCCACCTGGCCACAGCAGGCAGTGATGAATGGAGCGGCGCCCGCACTCCCGGCGGGCCAGTATTGATCTTTCCCAGCCAAGTCATTAATGCCCAGAGAGGCTCTTCCTGGGCTGGCCTCTCCGCTGGGGAGAGGAAGTCAGTGCGAGATGTGACTGGACCCCAAGGTCTCCCATGGTGTCCCAGGACTGCTGTGCCCTGGAATCGAGGTCGCCGAGGGTGTAGGACACGTGGGATGATTTCCTCCTAGTCACCACTGCTGGCATGGGGCTGGCAGGATGTCACTGGGAAAAGAAATAGAATTCACCAGTGTCATTGACGAAGAGCCACCAAAAATGGGAGTGGTCCTAACAATACCCCCTCCCAACGCATCCCTAAACCATGCGTGTACCCCACATGCTGCCCTTAAAACCCTGATGCTGGCAGGGCTTTGAAGGGAACTTTGTTCCACGTAGTCACACGTCGTTGCTGCTCAGAACCCTCATACTTCCATGGAGGAACAGGGGTCTGTGGCCTCCTGTATCAGAGGGTGTTCATTCGACTGCCCGAGATTGATCAAAACCCCAGCCCCCAATTCTGCCAAATGAAAGCATCCAGGAAAGAGATTTTTTAAAAAGATAGATCTTGATACTGCTCTGTTATGTAGACATCGCCTGCATGTTTCAGGTAAAGGTCAGGTAGCTGGAGATGGCGTTTGAACAGAGTTTGTGGGTATTGCCACGGAAAGGCCACCAGCAGGCGGCCTCCCAGGGTGACATTACTTTAGGGAAATTGCCATGAAACCTGGCCTGCTTGTCATTCTTGCAGGCTCAGGGACCGTGGCCCTGGGCCCAGAGGTGGCCAGACCCTCTCACAGTATCCTCCCCCAGACCTACAGATAAGCCAGAGAGAGGACTTACTGATCAGCGAGGGTGGGCGTGCCTTTCTGTGACAGGCGTTCTCACGCCTCCTCTCTCTGCGTCCCCAAGTCTGTGCTCAGCGGCCTGGGATTCCTAATTAGAAATCTTGTCCTGGAATTCAGGCAAGACCACGGCATCATGTTCCTGCCACAGGTCTGGGGTCACCCTGCTAGTGGCCACGGCCTGTGTCCCCTCCCCACACTCTCTGTCCTGCCTTTTTTTTTTTTTTAAAATTCCATTTCTGGCCTTTCGGGGGACATTTAGCTGCAGTGAACAGTTTGCATTGCAACAGACCCTTCAGGAGTGGCCTCTGCTTCATTTAAAAATGTAAAAAATTCATTTAATTTTCTCCCCAGCGCCCCAGAGTGGAATTACATAGATCCCAGGCAGAAGGAAGAGCTGGACAAAAAGGCCAAGGACGGAGAGTTTTGGTGAGCGCGTTGTCTGACGGAGAGCTGGCCCGCAGCTGTGCCTCGCTCCCTGTCTGCACGCTGGGCAGCGTATCTCTGGGTGTTTGGGAAATCCTGCACCGTGCCGGCCAGCGTCTCCTCCCCTCTGCCCCGTGTGGTCCCGCCCCCTGCCAGGATGCCCAAAGCATCGGCAGCAGGAGATCTGGGCCCGCGCCGTGGGTTAGCTCGCACCCGTCTGCCCCACCGTCCGCAGCTTTGCCACGAAATAAGAGCAATCCCTACACATCTTCGATCTGAGACTTAGCTCACCATCTAAATAGGGTGACTTCCTTTGCGGGTGGGCTCAGGGGGCAATCAGGATACCCCGTGACTGTGACACGGCGCAGAGGCCTCTCTCTGCTGGGCGTCATTGAGAATGAAACAGGAAGAAACCTCTTGCAGGCCCAGACGGAACCCCCGCCCTGGAGGCAGGGACTTTGTCTGGATCACCTCCTGGGGTCTCTTCCAGCTTGCGGGTCATTCTCTTTGCTTGGCTGTGCAGATATGACACTGGACAGGAGCCCCTGCGGATTTGTCCCCGTGGGCTGTAGCAAAGCCCAGCGCTGGCCCGTGGCCTGCTCCCTGTGCCCTGCTCCCTGTGCCCTGCTCCCCGTGCCCAGCAGGCCTGCCTTCCATCACCCTCCCAGCCCTGCTCTCTTGACGGAGAGCCCTCTGCTCCCTCTGCCCCCAGGATGTCTTTTTCGGACTTTTTGAGGCAGTTCTCTCGCCTGGAGATCTGCAACCTGTCCCCGGACTCCCTGAGCAGCGAGGAGGTTCACAAGTGGAACCTGGTCCTGTTCAACGGCTGCTGGGCACGAGGCTCCACCGCCGGCGGCTGCCAGAACTACCCAGGTGAGGCGACCTGCTGCCTGGGCCCGCCTCCTCTGGCCTGTCTGCCCGAGCTGGGGGTCTTCATATGTTCATCTCTGGGCAATGCCTTTGCACTCTGTTCTCTGGCTTCTGGGTGCTGCTCGGAGGCCCCACTCACCCCAGGGCTTGGAGGCCAGGGCAGCAAGGGTGGGGGTGGTGCCTCTGCAGCTTTTACCTGAGGCCCCATCTCAGGTGACACCCTTCTGCAGCTTCTGTGTGTTCAAACTGTCCCTGCTTCACCCACCAACCCCTGTCCCCCAAGAATGTGCTTCATACTAACCATGCCTTGGCACCTTGCGCTAGGGTTCATTCCCCGTAGACCCAGGTGGCTGGCACCCAACCCAATGAGCCCTGGGACAGAGTGGCTAGTGGTGGGACAGAGGAATCTGTCCTCCGTCTCAAGTGACCACACCCAACACAGTAGCCCTTTCTTTGTGTTTGCACCTGAGTCCCAGGGGGAGGGGCCTGGCCTTGTGGGTAGCCCCTCCCCTCTCTCCTGGGAGCCGCTGGAGCTCTGTCCCCTGCAGGGATGGCCTGGTGCAAAGCCATTGCTTCTGCACTAACCCTCATCTTACTACAAAGGTGGGACGCTCCCTGTTCCCAGGAGACCACTAACCCACACCTGTGCAGGCTCCTCCTAGGTCAAGTCAGCTGAGGCGGCCCCTGAGGAGGAAATCTGGGAAAATCAACCCCACGTCTCTAAGGAGAACGAAGGAAGGAAGGCAAAACCCGCTTCCTCCACTGTCCACCTCCCCCCGCCTGTGCTCCCTCCCAGTCTGTGGCAATGTGGTGGTTCACCTGGGCTGTATTCACGGGCAGGGCCAGCTGCTTTCTGCTCACACAGCGCTCACTGCCGGCCGGCCTGTGCTCTATGAAATCCCACACGAGGCAGGCTCTCCCCTTCATCCCTCACCCAACCCAGAGCTGCCACCCGGGGTGGCAGAGGTGATGCTGAGCAGACAGAAAGGAGGCCAGGTCCGTTTCTGCCTCCGTCACTCAGCTTACCAGCCGTGGGTCCCTGGGAGGGTCCCTTTCCCGAACTTCAGTTTCCTAATCCTGGAAACGGAGCGGTAACACCCACCTCGTGAAACGCTCTGTAAACAGGAAGTGTTACACCAGCAGCAGGTAGCATTTTTATGGCTCATTCTCATCCTCCAGTTCTGCTGGAGAGTAAACAAAAACATGCAGAGATTGCCCTCATGTTGCATGTGGGAGAAACTAAAATATGCTCGCCGTTAGCAAGCTCTTAGAAAAAGCGTAGGAAATTTGCGTGGATCGTTTGGGGAAGCTCAGAACTGCAGGGGATGCCTAAGGTATTTGAACCTCGTGCCAAACCACCATCCCGTCTGTACTGCCAACTAGCTGTCAGCGGCTGCCTTTGACAACGGTCTCTGTCTCCTCTGCAATAGGACCATCTTTGGCTATGAAATCTGAAATAAAAGCATTGGGAAGTGGAGATCCTGGGAAGGTGGAATTGAGTTAATTATCTGATTGTTAAGAAAAAATATAATCATCTGTGGCTTGTGGTCGCCCGTGAATGCCCTGTTATTTCACCCACGGGGGTCCTTATTTAGAGGCTGTGAGAACGCCCCCTCTGCCCACTCCTGTCTGTCCCCAGGACACATTGTTATTGAGATTGGGAGGCCCTAGCGTGGAGGTGTGCATCAGGCTGTCTCCTTCAGTTACGCTCTGCCACTCGACGGCCACTCGACTGCCACAGCATGGCTGTGCGCCTTCGGTGGCCCCGTTTAACCTCGCTGTGCCTCGGCTTGGAGTCACTGTGTTGAGAGATTATTTTTAAAAGTCCTATTGGGAACGAAGCAGTGTTTTTAGATCTCCATAGGTAGTGTGACAGGTATACTTCTTAATTGCCAATTCCTGTTTCTCATGCATTATTAAGGGACTTCCTCTGGAGGAGAGTGTGTCACATCACTGTGCTGAGACACGGAAGCAATCAAGGCAGGTCCCTGGGCCAGTGGACAGGGGATGGCAATTAGGGCAGCTTTGGGCTATGACGTGAGGCTGGGGCCTGTCTGAGAGAGAGCACAGGGCCATGGGATGGCAGTTGCTGGGGGACATGTGGCTGTCTTTCTGGCCTGTCCGCAGGGACCTCTTCCTCCCTGGGACACACTGGTTACCTGGAGATCTCCCTTACTCTAGAAGGTGTGTCCATCTTCATGGACCAGGAGATGAGACCAAGTCGACGTACATCATTTCTCCAGAAAGATCTGGAAGCGACTTCTTTGGGGGCGGTGGGTGTGCCCAATATAACCTGGGACCATGGGGGACCATGAATATTCCCAGCCAAGTGCTCCTGGACTCCTGGTTGGTCAAACGGAAGTGTGCTAAGCTTCCGAATACAATGGGATGCATCGGTGTGTTTGTGGGTGGGGCAGGGAGATGGGAGAAAATGCCTCACCACCTTGTAAGGGAGACTGGCTTTAGGAGGCTGCTTACCAGGTGGAGTTGGGCTGGAAGTATGCTTTCTTCGGGAGGATCAAAGTTCTTCCCTTTCCTTTTATTCTTCCTGTCTCCTCCCTCCCCATGGCGGGAACCACCACCTCCTGGTGACTTCCAGCCACTTACTGGACCAATCCCCAGTTCCAAATCTGTTTGGATAGGGCAGATGAGCACCAGGAGGAAGGCACGGGTGAGTCCTGCTGTACAGTGCTGCTGGGCCTGATGCAGAAGAACCGCAGGCGACAGAAGAGGATGGGACAGGGCATGCCAAGCATCGGCTATGTGGTCCACAAGGCACTCCCGAGCCGGCCCCAGCCTTTATTGCACTGGATGTCTTGGGTCAGAATATTTTGCCCAGTAACCAGAGCACATATTCTTATTGCTTGAATATTTCTAGTCCAGCATTCTTCTTGCTCACCTAACTGCCTCTCCCAGTGGCCTTACTGAGGCCTGAATTCTGCAGTTAGAGGTTCACTCCTATGGCTTAATCCCTGCTGTTTCCATGGAGACGTGGAGTTCATTAAACTTCACCTGTCATTGGGGTCTCAATGTCAACATGCTTATTAGTTGCTTTCCAAGGATAGGTTTCTCAGGGGACAGGAGCCCAGAACATGGGGCACAAGGCATTTGAGGTGACTCAAAGAATCTGAGAGGCATCACAGAATAAGGCTGGACATAGCAGCCAAGGACAGATACCCCTTCCTCCCTGGACAACCTTACGACTCTCATTGGAACACACAGGGCATATAGACTGAAGGGAGGGAAGCCCTTATTTGGCCAGTTTGGGTTCCAGTGTCCCTGGACTGGGGACCGCAGCTGACCCTGGTCTCTGGCTGCAGTAACCACCTGCCTGTGGAGTTCACAGCCGCGTTACAGCCAGAGCTCTGGCTCTTAACAAGCCTAGTCGGAAACCGATGGAATCCGGTGCTTTATATGGGCAGAGACTCCTTGTAACAAATTGTTGAGGGATTCACTGTGGTTGTTTTAATACAAGCTTGGTAAAAATGAATCTCTTGGGAAAAATTCAGTTCTAATCAGGAAGACCCAGAGCTGGCTGGAGGCCCGAGTTCTCAGTATAAATGACTGCAAGAATTTATAGAAGAAGCAGCGTTGTAATAAGAAACCGGGAAGGAAAAGGGCAGTTTCGAGCTCATACCACCTCTGGCCCCTTTCTTCCTCTTACTTCAGAACTTAGGGCTTTCGCGTTTAGGCTGTGTGTATGTGTGCGTTTCACTTTGGAAAATATTTCCTGCTTGATGTCAGGAGAAAATAATTTCAAATAAAGAACCTCAACTCTACGTCCGCTTAGCCCTTCGCATCCCCACCTAGAGTGTAAATAACACCAAACCAGAGTTGTTGCTTCTAGGGATAGAAAGCTGGGAAGGAAGGCCCTTGCTGTGTGCCTTCGTGAGTACCTACTATGTGCCAGGTGCTGTTCAGGGAGCTGAGAGGAGAGGGCATAGCTCACAGTTCCTGCT
Source organism: Desmodus rotundus (assembly GCF_022682495.2). Lineage (NCBI taxonomy): Eukaryota > Metazoa > Chordata > Mammalia > Chiroptera > Phyllostomidae > Desmodus > Desmodus rotundus. The sequence goes on along the minus strand of NC_071396.1, from coordinate 10,490,843 downwards.
GCTAAGGTGCTCACAGTGTAGAATCACCGTTAACTACTACAGGGCAGGTCGGATTGCTATGCTGGGGACCTACATGGCCAGCAGGTGTCCCAGAGAGGGACAGCTTCACAGAGGAGGAGACTTGATCAGGGCTTGAAAAGATGAGCTGGGTGTGAGAGGCGGACAAGGGAGAACATTCCAGCCAGAGGGGGCACCGCGTGCTGCCTGAAGCCGGAAAGTCAGGGATGGCTTTGGAGAGCAGGTGGTAGGCTGGCCTGGCTGAAGGGTGGGCTCCCCAGGGACTGTGGCCACCAGTTTTGCTTGCCCAGTCCCTGCCTTACATAATCAGAGCAAAGCCTTCTTCCCCAGGGACACAAGTGAACCCCCTGAGGTGGCTTTGCTGGCGTGGTGTTCCCTCTCATAAGTAATAGCTACACACAGCAAGTCTGTTTTTCAGACAGCGGATTATAAATGCTCCTAAAAGGGCCCCATGGAACGTGGTCTGGGGACCTTATTCTTGTGGCCAGAGACATATATTTAGAGCATGATGTCTGGGAACACAAGCAGGGTTCCCAGGTTGGGGGTGTGTACAGGGTCATAGGGTGAGCATAGGGCATACTCGGGGCTGTAGGGGTACGTGGGGCTGCAGGGAGGGAGTGTGTGGACTGTAGGGGCCGCTGTTCTCTGAGCCCTGGAACGGCCTCCTCTGGCTCTGTCTGCGACATGGTGTCTTGTTTGGCAGGCAGTGCGAAGCAGCCAGAAAGAGCCCTGTTTGCCTGACCGCCTCTTTCTCCTCAGTTACTGCCAGTGTTGTGGTGACACCAGGCTCATGCCAGGCAGGCCTGTCATTGGTGTTCAGGGTCCTGCATTTCACGGGTGACGGTCCATTTCCATCTATCCGTGGGCATGAGCTAAGGCCTGCTGGCTCAGGTCCTGGTGACTCCTGGCGGCAGTGGGCGTGTTGAAGGGAAGGCAGCGAGGTGGTGCTAGGGGGTGACAGCTGTCAGGCAGGGAGGGGGAGGCAGATACTGTGGGGACCTCTGCATGGGTGATGTCAGTTTCAGCTCAGAGTTAGAGGAGCCACAGTGACCCTAGACTTTCCTGCCTCTGCTGACAATTACCAATGAAGGTGCCGGCGTGAGTAGGGCAGCTGATGCAAATTCACCCTAATTTTTTACCCCCAGAGTTTTAGGCAGTTGCCCATGGACCTAAGCCACAAACCACTCCTTTCCTGATTTTCTGGCCAAAGGGGCCTGTGAGGTAGGGGCCAAGGCAGCGAGGGACAGAGGGGGCTTCAACCCTCTTCTCTTCCCTGGGCACGGAGGGCCCAGTCTGTGCCCAAGAGCGGGTCTCCTGTGGGAGTCAGCCTTTCTGGTTGCAGGTCAGAGATCTCGTCCAACCCTACCTAGACCTGTGAAAAGAGAATTCGCCAGCTCACATCAGCAAAGCCGGGAGAGACAGGGATGCTATCAGTGCCATTCTCTTAGCTTAGCGTTCTTTCTTCACAGTGCCTGTGACACCGCAGCATAAAGGGAGGGGCCCCTTCCCTTAGTTCCAGGTCAGCATCCTAGAGGAGTCTCTGGTGGGCTCACCTCCGTCACGCTCCTGTTCTTGAGGCAGTCGCTGTAGCCGAGGGCAGGGGACATTGCGGCTCAGGTTGGCCGTGACTGCCTGGATCAGGAAGGAGTTCAGGTCCGTGGTCTGTAAGGAGATACACCTTCTCGTTTAAACCCCAAGGTTATTGCTTTCGAAGCATGTGGGGTCCTGGTGGATCACATATCTGGAAAATAAAGGAAAAAGTAGAACATTTTTCTGTCAGATTTCTAGGGCTCAGTCTGCAGATGGCCTTGAACTTCATCAATGCTGTTCCAGTTTCAGAATTGCTGACTAGTGTCTCACTTTAGCATGGACCTGCTCCCCAGGGGGCCAGGATCTCACAGTGTGTCTGAGAGACTTGGGGAGGGACGCAGAGGCAAGGAGGGGGAGGACCTCAGTGCTCTCAGGTGACCCGCTGTTTTCCTCTGCCCCGCAGGTCCCTGAAGAGGTACGTGAGTGCCACCAGAGGTGTCCTTCCTGTGGTGAGACGTAGTGTGGCTGTCTTCACGAAGGGCACTCGGCAGCATGTGCTTCCTCTGGTGGCAGCCGCTTCCCCCACAAACACCCGCCCCCCCCCGCCTGGTGAGCTGGTGACCCGGAGAGCTGGTGAAGATGGTCCTGAGTCCCACCTGCCAGGACCCTGTGGAAGGGGACAGTGGTGACTTTTGCCCCCTGTGTGCCTGGTGGCCTGTCAGAATACGATGCCCACATCATATCTAGCCCACAGAATAAATGCCCTGATCTCTGATAAGAAAAGGAAGTTCCCACTTTATCTTTTTGGCTCCCGGCTTTCCCTGCGCCTCGTCAGTGATTGATAACCAGGTTAGGGAGGCATATCATCATTGTCATACTTACATCTGGGGCTTCCTGTCGCCATCCCAGGCGTCACCCGGCTCTCCCCTCTGCCTTGTCCAGAAAAAGGGAGGAGCCCCGGGCAGCACTCCTGGGGAGGGGACCGGGCAGCACTCCTGGGGAGGGGACTGGTGTGGCTCTATGGCAGGCGGTACTACATCAGCCCCCAGGTCGCTCTGGCCCAGTGAGCCTCTCTGGGCTGCATGCTGGAGACACCTGGGAGCTTTCTCAGGTGGTCCCAAGTGAGTGAGTGTGGGTGTCAGCGTGAGTGCACCTGCTGGGTCCCACCCTGCACCCGGAGCTTCCTGGAGAGATTCCAGCCACCAGAGACCCTGAACTGGGGTAAGCAGAGTGGAAAATAATAACGTACTTGTTTTGATTCCTCTTCCTTAAATGTATAGCTCACATCTATTTCAATGTTTAATATTAGAAGGGACTCGGGCCTTTATTTAGAAGCTTGGTGATGTTTTTGGGACCGGAAATGTGCCTTAGGAACTTCACTCTTGTTTCTGTCAGCCAGCCTAGAATAACATCGGTTCTGTTAGACATTATTTTGCTTCAAGTCGCGGTTTCTAAGAACCCATCAGTGGCACTAAGTGAGGACTTACTGCACATCAGCATCTCTGGGGTGAGTCCCGTATGTGACTGAGATTAAGAGCCACTGTCTGTCTGGGGTGCCCCCAGCTGGGCACAGGTGCAGTAATTAGGGAGCCGTGTGCTCGCCCTGCTACAGCCCCCCCTCTGCTCTCCCGGGTGCCCAAACTCGGCCGGCCAGGTATGGAGCATGTGGCAATGAAGTCCCAGTTCCTACACTCTTGCCCACGCCCTGTGCCAAGGCTGCAGATTTCTGGTCCGCCTGCCCACTGGCCCATGAATGCGTGTTGTTGTTTATGGAGGTAATGGGCAAAGGTGTGTGGGTGTCCAAGAGCGCACCTCTCTTCTCTGCTCAAACATAATTAAGTCCAAACCTGAGAGGTCTGGACCATGGGGGCTCCCATCAGAAATGCCCCATGTGTGTGACAGAGGTCACGGGCACCCACAGTGAAACCGGCCCCGACAGCGCCTCCCCATGTCCTCGGCGTGTGGCTGTGGAACCCGAGCTCTCCGAGTGCCGGGTTCTCAAGTCGACAGCTCTCTAACTGCTGCCTCCAACCTCTTGTTAAAGTGCAGCTTGCTGCCCCCCACCCCGAGTCCCTGATGCTGCAGCTCCGCACGCAGCGGGCCTGGGAAGCTGCATTTCTAACCAGCTCTCAGGGATGCCCACTCTGACCCTGGGCCCACGTTCGGAGAACCGCCCTCAGTTAACCCTGCTTGACCCACATCCCGTCGCCCTTTGTGGAGTCGTGCCAGGGGAAGATGCCAGAGCCAGGGCCCTGGTGGCCCATGCCTGAAAGGACAGAGGGGACCCAGCTCTCCCTTCTGTGTCCCCCAGTTCCCGCTCGGGCCTCCCGAGCAGGGCTTCTCTGGTCTGTCCTATGTCTGGCTTCTTTTTGGAACTCAGTGTGGCTCATTCCCAGCCCAACCCCTGTTAGAGTTCACTTCCCCACTTCAGCTCCACTGAGACTTCCCCCTGCTGGTCCCCCGTTTCCTCCCCTTGCTGTCCTCAGGGATGGCAAGAATGACCTTTAGCTCTGTGACACCTGGACCTCGGCCATGGCCTTGCTGGCCACCCCCAGCATTCTCCTGCTGAGCGTAAATAATCTCGGGGGACTCCCTGGAGCTGTGGCTGCCCTTGTACCCAGGTTGGCAGGGGCTGGCTGGGGACCCCTGTGGAGTCCCGACCAGGGCAGAGGGGGCAGGTGGCCCTGCTTTCTCCCCTGCTTAGCAGCCCAGTGACCCAAAGAGCATCTGGTGATTTTGAATAGACCCTGTCTACTTGGGGCCAGAGTCCTGGCTCCGGGTCACACAGATGGCACAGCGCTCGCAGCTTATCAGCACCTGCCCTCTGTCCCAGGCGTCTTGATGGAGACCAGCCATAGAGATGCACTGCTGTGGGAGGTTTAATTACAGCAGCCGCAGCACCCACACCTGTGTGTTCGAAGTGCGGCAGTCACTAATTAGCTGTGTTGCACACCGGCAGCCTCCCTTTCCCTCCGGCAAACAGACAGGTCCTGGGGAGCTCTCCCTCCCCGAGGAGAGGGGCTGGCTGTGCCTCCCCCGCCTGCCTCCTTGCCCTCCCAGCCTGCCAGCCCGCTCACCCTGCAGAGCCCTTTCCCCCCACGGGCAAACCCTTGCGGCTGCCTTGGCTGGAGGACCAGGATTTACACTCACTTCTCCAGCCACAGGCCAGTACTGGGGTGCTCAGCGCCACACCCCAGGTACAGTACAGACTAAGGGTGTTGGATTCAGCGAGTGGGTGATTCGTGAAGACAAATGCCCAGAGGGGAGCTGAGCACAACCTGGGGACCCTTCATTTAACCAGGAAGAAGACTGAGGGTCTCGCCAAGGTCATTCATTAGTCAAGGTCAGTGACTGAAACAGGGTCTGGCACCAGAAGGTGTTCTAAATGCACTTGACCAGCATCCGGTGAGCTCATGAGGGAATCCAAGGCCTCCTGGTTCTTAGCTCAGGGTTAAAAATTACCCATCCTGAAGTCAGAAAAATAAAACCTCACTTTTCTGCCCTGGTCTCCCAGGGTTTCAGTGGGACTGATGCTGACCGTTGCTCTTTCTGCAGCTGGAGAGGCACACGAATGCGCACCTGGGCCACCAGCCCTCGGCCTGATCCAGCACCTGCGTCAACCTGTGGGTGGTCTCCGCCTGGGCCCAGCTCCCCCCGGGGGAGTACCTGGTGGTGCTGTCCACCTTCGAGCCCTTCCAGGACGGTGACTTCTGCCTGAGGGTGTTCTCGGAGAAGAAGGCTGGTGCCCTGTGCGTGTCCTTTCCCTAGGTGGTGGTGGGGGTGGATTCTGGGTGCCTGGGGCCACAGGCCCATCCACCCCTGGCTCCCAGCTGATGCTTCCCAGAAGAAATGTGTAAAACCACAGGTCCCAAGGGTCCTGACTGGGTGTCCCCCTCCTGCCCCTCTACTTTGGTCTATAGGACACTGGGGAGTTTTCTTTTTTAAAAAAGTTCAAGGTTAGAGAGAAGAGACACTGCTAACAGCCTGGTTAGAAGTTTCCCTCCCAGCAGGGTGTGGATGTGCGAGGCCCATGGAGTCGGATTTACAGAGCGCCACCTCCTCGCCTCACACACATACACACACACACACACACAAACACATGCACACACATACCACCCACTCACACCACGCGAACACACATCACAAACACACACAGATAGTACACAACACCACACTCCAGGTGTGTGGGCTTGCCAGCTCTCCCTGGAGGCCAATCAGCAGAGATTCACGGAGCTGGGTTCTCATGAGAGGAGAACAGTCCTAAGTGGGGCAAAGAAGGAGAGAATTCTCCAGAAGTGGGGTCCACCAGGACGAACATTCTAGATGCCCTCAGGGCCAACTGAACCCAGCAGCTCTTAGCTCTGGTAAAAACAAACAAACAACACCCCCTGACTCCCCGACAACTCAGGGTGGGGTGGGGAGGGGTCCTGGTTAAATATCCCATGTATGCAGATTGGTGCATAATGAGGGTCTTGGGCGGGAAGCCAACCCCTCAGAAGGGCCAAAAACTTCCTACAAGGACCTCGCCACGAGCAATCTTTCCTGGTTCATGTTTGCTTTATCTCTCCCTTTATATTCTAGGGAAACTGGGGACATGGTAGCTGGAAGGCTGCATGAGGTATGCTGCCAGGCTCTGGCACTGTGGCCTCGCAGCCATTCGGGGCTTCCCACTGATTCACGAGGGTTCCTTAGATATTGAGGTTGGTCCTTCGTGTATGAGGACTTTCTAGTTATCCGGGCCACCACGATTCCTAGGCCCTGGTTCTTGGTGAAGGTGAGATAGAAGCTGCACTAGGACACATGCCTACCCCCGGAAGTGGGGGATCTTGGTGTCCCCCGCATCCAGTCAGCTGGACCCTCCGCCAGAGCACTCAGGTGTGTTTGAGCAGTTCGTGCGGGACAGAGAAGGCAATGGCCGAAAGAGCTCCAGTCCCCTGCCCTTAGTCTTTCAGGGGAAAACCATGGGAGCATGTGAATACGGTGATGGGCTGCTCATGCAGAAGTGGACCTAAACCCTTGTGTGTGCAGCCTAGGGGTGTTGGGGTGACAGCCGAGTCCGGGAAGGCTCCCTGGAGGCGGTGTCTCAAGCAGAGTTTGGGGGAAGAATGCACAGGGTCTGAAGTGCAGGTTCACCCACCTCACTCCCTGTACTTCTCCCTTGTGCCCTCACTTTGAGGTCCTTTTCCTCAGATTTTGTGCAAAGGGGTGGCATGCGGCTGCCCCATGGAGAGTGGTGTTGTGGGGCCACACTGGGCTCTGGTCAGGGGTGGGGCAGTACTCTCCGTGGGGCACAGGTCCAGCTTTCCCCACTCCATTCTGTCTACCCAAACGGACTGAGGTGTCTCTGCAGAGGCCATTTGGGGCACCCCACGGCTGCCGAGTGTTTGGCTGGCTGGGGGGTGTGGCAGACGTATGGACTTATTTGGCGTATACCAATTTCTCAGCTCCTGTTTCCGCGGAGGCCAAATACGATTCCCACATTAACTTTGCAACTATTCTGCCTCTTTTTTTTTTTTTTTTTTTGGTCCTGCCTCTTAGCCACATCCCAGCGAGGGGGGTCAAGACGATGGCCAGATCCACAGCCTGGTTGAGAAGCTTGCAGGGAAGGTGAGTGGAGGGCTGATACAGCCTCCCAGGTGATGGGCGGGGAAAATGCCCTTTTACTCACAGAGGCTCAAGGGGTGGGCCTCAACCTATGGATTTTGAGGGACACAAACATTCAGTCCATAACAGAAGGGGAAGAGTCACTCTCCACCCTCCAGAGAAGCCCAGGGCCACTTCTAGACCTAAGCACGGAGTAGAAGCAACGGCATCAGAGTGCGTTGCTGAAAAATAAGACCCGGGAACACACGTCCTTTGCACAGCCGTTAAAGGGACCTCGCAAAAATGAGTCCGTTTATGTTTCAGATGGAGCCTCAAACCAGTCCTTTTATTAACAAAACCTCATCGCCTTAGCTGCCAAGGGGCACATCTTATTAAGAACATCAGAAACAAAAACGAAAAAATATACATAAGCCTGGATTTGTACACTAATCTGTGTGCCTTATCTTTCCTCTCCTGGAGCACTGGGCAGTGGGGGTCACTTTCCCTGCCCCTGAAGGGACAGGCCCAGAGAGGCTAAGGAGCCGGCTGCAGCACGAGGCCTCATGAGGGACCCGCCGAGGTCCGAATGTAGACTCTTGACATCCCATTTGCTTCCTGGCGAGCAAATGGAGGCGATGGCCTCATGCTGGAGACTTTTCGCAGGGTCCTCTGGTCTTATTGCTGGGGCCCTCCTGCGCCTGAATGGGACCGGCTGCCTGCACAGGGGACACTGCTCTGCTTAGCTCCTCTCTTGCTTGTTTTTAACAGGCTTGCAGGCCCAGCTGGTGGTAGGATGGGACCACCCCGGGGACAAATGTTCAAGCCACACTTCACCTGGGGAGACGACCTGGCTAAGGTCATGTGGCAAGGAAGGGGCAGGGTCATGGTTGGAACCTAGAGCTCAGTCCAGCGCCCCTTCTCCGGACCTCATTTGTCATCCTGCCTGATGTCTGTCCTCCAGCTGAGAGATAAGGGACAGATCTTCCCTCTGGCTCAGTGTTTACCCCAAACGCCGGTAGGAAACCCCCCCAAATCCCTGCTCCCGGCGTGAGGTGAGCTGCTGCGTGGAAGGGCAGCTCCCGTAGGTGCAGTGGGAAGTGGGGGTGCTTTGGGGTGAGACAGTCTTAGTTTGGAGTCCCAACTCTGCCACTTAGCAGCTTTGAACCCCCAGCAATTGTCTCCCATGGAAATGACAGATTGTATTGTGTAGGTATAGGGTGTTTAGTAGTTTGCAAAATCACAGCTTCTCGAACTCTAAAGCGGATGTGGAGTTGTTTTGAGAATTTGAGGATATTCCACATCGGAGGTATGACCCACCAGTCCCCGAGAAAGGCAGCAAGCCCTCTGGGTGGCGGCCTTCTGCCCGGGGTGTACCACATTCACGTCATTAGTGCACATGTCCCCCCAGGCTGTGGGAACCCCAGAGAAACAGAGCTGGGGTTGCTAGGATGTCGCAGCCTTGTGAAGCCACAGGGTCTGTGGGCCGCATGTCTGACTGTACCTCCGCTGAGACCCCGGAGAGCTTGTGGGGCCTGGCATGCTGCACATTTGTGCTCCTCTCTCTACGGTTCTGAGATCGGTGCCAGGGACCTCAGGACCATTCTGAATGAGGCGTTCTCCAAACGTAAGTGCTTTCCTGGGGCTTTTCGGATGCTCCGTGGGAGCCTAAGAGATGCTGGGTTGGGGGTGGGGGTCAGGGTAGGTATCGGGCCAGGAACACAGCAGATGGGAAGAAGGGGCCTTTGGCTCTGACCCCGGGGGTCCTGGTTCCCTCTGGGCTGAGAGAGGTCCAGCAGGTAGGAGGGGGAGTGTGGGGGTGCCGAGAGGCAGGGTGGGGCGGGGCTGATGCTGGAGCCTGCTGGGCCCTGCAGAAAAGAGCCCTGGAAGGAAGAAAGCTGGGCATAGAGTGAAATTCTCCCGCAAAATAAAATGACTTCGATACGGTGGAAAGCCGCAGATTGAAGGTCTTGCTCTGCAGTGCGCCTGTGCAGAAGGAGGGTGGGGGGAGGGTCTGACTGTCCTAGACTGAGGCTGCTCCCCGCTCCAGCTTCAGCACCCCTGGGGGCTGTCAGGGCATCAAGCTGCACGGGGAGAAAAGCCTTGCTCCCTCCCTCTGAGCCCCAGCCCCATGTGAGCTGGCACAAAGCCGGCTTCTGGTCTGGCCCGGCGATGGGCCAGGTGAAGTCTTCCAGCTGGTTGAGCGATGGGCATGTTCACCCTCTGTAGCTGGACCAGGCGTGAGAATGCAGGACACAGGGGCACGGCTGAGAGGCCAAGGGCAAGTCCTCCCAGAGACAGGTAGAGAAGCTCCCCAGGGCCCAGAGCCCGGGCCCTGGCTGGGTGGCCCTCCCGCCCTCTGTTCAGCTCTCCCTCCTGCCCTTGCTAAGGAACAGTGCAGAGGAGAGGAGAAGACCACTGCCTCTTTGGCACCTCATTGCCTTGGCTCCCAGGTGTGGGCAAGGTGAGGGCAGGGGCCAGGGGTGGCCGTGGCTCCAGGGACAAGCCTGAAGTTCAGCCAGGAGGGTTAACAGCTGCTGTTTGAGAGGCCGGGTGTCCTGGTTAAAAGCGCAGCTCCACATCTGGCTATAGAGCCAGGCGGCCTGCGTTTGAACCTCAGTTCTGCCCCCTCCTCGTTGTGAGCTCTTGAGCAATTTATAAACTTCTCTGGGCCTCAGTTTCCTTAGCTATCAAATGGGGACAATGACAATATGTCCCACATGGGGTTGTTTTTAGGAGTAGCTGTACAGTGCTTAGGACAATACCCAGCCAGTAAAAAGTAAGCTGTTTTATTTGGTTAAGAACTTCCCTAAGCACTGTGCTAGTATTGTCTCATTTAATCCCCAGCCTGTCTTTGGGGGATTCTTATTCCCACTTGATGGAGGATATTAGCTTGCTGAAGTCCCATGGCATGTGAGCAGCAAAGCCAAGGTTCAGACACTGAACTCTGACACTGGGGCCCACTTGTGCCACCTCCCCAGATGCGAGGGCAGTCGGGGGGCCTTGTGAGGAGTCTGCCACCACCTCCTCCTTCTCTGCAGAGACCACATTTGGCTCCATTCTCTGGCTGGAGTCTTGGTGGCCTCCTGCATGGCTGGGGTTATCTCCCTCATCTGCAAAGGATCCCGATCCCCACCCCCTTTTCTCTCTGAGTGTGTAGGAACGGACATAAAGTTCGACAGATTCAACATCGACACCTGCAGGGAGATGATCAGCCTGATGGACGTATCCTTCGGTGGCTGGGGAGTTTATTTTTGCCCTGTTTGCCTGGCTCCTCAGCCCTCCCCAGTGGGATGGTGGTGGTGGTGGGGAAGGTAGAAAAAAGATAGAAGGAGAAGGAAACTGGCCTTTACAGAACAGATGCCAGTGTCCTGCTTGAGCTTCAAAGAACAATGTCATGGCATGTTTGATCCTCAATAGGCTTGAAATGATCTCCTCTTTACAGGCAGAGAAACTGAGGCAGGCAGGCAGTGTTTAAGTCCCTTTAATTTAGCGACTGTGGGACATTTGTTCCCGGCCTCCTGGTCAACCCCAGCGTTTCCCCTTCTAGACTGTACTCTGTCCCTCCTCGCTCGCTGCTCCCTCCTCCCTGCCTGTCCCCATCCCCATCTGGTCCTCGATACCAGGTCTTAACGCAGCCCTGAACAGCCACTGCCAGTGGTTTAGAATGATCACGCGAGAGAAAACCTCTTTGCTTTCTCTGACCCAGTTTAACCCTCACTCTGTACTGAAGGACACATTTAGAGTTTTCCAGGTGGAAGGAATGGCTTGAATGAAGGCACCCAGGGAGAAGGGTCCAAGGTCACTTCCATAACACTTTGCCTAGTGTAGGTCCCTGTCACCATGCCCCATGGGGCTGATAGTGAAGCCGATTTGTTTAAAAACTGGAGCCTTGGCGGGTTCGCTCAGTTCTCAGGGACTCAATCACGATGTCACCTGATGACTTCCAGGCGGGAGGGACACTACTACTTATTTGTGCGGGTCCCGAGGAGAGCCCCGGCTAGCCAGTGCACACGTGCGGAGCTCTGTTGCGTTCTTGATCAGCCGTGGGGCAGGGCGCTGTTCTGTTCCCGGACCTTCAGACGTGGGGCCTCTTCAGCTCTGTGTCCTATTAGGCCTGCGTGGTGAATAATTTGTGGGCCACAAAGAAGTGTTCCCTGTCGATCCACTTCGCTGAGAACGGTTCCTTCACTGAATCATTCTTCTGGAATGTCAATTTAGACTTGGGTGGCTGGCGCATTGTCCCCAGTGGTATTCGCGTCCCTCATGGCTCCAAGAGGTCTGCGGACTCTGTCGCCCTTCAGGAGCAGCCGCGCCATAGTTGGGATGGGGGGGCGTGGTTCTGATCCAGGGTGTGCAGCTGAAATGCCCCAGGAGGCTTTGGTAAAAATAACTTTATGGAGAGATAATTCACACGCTGTCTGATTTACACATAGATATAAAACACGTAGTTTATGTTACATATATTTTATGTTACATACACATGAATGCACACACACCCAGTTTTGGAAGTTCCTTTGTATCTAAGCTTTTCCCAAGTCACATTCTGCAGCGCTCTGTCCCAGGGGCGACTTAGTTAAGGGCTTCCTCTTACTGAGCAAGGTGCTTACTCGGGGCAGGGACAGAACAAGCTCATGTTCATGGGGGCAGAAGAGCCTCTGGCAATGTCACACCAGCTCCTGGAGGAGCAGAGGCTCACCTGGTGTCCTTCCTTTGCGGTGGCTGTGCTGCGTGTTGGTCTGAGCCAGGGTTCTGGACTTCGGTGACGCTCCCCGCCGGCTTGCCTGCCTCTTTTCTACCCTCCTTTACAATTTTGTGAAACTTATCCTCCAATGGCATTCATGGCTCATCCCTGTCCACCTTGCCTGGCATTGTTCCCTGAGACCCTCTCCTGCCCGCTGGAGTGTTTGGGGAACCTGGGGTCCCTCTCAGCAGCATTGAATTGACCCCAGGCCCAGCAGACAGACAGAACTCAATTAAAGTTGTGAGCCAAAATGGTTTGGCCTTTCTCCTGTGATGTGCAATCCGGGGAGTACCTGGGCTTTCCCTACTTTAGGAAAGATGATGTTCTTGGGAGATGACTCGGTGCAAAGCTGTGGAAAGTGGAAACTGTGGGTGGATTCCTTGGAGGAAAGGCTTCCGACAGATCGAGCGGCTTCTGGGCAGCTGCCTTCTGGAAGGGAGCCCACTGCAGCCCTCCCAGGAAGGGGGCAGGGTGGGCCGCTGGGAGAAGGGGCCTGGCTTCCTCACCTTCAGATGGAGAAATGGCTGTGCTGTGTGTTTCAGTGGCTGCTGAGTCTAAAGGAAAATTATCGCTGAGGGGAATTCTTACTTGACAAATAGCTCCAGGGGAAATGCAATTGAGGCTAGTTTCGCTCACAGCTGAACACAGGGATTGTCTAGTTGGTAAAAATAGATGTCACAGCCTCGTGTCCTGATGGGTAGGTAGGGGCAGAGCCAGCTCTCCTACACAGACTTCAGGTGTGAAGTGCAGACGAAGGTGAACGTCTCAGTCAGCTCGGGCTGCTGTAACAAAGCACCACAGCCTGGGCGCCTTGTAAACACCAGACATTTCTTTCTCACCGTTCTGGAGGCTGGAAGTCCTAGGTCAGGGTGCCAGCATGTCTGGGTTCTCGTGGGGACCCTCTTTTAAGTCACAGACAGTTGACTTCTTGGTTGTGTTCTGACATGGACAGCAGACAGGAAGTGAGCCCTCTCATGATTCTTTTTTCAAAAATTCTTACCCGAGGACATTTTTTTTCATTGCTTTTAGAGAGAGAAATATCCATGTGAGAGAGAAGCATCAATCAGCTGTCCCCTGCATGCACCTGGACCAGGGGTTAAACCTACAACCTGGGTGCATGCCCTGACCAGGAATCAAACCCATGGCTGTTCGGTTATGGAACGGCGCTCCAACCAACTGAGCCACACCAGCCAGGGCCTTTTTGTGATTCTTACAAGGGCACTAATCCTCTTCATGGGGACCCTACCCTCGTGACCTCATCTACTCCTAATTACCTCCCAAAGGCCTCACCTCGTATGCCATCACCTGGGGTTTGTGTGTGAGGGGCTCCACATGGGCATCTGGGGGACTCACACATTCTGTGCATTGCGAAGAGCTACTGGCGAGAAAACACACAGGCATGCCTGGCCCTCTGATTGAGGATCAGCTTTCGAATCTGGAAGTAGAGCTGGTTGAACGTTCTTCAAAGGAGCAGGCCTCTCAACTATGGCAGAACACCAGTTGGCTGTCATGCTGCCTTCGGGTCTCCCAAGGCCCTGTGGGGAAGCAGCGGGGAGGTGGGCTCAGGGCCCTCGCCAAGGCAGGGGGAGTTCAGCTTATCTGAAGGCGGAGAAGGAGCTCTGTAGGTATCGCCAGCCTGTGGGTCCTGGAGAAAGAAGGGCCCCTCCCGTTCAGTCAGGGGTACGAGGGAGCTTCATCACCCGAGCTTCCATCAGCACTCAGCAGGGATGTGCCCAGCCACCCTCAGCTGCCCACAGACCACCAGCCTGCCCCTGTTGGCCCCACTGGGGTTAGTCTGAGGCCCACCGACCAGGTGCAACTCCCCACACCATCCCTTTCTTTCAAAACAAAGTGCTGCAAACCAAGCCTCCCTTACACTGCGAATGGCACAGCTGTCTGGGTTTAAAGGGCTATGTTACATTTGTGCAGCAGGTAGTTTTATTTTTCAGGCCTACAGGCTCCAGCTACTTTAGGGGATAACCTGCTAACCAGAAAAATAGTCTCGTTACAAAATGGCATTCGCTTTGGGGGTCTCAGCCCCCCACACGGGTTGACCCGGGGACTCCTCACAATACAGCCCGTGAGTCAGGTTAAAGGTCCCCATGCTGCATGGACTTTCTCTCAAACACCTTAAAATTTGCATCATGCTCCTTTCTTCTCCCTGGATTAAGGAAGTGGGAGGTGTCGCCTTCTGGTGTGGCCTCTTTAGTGTCCCCAGACGTGGCTGCATGCATGGCAGGGGAAACAAGTCTCTCCAGGATCCACAGCCTTTCCATGTGGGTTTCCCAGGAAGGCTCCCATCCCCCCCTGTGCTTCTCCTGTTGGGAGAAAGAGACCCTGGACACAGAAGACCCACAGGTGGAGGCCAGAGGGGGGCGGTGTGGGGCTGGGTGAAACAGGCGAAGGGGCACAGGAGGTTATAAAATAAACAAGCCACGGGAAGTATGGCAGCTTAGGGAACAAGGCTGATAACACTGGAGCAGCTTCGTATGGTGATAGATGGTAACTAGACTCATGGGGTGATCACATCGTAAGGTGTATAAATGTCAAACCACCCTGTTGTGCAGCTGAAACTAATATAATATTGTATGTCCACTCCACTGCAATCAAAACGGAGCCCTCTCCACCGGCCCTGGCCCAACTTGTGTGTTGCAGCTAGAAGCCCAAGTGCATGGCGCTCTCCTCGTTTCCCCAGAGCCTAGTTAGACCAGGCGGGGCACCGAGCAGGCACCCAGTGAATGACCTCTGTCCTTTCCTTTGCCAGTGAGGAGGCTCTGCAGAGCATGGGCTCCCCGTGCGTTTCCAGGACAGAGGATGGGTTTGCGCGGGTCGCACGGGGCAATTCTGAGCAGAAGCCCCAGGCCGACAGTGCTGACGGCAGATGCATTCAAGCGCCTCTGTGACAGGGGCAGTGTGAAGGGCTGGAGAAGATGTGGCACCTTTAGGGGCCCCTGCTGAGCTCCCAGGCACCACCCCCCCCAACATGATGACAAGAGCTGAGGGAGCTGTTGCCCCCAGGGCACTGACTCCCATGTCACTGGGTCTTTGACTTGTGCAGAGAATCCTAGGGGAGCCCTCAGGTTCCCCACCTTCTTTAAAGAGAATAAGGCAGCTCAGTGGGAGGCTCAAGTCAGCCTGGAGAGACAGCCGCAGGGTCTGGGTCACCCTCCCACTGTGGCACTCTGGTCCTCCCCAGCCTGCAGAGCCCAGACACGCAGCCTCTTAAAAGCATGGCTTGTCCCCTCCCTAGCAAACGTAAGAAAACTCGTGCCACCAGGCAGCTCCTGGGCTCCACCGAGACCTCCAGGAACACGGGTAGGAGGCAGTCAGGGCGTGCGGAATATTCTAGGTCATTCCACACCAGTAAGGCCACCTCCAGTAAGCTCCCTTTCCTGCCACAGCTCAGCGTCATGCATTAGCTTTCTCTGCACATCTGCCTGCTCAGGCAAGGCTTATCATAATTATGCAGAATCACAGAAGCAGCTCGAGCAGGGCAGGCAGAATCAGACAGACATCCCTCCCACAGACGACGGGGCGCTTCCTGCCAAGGCCCTCATGACATCGGGGCTCTCGGCAGCCTGGCTCTGCAGGGTGGTGCTTTTCTCTGCCTATCGCAGCTGGCAGAGGCTGCTCGTGGTCTCACACTGGCTCCCCACCTCCTCCAGGGTGCCAGCTGCTCCTCTGAGTTGGGGCTGTGGGACCACAGAAGAGAGTCCTCCCTTCCTCGGCCAGCTGTGCCCTCTCTGCCAGGCCAGGCTGACTTCCTTCTTTCACTTCAAGCTGCAAGGCTTCTCCGATGCCGGCATCTTTTCAGCTTTTGGCGTTTTAGTTTCCTGCCACCCCTAAGCCTGCCATTGCCCTAGGCTCAGGGACGTGGCCCTCCCACCATACCCAGCCCACGATTGTCCACTCTTCTCCCACGTGGGCCCAGTCCCCGAGAGATGTCTTCCTTCATACACTAACCCCACCCTTTGATTTATGGGCTGGGTTGACCTTGAGAATTCACATAACCAGCTGTGGACAGTCCAGACGCCCCCCCCACCCCGATCTCTCTGTTCTTCAGAAAAGACGACATCAGAAAGGCCCTACTGGAGCCCCGTATATTATCAATTCGATTGATCCCTTTTTAATATTTGCCCACATCTGTTTCGTCATTTCTAGCTGAAGTCAGTCACGGATTTCATGACATTTTACTCTGTATGATGCGTCCGTAGGAAGAGCATTTTCTTACGCAGGCACAATACTAGTTAGTATCCACCCCCCTGAAATTAACGATAATTCTTTGGTCACACCTAATAACCAATTTATAGTCAGCTCCCTCCGACTGGCTTCACAGTGTGCTCTTATGGTTGGTTTACTTGAGTGGGGACTCCACCTCGCCCCTCGGAACCACAGCAGTCTTTCCCTTTCTCATGCTGCTGAGTGAGTGTTAATGGATGATCGGACTTCTAAGAAGGAATGCGGGCGATGGGAACCTGCTCCCCATGCTTCTCAGTCTAATTAAATCTCACACCGAGTGCCCATCCAGCTCGGCATCCCCTCCCACACCCTGTCTCTCCAGGGCTGTATGGGAATACGGTGTCTAATTTTCCCTTCACAGTGGTTGTCATCCTATCGCGCTGTCCTAGGGCGTGACACTCCCGCTGGGGGCCGTTGGCTCCAGGGCTGTCTGGGCGGGAATCTCCCCTCCACCCCACCTGGTCATGGCCCCCCGGAGCCCATGCCTGCACATGGGAAGTGGGCACCGCTGGGAGCCCCTCCTTCTCAGTCCTTTCCCCTTGCTCTCACTTGGTCACGGCTGGAAAAGCCCCGGAAGGGGCTTCTGCTCAGGCTGCCTGTCAGACAGCACTCAGCCTGGCCTCTTGCTGACAACAGAGGGGAGGGAAGTCCCCCGGAGAATGAACTTGAGGCCTTGAGAGCTATTCTGTGTTAAAGAAGCCACTTCCTGGTGGAGAAAGGGGAAGCTAAGACAAAGTCACACTCCAGACCTTTCCAAAGGCACTGGGGTTGTGTGTCATTCACCCCAATGAAACCCGAATCACCACCACCCCGCTCTGCCCTCAAGCACCTTTCTACCCACTTCCTAGACTGTCAGGTTGGGCCTCAGCTTCCTCATCTGTGAAATGGGGTAATAATACACACGTGCCTTAGAGGATTGTCGTGAGGATGAATGATGGACAGAACGGCACAGGGAACAGTACCCACGCCCCAGGAAACACACCATAAATATCAGCCGTTTTTATCATTTTGTAGTTGTTATTTATTAGATGCGGAGGTTGGATCTCTTCTATGTACTTGGAGCTTTGCCTCCTGGCCTTCCCTTGAGTCCTGATCCATTTTAGGTCCAAGGTAGAAGATCCTGAGGTTCAGCACTATTTCTAGCATGAAAAATAATGCAAATGGAGCCACTTCCACATGGAGTCGGAGCTGCCCTCCCCAAGGGAACGCCTGGCCCGTCTCACTCCTCAAGCCTGAGGGCGGGGCCTGGAGCAGCATCATTTCCCCAGCGACTCTTTGCAAAGATAACGACAGCAGACCTAGTGACTACCACACCGATGGCGGCTGGACTGGAGAGTAAACGTATCCCTTAGAATTCACATTGCGGTGGGAGCCTGTCTGCACGGATAGCAATGCCTTCCTTCTGTGGGTGTAGCTGTTCCTCCTCCCTTTCCCTCATATATGCCCCTTCCCTTCACCTCCTAATCGGGACACTGCTTGGGTTACTGTCTGAATTTGTGCATCCAGATAGCTATTATTTTGGACCTGAAGTAAATGCTCATTGCCTCTCACTTTGGTCTTTAATTTTAGGTCACCACCAGAGTCCTTGTCCCAACCAGTGGGGCGGGGAGGCACCTGTCCTGGTCCTGGTGAGGACAAGCCCAGGGAGGACACTGTCCATGTGGGTTTGCTTCTGAGTTTTTCCTGAGGGGAAGGGCTCTGTTAGGGAGCACAGGGACGCCAGTGGGGATTCTCTGGGACTTTAGAAGCTACTGTGGTTCTGTGCAAAGTATAAGCCTTCCATTTTGGCTTGCTGAACTGAACTGAATTCGACCAGGAAGAGAGGATTAGGAGATTAGAGACTGAAATTTGAGCCAAAAGGATCCTGTAGTGAAAAGGGAGGCCGTTCCAGAATATTAGGGACTCTTGTGCATGGACTTGTACAGTGGTCTTACCCAGTGGGCACGGTGCGGGGCGGGGGGGCGGGTATCCTGCTTGGTCCCCAGGCTCCTCCTAGAGACCTGGACAGTCCCCTCACTGTCCCAAGGGCAGCAGGGTGGGCTGCCTGGGTTGGAGCCACACGCTTCAGTTCTACTCAGTAACTCAATCAATAAATGTGTCTTAAGCACCAACTACGTGTCAGGCTCAGGGCTGGGAGTTGCAGGGAGGGGATGCAAAGGTGAGTAGAAGGGAGTAAAGCTTCCGCCTCCCAGAAGCTTACAGTCTAGGGCGGGAGAGAGACTCATAAGGAAGTCACTGCAACAGTGCAGCAGCTCAACATCTGTGCTGGGCGAGAGGGATACAGGCCCCCGGAGGAGAGAGGGCACTGCTGTCTGAGCACACGGAACAGGCTTCATGCAGGGGGGAAGGAATGCGACAGCTGCGGCTTCATTCATTCATTCACTCGTTCATTCTTTCAGTAAATATTTGTTAAGCGTCAGCTATATGCCAGGTGTTGTGCGGACACCAGTAAATGAGAAAGATCTTCCAGAGAAAGGGGAGAGCATGAGAGAAGGCAAGTGCATAGGAAAAGACTCAGAGCCCCTTTGGAGCAGCCTGGGCTCTTCTCGGGGGTTCAGAGCGGCACTGTGACTCTGGGGCCGTCGCTCACTGCAGCCCCGCAGGACAGCCTGGGCAGGAAGCAGCTATCTTCCTGGCTTATTCCTATGGTTTGTGTCATGATTCTGCTCAAGGTACTTTTTCTTTCTATATCAGAGGGAAATCATCTTCCCCAGATAGGGCGAGATCTTTGGGCTGCTGAGGTTCAGGCTGCTTGGTCACCCTCCCACCTGCAATCCCTGGGCTGGAAGGACCTTCAAGGCTCTTTGGGCAGCTGAGGGGCACCTTCTGCAGTGCTGCCCAGCGGTGAGCCACAGCACCCTGGTGTAGCCAGCTCTGGCCACTGCAGTTGTCCTTACTCTCCAGGGTGAAGAGAGGGCTGACCCCCAAAGTTGCAGATGGCTTGTATGGGGACCATCCCTGGGCGAGCCCAGAAATGTTCCCCCAGAGCGGAGGCGCTGAGAAGCCATCCAGATACGTGGTCGATGGAGCGCACTAGGCCTCCCACTTACACCTGCATTCTTGAAACATTTACTACTAATTAATTTCTGAATTACACAACAATGCACTTTCTAATTACACAGGGGGAGCACAAGTAGCTATAAAGGGGTCGTTATCTATTGCACAAGTGACTCTAATAGATGCTTTCCCAGAAATGAGAGAGGAAGGCAGGGGGAGAGAGAGAGAGAAAGAGAAAGAGAAAGAGACGTGTAGACTGAGATTGAAAAGGAGACTCTCCGAGGTTGGAAGGCTGTCTGTCATCTGCAGGAGCTCAGCTGTTGGGGACGCCCTTCCAGGAGACACGCAGCTGTCTCTGGGCTCAGAGAGGAAAGGCTTCCTCAGGTACTCTGCCCCTGATGCCAGCGTAACTGCAGCCTCACATTACGGGGGGTACGGGGGGCAGGGGAGACACTCACTGGGGATCGGCGGCATCTTCACATCTTACAGTCCCATGTGCATTATGGTGGTTAAAGCAGAGACCAGCTTCTATCTCTCTCTTTTTAGTTTCTGTTTTGTTTTTACTGCCACATGAATTATTTTTATTATTATTTTTTTATTATTTTTTTGATTTATACGGTTGGACAGCACATTAGCATGAGTGGAATGCTAATTTGTGTCATGTTGGAATTTCTGGATTATCAAATGTTTATTAGGCTCTCAAAACATTACTGAGCACCTACTATGTGCAGGAAAGTGTGCTAGGCAGAGAGCTACAGGCACGAATGATCACGATGTGGTATGATCCCTGCGTTTGGGACTGTCGGTGTAGCGGGAGGAGAGAAGGCGAGTGTAAGAACACATCAATATGAGGCCAAGGGACAGGGGTGGAGTCGAGCCTAGGGAGCCGTGTGGGCCCTCGCTGCCTCCTGGGGGTTCAGGCAAGGCTCCATGGGACAGAGGGGAGTATGAAATAGGAATTCCTTCCAATCTTACCTAGAACCTGAGGGCCAGGGCCCCTCCCCGCCCAACGTTCTGTGTCTGGGGAAATTATCACAGTGTCTATGGAAGGAGCAGCTTCTGCAGAAGACCTCTTTCAGATTCCGCAGCGGGAGCCAACTGCCACAAGGAGGCAGGTTTCACGATTGCAGGAATAATTGCCAAGTGCATTCATCTGAGGCTAGTGCCCCCTCTTGGTAGAGCCTAATGTGGAGCCCGATGATAACTAGACAGAGCTAACAGATTCAGAAAGTGGGGTTATCCCAGTGTTAGGGCCTGTCTGCCCCAGAGATGCGCCCCTGGGGGACCCTCCAGAGCATGTCCACACAACCCCAGCTCTTACCTGTCCTTAAGTCCATCTGCTCATGGCCTCTGGGTTTTCCGTGGAGACAATTCCTTAGGGGGGGGGCGGGAGGCTCTCAGCCAATAGGGGAGGCTTACTGGCATTCCTGAGGCTCCTCCTCCCCAGCCTGGGAAGGAAGAGGTGGCACTTCAGCAGGGGCCTCCTGGCAGCTTCACTGGGAAGGGGGCCATCCCTGCTGGGCTTGGAGTCAGGACACTTGCCCATGTCCTTAACCGTCCAGTGATCTCAGGGGTCCCTGTACCCATGAAGGCTGCACTGGGAGCCCATGTGTCCTGGATCTGTGTCCCAGTTCTTGTGGGCTGTCGTGGAGGGCTTTGTCCGGCAGCTCTTTGCAGCAGCTCCCGGGTCACCCTGGGCCCAGGGTGATGCCTCCTTCACCAGGGCTCCATCCCCTCCTTGCAGCCTGGGGCTCTGTTTTGCATTTCAAGTGTGTTGAGTTGATTGTTAAGTTTGAATCCAATGTCCACAAATTCTTGCATTTTGTTTCACATGCTGAATCTCTGGAGCCCAATATGCAAATTTAGGGACAACAATAGCAAAGCAGAGTGTATGACAGTGAACTTGCTGGAGAGGAAACCGGAATTGTCAGGGGATCCAGGCTCCCTTCAGGCTCTGCATCCCACCCCCCACAGCCTCCCAGTGACTCAGTTTCCTCATTGGTAATGTGAGAGCTGGGCCAGAGAGTCACTCAGCTTCCTTTCTAGCTCCCTGAACCCGCCATTCTGTGTCTGGGAAAATCATTATAGCGCCTGTGGAGGGTGGAGCTTCTGCAACAGACACCTTTCAGCAGGAAGGTCTGGGCTACCTTGGGAAGCTGAGAACCCAGGGTGGTGGGGCCCCTTCCAGTGGAATTTCCATGTCCTTAGCCTTGTTTGGCCTTTCCTCTCCATCCCACTAAGCTGCAAAATTAACGAGAACAGCTAACAGTAGTTGGGTTTTTCTAGATGCCAGAATTCCTATGAACTCTTTCATGCATGATCTCATTTCATCCATCAGGGACTGGGGTCATGGGCTATGGCTGTGGAGGTGGCCATCTAGCTTCAGGGCTCAGCTGTGTCACTTGCTGGCTGTATGACCTTGGGCTACCTGGTCATTGTTTACCTTTGTATCCTAAATTTTCTCATCTTAAAACAGGAATAATTATTGTGCTTCATGGTTACAATATTGAAGCCCGACCACAGCCCTTGCAGGCAGGACTGAGTGGAATGGTCAACGTGTACAGATCACGGCAAATTCTCCATTAAAATCTCATTGTGAACAGTACCGATGGCAGCCCCTCCCCAGCCCTGCAGATGGGACTGCTAGTCTCCGACCGCTTAGGAAACAGGCTTCGTGAAGTGGAGGGTAGGGGACTGGCTGTCTCAGTCAGCTCAGGGTGCGATACCAAAGTCCCACACAACCTGGGTGGCTTTTGTGTCCCTCGGTTCCAGAGGGAGGGGAGTCTGAGATCAGGGTGCCAGTGTGGTCGGGTCCAGGGAGGGCCCTTTTCTGGGTGGCAGACAGCCGTCTTCTCGCTGCGTCCTCACATGGTGGAAAGGAAGTGTGGGAGCTCTCTGGGGTCCCATTTATAAGGCCGCTAATCCCATGCAGGAGGGCCTTACCCTCATGACCTAATAACCACATTTTGCCATGTACGACGCACACTTTTCTGCCCAATTTTTTGAGGGAAAAATAAGGATGCGCATTATACATGGGTATAATACCATGTATACATACCATGGGTATAATGATCTCGTGTATAATGTGCACAGAAATGTGGGTGTGCATTACACATGGCAAAATACGGTATACCCAGATGCTCCCCCACCAACACCATCACATTGGGGGTTAGGCTTCTGCACGTAAATGTTGGGGGGCACAAACACTAAGTCCATCGTAGAGACCGAGGTGGAACTCAAACTCATGACTGGCCACACGTGTCCACTCCACAACACCCAGTGCTACAGAATGGTCCTCTCTGGCCTGTGCCTCAGCACAGCGTCCAGGTCCAAGAAGTATACGTCCCTGTCCCCTTCCCTCAGGGTCCCATCCATCTGTTTTTGGAGACTCTTCAACTGAGAGGAAACCAGTTGACATGTTAATTCGCAGGTTTTCCCACAGAACTGAAGGGAGGAGTCAAGGGCCAGTCAAGGACAAAGCCAGCCAGTGAGACACCTGATGCTTCTCTCAAGGCTGATGATGACAGTTGAGGATTGTGTCCCTATGAGAGGTCATGGTGGGCCCGAGCCTGCTGCCCAACCACAGACTCCTCTTTCCCATGTGCTCAGGCTCCCGGCGCTGACCTATGTCAGCCTCGGTGAGCCTGTCTATGCCCAGTACACACACACACTCTCAGGTTTATCTATAGGACTAATGAATTCCACCAATGTGATTATCTGCAGGGATGGAAAAGTCAGCCAGAGCTAATTCTTTCCAGAGTGCAATGTAATTAATTTAAAATGACTTATTAATAAAATGGTGGCGATGGGGATAATGCCACCTCCCCAGTTAACAAGCCTATTAGTTGTGTGGGGCCTTAGGGGGGAAGCAGGTGGCCCCACAGAAGGACAGTCATCCTGCGGGCTGCCTGCCCAGCTCCCTGGCCTCGGCCTATGGGACGATGCTTCTGCCGCTTACTGGCATAGAGCAGCAGTGGGAGCCCATAGTCCTCGTTGCCATGGCGCCAAGGGAAGGGAAGCCCGCTGCAGCCGGGGCAGCACTGTGTCAGGAAGAGGGCACCTGTGGCTGGTGGGGACTGCTTGTTCAGGAAGGAGTGCTGGCCCCGGGTGGGCGTGATCAGGGAGTCTTGCAGTTAAAGTGCAGTTATGGGAAGCATCTTCTGTTTAGGCCTGGATTTAAGCTCATCGCCACCTCTGATCATGCGACTGTGGGCCAGTCACTCACCCTTCTCGTCTGCTCCCTTACCTGTCCATCAGAAATGGCACCGCCACCTCCTGTCACTGCTCAGGGTCTGCTTCTCTCCCTGGCTCTGGGGGTCTCAGAGATAGACTTTCTCATGCACACTTTGCGTTTTAATCTTGGTTTACAAGCCCTGATGCTTCCCTTTCTTCTTTTGCTTCTGCTGTTAATTCCTACTCGTTTGTCTTTTATGAATAGTCTCATAAGGACACTTATCCCATTTCTGGGATAAAGTGGAGAATAAATAAGTTACGAGTGGTTGTGAGGATTAGATTATAATGGCAAAGTGTCTGCTTTACGGGCGCTCCTGTGCTCTCTGATGGGATTCCATTGTCTGCTTCCTCCCTGAAAAGTCACACAAAGGGCTGCCCCTCTCCTGAGTGGGGGGCAGCAGGGGGGAATGCAGGGAAAACCCTGAGCCAACAAGCAAACACGGGAAGCAGAGTCTGAGGGCCAAGGTCTAAGATGAGTAGATGGTCCAAGAACTAGGTCCCCATGAAGGTGGATGGAAAAGGCGGAGCCTGACATGAAGTGAGGAAGGGGTGAGTTTAAGGGGAGCTGGTGACAAGGAAGGTCAAGGGACACGGTTCTGGGTTCTTGAGCAGATGTACTCACAACTGCAGCAGCTCTTTATGGGGTGTGTAGGGTACTCCTTACTTCGAAGGAGTCAGAGTAGGGCAGCCAAGCCAGTTGGGACCCCCTTCGGAAACTATGGGGTGCAGGTAATCTGCGAGGTTTCTGCGTGCCCAGCGAGAATGAGAGAAGGGTGTTCTGGGGGCACAGGGTAACAACGGAGCCCAGGGGGGCGACCCAAGCACTGTAGGCTAGTGAGGGACACTTGAGGACAGAGTCCAGGGGGCCAACCTAAACTGAGGTTCAGTAAGCTCTTCTCTATATAGCCATGGGCCCAAGCAAACCTGTTAGTGCAGGGTGGGGCAAGAGGAGGTTTGCAGTTATTCACATGGAATATAAAGCAATAATTAATAAATAATAATACGAGAATGAACTCTGGTTTGCACACTCACAACTGTGAACCTCCTTATGCCCCACGCTGTATTTGTACCACATCTTCTTTCTCCATCATCAAGGGTCTGGGGGGCGGTGGAGGGCGGCTGGGCTGGGACCATGGGAGACACCGCCTCTTTAACATGGCTACGTCACTGAACACGTGTCGGTCGGATTTTCAGCTTCCAAATGTTTATTTTGCTTTCTTAAAAGAGAATCCTTGTGGGGACAAGAGGCGTGTGGGAAGTCCCTGTACCTTCCCCTCAATATTGTTGTGAAGCTAAACTGCTGTGACAAATCGTGTTCATTAAAAAACACACACACAACAGAACTCAATGGAAATGAAGAGCAAACTGTACAAGCAGGCAGAAAGGGCACCGCACCCTAAACCCAGCAAGTGGGAGAGAAAGCCTGTAACGTGTTTCAGCGGGTTCACGGGGGGAGGAGTGGAGATGCACGGGTTCGACCCACTCTTTACTCAGCAGCCCGCCTCCTGCTTCTTTTCAAGTTGGTGGGTGAAGTCGGGTAGGAAATGGTTCATTTCATTGAAGGTTTTAATGTCGTTGGCATGCAAATGTTCATATATTTTCTTACGATGTTGTAATCTTTGCTGTATTTGTTTTTTTTTTTAAAGATTTTATTTATTTATTTTCAGAGAGGGGAAGGGAGGGAGAAAGAGAGGGGGCGAAATATCAGTGTGTGGCTGCCTCCTGAACGTCGTCCACCGGGGACCTGGCCGGCCAGATTTGTAATTCTATCTAGATTCATTCCTGCTGAATTCCATCTGGAGTCTCTCCCTTGCCGATCAAGTCTTGTTAGAGTCTTGTCTGTTTTCTTCTCAGTATTTCCAAGCGTTGGCCTGTTTGTGTTCCCTGCGTGTCCCATTTTAGGACAGGCCTGGCCCATCACCAGGAGGGGACTTTGTGTTTGACCCCTTGTTTTAAGCTAACAGCCAGGACGCCGAAGCTGTCCCATGAAAAGCTCGTGTGCTAACTTTTAGTTCTATTTCTGAGAACTTGTTTCACACTAAGAGTGAAGCCGACCGAACACCGTGTTACCGAAGATGGAGGGGAATACGTGGGTGGGGGCCTAGCTTGGACTTGCGCTGCACTTGAAAATGACATCCATATAATGCTCAACACCACCCTACCGGGGGGCAGAAAATGGCCCTTTTGAAGACCCCCCCCAGTGCTCAGAAGGTAAAGAATAAGCAACCCCAGATAAGATGGCAAAATAATAGTTACGTTATATCACCCCTTTTTTCAGACGATGAGAGGTGGTCCTCGGTAGAATCAGTGTAAGTCCCTGCATCAGGCCTGTTTTACTGTCTTCAGGGGGTGTTACCGCTGCTGGTTTTCAATCACATACACACATCTCCTGCTGCCTGCATGTGGCAGAGCGGAAGGGAGGCTCAGGGACAGGGTCTCTGCTGGCATCTAATTCTCAGGACACCGCAGGTGCCTCCCTCCTGGAGACCCGCTTTCCTGACACGAATTTGTGTGTCTCTGCCCCTCGAGATCATTTTTCCCCTCCATCTGTAGCGCTTCAAATATAGGACCATCACTTACATGAAGAGGTATTTGTGTGGCACTTGGCAAAGTGCTGAAAAAACAGTCGCTATGCAGCTATTCCCTGCAACTCCCTGTGAGGGAGATCATGTCTACACATCAAGTCTGAGCGGATCCGGAGGCATGATGCTTCCAGGGGAGGTCCCATAAGAAGTCCTAGGCAGGAATCCTGACTGCCACCCTGGGGGGCTCCCCACAGGCTCTATTTGTGCTGGAAGCTTCCGCTGCAGGAGACATTTCCAATTCAAATTGGGGAGTCACAGGGATTAGAAGGACCCAGAAAGCAGGAAGCTGGTGTCTGGCTGGGACCGCCAGGGACACTCACCTGCACCAGGAACACAGGAGCTTCAGGGAAGAGGAGGTCATCTCTGTGAATGATTATCCCTCTGAGGACACTCTTCCAGAATGGCCCACAGGGCTACTTTCATTTCGGCAATCCCTGACTCTACAGACATGGGGCTGCACAGCTGGGATGTGGGTGGGAACTCCCGTCCAGGCAGACCCAGGGGTAGGTGGGAGGGTGGTGGGGCTGGTCTCCTCTGTCCCTGAAGGCAGGAACTGCTCCTGACAGGTGGTTGCAGCTGAAGTGAGCACAGCAGCCCGCCTGAGGGCCGGCCCAGCCTGGCTGGCTTAAAAGGAAGAGGCAGCTGCTGCGTCTTCCCCTAGGCGCTGAGGCTTGGCATCTCTGTGGGGCAAAAGAGACGGCTCCAAGCAAGTGGAGGTGGGGTGGGGGTGCATCTGTGATTTCTCCAAGGAACCGTGCAGACCCTGGCTGATGCTCCAAGTGTGGGGACTCATGGCAATCCCCTGCCTACTCCATCCCCCCACCCTAGCTGGCAATCGTATTGGGGAAAGAGAAGAGGGTTCACGCGGTGAGGACAGTCAGCCCCCTACTGTCTGCAGGGACCCCAAGGCCGAGTGGGCTGAGGATCAGGAAGGGAGATGGTCAGGGAGACTTCCAGGTCTAGCGTGTGCCCCCACGACCCTCATTGTGTTTGATGCTGGAGCAGCTCTGGGCAGTAAGCATCATTAACCCCATTGAACCGGGCAAGAAACCAGTGTTCAAGTGGCTATGCTGCTTGCCCAAGGTGATACAACTAACTAGGGGTGGACAGGGATTCCTAAGCCTCTGCAAAGAGCCGCCTAACTTGGTGAAGCGTCTACCTGTTCTCTGGTTTTCCGGAAGAATGGAGTGTAACAGAGAGAGTGCTGGTGAGAGCCAGGGGGTCCTGAGACTGTGGAGGTTTGGTCATAGCTGCAGGTGGAAGCGGCTGTGGGATCTTAGTGAGCCCCCACGTGCATCTGGAGGAACAAGGGGGCCCCCTGCTCGCAGACCCTGCGGGGGATGCAGAACTCTGGCAGTCTGACTCAGTCCTGGGACCCACTGTTCTCGTCTCTGGAAAGCCATTTGGGTTCAGCCCCCCCATAAAGCCCGGTGTGAAGCATTTGTTTTAGCTCAAGAGTGTTCTCCTCCGTTTCCCCGGGACCGTGACAGGCCCTTCTGTGCCCAGATCTGAAGGCAGGCCCCTTGGGGTCAAGTGGGGACGAGCTCTCTCGTTGCTGTGGGGACAACTTTGCTGTTGTCAGTCTGCAGGGTCTCCAGCCTTCCCCTGCCTGGGCAAGTACAGCTCTTACGTGAGTTGAGAACAAGATAATGATGTCAATACAACTCCTTTACTCATTTCCTGGGCGGTCCAGGCCGGGGGGAGGAAAATGAGGCTGGCTCTTAGAACCACGCTGATTAAGTTGAGTGAGCAGTAGTCCCAGCTGGCCCTTGGATGTTTCATTGCCTCACTTGTGTTTACTGAGCACCTACTATGTGCAGAGCATTGGGCTGTATGGCTTCAGGAGAGAAGAGTTCGTTCTTGGTTGTTGAACCAATAATCTTTCCCCAGCCCTTACTCCTTTCGGGGTTGAGGTACCTGGGGAGTGCCCAGGGGACCTGGCCTAGATTAAGGAGCCAGCAAGGCAAGTCTTCTAGGAACCTTCTGGCAAAGAGCCTGAACCCCACCCTGGAAAATCCAGAAGGAGAGAAACAGGCTCACCCGAGGCTTTGTGGGGAGCAAAGCAGAGGTTTCTGCCGCACAGGAATTGGCCTGCACTCCCGGGGTCTGGCAGGTGGAAAGGTGCGGGGCGATCCCTGAGGACCACCTTAGATCACGTGCGAGGGAGGGCCGGTGTAGGACATGTTAGGTCCTGTCCAAGAGGCCACAGTGGAGAGGACCTGGAGGAATCCCGCTGGACTAGAGGCCGAGGAAAGAGTAAGGAACCAACACTGATAGAGACGCTGTCTCCATTCAAGGGAACTGGCGGCGGGAGAGCCCCAGGTTTGGGGCGTCTCCAGAGAAGCCGTGAACATGTGGGAGGGACCTCCAGCTTGGTTCCAGCGTAGGGTCTTGGGTCCAGTGTAGCTTTTTAATGATTAAACCAAGAGTTGTCACTGTGAGTATGGAGAGCCGTTTGTGTGACTCGGGAGTGACTAGAAGAGCTGTGGACCTACAGTGGGTTCCCTGCGGGGTAAGGGGGGGTGGGTTTCCGGGAACACATTTAAAGAAAATTGGAAGACAAATATAAAGCTGCTCGTTTAATGTATTGGTTATGCAGACCTGCTTTCTTCTCTAGATGGTTAATTCCCTCGGGGTGTGTGTGTGTGTGGGGGTGTGTGTGTGTTTTAGTTTCCACCCCGTGGAAGTTGTGCCTGGTACGTTAGAGCCACTCAAACACTGTCTGGGCTATGAGTGAAAGGTGATGGGGTTAGGTCTGCTTCTTAAAATGCTCCTGTGGGAGTAGAAGGGAGACTGAGTGCAAGGGAGGTGGAAGGCAGGTGAGACAGAGGCTGTGATGGGGGCCCAGATGTGGCAGGTATTATGCGTTCACCCCGACTGCGGAAGCAGGCACCCACAGACTGAGAGGCAGAGCTGTCTGTTCCAAAACACGCTCACTGCTCTTTCTGTGCCTGAATCCACGGGGATTTATCTTCTCGCCTCCCTTGCCAGCATATGGTCTGATGCGGCTGCTCCCTTTCAAAGGAAATTCCCTCCACCCCACCCACCCTGGATCTGTTGGTGCCCATACCTCCCAAGTAAAACTAGAGCTGGCCAGAGGGGACTCCGGGACCTGCCTGTGACTTGGCTCTCTGCTACTGGGGCCTGGTGAGTGTGACTGCAGCCCTATTTTTCCACACACAGCATCTACCACACATCAGGGACCAGCGCTGGCAGAATGGGGTTCACCTGGAGAGTAACCTAACAAAGCCACCATTGGGAGTGTAACTTACAGAACCATCCTCAGCACCTTCCAAATAAGCAACGTCTGTGGCCTGGAGGTGGTTCCTGGCCTCGTTTCATCTGTGCGCTGCCTCCCATCTCGGCGTAGGTAACTGAGGACTGATGGATGAATCTTCATTGTCGCTTAGGTGATTATGGTTGACTTGTGATGTGAACCAAAGCTTTGGCCAAGAAGAGTCTGCAGGCGTGTGTGTTGGGGGTGTGGTGGGGAGCCACAGGACATGCAAGCACCAGACTAGGTGTCCCTGCAGAGTTTGGGGGTTGGACAGGGATGTCCAGAGGAGGCCTGGGGTCCTCTCCAAGGGGGCCTAGAGTCCAGATAGACCTGGATTTGGCCTTTTGGAGAAAGATGACACCCCATGCTATATCCCCAGGGTGGCCCCAAGACCGAGCTAGCCCCAGAGAGGCCACCAGCTGCAGTTTCCAGCAGGGCTGTCCCTTCTGGACAGGCCGGAGCCCACCCTCCCCACATCTCTGACTGCCTCTTGCTCCCAGGCCCCCCAACAGCCACCTCCATCCCCAGGGAGGGTGCCCAGCTGTCCCTTGGGAGTGAGACAGATCTCACCCATGCCCCCTACTGGCTGAGGGCTGTGTCTCTCCTTCCAGGTGCTCTGCCCCTTAGCCTGGGGGCTGGGTGGGGCAGCACCCTGCAGATGGGAAGGCCAGAGGGGCGCAAGGTTCCCTCTGCCTCTTTATCTTTTTCCCTTTGGGTAAAGACGGAAGCCCAGTCCGTTTGGTGAAAAAGTCAGGGTGGTCGGACTGAGAAACCGAACACGGAATCAGACTAACCAGCAGAGCAGTTCTTGCAGGAATTTTGTAGGAATTTGATTTCAACTCCGTAGTGGTGTTGGGCTGGGGAGCGGGCCTGGCAGTTTGGAGGCCTGCCAGGTCCTGTGTTCACTGCGTGATTTTCCTCATTTCATATTGAAGGCATTCATAATGCAGCAGGAGCCTCCTGGCCTCGGTCACCATCGTAAATGAGAAGTTCCTCCCAAAGGATCTTATCTGGTACAATAAATGGATAGAGTTATTGAATTTATTAACATCTAAATTAAAAAGTCTGAAAAATGGAGTTCTAATTAATCAGCTTGCAAACAGCTGCCCCCAAGGATAAGATAAGAGCCGTTAGCAACAGCTAGTGATTGCAGACATATTCTATTTTAAAACAATAATAGTATTTTCACAGCGGCGCCTGCCTGTAGGAGGACTTCAAAGCAGTCCATAAATGTTAATTATTTAAAGGCTTTCTGAAACGGAAGCAGATAATTGCTGTCTTCTTGGGCTTTCTAATGAGGGAAGGGCATGAGAGGGAAGGGCAAGAACCTTTGCCCAAGGTCGTGGTGCTGGACGTCAGGAAACTTGCATTTCTGTGGCCTTGATCCTCCCGTGGTCTCGAGGCCTCTGGCTTTCTGGTTCCTGCCCTGTGGTTTGTCACCAATGTCCCTCCTACCCACGTACCCATGTTTTTTCACACATGGGCCATGTCTTAGGTGCCACCAGCCTCCCACCGACCTGTCCCTGGAGCCCAGCTCCCCCGGGTACCGTTGGTTCCCCTAACTGGTCTCTCACTGGTCGGCTGGCCCTGCATCTTCCCACAGGCTGGTGGGAACGCTCAACCTCTGACCGTCTCTGGTAGGATGTTGGTCTTTATTTTTATTTTTATCTTCACTCAGGGATATGTATTTATTGATTTTAGAGAGAGAGGAAGGGAGAGAGAAACATCAATGTGAGAGAGAAAGATTGATTGGTTGCCTCTCTCACATGCCCTGACTGGGAATGGTACCTACAACCTAGGTAAGTGGCCTGGCCAGGAATTGAACTTGCAACCTTTTGGTGCATGGGATGTAGTTTCAACCAACAGAGCCACCTGGCCAGGGCTGGAGTGTTGGTTTTTGGAAAGGCTTTCTCCTCTGCTCCAGTCTGGCTTACCGACTGTGCTCTGACCCACGGTCTTCTCTGCTGCCTTCCTGGGGCCTAAGCACCACCCCAGTCCCAGGGGCACGGGGCTGGGCCCTCCCTCTCCTGAGCTTAGCTAGAGGTGGCTCACTGCCCATCAGGCAGACTGGAGGTAAGATGTCAGACACTTCACTCACCTCCCTGGGAAAATCATCATGCTGGACGGACCCTAAATCACTAATACCCATGGGGAGGCCAGCCCATGCTGGGAAATCTGTGCTGCGCTTGCCCCGCGAGAGTGATGGAGGAGGGAAGCTGAGTTTCACATCGACACCAGGTCACAGAGCGACTTCATATTTGACAGCTCACCTCACTGGCACCCTCCCCCGTCAGGAGAGGCAGGCAGGACTAGTTGTATTTTATAGATAGGGAGGAAAAGAACATTTTCTGAGTAATACTGTATCAGGCAATTTATATATGGTACCCTATTACATTGAGTACATTCTCCTTCTTGTTTTAAATAATAAAAAGGATGCTCAGAGAGGTTAAGAAATGCAGCCGAGGTCACATCGCTAGGAAATGAAAAGGCCAAGCAAGATTTGAACTCAGATTTTCTTCCTTCCTACCCAGGCTCTTCCTGCTGCCTTCCACAGGTGGGGGAGGGTGGCCCTGTGACCTCTGAGAACAGTGAGTCAGAGTATCCAGGCAGCGGACCAGGGACAAGAGTCCCAGGCTTCAGCTGACACCCAGCCTTCCCTGCACTCCCCTAGGGCAGAGTTCAGGACCCACAGGAAGACCCCTGGTGGTCACTTTGCCATCCAGCCACGGCAGGCAGGGCTGGGGTGGGGCCGGAGCACCTGGAGGGGCCTCTTTAGTCCCTCTCTGTTCTGGGTGGTGGCTCTGGCTCCTTGGGGAGGAAGAGGCCCTAGTCCTTCCACCTGTGCAGGTGCAGAAGGACAGAGCTTTCTGGGGGCCGCGCTCAGTCTTCGTCACAAGCCATCAATCCCCAGCAGTGGGAGCAACCAGACCCCGCTCTGCCTGCTGCGAGCTAATGAACTCTCGTCCCACAAGCCATTCCCAGAGCCGTCTGTCATGTAAAGAGCCCATGTGGTTGCTGTGCCCATGGTGGGAGGTGGCACACGGAGTGGTCTCAATGGCTCCGAGCCCAGGGGGCGGGGCCCAGGCCCTCCTGTGGCGTAGATCCCTGCTGCAGGAACAGGCCCATGCCAGGGTTGGGGGGGCTGAAGTGACTTCCTGTTCCTGTTGCTTTCTTAACATCCATTCAGCTCCTCCTTCATTTACTTCCTTGGTGCATCACTTCGCTCTGTCTTGGTTCCCTTATCTCCAAAACGCCCCTTATAAGGTGTTGAGGGATTCAATGGGATGACGTGTTTAGACCATTTTTAGACAATGCCTGGCACCTGAGCAATCAGTGACATTAGTATTCTCATCAGTATTGTTAGTAATAACCCCCCTGACCTTCCATCTCCTCAGCGGCCAGATGTGGATGAACCCTTCCTAGGGTTGTCGAGGGAGTGAGAGATAATGGGAGTAAGTTACTTAGTACAGCGTTTGGCCAAAGTCGGGCTGTTCATTCACTCAGATGCAGGAACAGGGTGAGCTGCCTGTGATGGGTGGAGGGAGGGGAAAGAAAAGGGAGTTCAAGTTCTCATTCATGCATTCATTCAAAAACTAATTGTGGAGCACACACATGTTTCAAGCTCTCCAGAGTCCCATGGGCCAGCCAGTGTCTCTCAAGAGGTTCCAGGCATAAGAAATAAACCCGGAGCCTGACTCTGCCAGCAGAAAGGACTAGGCAGGCAGAAGTTCAAGTTCAGGGCGTTAACAAAATTTCCATCCTCCTCCTGAGGGATGTGGATCCCCCCCCACCCCTTAACTTACCTACTTTCCACCAAAAAAAAAAAAACTTTTCATGTGTAACAGAGAGCAATATAATGACTTCCCCCCCCCCCCCCCAACAAGTATCCACATGTGGGTCAAGACTGGGCAAAGGAGGGCAGGGTGATGGGGCAGAAGGGCCATCTGAGGACATGAGCAATCTTGAGAGGACGATGATCTGATTGGCTCCCATACTAGGCCTGCCCCAAATGCCCCTCCCCCTTTTTGCCACCTGAATGCTTTCCTTACCTCCCACTTCAACTCTTACCTCCCTTGTGATGACTTCTTGGACTATCTTGCACACACTTGATTTTTCCTTGCTTTGAAATTTTGTTTCAGTTGGACTGAGGGCTACATTCTCTAAGGCAATTGCTTTCCAATGGCTCACTGTCTGTTGATTGAATTTCCCAGTTTGGTTATGAGGTCCATGGGGGCAGGCCATGCCCTCGTCCCCTGGGACGCTCCCAGCATTGAGCACGAACCACGGGCCCTGTCCAAGTGGAAGAGCACTGGCGTCCCCAGGAACCCCATCATGGTTCCCAGGACCCTGCCCGAACCTGGCCCTCGTGCAGCAGTGGCTCCCCCTGGGCCCTTTGTCCCCTCCCACCTCTCCTCCTCCACGTCACTTCATTGCCCACATCACCAGAACAGGCTTTCCAAAGTGCACCTGTTTCCCACCCCATGCCCCCTTCCCCAGCCTCCCAGCCCCTCTGTCCCTGTGGACTGACATTCAAGGATCCTCTCTCTGGCTGCTGCCTGCAACTGCCACCTGGTTTTCCAGCCCCACCAGCCCAAACGAGCTGGGACATTGGTGCCTCTCTGCTCCAGCTCATTCCTGTTCTCCTTCCAGTCAGCCTGGAAAATCCTACCCATCCCTCAAGGCTCAGCAGAAGTGTCACATTGTCCCTTCAGAGAGGATGCCCCGGGCAGAGTTAATTCCTCCCTTCAGGTTGCTTCCGTGGTACACCTTCTGTTTTCACAGTCCACCTCCAGGCCTTTTGGAGGGGCTAGCTGAGTCGGCTCCGGCCCCATCTGTGTACGTGGCTCAGTGGGTCTTCCATAAGCGTCAGGCCCCCGCACTCCCAGCACCTCCCTGCTCTGGCACTGAACCTCACGTCTGTTCTTTATCGCTCTTACCTCTTGTTTTATTATTTCTGTCAAGTCTCCACCTTACAGAGATGCTGCGAAGACAAATGAGATAATATGTAAAAGCGCCTTAAGCTCCAGAAGATGGACTATACCATTATGGCTGTAAAGCTCTCTACTGGGGAATTAAACCTGATGGTAGTGAATAGGGAAGGGAGAGAGGGAGGGAGAGACAGACAGACAGATAGACAGAGAGGACAGATACAGAGAGCAAGAGATGTGAGAGACAGAGGAGAGACAGAGAGAGATGGAGAGACAGAGAGGAGAGGGAGCAGAAAGGCTGAGGTTGGCCATGCCAACTCTGTCCCAGACTCACTGAGCCCAGACGACTTCTTCCAGGTGAGGGGCAGAGCAGGGCCTGTGACTGGGAGTTATGTGACTCTGAGCAGGAGGCTTCTCGTCTCCAGAAATGGCCCACTGCTACCCTTTGGGTGTCCTGGCTGGAGCAACCCTTGACATCTCCCTTGAGACATAGTTATTATGGATACAAGTAATTGAGGCCCATTCTTTGCAGAACCACGTGGAGATGGAATCCCGTTCTCCAGTGCGGTGGGCGGGGTTTACCTGGTCTCCTTGCAAATCTCAGCTTGCAGAATCAAAGGCCTGCAGGCGCGCATCTCTCTGGGACCCTCTGTCCCTCTGCCTCCCCATCGCGTGCCTTTGCTCATGGAGGGTGACAAGGACAGGCTCTTCATTGCTAGGTAACTCCTGTTCCTTCAAGCCATCGTTCATGTTCTCGCCACGTCTGTCTTAGTCATGGCTTATTTGGTAAACTCTTAAGTGGATGACCAAGTGGACAGTCGGGTCTTGGTGGAGAAGGGTCTTCCTTGTAGCTTGTGGTCAGTCAGCAGGACCCCAGAAAAGTGAGGAGGGGCATGGACAGAACGTGAGAGACCTAGTGAACCTTCCCTGGACCTAAGAGCCACCCCTCGGCCCTCCAGTCTCCTCTTGTGTTCCCCTCAAGTCCTTCCACTCTCAGTGAAGGCATTGCCTCCTCTGGGAAGCTTTCCCAGAGGATTCTGACATTGCCACCCTGAATGGGTCCCCCGACCCGAATCCCCACCACGCAGGACTGTCACCTGTCAGCCTTCCTTTCTGGATCCAAGGGAGGGCAGAAGCTCTTGCTCATCTTTGTGTCCCCCACGCCCTGGTGCGGACATGGAAATGACCGTTTGTTGATTGACTGTCAGACTTACACACAGGCAATGGGCTCAGGGTCCTTGTCGAAAACCAGGAAGCTGGGCCCCCAGGTCCTCTTCCTTTTTTTAAAAAAAATATTTTATTGATTATGCTATTACTGTTGTCCCAATTTTTCCCCCTTTTCCCCCCTCTTCCCTGCACCCCCCTCCCACCCGCATTCCCCCTCCTTAGTTCATGTTTATGGCTCATACACATAAGTTCTTTGGCTTCTCCATTTCCTATATTATTCTTAACCTCCCCCTGTCTATTTTGTACCTACCATTTATACTTTTTCCCTGCACCTTTCCCCCCGCGCTCCCCCCTCCCCAATGATAACCCTCCAAATGATCTCCACATCTATGATTCTGCTCCTGTTCTGGTTGTTTGCTTAGTTTGTTTTTTTAGATTCAGTTGTTGATAGTTGTGAATTTGTTGCCCTTTTAATGTTCACAGTTTTGATCTTCCGCACCTGCCACGTTTCCAGAAGAAATGCATCCTCAGAAAAAAGAAAGCCAGGATGCTGCGGAATAAACAGAAGTGCGTCGTCAAGGACTTCGTCTTGAATAAGGAAGTGTCAGGCACCTTGGCAGGGGAGTGTGCATGGAGGGGGGACAAGCTGTGAGTTTATAAAAAATAGAGATTTTTGGAGTCTATTAAATCACACTTGGCTGCCTATTCATGAGATCAGCTTTGTCCAGGGTTACCAGGATTTCCATCTTTTCTTTTCCTTCTGGCTGAGGGCTTATGTACTGGTTGCAACAATCAGAGCTCCTTATTCCCAATAGAGCTACATGGACAGTATTTCACAGACCCCGCGTACTCGGCCTCGAACTCTGCAGGCTCTCAGCTTCCCTTCTGGAAGGGGAGCTCAGCCAGGGGTGGTGCGTTTTAATGCACTCATAGCCCGAGGTCAGGGGCTGGTCTAACCAGGCACCAGCTCCAGCAGGAGTAGTGATAACACTTGCTCCCTTTTTTTAAGCCCCTGCTAGTATGTCAGGCACTGTTGGACCCACATAACCGCATTTACTCCTGAACACAACTGTTTTAGGTTGGGTTTGCTAGAAGCAGGTCTCAGATGAAACCTAGCCCATGTCGAGGGAAGCAGAATGGAACAAGGGAAGAGGCCAAGCCAAGGTGCGGTGCAGCTGGAGTCTGGCCCCGGCTGATCTCGTGGGGAGATAGGGGCAGAGTTGCCTTGCTTTGAAAACTTAGGCAAGAGATAAGCCTTCAATGCCTCGGTTTGCTCATCTGTGAAATGACACCAACACCTGCCTTGCCTTCCTCCAGGGACATGTGAAGACATTAAAATAGGTTTTGAAAATCATAAGTTTTGCCAATTTGAGGAGTTAATTCAAGGAGAAGGGGCTTCGGGAGAGACCACACAGCTGACCTGCCAAGAAGTTGCTGGAGATCCCAGGCTTGGGTGCCATCCGGCAACTCTTGAGTGAGTCCTCTTCTCAGAAACCCCTCCCAGAGCCTTCTGCCGGCTGAGGCCCGAGCTCGGAGGCCCCGCTGGCATGCGGATCATCTGGACCATTCCGCTGCGATCACGTCCCACCAGGTACTTCTGGGTGGGATGATCCTTTTCTCTCAACACCTCCACAACCTTCACGGGCCCCAGCAACTGGTCGATTAGTGGGCTTTAAGGGCAGTCACATATGGCCTTGGCAAAGGGCTGCAGCCCTCTGGCTGCTTGGAGAACCTTCCAGGGCTCAGCCAGGGCCATGGGAGCACAGACCCTGTGGACATACCCTTTCCTTGGGAAAACTCTTCCCTCACCTACAGGAAGGGGTTGTTCTTGGAGGCCCATAGAGCTTTCTCCTTTGCTCTGCAAAAAGCGTTAAGCAAACATTGAAGGATTAAGGGTTTTATAGTGATGAGAGTCAACACAGAGGAATACCAGCCACATGGAACATAAGTGCTTTAAAAAAGAGGACAGGTAAAACCAATGGAAACCACAGCCTGTCCTGAGCTGCATGTCGTAAGCAGGCCTCCTGGTGACTTGCTGGCGTGTGAAGGTCCAGACTTGCCTACACTTCAGATTCCAGGCTCCAGCTCCCAGACCCAGGCCTGCAGAGGCCTCCCTGGAGCCTCGATGCCCAGGTGTTTTCAGGTCATATGAGGACTTCCTCCTCCTGGATTCTCACAAATGCAGAACAGATGGGATGCTGAGACCAGAGAGGGCCGAATCTGCTGGGCTCTCAACTGGGCGGCGGGCCAGGCTGCTCCTTTGAGGAAAAGATGAGGGGAGAGGCCGAGGAAGAGGAGATGGGGTCACCCCAGCGGCAGCTTCAGAGACTTTTCCATGACATGGAAACTGAGCCGAGGTCAAGGGCTGCCCACCGGGCATGGAGATCCCAGGCTTGGGATCCCACACACACCACCGACCCCATGCATCCTAAGCCTAAAGGAAGGATGTCATCTCAGTTCCCTGTCTGGTGAGGTTTCGGTTTTTCTCTGAGAATTGGTGCCTCCACCTCTCTTTGACAGCTAGGGCCAAATCCTAGTCCCAACACTGGTGGGCTGTTGGCCTGTGTTACTTCTCTGAGCCTTGGCTTTCTTATCTGTAAGATGGGGTAACAGAGAACCTATCTCCTCAGGCTACTGGGAGGTGAGGTGGAGCTTGCAAAGGGCTTGGCCTGGGGTGCAGTATGTGCTCAGTAAAAGTCAGCCACCCTTCCTTCCCGGTCCCAGGCTGGGAGCCCGTAGCGGCCTCGTGGTCAGTGGATGCACACACTCTTGAACTGTCTGTCAGATTGCCAGGGGCACTCCAATGTGATCTTCCTTAGGTCCTCAATTTGGTTTGGCTTTCTTTCAAACTGCTGGCCTGGTTTACCCCAAAAGATCCAGAAAGGTTAATGGCTCCCAGGGGGTCTCTTTATCTCCCACTGGATGCCACTGTCACTCTGTAGGATGGCTTTAGAAGAGATGCCTTTCATTACATTTCCGAGCTGGGAGGGACGCTCCAGCAGCAGCCATTCTCAGGCGGGCTAAGTGAAAGAAAGGGGAGGGTGTTGTGCCCCCTGACACTGGCCGTTCAGGAAGGTTTGATGAACTTTCGCTGGGCATAGACCTTGAACTAGCTGAAGGTGTTGGGAATTTCTGGGCCTTTGGTTCTCAGTGGGCTCAGCTGGAGGAGCCGAGCTTGGGAGGGGGTGCTTAACCTGGGAGGTGGAGGTTCACAGTGCAACTGTCTGGGAGATTTTTAACAACACATCCTCCCTCGGCCCCCACCACGGTATCTGAGAATCTGGACTGGGGGGTATGGGCTGATGAAGCTCCCCAGGTGATTCACATACCTCCTGCCCTGGCTGTGAACCACAGGCCTGGCTGAGGAACAGACAGTGGACAGCAGGTGGTGTTGACCACAGAGCACAGCTGCTGCTGTTAGACCACAGTGAAGAGACGTGGGCTTCAGATGTGACATTTCTAGTTTACAAACGCTTTTTGCACACATGGCCTCACTTGGTGTCCAATGTCATGCTCTGCCAGTCAAGGCTGGCGTATCTCCATTTCACAGATGAGAAAGCTGAGGCCCAGGTAGGACAGGTAGAAACAGTCCAAAGAGGATAAGCCAGACCAAGAATCCAGCCCTTCTGACCCCCAGTGCCGTGGAGAGGAGAGGGGAGGGGAGAGCTAAAGACACTTGGTGTAAGGCATTGATTCCCATGTTTGCAGAGGTTGGCGGGTCTAAAATCAGCAGGGCGTGCCTGCAGGCTGGAGCCCCAGGGGACAGTGGATGTTTCTGCTCAAGTCCCAAGGCTGTCTGCTGGCAGACTTCCCTCTCCCTTAGGGGAAGTCAGCCTTTTCCCTCTTATGGCTTCAACTGATTGGAGAGAGGCACCCAGATTATGGAGGAAAATCTGCTTTTCTCAAAGTCTGTTGATTTCAATGTTACTGTCACCTAAAATACACCGTCACAGCAACATCCAGATGCGTTTGACCAAATATCTGGGTACCATGGTCCAGCCAAGTGGACATAAAAATAACCATCACACCCCTCCATTTTGCAAAATCTCCGTTCCTTTCCGTCTGGGAAACTGCACCCACATCCCATTATAAGCAGGCGGGGTGCCATCAGGTGAGAGGGGAGCCATGCATCCACAAATGTAGAGCATCGTCTGCGGGAGACTCCTGGGCTGGGAGGATGGCAGCCGGCTGGGCTCTGAGAGCTGCACGTGGCCAGACTGCGCTGACCAGCGCGTAGCCTGGCACTTGACCCCGGAGTGGGGCCACGTCCAGGCAGTGAGGCCGGTCAGCCTTCCAGTTGCTCTTCAGTGCCAAGGCTCATGGGGTTAGGACTCCTAGCCTTTTGGGGGTGGCCATGGGGGTGGAGGTGGCGGGGGCTTTTTATGAATCACATTGACCCTGTCAGGCTTGGGTATCTCATTGGGGAAGGAGAAGGATGTCAAGCAAAGTTGGAGAAAGGTCAGCTTGCTATTTCCCATCGTCCCACAGGGCCAGCTCCAATGGCAAGTCCCTTCAGGCTTTTCCTGCTCTCCAACACCGTGATGATTAAATCTCCCGGCTTTGCACTCCCACAGCATTAGGTGTGTGCCTCTCTCAGGCCACACATAGCTGTAAAGTCATCTGGCTGTAACCTGGAGGCAGGAGCCAGGCGGGTCTGACCATCTTTGTAGTCCCTGCCATGGCCAAGAGGATACAGTGGGAATTACTCACTCCTGGGGGATTTGAAAGCTTATAGTATTAAGCCACCGGTCTTGAAGCTCTTGCTACGTGGCAAGCAGTTTGAACAGGTGGCTCCCTGTCGCCCTTGCCACACAGCCTCATAGGCTGGCGCTCCCATTATTCCCCCTGACTTCTTGGAGAAGGAACTCCCTGCTGTCACGGTCCTCTTTATTTATTTGTCGTGTAAAATGTACATGACGTCTACCATTTTAACCATTCTTAAGCACGCCATTCCCGGTCATTAAGCACATTCACAGTGCTGTGCTACCATCGCCACCATCCATTTCCAGAACTTTCTCATCTTGCCAAACAGAAACTTTGCCTGCACTAAACAATGGCTCCCCACTTTCCACCCCCCAGCCCCTGGCAGCCACCATTCTATTTTTTGTCTCTACGAATTCGATTATTCTAGGCACCTCAATCCGAGCGAAATATTATAGCATTTGTTTCTGTGACTGTGTTATTTCACTTAGCACAACGCTCTCAGGGTTCATCTGTGTTGTAGCAGGAATCAGAATGGCTGAGTAACATTTTTAAAGCTGAATAATGTTCCATCCTATGCTAATAAACACCGTAGAAACTATTCATGACACTTGTGAAAGACAGCAAGGCGGAGTTTATTCAAGTTTATCCAGTTTCCTCTTCTGCGAAGTGGGCACAAAGCCTGCCCCGCCACGCCTGCTGCGGGGCTAACGGGAGATGATGAAGCTGGAACTCCTGAGTACGGCATTCGGTAAAAGCTCAGTAAATGTTACTCTCCCTCCTGACCCTTCCTCCTTCTCTCCCTAATCTCAGAAACCCCACCTTCCTAGGAAACAGATATCTGCACGTAGGGAAAAAGGAATAGAGAAACAGCTGGAATCAGGGCCTGGGCCAGTTAGAGAAGGCCCTGAATGTCACATAGGGAATTTGGACTTTATTCTGTGCACAGCTGGTGTTGGCTTGAGCTGGGTCTCCCAAAATTCACATGTCACAGTCTTAACTCCTAGTGGCTCAGAATGAGACCATATTTGGAAGTAGGGTTGGTGCAGATGTCATTAGTTAAGTCGGAATGAGGTTGTACCGCAGTACCGTGGACCCGAGTCTCATATGACTAGCAGCCTTACAAAAAGGGAGAATTTGGAGACAGAGACACATACAGAGAAAACGCCAGGTACAGACAAAGGTAGAGATCAGGGTTATGCCTCTACAAGCTGAGGAAGGTGGAGATGGCCTGAAAAC
Organism: Desmodus rotundus; assembly: GCF_022682495.2. Classification (NCBI taxonomy): domain Eukaryota; kingdom Metazoa; phylum Chordata; class Mammalia; order Chiroptera; family Phyllostomidae; genus Desmodus; species Desmodus rotundus. The sequence goes on along the minus strand of NC_071396.1, from coordinate 10,449,605 downwards.
CACCGAACTGGGGAGATGCAAGGAACAGATTCTCCGTCGCTGCCCTGAGAAGTCCTGCTGACACCTTGATCTCGGACTTCTGGCCTCCAGAACCGTGCAACAAGGGTTGTATGTCTGTGGTGCTTTGTTACATTCAACCTGTTGACCCCAAGAAGGAATAATCTGTCAAGGTCTCTTTATGGTTAATTGGGCTCAAATTCATAACCAGAGTCCAGCAGCCAGCTGAGGCCTCTCCTGCACACTGCAATTCAGAAAAAGAAGCCACCGAATGAGCTGCCAGACTCCTGCACTCCGTACCTGCTCAGAGTGGATCCGTGTAAAGGAGTTCCGGGAATTGGCTTTTAAATAATGGGCTGAGACAGGCCCCGTCCAATAGGAACTACATAGCTATAGCCTCATTTGCCTCTTTACTAACCAATCAGAGCAACTCTCTAACGACCAATCAGAATGTGCAATTCCGACCAATCAGGACAGTGCTATTTGGACCAATCAGGGGCCAGGGTAGGAACTAAATAAAAGCGGGCCTTCCCCTTGTGTCAACAGCACTTGGGTTTCAATCAGCTGGTTTGCAAAGTGTTGACCTGGGTAAAGTTTCTCCTTTTACCGCACCCCAGCCTGGGGGCTCCTTGATGCTAGTTGGTGGCAGCAAACTTTTGTTGACAAGCCCATGCAAAAGAATGCAGTTGGGAAATTCTGCAAGATGGGATATTTGAGGAAAAGAACCAAATGTAAAGGGAAGGTATGGTTTATCCAGCCTTCCTGATTAGCATCCTCACCTGTTCAAGTCCAAGTCGGAACATTCAGTAAGTACCTACTGTGAGCTGCCTCCTGAGAAGGTGGGCAGCTGAGGCTGGTTCACCCGTGGCTCTTACACAGAGAGGCTGAAGCAGGAAGAGCCCAGGGTGTCCGAGCAGGGGGAAGTGAGGGGAGCAGACTCATTATCATCGCCATTTGTCAGCATCAAAGGGTATTGATCAGGCGCCTAATTGAGCCTGATCTTGTGCTTGTTTTTATTTTGCTTTTCAGAGCTCTTAGGGGCTAAATGACGCGCACACAAGCAACACAAATATCCACAGGAGACAAATGCTCTGTGTTCCTGTTCTCTCTCCTCTCCCTTCTCTCCTAGTAGCTTCTGACTCAAGCCTGACTCTAATTACGGGTGACTGGCTAGCACTGAGCTGGTGCTGACCTTCCTGTAATGACCACCTCATACCTGTCCTTGTCCGCCCAACGCACACAGCCTCACAGACACACCACACACCTGTGCGTGCACACACGTGGACACTCTAAGCCAACACACCTGCCACACGTACACATTCCGCGAGATGCTGCAGGGGGTGGCTGCTGTCCAGGGCACCCGGGGGATGCCCCATGGACTCGGAAAAGGAGGAAAAGGAGAAACTGTGAGAAGCAGAATAGCTGAGGGCAACTAGTGGGGCTGCCTCTTGCCATGGGGAACCTCCCCAGGTGGGCTCACCACCTCTTCTCTCACTTCACTGCACCCCAAACAGAGGGGCTGGCCTGCTCTGACTGGGCCAGACCCCCAGAGTGGGGGCTCTGGCAGGGGTTAAAGGTGGACTGGAGTGGGCGGGCAGTGGCACTGCCCTCCGGCCCCTTTGAGGCCTGCATGGTTAGGGCTGCAGCCCCTGCCTGTCCTTTGTCTGTTGCCATCCTCTCACCTCCAGACCAGGCACAGGGACGCGTATCTCTGCTTCCTTCTTCCTGTGGCTGTGCTGTGACCTTCCCTCATGCAGGAACAGCAAAGCCTGAACTTGGGTTTCTCCTGGAGGGGAGTGGGAGGAGGCAGACAAGGCATTCTCTTTGTCTTGTTTGACTTGAGTTCCTCTAGTCCTCCCTTGGAATAGGAATCCCCCCTGTGTCCTGCCTGGTTCTGGAAGGTCTGCCTCATGGATGGGGGCAAAGTCTGACTATTAAAAAATGGTGACATTGTCTTATTCCATCCTGCTTGCATAAGGACCCTGTAGGAGAGGCTTGCTCTCGCCCTAGCTTCCTAACCACCTCTCCTGGAGAGTTTTGTGGGGGGAGGGTGGGACCTCTGAGTCACAGGAGGGGGCAGTAGGGGAGCACAGAGCTCCCCTAGGGTGAGATGCAGGTTTGGGGCACAGTGGGGAGCAGGGTGACCCTGGGGGCCCAGGGAGTCCTTCTAATGGGGGGGCAGCCTGGCGCCAAGAAAGAGACACTGCCTCCTCTCCCCCTTCTCTCCCATACCTTACTCCTCCCCTCTCTCTCCTGCTTCTCTGTCTCCGTTCCCTTCGTCTCTTCCCCTTCCTTCTCCTCCTCCTTCCCTTCCAGCCCTCTTCTCCTTATCAATCAAATCCTACGTGCCAGGCCCTGGTTTTGGCACAATGCTTAGGGCACAGCCACTGTGGGAAGGGGGACAGGCAATGGACAAGCAGGCCAATAGGCAATGTGGGCGCTGAGAAGCGCGGTGGAGGTGATGAAACAGGCAGAGAGTGTGTTGGGGAGGGGTGCTGCCGTGCCCGGGGTGGTCCGGGAAGTCCACTGCATTCAGACCTGGGTGGTAAGGAGGCCACCACACGGACTGTAGGGGGCGGAACTGCCAGCACAAAGTCCCTGAGACAGGATCAGGCCAGAGACACAGAAAGGAGCTGGAGGGAGTGAAGGGGCATTGGGTGGAGAAGCGGACAGGTCCGGGAGCAAGGGGGCTGAGGGAAGGGTTCTGTGCTCAGGTGTATCTCAGGCCCAGTGAAAGCTGGGGGAGAAGAGCAGGGATTCGTGAGGCGTGGCTTATAGGTCGGCAAGGGTCAAGGCTAAGGGAGCGGAAGAGAGGACCGTGGCTTGTCTTGGGTTGTACAGTGGCGAGAGTGAGAAGCGGTCAGATTCGGGAGGGATTTTGGAGGCACAGGCTACAGGACTAATGGCAAACTGACTCTGGGCGGGAGAGGAGAGAAAGGAAGGATGATATCTAAGTTTGGGGTCTGGTTACTAGATGGTACCACTCACTGAGATGTGCATGTTTTGGGGGGGGGGGGGTTTGGGAGGTGGGGCATCTCCGAGTCAGAAGATTAGGGTCTGCTCATTCTCCCTGTTCTTCACTTGCCAGGCCTCAATTTCCCCATCTGTGAAAGGGAGGCAATTAGGTGTCCTAGAGCTGTTCGGGAGCTCTTTGTGAACTATAACTCACACGTGTGTGTATATATGTGTGCATGTGTACCTATGCGTCTCTCTAAGCACAGTTAGATCAGTGTGAACTCATGTATATGTACGTCAACCTGGAGAGACGCTCTCAACTTCAAACGTTCTGTCCCCTTGTCATACACAGATGTCCCAGAACACGCTTCGGCTCCAGGTTGCCTTTCTTCCATCTCTCTCTCCAGCAATTCCACTTAAAAATTCTAGACTGAAGGGGATGCCACCCCCTCACCCGGGAGTGTCCCCCAGCCTCACACCCTCCAAATGACTCCTACCCATCCTTTAAGACCCCCCCCCTCAAATGCCACTTTTTCCATAAAGTTCCCTGGATCCCCTCGTGTGATCTCTCCTACATCCCCTGAACTTGTGTAGCTCTCTGTACATTCCTGCGGGGCTGTCACCGTCGGTTCTGGGTTACAGATATTTCGTGTGTGGCTTATAGATGTGCGAATTCCTGTGGGTAAATGAATGAAACGTGAATGACTTGCTTTTTATTATACAGTGACGGGGCATAGATAGTGTCCCAGTCATGGTGCACAAGGGCTGGGGGTACAAAGTTGAGAGGCAGTGGTCTCAGCTCTCACGGGGTTTACGGTCCATGGAAGAGCCCAGAGAGCCAGGGGTCACAGCGGCCTTCAGGGGCCGTGGCTGTGTCCTATCAGGGTTAAATCAGCTCCTGCCCTTAGCTAATCCCAGGCCACTCCTGGGGGCCAGAGGGTGTTCAGAATCTGTGCGGTCCAAACGCAGAGACGCCGGGCAGGTGTGGATCTGTGTAAATCAGCAGAGGGCCTAGGGCTGGGGTGTTTGGGTGCAGGGCCTGCCCCAAGAGTCTGCCCCCGCCCTCGTCTCTCCCACATTCAGATCAGTTTTGCCCACTTTCCTTCTATATTCACAATTTTATCCCCATCAATGCTCCAAGCTGGAACATCACACTGCATTAGGGCTTTGCCTTCGATGCATTACCACCCTAATTCATCACGCTGCTTTAAGTGATGGAGGCTCAGAGCCCCATAAATCACCCTGCACTTCCCTGCTCAGGGTCTAATGAATATGGAGCTTGGGAACAGACCGAGCTGGTTCTTTCTCCCTGCTTCCCTTGGCATTGTCTTCTTAGGAAAGCTCACTTTAACCACATTTGGAGAAGGATGAAGCAAGCGTGGGTGCAGTGGCAGGGCGGGGGTGGGGGTGCTGGGGTGGGGAGGAGCAATACTAGGGAGGGGCAGCTTTAGGTTCCAGATCCCCTCTCTCCCTTCCTTTCGACAACTGGTTATTGAACACATACCGCACTGCACTATAAGCACCCCTGAGATTCCAGGTATCAAATACTTGGTTTTGCTCCCCTGCCCTTGTATACAGGGTCCGGCAGAAGTAACGGCTGCTTGGATGTGGTTGGTGGGGTAATAATACGAGTGTCATAATTTATGGCTTTAATTCGAACATTTCCCCTAAAATGTCATATGGTGTGCATGAGTGTGATATTGTTACGTTACAGAAGCATATGTTTGTGACTTTGTAACACAAGATTTTGTAATTAAAGGGGCGTTATTTGTGCTGCACCCTGTCTATGCACCATCCAGAGTCATCGGTCAGTGCCGCCTCTGCTGGGGACTCAACCCCTGTCCTCCTCAGACTCTTCAGCCCAGCAAGCGTTGGTGGACCTGATGGGACCTGAAGGGACTGGGACGTTCAGTGGAGGAGGGTGGCTGGGCGGATCGTGGGTGACTCTGGCTCTGAAGGGCCAACACTGTGGGGGGTCTCTGATCAGTAGGAAATGAAGGTTTTCGCCTCCGGGGAGACCAGAAAGGGGCTCTGAAAAGCAGACATCACACCCTTTCCTGTAGGACCAAGAGTGACCCAGCGGTGCCCCTGGAAGTCTGAGCAATCCCTGCGACCTTTTGAGCCCCAGTTTTCCCAGTCTTGAGATGAGGACGTTCTCAATTGTCCTGCTTCGGGAAGTTACCCTGCGAGACTAACCCCGCACACGCACAGACTCAGCTGGGAGGGTGCATCGCGGCATCGCCCGCGTGGGCGCAATATTGCAGACAGTCAACACCTCCGGGAGCCCGGCAGGCTGCATGGCGCTGCTTCACTTAGTGGTACATCCACAGGAGGGGTTCAAGTGCAGCCTCTGCGATAAGCTAGCAGGATCTGTACTGTCATAGGTCTGTCTGCCTCTCTACCTACCTACCTATCTACCTATTTCTCTAGGGAGGGACTGAGAGACATGGAAATATTAGACAGGGTAAAATAATACATGTAAGTGAAGCAAGTTAATAAACTAATATGTCTAGTGTATTTCCACCTTGTTTACAAACATGTCTAGAAGGAGAACTGACCTGAAGGGGCATGAGGATGTTTGGAGGGGCACACACTGGCTGTTCACAGGGTCTCCTCTCAGTGAGGGGGTTACGGATTATTTTGGTTCACTTTTTAATTTATTTGTATTTTCCCGGTCTTCCTACAATGAGCATAGGTTACCTAGGTAATACGACATGAAATTAAAGCCAACGTTAATAGCAGCACTCTTCACAATAGCAAAAGGTGGGAACAGCGCAATAGCTACCCACAGATCAATGGAAACCAAGATGTATACTCCCACACGGGCGTGTTATTCAGCCTGAGAAGAAAAGGAATTCTGACACACGCTATAACACAGACAACCCTTGAAGACAATGCACAAAGGGAAATAAGCCAGACACGAAGGACAAATATTATACGACCTCATTGATAGGCAGTACGTGGAACAGGCAGATTCACAGAAACAGAAAGTGGAATGGTGGTTGCCAGGGGCGGGGGATGGGGAGCCATTCTTTACTGGGTGTGGGGTGCAGAGTTTCTGTTTGAGGTGACAGAAGACTTTTGGGGACAGACGGGGGCACAACAATGTGAATTTATGTAACGCCACTGAACTGTACGCTTCAATGGTAGATTTTGTTCATTGTACATTTGACCTCTAGACAAACAAACCAATAACTAAAGTGATAAAGTGAGGGGCTCTGCCACTTGCTTCCTAGTGGCCCTTCCAGGTCTAACCCCATGTCTGTCTCCACCTCTGACAGTGACCTTGGAGAGGATGAGAACAAGCAGCCAGCCAGTCCTCTCACACCCAGGGGGTGGCAGGCAGGACCCCCTGGAGCCTGCTGTCATTGCTGGAGAGATGGGGCCGTGGCTCTCTCCAGGAAGCCACGGTGCTGGCTGCTCAGTGTGGAGACCTGGAAGCTGGAGGGAACCTAGGGACATCGTTTTCAGGAGGCTAATTAACCAAATGTGTTTTCCTTGCACGCGTCTGTGTTTTCACATTAGGGTTCGCAGCAGAGAGGGTATCACAGCTAATTAGACTCACAGCTTTGGACAGATCTCTGAATAACCAGTAAGTTCCTTCTTACAGACGCGTACGAGTCAGCGCCGCTACCCTTCACTCTGAATCTCCCGTCTCGGCAGCCCACCGGCAGCCCACCGACGCCAGGTCTCCAGGGTGAGATCGGCAGAGCCGAGGGGAGATGCAGTTCCAGGAGTGCATGCTCCCGCCTCAGAAAGACTTTACAGGTTCAAGTCAAACTGAACTCCAGTGCTTTCCAGTGCAGGCCCTTTGCCTCAGTCGGACCAGATTCCATACTCCCCTTATCTGTGCCGGGTGCCCCTTCCCCTTCCTGGTCTCATTGTAGGAGACCCCTCATGGGGGCCTTCCCAGCCCACCCGCAAAGGTGTCTTCCTTCCCCAGCACTAAGCTGTCCTTGATGCTCCCAAGGGTGGATCGCTGTAGCCATGTTTCTAAGTGGCCCTGACCTCCCCAGTCACAGCTGAGTGGCCTTGGGGTGGACAGTGCCCCAGGAAAAGCCATTCCAGAGGTGAGGCCACGCCAGCGTCTCTCTGCAGGGAGTCTGGAATAGGACATAGACGCTTCAGTTGGCTTCAGAATTCTTTTGGTGTATTCCGACAGACTCCACCCCTGGCTCACTTAAGCAAAGATATGGCAAAGGTGTAGTCAAATTGCAGTTGACACAGGGACGAGAGGACCTGGGACCGATTCAGACACGGGGCAGCAGGCTCCTCTGGGCTGCCCGCACGGGGACTCTGCTCCGCCTACTCCAGTCATTGCATTCCCTTCTCCTAAGTTCAAATTTGCAGGAGAAACTGGCCAGCTTGGTGGGTCAGGTATTGGGACAATGAGCTCAGGGCAGGGGCAAGAACACAGGGACAGAAAGAGCTCATGGGGATTTAGCTCTGAGTTTTAGGTGTCTTGCCAGAAAAGAGGGGGCTTTGTGGGCCAGGTGATCCCTTGAGGAATATGTGTGGAGGCAGCCACGAAGGGGATAGAGCACAGAAAAGTAGTCTGGGGTGGGGCGGGGAGGGGAGAGACCGCAACACATGCAGAGGAGCAGGTGCAGGAGATGAGGTGGGAAACAGGTTGAGGAAGAAGGTCTCCTTCACACATGAAGTTCAAGGGTGGGACTCCAATACAGGTCTTCGAGTCCCATCCTCTGTGGCTGCATCTCAGTGACTCCCCCCTTGATAAAACCATTCTGCACCTGCTATTTGATCACTTTCCCTATGAGACGGTGTAGCTGCCTGGGAGTCTGAGGGAGTTTGGGACAGACACCCGGGCAGAAGGAGGAACTCACTCTCATCGGGTCACAGACATTTGCCTGGTCGGGTAGGGCTATTGTGTCGACTCAGGTCTAGAGATGACTGTGCCTCCTCCCCACTCCTGTGGCTGCATCAGGCTTCTCTCTGCCCCAGGGAGTCAGAGGGGCGCCCCTGCTGGGAGCAAGGTCCCAAGAGCTCACAATACCAAGTGCACAGCTGCTGCCTTGGGCTGAAAGAACCAAGCTATTCCGTGTACTTCTGGGTGTGCCTCACCCTCTCGCCTGTGTCTGGCTCTGTGGGCGTGCCACTCAGGTTCTCAGCAAGCACCCCGCTGTTGCGGCACCTGGGAAAGAACTGCACCCGAGAGCACACAGTCTCCACCGTCCGTGAGCATCTGGGATGGAGATGAAGGAATTGCATCCTTTGTCTGGGTTGGCTGCTTGAACAAAGCAAGACCAGTGTTTCCTACCTGTGGCTGCAGAGTGAAGAAAGCTGCTTTGCAGAGAGGGAGGGACAGACAGAGACAGACAGACAGAGACAGCAGTAGGGGAGGGCAAGGGCACAGACCCAGATAAGACAAGAACAGAGCAGGAGGAGAAGCTCAGACGTTTCCTTTCTTGTCCTGGACCATTTCTGAGGCCCAGGACACCCGTGAGATCCCATGAGACCCCTCTAGGGCATCCTGCATTCTTAACGGGGATATGACCCCTGAAGAGGCAACACGAGTTCTTGGGGGCAAAAAGCCTTTGACATCACAATGACTTATGGTCCTCCAAGGGCCAACCTACTACGTAAAGGTACGCAGTACATCTGGGGTGCTAACATGTCACGGGGTCTCGGCACCGGGAGTGCTGCACAAAAATGTCTGAAATGGTCCCTGAAGGTGGGCAATAATTAATAATAGAGAAACACAGCTTTGAATCTTTGGAATGAATTTCCCTCCCCACTTCTATTTTTTTCTTTCACCAGCGCAAGCCAGCTGCTGTGACGTCTGTCCTAGGAGCCCTAACTGAGACCAATGTCCTTGGTTGGTGGTCACGCTGAAGGGCTGGAGAGAAAGAAGATCTGCGGGGGCCGGAGACAGCGGAGACCCCTCAGTGGGGAGACAGCATCAGGTCAGGGCTGGGACCAGGGAGGAGGTCTGGGGGCCCTCAGGGGCAGCTGGGACGGGAGGGAGTTAAGCTGTGGGACGTGGCTGAGGTGTTGGTTGGCAGTGGTTGTAAGATCAGTCTCAACAGAAGAGGGACAGGGATTCCGATGGCCCTCAAGTCCTCACGGTCATGGAGCCCTGTCTCAGCACCTTGTGTCCTGTTTCCTGATCAAGCCACACTGTCACTCTTGCGCTCCAAGGCTGGAGTCGGGCGGCGCGGGGTCCGAGGTCCCCCAGGCACAAAGTGGGAGGTATAGCCTAGCCCAGGCCAGACGGGGCCCACGGGGACCCCAGTCTTGGCCCAACACCAGGTAGGTGTTGGTACCACGTTCTGGTTTTTAACAGCTGTATTGAAATCGAATTCACATAAAGTGCAAAGTATACAGTTTAGAGTATACAAGTCGGTGATTTTTAGTTTATTCACAGGGTTGTGCAGCCACTTCCATGGTCAATTTTAGAACATTCTCAGCAGCTCAGAAAGAAAACCTGTGGGATTTAGCTCTCAGTCCCCTCCCCGTCCCCGCCCTCCCCAGCCCCAGGCTACCACGGATCTGCTTTCTGGCCCCTGTAGATTTTTCTGTTCTGGACCTTCATACAAACGGAATCATATGACCTTTCTGTGCCTGGCTTCTTTCTTTTAGCCTAATGTTCCCAAGGTTCATCCAAGTTGAAGTTGGTGTCAGCCCCTCATTCTGATACCGACTTCAGGTCGGCTGCAGTAGGTCCAGGTGAACAATATCCCATTTATATTCCAAAATATGGAGTGCAGCGCTTCCTGTTTTATGGCTGAATCATATTCCTTTGTGTGTACACAGTGCATTTCGTTTATGCAGCCACCCGCTGGTGGCACATGGGTTGGTTCTGCCTCTCGGCTGTGATGAGTAGTGCTGCTATAAACATTCGTCTTTGTATGTGGACACGTTTCGCTTCTCCCGAGTTCATGCTTAGGAGCGGAATTGCTCAATCGAATGGTGACCTATGTGTGACTGTTTGGGAGATTTCCAGACTGTTTCCAAAGTGGCTGCACCGTGTTGCACCCCCTCCAGCTGTGTCTGAGCGTTCTGATTTCTCCACATCCTCACTTACACTTGCTGTTATCTGACTTTTTGATTCCAGTTCTCCTATGTCCTTGGTCATGGTGACTTTGGAACAGTGCCCCGTTTTGGGGGTGGGAGGTGGCAGGCAGTGACAGTGGCCTGGTCCAGAATGATCAGTCCACTGAGGACGGAACCCCAGCCGGGAGTGGAGGGGATAGGAAACTGAGCCACTTCCCTCAACAGAGATGGAAAGGATCTGGGGCTCCAGTGATGTGGACTAGAGATCAGGCCAGTCTTTAGAATCGGCAGGGAATCAGAGCTTCTTAGGGAAACTGAGGCAGAAGCTCTGTCAAATGAATGGCAGTCAGCATATAGACCACCCCTCCCCACCTCTGCTCCCTGGTAGACATCACTAATCGATCACATTGTTCTTTCTTGGAAGTCCAGAGACAGCCCCAGCACAGTGTTCTAGGGAGCCCCTCCAGGCAGAAGCGCTGGCGTAGGAGATGGCACTTACTTATTTATCTCCCGTAGACCAGGTCTACCCAGGGAGTGGGGAGGGGGCTGAGACTCAGGAAACCCTTGGGGCTTAGGGGGGGAGTCGGTACTATGCTGCAGCCCTCTGGGGTGCAGTGATGGCTAATGGGCTCCCTGCCCTGGTCGGGAGGGCTCCAGATTTGGGCAGTAGAGCTGAGCAGGGGTGGGGGACAAGGTGAGGCTGGAACAGACTGCCCTCTGAAATGCCCAGGCATGAACAGGGGGAGGCTGGGGACGTAATCATCAGAAGGACACGATGATCTTTCATGAGGTGCCTCTGGACTCACAGGACCATACGACCTGGGGAGAAATCTCACTGTGTAGGAGTCCAGTGGTGGGTGTGGCCATGGCCCTGGGCAGTAAGAGGAACCAGTCAGGACATGAGATCAGTAGGCCCCAGGGCCAGGCATCTTGAGCAATGCAGGGCCAGAGAGGACAGACAGACCAGGGCACACTCAGATGCCTGGAGTCTGGTCACCGGGGTCAGAGGTGGACCAGGCAGGCCGGGCACGGAGTTCAAATGTCAGCCAGGCCAGTTTGTCAAGGGCGGGTGCCAGAAGTAAGTCTGAATGGGGCCAGCAAGTTGGAAGGAATCAGAGAAAGGAAACCGGGCAGAGTGGAGCTGCTGCAGGCTGCCAGCGAGTAGGACAGGTGCCCACAGCAGCACCAGGAAGCCAGGAGGTGTCCAGAGACCCACAGTGGGGACAGCAGGCAATGAGGTGCACCAGGCTGAGTAGGACCCGTGAGCACAGAATAGCGGCAATGCCTGAGAGAAAAATGGAGCAATTTTAGGGGAAAGAAAGTTCTAGCAGAGAGAAGGAAGTTTTACAAACATAGCTATCAAATGCAAACAGAGGCTGACCACTCCACTGGTCTCAAACCACAAAGCAGAGGCCAGGAAAGGTCAGGTGTGAGGCATAGTATAAGCTCAGAGCTGGCATCCTTGCAACAATGAATGAGGAGTTGGGATCTCTGGGTCTTGGAGTTGAAATGGCCATTGGGGAAGGGATTTGGGGAGCGGCTACTGTATTTTTAGGAACATCCCCCGCCCACAGGAGTGTATTTGGTAGTGTCCTACTAACCCTTTAAAAGGACTCACTGGACCTGAGCACAGTAAGGGCTTTGCTTGCTATGTAGTCTTTCTTTTCTGAAAAAGAATGTCTCAAGAAGCAAAACTAGAATCTAAAATCCATGCCTTTATTTATTCATTTATCCAGCAAACACCAAATTACCAGCCAGGAATCGCAGAGGAACGCTGACCTTCAATGAATGGCACTTTTTCCTGCACTCCAGTCCTGAACTGACGGAAAAGTAAGACAAGGAATAAGGCAGATGGGGGCCAAGCTATCACAATTAGTGCTGACTGGTTGAAAGAGCAAATGGGCTGGTTAACGGAATCTGCAAATTAGACCAATTGACCCAGTCTCGAAGGTGCTGGACACCCCCAGGCCCCCCCATGGGGCGGGGCTGGAGGGCGTGGCCAGGGGCGGGGCCAGTGTCAGTGAGCCCTTGGATCCCACTAGCGACAAAGGAAGAAGCTGGGTAAAGCCCCATGTGACCAGTTATTCTTTCCAAAACCTCTAATCAGACACAGGCACATCTCCCGCCCAAGGTTAAGCAAGTTAGAGGCAGAAGGGGACAAGGACAGGGACAGGAGTCTCAAGCCTCCATGTGGGGAAACCTTCAGGAATAGGTAACAACTGTTTCCTACTAGACATTCCAGGGGATGAAAATGATACCATTTAAAAAGGGAGGGGGAAGTGTAGGGATTAAAAAACATAAATGGTAGGTACAAAATAGACAGGGGGATGTTAAAAATAGTACAAGAAATGGAGAAGGCGAAGAACTTATATGTATGACCCATGGACATGAGATAACAGTTAACAGTGGGGGAATTCCTGGAGTGAAAGGGGGTACCGGGCAGAGGGGTGCAAAGGGGGAAAAATTGGGACAACTGTAATGACATAATCAGTAAAATACACTTTAAAAAGGCTAGATTTGTTAACCTATGATGGGGATTACTTTAAGCACATTTATGTCTATTAAATAATTGGGTCTTCACCACACTTTCATAGGGTACACACTTTTATTGTCCCCATTTTACGGATCAGGAACTGGGGTTCACAGAGGGCCAGGGACCCATCCAAGTTCACAAGGTCACACAGCTGGAAGGAGGTGACACTGAGGTTTTGTTGTCAGCGGGCCTGACCATGAAGGCCACTTTTAGCTTCCGATGCCCAGGGCCCAGGTCTCGGGTCAGGGTGGTGAGGAATAGTACCTGTGCAGCAGCAGCTGTAACGAAAGCTGGAGGAGAAAGAGCTGCAGGCACTCGGAGAAGGAAGGCGTGCCAGGGGCATGGTGGTCAGGAGGCTTGCCTTGTCCGAGGACAGTGGGGTCAGAGAAGAGCCCTTGGGGACAGGGGCGCTAGCCAGTGAGGAGAGGAAAAACAGCTTGATTGGGACTTCATTTTGGAACATTAGATTAAAAGCTATGAATAAAATGATTTTATGTTTGATCTAACACAATTTAAGTTATAATCACAACTTTTCACTAATGTTTAGAATGAATGAAAACTGAATCCAGGTTTGGTTTGAGACATTTTGGCTGAACTCTCAGAGGAAGCTGTGTGATAGCAGAAGACCTCCTTCTTTCGACTCTCATGGACTCATCAAAAAGGTGGTTTTTTACCCCAGAATGTTCGAAGGCTTTGTGAATTTCCCAAAGGCCTCTCGTAATTGTTGACATTCAGATCATCGTTTTCTAAAATCCCTTCAGAGTTACCACCCTCTCTGTTCTTCACCTGTTACGTGTTCATGCCTTAACGTGAGATGGGACAGCTCTCCAATGGCACTTTCATTGACATCATGAAATGCACGCCTTTGTGAAGAGCCCTCATTGGACTTTGCCATCCTTTTGAGTCACGTGTGCACTATGGTGTGGATGTTTAAGACAGCTCCCTCCAGGGACATCCTGAAGGGCAAAGGCTGGGCAAAGCCAGCGTGGGTGTCAACAGCGGTCAAGGAGTGACTTTTCCTTAGTCACTCTCTGCAAGAGAACACACCTTTATTTCCCGCTGCCACAGGTACCTGTGGGGCCCAGATACGAACACGCAGATAGCACAGAGCTCCTGCTTATGGGAAGGGATTGAAGAGGAGACAGCATTTGTGCTGTGCCTTAGGGAGCAAAGGATTTGGACATGCGGAGACCGGAGAGCAGGGCCTTCCTGGCAGAGGACACAGCATCAGCAGAGGCAGAGCTGGTTAAATACAGCATGTGGATCAGGAGCAGCAGGTGGATCCGAAGGTGAATGTGGGAGGATAGGGAAGCTGATGTTGGAAAAGCGAGCTTTGGGGCCAGATCGCAGAGGGCTTAGAGCAGTGGACTATTTCGTAGGCCACGGGGAGCCTACTGATGGCGCTGGATCCTGAGCTCAGAATGGAGCTGGCCATGTGTTAGAAGTTCAAAAAACTGTTTAAAAAAGCTGATAATAGGGATGATGGCTACTGAATTACAACACACACCAATTAAACAAAGCTTGGATGTCAAACTTGCCTATGAACAAACCCTAGCTAATTACTTGCTACTTAAGTGTTTGGTAGAAACAAAAGACCATCTATCCCCTTTGGAGTTTCTTGTGGGGGAACCTGAGTTCCACAGTGTAAATTGTCCTTTTCAGGAGGGACGTTGGTGTGTATAGTACAGAAAGATGAGCCGTTTTTTGGAGCTGAGACTTAAGTTGGATTCAGCCACTGTGCATCCCAATGCGCTTTTTGAGGAGGTTACTGGAAGGTGTGAACCTCTGACCTCTCCAGCCGTCTGGAGTGCTCCACGCAGTGCATGGGGCTTGCTTCCAGATTTAATTGAAATTTTGTATCTCACATTTCAGCTCCTATTGATCTTTCCGCAGCAGCAACCCAATAGCAGCTCCGAGTTTGGCTGTGCCCTCGTGGGTCTGTGCGTGAACGCGGATGCCTGGAGGCACGTTGAGGAATCAGTCACGGTCAGCAGCCCTCAGGGGAGAGCCAGGTCTTGCTGGGAAAAAGCAGGAGCTCCCAGAACTCTCTGAGACAGACAGACACACACGACCCTGGGGAGCTGACCTCAGGGGAAACGAAGATGTTTAGATTTCTTTGTCTCTAATTGTGATGATTGAAGACCCACAGACTTTCTCTTCTGGGTACCAAACAAAACTTCTAATATGTGCCAGGAAAAGAAACACATTTGAAATATGCAATAGGTAAAGCAAATACCCCCCATGGTGACTTTTCAGGTGGGGAAGACAGAATAAAAAACAATGAATGCTAATTAGTTTACATTAATCAAAATTATACCCTGCTTCTTCTTTTTTTTTCTTCCCACAGTTCATAAGTGTTCAGAAGCAGGTTATTCCAATTTCACCCTTGTTTTTCAAAAATTAATAAGGGCCATACATTAGTGTAACATTCTGCCTGCTTCATAGAATATATTAGTAAAGGTTTTAATTACTGAAATTATACAGTCATAAAAAGATGATTTAATGAAAGCAATCATATCATTTGCATTCCGGGCCTGCCTGCCTGCCTGCAGTCACCACAAGAAACGCTAAATTACTCGGAAGTGCAGACAAATAATTACTGCATTGTCATTCTGCCGGAGGATCCTGGGCTCCAGTGACTTCAAGTTCCCAGTAAATACCTGTTCGAGGGACGAGAAAACCAGCCCCATGTGAGACAGAGGGTTAGAGATGACCATGGAGACCTAAAATCCCTCTTCCTTCCCCATTCCCAGAGCTCGTCTTTCCTGGAAAAATCCATTATGACCTCCCCTCGGATAAGGGAAAATTAATTGGTGTGCTCTTTTGTGGTGGTTAACATAATTAGGCTCAAGTCCGGAAGTGATGGCCTAGGTATGAAAAAGGTTATTTTATTACCTGTGGCAGGACAACAGGTGGGCATGTGAAATCATGTGCAAGGAAGTGTGCACCTATCCGCGTACAAAGCCAGAATCTAAGGGTGGGCAGGTGGCTGTAGGTCTGCCGCCCCAGGGCCTCCTGGGCTCCCCCCACAAAAGAGGGGCAAACGCGGCAGCACGTGAACGACACTGGCGAGCACAGTTGGGTTCCCACTAGGGGGCTGTGTGAATTATTGAAAGTCTAGTGGCGGCGGTCAGTGGGACTGGTCAGCGTTGAGAATGCTTTATTCTACTTAGATTTATACCAACCCTCAGAGGCAAATTCTGGTGTCCCCAGTTCAATTCTGCAAAGTCCCCTACTACACCCTCCTAATTGTCCCCACTCTGTGGACCCCAGAGCCCCTCCTTTGAGGTACCCACGATGCCAGGACTTCAGAGACAAGGGTACACATAAGCGCTTGTTTCTTTCCCACTGATCAAGTCCACTGATATTCATTGGATACTTACTACTATGTGTAAGACCCTGTATTGGGGTCTTAGCATAGGAAAAGGGGTGATGTTGCCCCATAAGAATGCTGCTTTAAAAAATCCTCATCTGAGGATATGTTTATTGATTTTAGCAGGGAGGAGAGGGAGAGAGAATCATCAACATGAAAGAAACATCCATCGGTTGCCTCCCATATGTGTCCCGGCCAGGGATCAAACCCACAAGCCTTTGGTATAGGGGACGATGCTCCAACCAACTGAGCCACCTGCCCAGGTCCCCACGATAATGCTTTTAATATGAGGTACACAACATTTGTATACTCAGAAAGTAGAAACTCATTGTTACAGTGACTTAATTTTGGGGGAAAACCACATTTAGGTGAGCTAAGGGAAGAATTCTTGGAAAAGGCTGCATTAAAGGACCAGCAAGAGGTGGATGGGGTGAGAGCATCATTATTATTAAGCTGGGGCCATCCTCTGTTCTTTGAGATGCAAAAGCTGAGGCCTAGAGAGATTGCTAAAGACCACGTGGCAAGAGCGGGGCGAAGCTGGGGCTCGGCTCCCCTGTCTGCTGCCTGCACCTCTGCTCTTCCTCCTCCCTAGGGAGAGGCTGTTCGAACTGGAGAGAGCCCAGGAAGTCATCTTTCTGAGCTCTCCTGTTTCAGGGGTAACTAAGCTGGCTGGGTCCAGAGAAGTGAAGTGACTTGGCCAAAGTCAGCCAGGGACAGAACCAGGGCTGAACTTTGGCAAAAGGACGGGAGTTGAGACAGTTCTGACTGTGTGTGGGAGGGGGCCCACAGGGTGGCAGGTTCTTGATGATCCCAGCCAGAGGGGGGAGGCAGGTGCATGGGCACTGAGAGGCTGCCCCTTGCTTTGCTCCCAGGGGGATTGCAGCACACTGTCTAGGCAATGATTAGAAAATGAGCAAGGGGGGTAGCGAAGACAGATGTGAAATTTCTGTGTTGCAGCCTGGGGACGGATCAATAGACACAGCTCACTGGGGACTCAGCTGCCTTCCTGTCTGTCTGGGGGTGGGTGGGGCTCCCTTGGCACCACCCAGGTCAGAGGTGCCAATGGCGGTTAGAGACCCAGTGACCTGGAGGGTCCTGCCCATCCAGTGGTAAGTGCCATGAGGAGCAGGGTCCCGCTGGGGCCTGGCCATGTGGCCATCCCTGGGGTCCACGTGGCGAGGTAGAGAGGCAGGACAATCGGAAACCTGCTTAAGGAACAAGGTGCTGCTGGACAGAAATCCTAAGGGAAGACAGACAGTTAGCCAGGCGTGGGCTAGTGCTTGGGGGGCGGGGGCAGGTGCAACTCTGAAAAGAAGTGATGTTACTGAGTGTTCACTCTGCTGCACCCTGTTCTGAGCACGTTACATACATTAACTTTGAAAATTCTCCCATCGACTCTCCAAAATCGGAAGTAACAAAGCCCCACTTACCAGGTAAGACCACTGAGGCGGTGTCAGTAACTTGGGCGAGAGCACACGGTGCATGGCAGAGCCTGAGATGTTAGCTAGACCGCCCTGCTCCCGGGCATCGCTCCGTTGGCTGCCACCTCGGAATGTCTCCCAGCCCCGTCTCCAGGGACTGCAGTCTGGGCCCGGTCCTGGAGGCAGGTGAGTAGGGCGCTGCAGTTGGAGACTGAAGGTTGTTTCCTTAGACATTCCATAGGCTCTGGGGCAGGGACCAGCGTTGCTTACTCGTCTACAGGACACACCCCAAAGAGGGAGAGAGTACAATAGAAGCCAGCCCTAGGAATTAATGACAGAAATTGAGGGCACAGGCCAAGACCAACAACTGGAAAACCGCAGCATTATGCGGCTCTCGTTCCTACAGGGCTGAAGTTGAAATAATGACTGTTCACCATTCAGATAAAAACCCGTAAAGAATTCTTTAGGGGTTTACGCAAATCCTACTTTGATTGCCTCCCTGGGGAAGCCAGATAAAAGAGTGAATGGTCTGAAAGCAGAGATAGGTGTTGTCCTAAGACCTAGGGCCGTTCGCTGCCCCACCCCAGCCCTCATCTGTCTGAAAGAGGTTTAGAGTGCAGGGTTTCTCTGCGCCTTGTTCGATGAAGCACCAGTGTCCCATTAGACCTCAGCCACAGGAGAGGAGAGTTCCATGACTGAGTGAGTTTGGGAAAAACCGCACACTGTGGTACCCTTTTGCGTATCCACAGTGCGTATGTTGAAGCACAGTTCCCAGCATTTTTGACATTGTTACACACACAGAAAATGATGATACTGTATTTCTATGACTCACTGCGGTAGACGGGCGGGGATTACATTTACATGTGTTACATTTTTCTTGATAGTTTATGCTCATGATTAGAAAATAAAATACAAAGTCTTTTCAGAAACAATTTTTTAATGAGAAACTTAAGCTTGCTTTTGTGAACTTTTTAAAATCAGCTTTTATATTTGAAATGGCAGCACATAAATCTTAATCAAGGCTTCAAGGGTTGCCCTTGGAGCTCATATGTCGTAGGAAATGGCAGAATAGTAGCTCTCATTTCTCAGCTGGCAGAAATTGCCGCCTCGCCATTAGTCAGGATTTATATAATTTGATCTCTTTAAATTGTACTGTAAGGGGAAGATGAGTCTTTAAATCCAGCAGTTTTCCCTTTTCTTTCATCGACAAATATGATATCTTCTGATAATGTGGATGGATTTAGAATGCAATCAAACTTGATCAGGTAGAGTATTTCTAGATAATAATGAAGCTTTTCCTTAAGCCTATACAGATGTTCCTCTATTGGTCTTTGATCATTTTTGGGATTCCTATATTAGTCCTGATTAGTATCACTGATAAATCACATTAACCCCACTTAGCCAAAGCTAGATTTTTGCTTTGAATTCCCAAACTTTATCCACACACCTTTATATGTGTTCTTGCTGTTCTTATCACTTTTAATTCATTTTATCAGGTGCTCAAAAAATAGTTAATTAAATAAACCATTTAAAAAGTCATTAACTGTTCTTTAGTACCTCTCCATAGTGTGAATGATTTATAAATGAATTTTTAATTCTTCCTTTGGTTCATAAATTCCTGACACAATTCATTCCCTGGCCAGCCGATGGACATCAGTTTGAAACATCTGAAACGGGTATCATGATACCATTTATTTTGAGAAAGCTTAAAACAGGTGGGCCTGTGGCTTGCATCTCATTAGAGTCACCGTTTTTATGGTGTCGTCCGATATAAAATTCTCATCTGAAGGTAAACTCGCTTGCCCATCCGAGGGCTTCTCCGCGAATGGGCTACGGTGGTATTTGTGTCTCATGATTTTCAGAATGAAATCTTGGTGAGCAGCGGGCGGCCTTGACTTTCTCCTGTCTTCGCAGTTGTGCCAACGGCGTGCAAACATAGTGTTTCTGTGATACTTGTCCCAGTGCTTCCGCTGGTCACTCTGCGTGTTTCATCACCGTGGTTTGGTTTGGTGCCTCTTCGTGGTCAACACACAGAGGTTGCATTTCTAAACCTTAGTAATGAACTAACAGAAACAGAAATTATGAAAATCCCACGTATAATAGCACCAAAGACAATAAAATGCTTAGGGATAAATTTAAGCCAGAAGGGAAAAGATCTGTACACTGAAAACTAAAAGACATGGATGAAAAAATTGAAGAAGATACAAATAAATGGAAAGATATCCTGTGTCCTTGATTAGAAGAATTAATCTGGTCAAAATGTCCGTACTACCCAAAGTGATCTACAGATTCAGTGCCATCCGTCTCAAAATTCCAATGAGACTTTTCACAGAAACAGAAAAACAGGCATCACTAAAGGCCCCAAACAGTCACAGCAATCTTGAGAAAGAAGAACCAAGCTCGATGCATCACATTTCCTGATTTCAAACCATATTACAAGCTGGAGTCATCAAAATAGTGTGGAACTAGCATAAACACAGACACATAGGCCAACGGAACAGAATAAACCAGAAACAAACCCACGCGTATATGGTCAACTAAATCTTCACTAGGACCCCGAGAACTCCACTGGAGTCCACAGCAGAGGACGCTACGGGGTTCTCTGCTGTGAAGACCGTGGGCAGCCGGTGTCTGTCATCGGGGCTGTTGAGGTCCTCTGCTGAGCAGACCACTGGGGGCCACAGGGGTGGCTGCCACATGGCCGACACTTCATAGTGCGTCCTCTCTTCTTTGTTCCTGGCCATCTCCAGGTGTCTCTGCCAAGCCAGTCTCTCCAGCCGTTCTTTCTGGGTGGTATTCTCCATTGTTCGCTCCACGGTGTCACTGTAAATTCCTCAGGCTCCTGAGCCCTACAAGGTGGTTTTTCGTGGTGGATAGCTGTCTAATGGCTTCTGTGGGGCGATGAAGTGTAATATCCCCTGCTCCACCCTCTTGCTAACAGACTTCCCTCATGGCCCATTTTTTAATCGGGTAATTTTATTGTTGTTGAATCATAGGAGTTTTTTATATATTCCGGGTATTAGCCTCTGACCAGACATTTGTCTGATGAGCATTTTCTCCTGTTTTGTCAGCCGCCTGTTCACTCTGTTCTCTCCTTTGCTGCTCAGAAGTTTTTGATTCTGATGTTGTCCAATTTACCTATTTTTACTTTTATTGTCTGTGTTTTGGTGTCATTGCTTTATTTCGATATCTTGAATAGGACACGGTTGAGGAAGAAATGAAATATCTTGTAGTTTAATCCGCGTTTGGGGTGATTCACGTTTTAGTGCCTAATAGTTGAGTTTACCTTTTTGTTTTAACCCACAGCCTTGCTCGTAGATCTGATGGGCTTTGGGGTGCCTGCATAGGGCACACTGATCAGCTCTGCGTTAAGGGTCCGAGGAAGCCTGAAGGGAACACACAGATTGAACTTCATTTAACCAGGTTAACCAGGTTTAACCCAGAATGTTCCAAACCTGTTAATCATTTTACAGAATTTCGTACAAGTTACTGAAGTTTCATGAAAGGTGCTTTGATAAAGTCTGGAGTGGTTGATTTTTCCTGACTGCAGAAATAACCCTTTGCTACAACAACGTTAGGAGCAAATTCTGATTTGCACCTGGGCCCTGGTTCTGGGTGTGGGTTGCACGCAGTGACCAATAAGGAGGCTGAGTTTAGTGGTTGTATCAGCCAGCTGTTGCCACAATTAATGCTACATAACAAACATTATTTATCTTTATTAGTTTTGTCCTGAATGTGCACAAGAGTTTTTGGAATCAGAGACAAATTTCTTTTATCTTTTTTTAATTGGTTTTAGAGAGCCAGGAAGGTGGGGGGGAGAGAGAGAGAGAGAGACTGATCAGATGTTCCCCTTATCCATGCACTCATTGGTTGATTCTTGTGTGTGCCCTGTCCGGGAATCGAACCCACAACCCTGATGTATTCGGACGGCGCTCTAACAACTGAGCTAGACGGCAGGGCAGAGACCAGTTTCTTACATTCACAGCAAAGTGATCAGCAGCCAGAACAAAACTGCTGGTTGGGCCTCCCTTCCCGACAACCCCACGGGGTGGCTCTGCGAGGGGCAGCCCGTGAAATGCTTCACGTGGGCGGTGGTCTCAGTCTTCAGGCACAGGATGCAGAGGAACAATCTCTGGGGCTTCTGTACAGGAAGATGAGGCAGCTCTGTCTCCTTCCCTTTCTGAGAACCTCTTTGGAGTCTTACTGGAAGTGTCCCAACTGTAATCCTTTGGTGTGTAAAGAAATCTCTCCAGGGAAAAGATAAGCCTGTGTCTCCAAATCCCCAGGCATCATCCTCCCTGGAAATGTGCACACATCTCCAGAGTTTGGTAAGTCTGTCTACAATTCTCCCTCCCCGTCTAATCTGTTGTAAATTGCCTTCCAGGGCTTGCGTTTAGCACAGGAAGCGAATCTCAGTGAAATGTGTTTAGAAAGCACTAACTATGCAGAACATAAAAATAGTTTCTCTACCATCACACAGCGCCCCAACCAAACACTTAGCTTTGAAAGACTAGATTTATTATTCTTGCAAATTCACTTGTCGGATGGGTGATGCTGCTGACCTAGGCCGTGCTGAGCTCACCTCAGCGGAGCTCATACGTGTATCTGTGGTCACCTGGCAGGCGGGCTGGCGGTGGCCTCAGCTGGGACGGTCTCGGCTCTGCGCTGTGTGGCCTGTCCTACGCCTCCGGCAGTCCAGCCCCGCCTTACTGTCAGAGCAAAAGCAGGGACCCGAGAGAGAGTGGAAACACACAAAGCCTCTTGAGGCCCGGGCTTGGACTCGGCTCACTCCCCTCTGCCACATTCTGTTAGCCATAGTAAGTCACCAGGGCGACCCAGGCTCGAGGGGCGGGGAAACAGACTTCATCTCTTGCTGGGCAGGGCCGCGAGGGGGTGGATACAGGGAGGAGTGGAAAATGGAGCACTTTTTACAATCCTTCCCCCGCAGTGGCGCTCAGGAGAGAGAGCTTTCTAGAGAGACGCCGACAGCCCAACTTCAGAGCAGCGAGTCTACCCTGATTTCTATAATCTGGACAAGACATGGGGACGCACTACCCTGGAGACACAGCAGAGCCTGGTCCCCAGACCTGCAGGGTTGGGGTAGATGGTGGTGTGTGTCCCCCAATTTCCCTCCGTAATCACTTTTTTCTCCCGATGTTAATGCTGCTGAAGAAAAATTAAAATGAGCATCAAGGATAGCCTTAAAAGGCGAAAGAAAAAAAAAGGATCAAAGCTGGAGGTAGCATGAGGGGTGTGTGATGCAGGTGAGGGGAGGGTGGTCCAGGCCCATCCCTAACATTTTCAGGGCTCACGGCAAGGATGCAGATGGAGGCCGGTGCACCAAATGTCTAAATATACAAAAGTTCTGAATCCAGCCAGCACATTCAGTGAAGTATGTTCTAGCCTCCTACCTACACAAATGTATCTTCATAATAGCCTGTGGGCCGGATTTGGATTGAAAACTTGCAAACTCCTTAGAAGTCTGTGCTGGGAGCATGGGAAGAGCTGGCCCCTGGCGCCCAGGTGATGGCCTTTGGTCGGCCTCTTCCTCTTTTCCTTCCGGCCCGCACACCCCCACACAGAAAATAAAGCTGTTCCCACCAGACCAATGCACCGCAGTCAAACCGCAGACTTGGTGCCCAAAGGACTTTCACAGGAATGTCTGTAGCAGTTTTACTTGTGGCAGCCGGAAACTGAAAGCAATCCACACATCCCTCAGCGGGTGAATGGATAGACAAACCGTGGTGGGCGGACAGACTGACCGTGGGTGAAACCGTAACGGTGCATGACGTATCAATGCGCACGGCATCACAGACAGATGCCGGTTACGCCGAGTGAAAGAAATCCAGACAAAAAGAGCACATACCATATGATAGCATTTGTATGAGAGTGTCGAGAAAGCAAACTAATGTACAGCGACAGAAAGCAGAGCAGTGGTTGCCCGAGGGTGTGGGTGGGGCATGGGGGGAGGACAGGAAGGGGGAAACTTTCTGGGGGTGATAGATATGCTCATTATCTTGATTATGGTGACGGTTTCACAGTTGTACACATATGTCAAGATGTATCCGGTTACACACTTTAAATACGTGCAATTCATTGCGTGTCAGTTGTACCTCAGGGAAGCTGTTCCAAAACCAAACGAAATCAAACCAACCATACACCCCATGCAACTTTCCCTTAGAGTTGACCTTGACCTCTTTAATAGGAAGAAGTAAGACAGCATCACACCTGCTCTCAGCTGTGTTCTCAAGATGCGCCAGATAGAGTGGACTCCAAACAGCAGCATGGTCCACCCTGTCCCTTTTCCCAGGGGAAGGAACAGCTCTGAAGGCTCAGAGCTGCCTCTAGATAGCCCAGGCCCCCCCTGTGACCTCCATTCCCACCCAGCTCATTCCTTCCTTAGAGCCCTTGTCTGAGATGCGGGCCATTTCCACATCTTCATTCCTGTGGACACTGCTGGTGAGGTCGTCTCTCCCCACTGGGGCATCCAGACCCTACCAAGGCAGAAAACATGTGCTTTTGAGTCCCTGATGTTGAATCTTCTGGGGCAAGAGGGCTGCCTGGGACAGCGAGGCAGCACTGGGAGTCTCAGTTCTGGGGGCTCATAGTGGTTATTTGCTGTTTCTCAGACTGGTCAGCCTCCCTCTCCATCCTTACTTGGTGCCTCTGCGCCCACAAGGATGCAGCAGTCACCACGATTTGACAGCTGTAGATGAGAGGGGAAAGAACCACTTCTGCCGTGATCTCGGTGCTGGGTTTTTATAAAAAACATCACACTTAGCAAGCATGAGAACCCTGTACTGTTCTTTGTAGACATTGCAGCTCTTATTATTATTATTACTACCATAATGAGACAGGATGGGGGATGCAACTCAAGACCTAGAACCAGATCCAGTTCCTGCTCCACCCCTGGAAGTAGAGTCCACTCCCCCCCTGGACTTTTGGGACCGTCCAGAGGCGCAGTGGTGTGCTGGGGTGGAACTCACTGCTGTCGGTGTCTGAGTCACATATTCACAGGGCTCATGATCAGACTCCTCAGACCTGGCCCTTTGCAAATGGTCCACAGGGCAGCCAGAATAAGGTGCTGCTTGGGGCTTCCACCAGAGGGGCAGACACTGGTGTGGAGGCCCTGCTTCCCCTGGGCCCGGGCCGGGCACAGACTGAGCAAGGTGGGAGTAGGGCAGGCCCATTCCTGCAGGATGGGGGCCCTGAGATGAACCATGCTGGATCAGAGCGTCTCCATCAGCTTGGTGCAGCCTTTCCGAGAACGTGCTGAAGTCCGGGACCTGCCAACCTCATGTCCTTCCTTGTCCCACGCCCCTCCCCCAACAGGGGCCAGTCTAAAGTCTCTCCAGCCTGTTCCCGCTCCCACCGCTTTATCCTCCAGACACTTTCCCCAGTAAACTTCTCTTGTCACAGGCTTTGCAGAGGGCCCGGCGAAGCAGTTCTGCATACCTCTAACTGTGTGGCCCTCTGTGGAGGCAGACGCGAGGCCCGCGTGACCGGCAGGCCATCAGCCTTCGCCCGGACCTCAAGTCTGTCCCCACGGCTTCGGACCAGCACACCTTTGTCCCACACGCGTTAGATGACATTTTTCCCTCTCAGCAAAAGTTCTCGCTTGGCTTGTGTTTATCCCACTGGCTGTCCCTGGCTGGATTTGCTCTGAAACAAACCCCAGCTCAGATCAAAGATGAAAACGTCTAGAGTTGGCAGCCTAAAGCCTCTGCCAATCCACATCGGCATCTCAGTCCCGATCCTCGATCCTCGTTGCAAAGAGGAAAAGGGATCTCTGGTCCCGCAAGTGACACCTGGTCCTGCAGAGATAGTGGCGAATTATGTGCTTCTGGGGAAGCCATCCTTTAAACAGAGCACACGTGTTTTATGGTATTTAAGTCAAGATTTGAATGGCAAAGGGAGTGTATATGTGGCACTTTATCATAAATCATAGGAGAGATTCGTATTCATCACCCCTAAGCCACCAGACAGGGAAGAGATAATAGGGGTCTCTGGCCAGGTTGCTTTGTCGTATTTCTAAACTGCTACATGCATGATGTCCCACGTTACCCACATCTCTCACCAAAGGGGGGCATTTCTTACCACTGATGAACCTGCACCGACACAGCACCATCCCCCAAAGGCCACAGTTCCCCGTAGGGTTCAGGCTCAGTATCGTATCTTCTGTGGGCTGGGGGGGGCTTGTTCTTTTCATCCTTTATCTCTCGTTTTACACGCCACCTTCCTGAGCTGGTGTTCATCACGGAGGAGTGGATGCACGAGGTGTGCCCTCTCCATACAGTGGGGTGTTATTCTCCTTACAAAGAAGGAAACTCTGATACATGATACAGCATGGAGGAACCTTGGGGATGTCTCAGAAAAGACAGATACCGTATGACTTCACTTATGCGAAGAAGTATCACGGGTTGTCCAATTCATAGGCAGGAAGTACAATGGTGGTTGTGGGGGGTGGGAGTGGAGGCAGAGTGGGGAGTTAATGCTTAATGGATGTGGAATTTAAGTCTGGGGAGATGAACACATTCTGGAGAGGGATGGTGGTGATGGTTGCACAACAATGTGAGTGTAATTAGTGCCCCTGAACTGTACACTTAAAAATGGTTAAGCCCTGGCTGGTGTGGCTCAGTGGACTGGGTACCGGCCTGAGGAGCAAAAGGTTGCCAGTTTGATTCCCGGTCAGGGCATGTGCCTGGGTGGTGGGCCAGGTCCCCAGTTGGGGGTGTACAAGAGGCAACCGATCGATCTCTTACACACTGATGTTTCTCCCCCTCGCTTTCTCCCTTCCTTCCCCTCTCTCTAAAAATCAAATTTTTAAAAATCAGTTTAAAATGGTAAAGTCTATGTTATGGACATTTTTCTACAATAAAAAAAATAAGGGAAAGTTACAACTGAAAAAAGGGTCACTCCTCAGAGAGGCCTTCTGGGTCATCCAGTGTAAAGAAGCCCCCTCCCCACCCCGGTTACTTGGTTACTCTTGGTTTCATTACCTCACTGGTTTCCTGCACAGCGCTCTCCACAGCCTGAAATTACTGGGCTCCTTCCCTTGTAAGCTTCGTGAGGACAGAGACCTTGTCTGGTCTGTTCCCATTGACACTGTGCAGCTACGGTGCCTGGCACGTAGTAGGTGCTTAAGCATTATCTGTGGAAGGAAACGTTGAAAGCTATATAAAATGCAAAGCATAACCTATGTCAAACTTGTTAATCATTTTATGTGGCTTTTCTCCATCTGAAAGAAGTCCAGGTAGTGAGGCTTGTTCAGGACCAAGGACCAAAAGCAGATCACTTGGTTGCTGGAGGTAGCAACAGTTGACTTGCAGCATCCTTTGGAGAGTGACTAATGCAGACCTGAAGCTAAGCCAAGAAGTAGATTGATGAAGCTTCAGCAGGACGTGGCTCCTTCAGGCTGCTTCTGGCTGCAGGAAGCAGAAACCTCAACGCAGAGTGGTTTGGACAGCGCATCATCTCCCAGACAAAGAGGCCTTGAGGGAGGGGACCCCAGGGCTTGGTTAACTTGGCGGCTCTGCCTGTCATCATGGCCCCAGTTTCCCCCCATACTTCTCTGCCCTTTCTCACAGGCGAGCTTTGTTCTCGGATCCAGAAGATGGCCTTAGTTCCATTGTGTCACCCAGACACAGTGACCCAGCTACTCCTGTGGCAGAAGAGGAGAAATGGTGCTTCCTGCTGTCTCTGCTGGGCAAGTGAAGGGATCTTTCCCAGAAACCCCAGCTAAGACTCCCCATCGTCTGTCGTCGATCAGAACTGAATGCCACGCTCACGCCTAAACCAGTCACAGGCAGTGGGACTGGGCCCACGTGATTGGCTTAGACTCACCTAGGCCTTTGGGCAAGCTGGTGGCAGACACATGGATAAAACCTGGGACCTCAGGAAGAGGGGCAATGCCTGTTGGGAATGCAGCCAGTAGCGTCTGCCTTCGGGGGAAATTAGGGGTGTGAATCCACATCACGACGTGTGTCCTGGCACAGGCTGCTAGCATGGGTCACTCAAGGTGGGACTGACTGTGGAGCGCTACGGCAGACCCCAGGCCCCTGCTCCTTTTCCATCACCGACCTTAGCTTATTCGGGATTTGATGAAATGACACACAGCTAGGAACTCGCCTCATCTTGGCATTTTCCAAACAAGGGACCGTTCCTAGTTCTTCCTCCAGCATGGTGTAAGAGAAGGAGCCTGAGGTTTGCATTTACATGGCCCGATTTCAGTTCTTATTCTGAAACTCATTCATTCTTTGATTCACTATGTACTTCCTGAGCACCCATTTTGTGTGAGCCACTGTACAGAGAGCTGGGACTTAAGCCATCAGACAAAGTATCTGCCATCATGAAGCTTATTATCAAATCTGGGGAGACGGCCTACAAGCACATATTTTAAAAGCCAATTTCATATACTCATATGCATAAGGAGAAAAACAGAATAATCGGAGAGAGAGCATCAGGGCCAGTTGGCTACTTGAGGGAGGCACTCAGAGGGAAACTCCCCGAGATGGTGAGAGATCGGAATCCTGTGAAGGAAAAAGCTAGAGGGAAGATCTCAGGGAGGGAAGAACAGTCCAGGTGAGTGCGAACTCTCTGAGGCAGAAATGAGGTTACGTGTGCCAGTGATGTCAAGTCGGCCCACGTTACTGGAGTTCAGAGGGCAAAGGGGAGAGCGGCAGAGGTAAAGCACGAAGTTCTGGAGGCCCAGTTGGTCATGGTGAGGGACGTCATCGTGAGGTTCTAAGCGGGGGACAACATGGTCACATTTATGCTTTCAGAAGGTGGCTCCGCACTATTGTGAGGAGAGTGTGCTGTGGCAAGAGTGGAGGCAGGGAGAGATGGAAGACCGCTGGAGTCATCGGGGCCAGAGATGGTAGGGGCCCGGCCCAGAGTTTTGGCTGTGCTGACGGTGAGCAGTGCTCTCATCCATGGCCTGCTTGGGAGATAGAGCTCAAAAAACTTGTTAAAGACTTGCCAAACCCATGTGTAGAGGAGGGAAAAAGGCAAATTAGATCTTTGGCCCAAGCAACTATGGTATCACTAACTGGGTGGGGAAGATGGGAGGAGGGAAGGAAATCCAGTAGGGGAGGGAAAAATCAAGACTTGTGTTTTGGACGAGCGAAGTCATCTAAGTGGGTCCGCCATCGATGGGGAGACGTAAGGAGGTAGCTCAGTGGGGTCCAGAGCCCAGAGCTGGGACGCGAGGCTGGGCCTGCTCAGCTTGTGGGTGGTGTTTAAATCTGGGTGAGGTCACTTAGGCAGAGACTGTAAAGGAGAAGAGAAGGGGCCCTAGACTCACTAGGTGTGTGATGTGAGCATGTTATTAGCTTTTCTGAACTTGATTTTGAACTTGACTAGGAAGTAAGTTTGGTAACATCTTCCTTGCAGAGTTGTTACAAGAACTAAATTAGCTTAATGTCTGTGAAGGCGTCTGGTACAAGGCTTGGTGGGTTCTAAAGAAATGTGCTTTTCTTTACTGTGCATATCCTCGCTCCGTTCTGTTAGTAATAAGAGTGTTTATGTGAACCATTAAAATTGGATCTAGGCAAAGTGAGTGTCCAGGACTTGACGTTCCCTTTTCTGATTGATCAACTTCCAGAAAGTGATTCTTGGGTACTGGGGGATGGATTAAGAAGAAGATATACCATCCTTCTCTGTCAACAGAGCCCAGATCCCCCTGGGCAGGAGGGGTCAGAAGAGAAGAATTGTGCAGGGATGGGAGAGGAAGAAAAATGAGAGAAAAGTATTTCAGGCAGCGTATCCTGGAAAAAAGGAGGGAAAGCTTGAGATTTCAAACCTCAGTCCTTCGGAGAATAGTGGTGTTGGCCAGAAATGGAGACGCTGATGTGGAATTTGCTTGGGATGGCGACGGAAGTGATGATGAGATCTGTTTTCGCTGGGCTGAGTGTGATGGGGATTCCTGGAGGAGATGCCAGGCAGACGAGCTAAAATTTAGGGAGTTTCTGCAGCTCGGGAGAGGGGCTGGACCAAGAGCACAGATGCAGGGAGCCCTGCAAGGAGATGATTGAGGCTCTGAGACATGGAGGTCATCGAGAAATCTATGGCGACAGCCTTCTCCAAAGAGCTCTTTTATTGCTGTCTGAACATTTCGTGGGGTTGTTTGGCTTCCCTCTTTGGTTGTAAACTTCTTAATTGCTTTTCCACTTTCTCAAGGGTGACTTGGTAAATTGCCTCTCTTAGCTTCAGTTTCCGCTGCTCCAAAATGGGACTAATACCACCTACCATACAGGTTGTTTGGAGGACTAAATGAGGTCATGGACTGGAGTGATAAGCACAGTGCCTAGGACTCAGCAGGCGTTTGATGAGTATTGAATATTGCCTCAATGTGATTTATTTGCTTCCAAACCAAGACACGTTGTCGCATATCTGACGGGTGCATAAGCCCCTCCTGTTCACTCGAGCTTTGTGAGACTGGGGGTGGGGAGTACTGAGAGGTCAGGGTGGTGGGGTTCCCTTCTTATGCCCCCTCCTGTCTCACCCTGTGGCCGCTTCCTGTCTAATCCTGGGAAAAGCCCCCCTGCCCCAGTTTATGTCTGTCACTCCTACATAGGAGGGGAAGAGTAGATTGTCGCAGGTTCCACTGAAAATAGTATTTCCTAGTCGTCACAGCCTACGTACCGCTCTGAAGACTCTCTGTAGCAAAAATATCTTGTTCTCTCTGCCCCTGGAGGGACTGCCCCAGCCGGCCATGTGGGCGGTTGCCAGAGGGCTGGCGGGTGCCCTGAACAGAAGGTGGAAGCAGCAGGGACTCATCTTTCCTGGGAACCCAGGATGCCATGGACTTCCCTCCCTCCTTGCTCCCTCGTGGGGGTTTGAGGCCACCTTGCCTCTCAGGAGATAGCCACGTTGACCTGACCACTGTTGCTTGTCTGCTCCCAGAGAGGGAACGTGATCCAGAGTTTAGTTAGGTATCTCTGAGTTCCCTGGTGCCAGCAAGAATGTCCTCGGGGTGTCTGGTGTGTGAGTAGCATGGGGCTCCTTCTGATTATTTTTGTACCAAAAGAAATGAGCTCCCAAGGCCTGAGTCCCTGAGCAGACTCACGGGGATCCAGGGACATGGAACTCTTGGTCCCTGGCATGGAGGGGGAGGAGGGTCTTCCCTTGGTCTTCAGCTTCCCCTCTCAGAAGACCCTGGGGGGGTGTGTGGACTGAGGGATGTGGGCCTGTGTTCTTGTAGAAAAGCAGCCACTCTCCACTCCATCCATCTCCTCTCCCCCATACCCTAATGTTTCCTAAGCTATTTTGAAACGGCCGTGAAAAGGGTTAGAACTAGTGCAAGTTCAGGGAGCAGTGAGGATTCTCTGCTCACAGAAGTCTGGGAAGCCAGCAGTGTTCTTACGAATCCAAGGAGCAGACCAGAAAAGAGCAACCATTTCCCTCAGGACCCTGGTTAGGCAACGTATGAGCGTCTCTTCAAACACCTCAAAGAATAGCTCAGATTTAAAAATAATAATCTGGCCCTGACCAGTGTGGCTCAGTTGGTTGGACATTGTCCTGCAAAGCAAAGGGTCACTGGTTTGATTCCCAATCAGGGCTCATGCCTAGGCTGCAGGTTTGGTCCCTGGTTGGGGCGCATGTGAAGGGGGGCAATTGATGTGTCTCTCTCATGTCAATGCTTCTCTCCTCTTTCCAGCTCCCTTCCCCTCTCTCTAAAAATAAGGAAAATCTTTTAAAAAATAATAATTTTGACATAATATCCAATTTACAGATAAGTTACAAGACAAGTACAAAGAATTTCGGTCAAATACCTGTAAATGGTAACATTTGACTACATTTGTTTTACCCCTTCCTCTCTCACACATATATTGATACACAGTGAGATCGATACCTTACTACAACCTCATCTACAGGCCTTACTCAGAGCTCCCCCATTTTCCTGGTAAGGTCCTTTCCAGCAAAATCTATTCAGTTGTCCGAGTTCTAATTTAGTCTCCTTTAATTTCAAATAGCGATTGAGTTTGTCTCTGTATCCACAATATTGATATTTTTCCATCGTTCAGGCCGGTTATTCTGTAGAATGTCCCTTAACTTGGGTCTGTCTGATGTTCCCTTGTGGCAGCGTTCAGGCCTCCTGCTGTGGGCCGTAACCCCAGGGAGGTGGCACTGTGTTCTCCGTTTGGCGGGTCAGGTGGCCCAGGCTGTCACTTTGTGTCAGGGCAGGTGATACTGGCTTTGATCATTTGGTTAAAGTGGAATGGACCAGATTGCTCCAGCGGCAGCTCCCTGTCTCCTTTTGTAAAGTTTCTTTGTGATGAATAAGTACCGTGCGGGGAAATGCTTTGAGATGATAAGTGGACTCCACGTTTTGTGTGCTAGTTTGAGCATCCGCTGCTGACCCTGGCCTTCACCCAAGATGATGGTGATGGTGGTTGCCAAATGCTGGCGGTGTGAACTCGTCACTGCTTTTACAGTTATTCGTTGATTTTCTACAGGAGGGAAGTAGTTTCTCGTGTCCCCCTCCCATCTCTGTGTACACGCATGTGCGGATGCATACATAATGTGTGTCTCTGTATGTATTTCATTATCTCCGTTTTTCTAAAGCAAAACTGTCAGCCATAAAATTAGTCATGTTAACTTTAAAAAAAAGGAGTCTTCCTGCTTGCGGGTGCCCTTCCTTGGGTCCTCAGAGAGTAAGCCTATCGAGTCCTGTCCGATGCGCTGGTGTCTGGCAGGTGGAGTCCGCTTGAGGAACTCGGGCCGAGTGGGGTGGGGCATTTGTGCCGGGCAATGGGCGGAGTGTAGAGGGCGACAGGCAGGGGCTGGAAGGACTGCCTTGAATTAGAACTGTGGGTCTAAAAATACGAACAGCAGGCGTGTGTGTCCCAGTGACAAAGTGGGACTCACAGCAGAGGACAGGGCCACTCCCTCTACATATTCTGGGCTGCAGTGGCTGTGTAAGGGGACAGGGACCCTGCTAGCCCCTCTCAGGTGGCTTTCGGGAAGATGAGGGGATCAGGACAGAGGCGGACCATACCTCCAGGTCTTCCAGAGGTGACTTTGCGGGGACCTAACAGTGTGTGTGAGCAGGTCAAGATAAAAACCAATTCAGAGGGAGGGGTATCTCATGCTAGAGGCTGGAGAGGTCGTGGGGCACTTGAGTTCCCATCCAGGCAGCATTTTTGGCCTGGCCAACAGCTCCTAGGAAGTGTCACTCATTGTAACAGAGGCGGGGCTTTGTTCTGATTCAGAGCGAGCGCAGTGCCAAATTGGTGAGTTGCTCCATCTGCCAGCCTCCCATGCTTGTCAACACAATTTTGTCATCTCCTGCTCACTCCTCGGTGCTTCCTGAGGGTCTGAATGGCACAGCGACAATCTTTCTCCTCCCTAGGCAGCCCCCTGGAGGGCCTGACTCTGAATGAGGCACGTGCAAAGAGGGACGAATGTGCCAGAAGGTTTGCTTAAAGGAGAAGAAAAGACCCAGGGAAGAGAGAAAAGAGGCGTGGTTCCCAGTAAGCAGCATCCTCCCCAAATCGACCAGTTAGCTCCCTGGGAAATAGTCCATCCACCTTTCACTTCGCTGGAGACCCGAACATTATTCTGCCTGGCATGTGAAGAAGTTATCCTAAAGAAAACTTACAATGGTATTAATTTATCATCGACTCAGAAAGGACTTGAGCTCCCTAAATTACACGTCAGTGGTACTGAAGCGTCATGTCTAATCCAGCCCCGTGCATCTGTCTTTAAGATGCAGAAATAGGTACCACGTGAGGAAGTCTTAATTGGAAATGCCAGGTGCATTCCCCACTGTGGACGCTTTGGTAGTTTTTGTTGGAAGCTGGGGTGGTGTGGGGCTGTATTGTTTTCTACAATACAGTCTTCATGTCAGGCTTTTGAAAACACACCAAGATTTACAGTGCAGGACAGCCGTGTTCTCTGACACGTTACTTCTTAAGTGATTTCGTGGGACACTTTGAGACAAGCTGAACTACACTCCTGTGGCAGGGCTCAGACCCCTGCCCAGCCAGCCAGAGATCATACCCGATGTGGGTCCCTCTTTGCAGGGTGAGGATGGGCACCGCTGGTTGATCCGCTACCCTTGGAAGCCACTACGTGTGTGGTGGCCTCCGAGCCCCACTGCGCAGAGGTCACCCCACCTAGGGTGGGGGCTCACACGGAGCCCGTGGAACAGCTGTCAGAGCCCTGTGGTGGCCAGCAGGGACCTTCCCATGGAGCTGGTACAATTCAATTTCAGTAAATATTTATTGGCAGCCAACACACGAACAGATGCTCTAGCATGAGAGTACAGAAAACACTAAACAGTACCTGCCTTCCAGAGACGGACAGCCTACTTGGGCTCCAACCAACTCTTGGAGAGGAAAAGGGGTAGCGAGGGGACAGAGTCTGGGGCTGGGATCACCCTATTGGCATTTGGGCCTTGATTCTGGCACTTACGGGTGGGTCCCAGGGCCTCGGGCATGCCGCTTGACCCCCCAAGCCTCTCAGAGGTCCCATGTCTTCATCATAAATGGACATGGGGAATTCTTATCACATCGGTGTCTTATGCAGATTAATCGGAGACTGGACACAAACATTCAGCGTGGTGTCTGGCTCTAAATAAGACTCAGGGAACAAGAGCTTTTTTTTTTCTTTTTAATCCTCACCTGAGGATATGTTTATTGATGAGAGAGAGAGAGAGAGAGAAACGTTGATGTGAGAGAGAAAATCAATTGGTTCCCTCCCCATATGCACCCCAACTGGGGATCGAACCTGCTACCTAGATACATCCCCTGACCAGGGATCAAACCCGCCACCTTTTGGTGTACGAGACGACGTGCCAACCAACTGCGCCACGCGGCCAGGGAGACAGTAGCTGTTTTTGAGGGCCTCCAGCACCCTGGGCACTTCCCACCAGCCCTATGAGCGGGGCGTCCTTACAACCCACTTACAGGAATGGAAACTCAAGGGCAGAGAGGCGAGGGGCTTGCTGGTAGTCAGTGGTGACTCAGCAGTGGGGCTGCGCTTGACCAGTTGCAGGTCTGACTCTGTATTTATGCCAACACGCCTGGTCCTGGCAGTGTCCTGACCATGGATGGAGAAGATATATTCTGGCACCTTCTCAGCAAACACACGGCTGATAACAGTGACCCCGCCCCTTTGCATAATCCCTTTCGCCTTCCAAAGGGCTTCCTCATCTCTTACCATCCATCCCCTGGGCTCCCGAGAGGGTCTTTTTTGTTCAACCTGCAAAAATCACTTCCGCCAGGACTTTTTCTGCCGGAAAGATTAACCACGGCAGGATGAGTCCAGTGTCTTCTTCAGCCAGGGCCGGGGGGAGGATGGCTTTCTTCTGGTTTTATTTCGGGCTTCGGACAGCACCCCTCGCCCTGAGTAGCCCACTTCCAGCTCCTTCCTGCTTTATGTTATGAATGAGGGGCATGTTTCCTGTTTTCCTCACTATTTTAAGAGCCTGAGTCCCATCCTGGGGTGCAGCACAAGTCACTTTGGTAGGATGTTTGGACCAACCGCTCCTTTCTATGTCCCTTGGGACGTGCGTGTGTGCTGGTGTGTATATTTGCTGTTTCCCCAGTTGCCCTGTCGGATGAATGAAGCCCAGTGAGCACTGACTGGTAAAGCCCTGTGAAGGCCTAGCCGTCCCTGTTCATGGCTCCCTCCCGGAAGCCCACATGGTGATCCTCCCCGTGTCCCCTCTCCATCCCCTTCAATTTGGTTCCGGGGTGCTCCCATTTACACAGGTTATATTAGATAGGCACGTTGCAGTCCTTCTCTTTGAGCAAGGTTATTTTTCAAATGTGGAGCACAACTATTGAAGGAACACTTTGCAAAAACAGCATTGTACGAAGGCTCTACAATTCAAAATCTATTGCTTTT
Organism: Desmodus rotundus; assembly: GCF_022682495.2. Taxonomy (NCBI): domain Eukaryota; kingdom Metazoa; phylum Chordata; class Mammalia; order Chiroptera; family Phyllostomidae; genus Desmodus; species Desmodus rotundus. The sequence continues at coordinate 10,414,459 of NC_071396.1, read as the reverse complement.
ATGGAAAGCAGGAAATTTAGGGGGGGGCGCTGTATTCTTTTCAGGATAAATGCCTGTGTACCCACAGGGTGGGGGTGCGGGGGCTCCCTAAGGGGTATGAGAAGGCTTTCCAAACACAGCCACTTTCAGAATGCCTGTAGACGCAAGCAGCTCTGATCCTGAAGGCAAGGATGAAAGGTCTGTTTTGCTGGTTCTGAGATCTGTAGGAAGCACAGTAAAGCAAGCAGCTGAGTTAGTATCTCAGGCCCTACTCTTGCAGAATTTACCATCTGACAATTGGTGCATGTGCCCTTAGCAGAAGTTTCAATGACAAAACAGTCCAGGCTGAACAGGACATATCTGGGGTGTGGAAGTTCCCCAGAGCAGCTTTGGAGGAAATGTCTTGAAATCGAAAGCTATCCACTGAGTGAAAACTCTGTATTTCTTGTGTTTTACCCCCAGGAATCACGAGGCTTCTGGTGGAGGGGCTGTGAAGAAGAGGAACACTGATAACAACGATTTTCCAGAACTTTCTCAGCCACAGATTTCACATACACTATCTCATTCACTTCACAGCAGTAGAGTGAAGCGAGGAGCATCATTGTGCCCATTTTCCAGTGGAGGAAACCGAGTCTCGCTGTGTTTATGCCCCTTGTGGATAGTCAGATGGCTGATGAATGGAGAGCCAAGGTTTAAACCCGACACCAGTGAGCTCTGCACCCCATGTTTTACCCGTAACTGCGTGCTGCATTCCAGTAACCCCTCCAGCCAAGAGTCCCCCACTAAGGGACACCCCTGTCCTGATGTCTGAGATTAGCATGTCTGTGTGTGCATTTCATGCCAGTGGAATCATACAGTGTGTGCTTTCTGGTGCTGGCTTCTTTCACTCATCATCCAGCTGGGCAGGTTCACCCATTTTCTTGGTAGTGTTGCTGATCATTTGTATGCTCTTTGCTGCATGGAATTCCATGGTGTGACTGCGCTTTGACTTATTTATCCATTATTTAAATCCTCATCTGAGGATATGTTTATTGATTTGAGAGAGAGACAGACAGACAGACAGAGAGAAACATTGATCGGTCACCTCCCTTACTGCCCTGACTGGTGATCAAGTCCATAACCTAGGTATGTGCTCTGACTGGGAATTGAACTTGTGACCTTTCGGTGCACAGGATGATGCTCCAGCCAACTGAGCCATTTATTCATTTTACCATTGATGGGCATTCCATTGTTTCTAGTTCTTGGCTATTACCAAAAAAAATCTGTTGTGAATATATAAACTTTAAAAAAATTTTCCATTTATTTATTTTTAGAGAGAGGGAAAGGGAAGGAGAGGGAGAGAAACATCAATGTGTGGTTGCCTCTCACATGGCCCCTGCATGTGCCCTGACTGGGAATCGAACCGTGACCCTTTGGTTCACAGGCCTGCGCTCAATCCACTGAGCTGCACCAGCCAGGGCATGAACATATAAACTTTTAAGGTGGTAGATAAAATACTCTATGGGGACAATCGTGTCATTTGTGAATGAGAGTTTTGAGGTTCCCCCCGCCTTTCCAAACCTTGTACCTTTTTCCTTTTTCTTCTTGGTTTTAGAAGCCTTCTCTGTTTCATCATTAAAAATAATGTTTGCTGTGGGGTTTTGGTAGACTCCCCTTATCAGATTAAGGAAGTCCCTTTCTATTCTGAGCAAGTTTAACTTTTTTAAAATTATAAATAGGTATTTTGAATTTCATCAAATGTGTTTTAGTCATCTATTGAAATCACCATATTGTTTTGTTCTTCTAATACGCTAATATAGTGAATGGTAATTACAGATTTTCTGAAGTTAAGCCTTATTTCCTGGAATAAACCCAGTTTAGGCACAGTGTGTTGTCTGTTTTCATAAAGTGCAGGATTCATTTTGCTAATACTCATGTGTGATTACTGCCTTTATGTTCATGGATGAGGCTTCCCTAGAATTTTTCTTGATTACATTTTTTGAGTTTTAGTGTCAAAGGTATAGTGGACTCAGGATAAATTGGGAAGTATTCTTTTTTTTTTCTCAAATGATTTGCATAAGATTAGAACATGTTTGGTAGAATTTACTTGTAAAATAATCTGGTGGGGGTTTTTGTAGGAAAGTTAAATAATTGATTCACTTATTTTAAGGGTTATGAGCTATTTGGACTTTTTATTTCTTTTTGAGTTGGTTATTTTAAAGGAAATATGTTAATTTCTTCTAAGTTATTGCATCTTCATGCATTCTTTGGCTTACAGTTTTTTATACAGTTTTATCTTTTTAGTCTCAGCTGCATCCCTCATTATATCCCCTTATTTTCAATATCATTGGTATATCTCTCTCGAACTCTGCTAGAAGCTTGCCAATTTTATTCATGTTTTCAAAGAAGCAACTTTAATTTTTTGTTAATCACATTCATTACATCTTTGTAGTTGATTAATTTCCACACTGACACTTATCTTTAAATTTATTCCATTGTTCTTTTTCTAATTTCTTAAGTTGCGTGACGAGCTCATTAATTTTCATCTTCTCATATTAATAAGCATTTCGATCTGCGTTTCTGTGGTGTTACCTTTCTCACTGCATGCTATAAGCCTTGGTACATTGTATTTTCATTATGGTCTGGTTCCAAATATGTATAAATTTTTCTTTTTTTTGAATCCATAAAGATTTTAGAAGCACACCTCCACATGAACAAGACTGGTGGTATCATATTACCTGACTTCAAACTATACTACAGAGCAACAATAATCAAAACAGCATGGTATTGGCAGAAACACACACACACACACACACACACACACACATACCCCAACAGAACAGAACTGAGAGCCCAGAAATAAACCCACATGCATATGTGCAAATAATTTTTGACAAAGGAACCAAAAACACGCAATGGAGAAAAGCAAATCTCTTCAATAGATGGTGCTGAGGAAAATGGAAAGCCACACGCACAAGAATGAAACTAGACCATAGTTTGTCCCCTTGTAGAAAGATTAATTCAAAATGGATCAAAATGGATAGATCTGAAACAATAAATTCCAGAGGAGAAAACATAGATACTAGACTTATGGACCTTGCTCTTAGAGAATATTTTATGATTTGACCCCAAAGGCAAGGGAAGTATAGGCAAAAATAAATGAATGGAACCATATCAAGCTAAAAAGTTTCTACACAGCAAAAGAAACCAACAGAGAAACAAAAGGCCACCAACTGAATGGGAGATGATATTTGCAAACAACAGCTCTGACAAGTGATTAATATCCAAAATATATAAAGAACTCATACAACTCAACATCCAACAATAAACTACCCATTAAAAAATGGGCAGAGGACCTGAACAGACACTTCTCCCAAGAAGACATACCAATGGCCAACAGATGTATGACAACATGCTCTTCTTCACTAGCTATTAGGGAAATTCAAACCAAAACTCCAGTGAGATACCACCTCATACCTGTTAGAATGTCTATTACCAACAAGACAAGTAATATCAAGTGTTGGAAAGGTTGTGGAGAAAAAGGAACCCTCATCCACTGCTGGTGGGAAGGCAAACTGGTACAGCCACTCTGGAAAGCAGTGTGGCAGTTCCTCAAAAAATTAATAGAGTTAGCTACCACATGACCCAGCTGTCCCTCTTCTGGGCATCTACCTGAAAAACTTGAAAACATTTATTTGCAAAGATACATGTACCCCTATGTTCATTACAGCCCTATTCACGGTGGCCCAGACATGGACACAACCAAAGTGTCCTTTGATAGAGGACTGGATAAAGAAAATATGGTGCATATATACTGTGGAATACTACTCAGCCATAAGAAAAGATAACATACTGCCATTTGTGACAATATGGATGGACCTTGAGAATATTATGCTAAGTGAAGTAAGTCATTCAGAAAAAGCTAAGAACCATATGATGTCACTCATAGGTGGGACACGAAACTGAAGCTCACAGTCACAGACGACTGTATGGTGGTTCCCAGAGGAGAGGGGGTGGAGGTTGGTGGGGGGCGGGGTAAATGGGGCCAAAGAGATGGTGAAGGAGGATGATTAGACTCTGGGTGGCAGGCACACGATGGAATATACAGATCGTGAATCATAGAAATGTGCACTTGAAACCTATACAATCTTATTAACCAATGTGACCCCACTAAATTTAATAAAAAATAAGTAAATGTGAGAATGTGACTCTCACACTGACCTCTGAGCAAGGTTACCTTTCATGTCATTTCAAAAATATTAATATGACAAAAATCTTCCAGTGGGACTTATTCTATTTCTCTCTCTTTTAAAGAGAAATGTTACATTAGGGACTCCAGAAGAAAACTTCTAAAATTTTTGGATAGAGACTTCAAGATGTGGCGGGTTCAATTCTACTTGGCTGCTGGCTCCTTATTCTAGAACATCAGTGTTCTGAATCATGTATGCTCATCATTCATTCGGAGCTGGTTAGGTTAATTAGACACAATGTGGGCAGATAGAATGACATCCTATACCTTGAGCAATAGAAACAGAGGAGAACGAGGGGGGACTAGAAGGATCCCAATAGATTTTTGTCCAAAAAGACTGGATGGTACTGACCAAAAGGGGGAACAAAGTCAGAAGAAAAGATTGCAGCGAGTTCCTGGGTAGTGTGGTTGGTGGGGAGCCGTGAAGCGGTAGCACCCAAGGACTGTAAACATTTTCTGTCCCCGTGTGGAGGGAAGACCAAAGCAGCTCCCAGTCTGGAAGGGACGACAGAGAGCCGTTTCCAGAAACATGTCACAGAACACCCACTCCATGGGGCGATCTGAGAAAAAAGAAGGGTCTCACTTGTGGAAAACACTAGCTTAAACAAATTCATTTCCTCACTGCAGGCCTTTTCGGAGCCTTGGAAGTTTCGTGTGCACTATAAACTCCCAAGCATGGGATGCAGAGTGCAGGGTTCCCCCATCTGCTTGTTTACAGAAGCCCCCCCTGACCCCCCACCCCTGGCAACACACTTTTTTAAAAAAAATTCTCCCCCCACCTCCCTTGGGGATTTCTTAGGACTGACTGGCACTTCACACTTCACCCTTTCCTGCGTTCTGGGAGGGGAAATGCCAGGCACAGAAGTAGTTCTCTTCCTGTAGCTCTTTCGCTGGTGCCCCCAAGCTGTGTCGGATGTGTGCTTCTAAGATTACTTGAGAGCTAAATGAATATATTCTATTTAAATCAAAATTCACAAAGGCAAGTGATTTTCTTAAAATCCCCAAACTTCTATTCCCACGATTCTCAGCTATCCAAATGAATCCATAAGCGCGTTCATGAGAGGAAATTGCAGCTATTTTATATATTTTTAAAAATCAACGCTCACTTATCAGATTATAAAATGAATCACAGCGCCACATCTAGTCTCCTGGACTGTAAGCTATTTGCCGCCAGGTTCCCAGTAGCCCCCTCGCTGCTGGCCAGCGAGGAGCTGGGCCTTCCCCGCTGCCCAATCAAAGGCGCCGTTGTCCCTCCTGGAGGTCCTGGAGGTCTTTTGGAATTCCTCGAAGGTGGCCTCTTTCTCTCGGGAGACCTGCGCCATCCTCTCCTCTTTTTTCCGAATGGCTTCCTTGATGCCCTCAATGTGGCACTTTTCCTCCTTCTCTGCTTTCAGCTTCAGGATGTGGTGGTTCTTCTCCCGCAGGAGGTTGAGCTCTCGGAGGTGCTGCGCTTTGTCGCTGACGCTCTTGTGCACGTGGCCCCTGGCCTGCTGGATCCTCTGGTTCCCCAGCTCCACCAGCAGCTGCTTGCGCACCTTCCTCTGCTCCTCCAGCTCTTCCGCACGCAACTTGACCTGCTGGTACTGCTCCTCATCCTTCCGGGCTTTGTCCCTCAGCTCCCGGTGACGCTCCTTCATCAGGCTCCGGTGGATCTCTTGGGACCGGTGGGAACTCTGTTCCAGGGACAGCTTCCGCAGGAGCTCCTCAGCCTTGGCCTGGCAGTCCATGAGCACCTTCCGGGCCTGGTAATTGACTAGGGAGCTGAGATTGGCTTCCCGGGCCTTCTTCTGGTCCTCGGTGGTGGGCAGCTGCTTCTTGCCACGGGCCTGCTCCAGCCTCTTCTGCACCTCCAGGCTGTCCTGTCCCGGCTGGTCCTGCAGCGTCTCCCCTTGCTCCTGCCGGCTCTGCACCTGGCCCTGCTTGCAGAGCTTGGCCTCAGGGCGGGCCCTCTCTAGCTTGTCCTGGCGCTGGATCTCTCGGTCCTCTGATAGCGCCTTCCGCTGGTTCTCCTGCTGGACCACGTTCTTGGCTTGGCTGTCCCGCAGCCGTGAGATGCGCTGCTCCCTGCTTGGGCGTGTCTTGCGCTGCTCCTTCTCCAGCTGCCACTGGGCCCGGCTCTGCCGCAGGAGCAGCTTGCGCTCCCTCTCCAGGGTCATCTGGACCTTCTGGTCTGAGCGCTTGAGCTCCTCCCAGGCCACCGCCGCCTGCTGCTGCAGCTCCCGCATCCTCTGAGCCTTCTTGAGCCGGATCAGCACCAGGGCCACAATCTTCTGGTCCCGGGAAGACACGACGGCCTCTTCCAGCGTGTTCTGGAGTATCTGAGTGTGCTGGCTCTTCAGCTCCTTGCTGGAGAGGGACGGCTGGGAGTGCTGGCTGGTTAATGACCCCATGCGGTCACTGCTGTCCCTCTTCGGGGTGTACACGCAAGCGGACAGCATCCTGAACTCTTGGGAGGGCGCAGAAGACTTCTCCGAGGGAACTGATGAAAGGGACCAGTGATCTAGACCTCCGCGGACTGGCGCTGCCCACGGATCTCCCCTCGGCCGCTTTTCTGCCCCGAAAGTTCCTCCTAGGGGGGCGTAAGCGCCCTCGGGGATTGGAGGGGGAGAATCTCCCTGGGCTGGACGGTAGTGCTGGCAGAGCTGGGCCTGATGCGGCCAGGCCGTACTGTGCTGGCTTCCCCGCACGGATTGGGGCTGGGTCCTTGGCTCCCGCCAGGCATCTTTAACGCGCCAGCTGCGGGGCCTGTGCTTCCCGGCGCGTTCCAGGGGCCTCCTGGTCACGTCGCTCAGGCTGCGACTTTCCCTCGATGAGTCCCGGGACCGATGCCGGCGAGGCCGTGGGGTGGGCGAGCAGCATGGGGGAGGCCAGGGAGCCGCAGTCTCGCTCTCCTCGTCCGGAGACCCGGCCCAGGAGCCGCGCGCCGGCTGGGTCTGGTGCCTGGGCCCGCGCAGCGGTGCGGAGGACACGCGCTCTTTGCTGGGCCGCGGGGGCTCCCAGAGGTCCCGATAGGGCCGCGCGGAGAATTGGCGGACGCCCTCCATGCTCCCTCCCCGCGCGCCCAGCGTCTGAACCAGGATCCCGGGGCCTCCAGGGGGCGCTGCCGAGACCCGCTCTGCCCTCGGATGCGGGGGTGAGCGTTGGGGTGCTTGTGACACTGAGCCACTTCACAATGCTCCCGGCGCGTCACCCGCTCCCGCCGCCCTAGAACCCCTGGGGAGCAGGGGTCAGGAGGCTGAGGGAGGGTTCAGGGGGTAGGGGGACTGTGTAGGAAATCGGGGCGGGGCGGGGGACTTTAAGGCCGTGGGTGCTTAATGAACCGCCACCAGTATTTTAGGCAGGAACTTGATCTTGCGTCTGCACACCTTAAAACAGCGGGCTTCTGAAAGAATCTGGGCGAAGGCATCACGTTCAGAAGGAAGGTGGGGAAAAGGGCCAGGGGCATTGGCAGGGAGGGGTGGGTGAGGAGTTCTCTGAGTAATCCTCAGGTGACGTTAGGGTCACCCACCCCACCTCTGCGCACTTCCACACAGCATGCAAATTAGGTGGCGGTGGACGCACATTAACACAATGTTCCACACTTTTGACGTTTCTAACTACCTATTATGTTCTGTTTACCTTTTTAAACTTTAGAACAGGAAACAGATTAGTTCCTTTCCCCCCCTCTAATGGCAATTGCTGATTTTGTAAAAACAGGAATATCGTGTGCACATTTCTGAAACTGCATCAGCGAACACCGGGCTGAAACCATATTTACCGTTTTTTTTCCTTTTCCTCCAATTTTGTGGGATTACTTCCTTGCTGAGGCACCCTGGGCTAATGGGAAAAGCCTTAGATTTGAATCTCCTCTGTTCCCTTTCCACCTGTGTGGTCTTGGGCACATTATCTACCGTTTCTGGCCCTCAAGTTCAGGAAAGGTGGAACTCAGGGCTGTTTGGAGAGACAGATGAAATTATGTATCAAGAGCTTAGCAGCTTAATGCGTTTAACAAATATAATTTTGATTATATTTGATTAAAAATTGTAAGGTTTAACATCTAGGTTTCCAACAGTTTGTACAGATTCCTAGCTTATGAAAAGAAGGATGGAATCAAGGTAGTCCTGAAACAGTTTGGGTAAAGGGTAGCTAGCATGCCCAGGAGGGCTGATCCCCACTCTGCCGTGTTCCTCCTGTGGATCTTGGCTAAGTCCCTTCCCCTCTCTGGGGTGCAATGAGGAAACAGTTCTGATGACATTCTCCAAAAAGGGTCACTCCTTAAAGAAGAAAAGTGAGTATTTGCTCACCCCAGTCCTCTTTACTCATCCCTCTTGGGGTGTCACTGTAACCCCAGCTAGACGGGACCAGTAGAACTGACGATGTTTCCTTAGGACAAATCTGAGCCTGTCCATGCTAACTGATCTCCTCTAAGGTCACTGGGTCAATGGTGGGAGTGTTGACTTCAAATGCACTTCTCTTTCCAGGAAGGACATCGTGCTGTCTCTCAGGAATGCACTTTGAATTGACTTGTGTGTTATGGATCAGATGTTTGTTCCCTGCCAAGTTCATATGTTGAAACCTTCCCCTCAATATGTTGACATTTGGAGGTGGGGCCTTTGATAGGTAGTTAGATATAAATGAGTTCATGATGGGATTCGTGTCCTTATAGGAAGAAGGAGGCACCGGAGCTTCCTCTGTCTGCCACACGAGGACACAGCCAGAAGGCGGCTGTCTCTAAGCCAGTAAGCGGGCCCTCACCAGAACTCCATGTGCCTGCACCTTGATCTTGGACTTCCTAGTCTCTAGGCTGTAAGAAACAAATATCTGTTGTTTAAGCTGCCCGTCCCATGGTGTTTTGTTACAGCAGCCCGGGCTGCCTAAGATGACGTGCTTTTAAGGAAATTATTATCAGATGTGCACCAAAAAGCCATGGTGGCCATGTCCTTGAACCAGGGGGTAGCACAGAGTCACTGATCCCTCCCCAGGGGCCCCCTCTGCCTGGTGGGACCTCCTGTGCTGTCTGCAGAACCTCTATAGCTGAGGATGAGTTGTTTCTGCCATTGAGTACCACTCACACACCATTGTTAGAGAAGTTATTTTGTGACTGTAACTTTTACGAGGAGGCAACTTTAAAAAAATTAAATCAAATTTGAAATGAAATCATTGAACTTTAAGTTAGGAACTACCTGGCCGTGAACTGAGTTGCGCTGTTACCTGAGGGTCATATGTCTAGGTTAAAACTTGGTGAAACATTTTGCACACCCAAATGTGGCTCTGGCCACTGTCACGGAGAAGCAGCCCTGGGGGCGGTGGTGGGGGGGAGCACATCTGAGAGTAGAAGTAGGTAAGCATGACGTCCAAACTATGGCATCAGAGGGGCAGAGGACTGAGCCCAAACCCTGGAGAGAGAGTAGAGTGGGAGGACAGCTGTTTCGGGAAAAAGTGGACACCAGGAAGGGGGGCTGGACCTAGTTTCCGTAGGGCCTAAGGAACACAGGCTTCCCACTGAGTAGCGGGGTTCTGGCTGTTCCAGAGAGTTCCGGGATTCCTTGCAGCCGCCAGGGGCCCAAAGAGGGTGGGGCTGGAGGATGTTAGGGCAGGTTTTGAGGCTTCTGTCTCTGTCACTCTGTCACCAGAGTAGTCAGATGTTATCTGTTTTATATCCTGGGGCTTCTAGAGACATCTCATCGAAAGCATTTGGGGTTCTGCTTATTAAAAAGTGGAAATCCACTATGTGAACAATGAGAGGTCAAAAAAAGTCTCGGAACCAAAAGAGTGACCTGATTTGGTCTATGCTTTAGAAAGCTCACCCTGGCAGAGGTGTGGAGGATGAATTGGGGCGTAAGGGGAGGGAAATTGAGAGAGTGGGCCAGTTAGGGGTTTGGTTCAGTAAACTGAGCCAGCAAGCAGGAAGTATAAACCGAGACAATGGCAGGGGGACAGGAAGGTGTAGATTCAAGGGACAGTTCAAAGGTCAAAGGACTGTGACCTGCAGGTGAATTGGATCTGGGGAAAGAGGGCTTCTAACTTGGGTGCCTGGGCAGATGGTGGGTGGCTGTGACAAGAGGTTTCAGCCTAGGAGACATTGAAGACAGTGATCTCGGAAGTCAGCTGAACGAAGCTGTAATGACAAGCTGACCCCTCACAGAACAGCCAACAGAACGTCTGGAAGAGACTGACAAACTGGGAAGAGACCCTTTTCCTCTGAGGGACCAGGTGAGCAGGAATGGTCTCCTCACCTGCATCATTAGTGTCTGATGAAGACCCCTGGGAGGGTGATGAGCTGGGAAGCCACCATCACCTCTTCTGGGAGGGAGATGAAAGAGATGTTTTTTCAAATGTTATGCTGCCAAGCAGTCCCTTGATACTAAGAACAATCAGCCTCCTTTTAATTTGGCAGAGAAATCCTCTGTGCACTTCACTGGAGGCCTGGGAATCGGGGCCTTCTGCCAGACGGAGACCTGGGACTCTTCTCCTCTCTTGGAAAACATGGCGAAATGCACCCTGCTTCCACCGTTCGGATTAACCTCTGGAACAGAAATGAGCTCTGGGTCCTTGCTCAGAACGACTGCCCGTGACTGCGGCGACTTCCACTTCTGTCTCTCTGCAAAGCTCGCAGCTGCAGGGTGGGTCAGAGAGCTGCCGTGTCCAGCGGCCATACACGGGGATGAACCCTTGAACGCAGGTCCAATCGGCATGTGCTGTAAGTATAAAGGGCACGCTGGATTTCCAAACTTACTAAGGAAAAAAAAGAAAATGTTTCAGCACATTTTTTACATTGGTTATGTGTGGAGATGGTACTTTGAATGCAAGGGGCTCAATAAAATAAATTATCAACATTAGCTTCACATGTTGCTTGTTTTAATGGTGCTACTGGTAAACTTCAAGTCACATGTGTATGTGACTTATGTCATGGTGTGTTTCCATTGGCTTGCACTGCGGCAGGTAACTGAGGGGTTGTGACAGCTTTCAGCATCTAGGTGTTTTTTATTTCACGTAAATGTATTGCTTTGAAATCGTCCTTTTCTAAGACGATTATATTTGGGTCAGAAGGCTTTTTATTTCTCAGGGCCTGGGTGGTAGGGTAAATGATCGATTTTTGAAATTCAGCTTTACAGTCGAGTTTCGTGGGGATTCAGTGCTTTCATGCCCCACTTTTACTTCTTCCGTACTACCCAGGAAGATGGACGCTGCCAAGTAACAGTGTCTGAGAAGACAGAACAGAACAGGGCCCCTTCTCCTGATGCCTGTGAGCGACAGGGACTCCTCAAAAGTAACAGACCCACAGAACAGTAAAAAAAAAAAAAAATCCTATGTAAACACTCTGGGCAGTAAATGAAAAACGTATGTTAATACAGAGCTAAGGATGAAAATGGTAGATTATAAGCTTCTTTTTTAGAAAAGCAGAAAATAGGGGGGGATAAGAGCCTGGGAAATATGAAAGTTAAGTTCCCATGGAAACCATCATTTACCCACAATGCAAATATTCCATGTGCATGACAGCCCCTGTGTGTCAAAACGGTGGCTGACACACTCGGAGCACGTGGAGGAGCGTTGCTCCAAGTGCTTTGTATGTGACCCCCATCACAAGAAGGCAAAGTGGGGATTGTCCTTTCCGGAGGGTCAGGGAGGGAATCCCCAGATCAAATGGGCAGTGGAGCCAGGATGGAATCCCGCCTCACTCACCCCAGCCTCTCCATGCATGGTCTTGGGAGCTAGCGTTGCAAATAATTCCAGCCAGACAAAAATCGTGTGTGGACTGCGGAGCAGGAGAGGATCCAGAGTATTTCTAGTGTGGTTGCATCTTAAGACTCCGGTGTTTTTCCACCTTTGTAACCTTAATGCCATTCAGGTCTGGAGGTGGTAATTAACCGCTTCTTTGGAAGAAAGGAAGGACTCAAAACAAGTGCTTTCAGAGCTGAAGGTGAGCTCACTTCTACCAGGAGATAGCCAGATGCGATTACGGGATCACTCGACAGTGACAGAGAAACACCAAACTGCGCAATGAAGTTGGTGGTTTTTTGAAATTTTATCACAAGTAGTTTGTAATGTTAAACATAAGAAGAAGGTTCCCAATGGAAACTTGAGAAAACGATTGCACTGAATAGTTGATCTCCTTTGGAGTTATTTCTTCATCATTCACAACATAACATAGATATTAGATTTTTTTTTAGAAGAAGGTGTTTTGCTGAAACTTAAAAAAAAGTGTGAGTTTTTAGAAGTTCTGTGTTTTTTTTTTTTTTTTTTTTTTTTTCTGTTCTGCTACAATTGAGTCTGGAGTCTTTAACATCCAAGGAGATTTGTTTTTCGGGAAGGTGCCAGAGAGGGGAGACAGGTCCACAACGGTCTGGTGACGGAGGGTGTGCAGTGACCGCTGGCTCCGCGTGCGCAGTGACGCAGGGTGGCCGTGGCTCTTCCGCTGGTGTGTCAGCAGGGTGAGCGCCCTCAGCCCACTCAAATTCCAGCCTCCACAGGCTTAACATACTGTGGAAAGATTTTCAGTGGGCATCTCAGAGCGTTCTTTTCACTCAAAGCCACCCCCACAGGGGGCTGGAGGAGGAGCTTGGCAACCGTGGGCGTCTGTGTCTGTGACCACATGGGATGGTGCTCTGTCTTCAAGGCTCGACCTAAGGGAAGAAGACTTCTCTGACCCCGCACCGGGTGAAATCCTCCACTGTCCGCTCACAGCGCCCGTGGCGCACCAGGCTCTCTCCTTGGTGGTATGGGGGCGGTGCAGGGCTCCAGTGGGTGTGGGGGGGGGCTATGTGAAGATTTGAAATGAACATTCTATATATGGAGTATGAGAAAATTACATACCAGGCGGTGAAGTAAAATGCAGGGTCTGGCACAAATAACGCTCCTTTTTTATTACAAAATCATAAGCATGTAATTCTGTAACATAACAATATCACTCTCAAGCATACCCTAGGACATTTTAGGTGAAATGTTCAAATTAAAACTATGAATTATTACACCCCTATTATTGCCCTACTAACCACACTCGAGCAGGGGTTCCTTCTGCTGGACCCTGTATATCTCTTACCCCAAGTTGCATAAAAAAGTTGTTTCTCTAGTAGTGTTCCTTTATAGTGGAGAAGGCCAAAACTGATATCCCAGAAGCCAGATCTATTGGCCTCTTCTCAGCCTCGTCTTCATTTCTCTGTCCTGTTTGGCATTGAGGTCCACTTTCTATTGGAATTTATTTCTCCTCCCCTCCCCTCCCCTCTCCTCTCCTCTTCCCTTCACTCTTCTCAGAGCTACTTGCACAAATAGAGGTCCAGGTGTTCCCTGACCAGCATGGCTCAGTTGGTTGGGGTGTCGTCCTGTACACCAAAAGGTTGGGGGTTCGATTCCCAATCAGGGCACATGGCTGGGTTGCAGGTTCGGTCCCCAGTCTGGGAGCATATGGGAGGCAACCAGTTGATGTCTTTCTCTCACACTGATGTTCCTCTCTCCCTCTCTCTCTCTCTCTTCCCCTTCCTCTCTCTCTAAAATCAACAAACTTTTAAAAATTATACCTATCTAAAAAAAAAGAACTCCAGGACTGTAGGGATATAGGTAGTCGGCTTCGAAGTTGCCTTGTGCACCCACGATTTGTTTCCCTTGCCCCCTCCTCTCACAGTGAACAGGACTCAGCTGTGTAACCAGTAGGGTTCTGAAGAAATAGCCGATGTGACTCCTGAGGCTGGGTCAGAGGAGGCATGGCGGCCTCCGCCTTTCTCTCTTGGACCCCCCACCCTAGGGGGAGCTGGCTGCCATGGGATGAAGACGGTCACCTTAGACGGAGATCCTCCAGCCCAAGGAAGTCTTCAGATGTCTGAAGCCTGGCAGACGACTTGCCTCAACCTCAGGAGCTGCCCAGCCAAAGCCACCCAGCTAAGCCACCCCAGGGTCTCGATTTACAGAAGCCAGGAGACCGGCGATGTTGCTGACTTAAGATGCTGAGCTTTGGGGTGACCTGTCAGGCTTCAGCAGATGAGGGAAGGGGTATGCTCTTTAGATGGTATGTTCCCAGACCCCACCCCAGGCCTACTGATTGGGTTCTGCGCAGAGGGGCTGGGAAGCTGTGTGAATATCTTTGTTCTTCCTTCTTTTTACTGACTGGCCTTCCTCTCCCCACCCCCTTCCTTTTCTTACAGTGCAGTGCCCCAAATTTCTGTCCAGGGCCTCTTCCCTTTTCCCTGTGCACTCCCCAGGCAAGCGCATCTATTCTGTGACTTTAAGGGACAGCCTCGGGTGATGCATGGGCCCACTTTTCCCGCTCTGACCCCTCTGCAAAATACCTAAGTTTCAATTTCCAAATGCCTGCTGGATATTCCCAGATGGATTTCCCTCCAGCTACTCAAATTCAACATCCCATTCATAACTATCATCATAAAATGTCTTTTTCAATTGTGTTCCCTATTTTTATTAACAATTTACAGCTTGGTCTCCTAGACTCGGAATCTTGATATCATCTCTGCATCCTGTTTTTTTTCCCCTCCCCCTCAAGTCATCCTGGTCTCTGAGATCTGACAACCCCCCCTCTTCAGAGCCTCCCCTGGCCCCTGTATTACTTAGGATTGAAAACCATGTGCGTGATCCACAGATACTCTGAGCTCCGTTGATTTGATGGCTATCAGAAAAGCTTTACAAAATTTGCTGAGAAAGTAAATGAAATAAATATTCAAATTGTGAAGGTCAGTCATAGGACCTTGGAAACGTGGGAGAGTCCCCAACTAACACTCCAGAGCCCTGACGTACAGGCTTTACGCAGGAACGGACTCGTGTTAGTCAAAATTGTAAAGTGATTCTGTGCAGAACTGCCACCTCTAATCTTACAAAGCAAAAATAAATCTAAATAAAAATGCTGAGTTTGATTTAGCTACCAGAAGTTAATCTGTCCTGAAAGAATTTGTTGAAATTAATCCCAGTATAAGTGGACCCAGTAAAGCGGACCCCGTAATTTCCAGACTACCATCGGTTTGTGAGATTTGGGGGAAGCCGGGAGAGACAAGGGATGCTTTGGTGGCGGTATCAGAAACACGGTATATTAATAGCAGCAAACTGCTCCAGAATGATGGGGTGCCTCTGGTTCTGAAGTGCTGCCTGCCCCTATCACCTCGTTTGCACACTTCCCTTAACTGCTCTGGCTGGACCGCGGGCGGCCAGAGCCAGTGGGAAATTCAGAACCTCACCCGCTACGGGGCGAGCGCGGGGCACCGGAAACGGCACAGAGACATCACCCAAGGGGCGAGCTCGCTCCGCTGGGGGCTGGGAGAACGAACACCCTAGATCCCCTTGGGTTCCCATTGCTGTCCCCAGAGAGGCCCCGTTCCCGCAGCGAAATCTCTGCAGCAGCAGCACAGATCGCTCTACGCCGGACCACCCGAGAGCGCAGCGGGGCGGAGGGGCGGAGGGACGGAGGGACGGGTGCATCCCCACGACCGGCTAAAGAGTCCTCACGCAGGACGCCAGCGGTTTGCAGAAAGTCCAATAGCTAAGGAGTTGGGGAGGCGGACGAGTGTCCTTCGGCGTCCGAGGGGACAGCAGAACCTCGGCTCTGGGGTGGGGGGGAGGGCTACAGTCAACAACGCTGGAAAATAGACTGTAGCATCGGCCGCACCCGCCACCCTCCTCCCCACGCACTGGCTGGTGAGGGTCAGGGCACAGGGACCAGCCCGGCCGCACACTCGCGTCCCGTGGTTTGGCGCCACGGCCGCGGCAGCAGCCTAAAGCAGAGCGCTCTCCCACGCTGCGCCGCGGGCGCTGGGGGCACTAGACTCCGCATGGAGGCCGCAGCGGGCACCCGGCTGTCGCTCAGCCCAGGCTGGGATCGCGGTCCTGCGCCAGGGAGGGGTCGCCCCGGCCCGCGCGTGTGGGAGGGAGGTCGCCAGCACTTCGCGCCCCGACAGGTGCAAGCGCGCAGGCTTCCGATTGGTCGCGGAGGCGGCGGCCCCTTCCCACTCCCCGCCGGCTCCGGTTCCCTTCCCTGGCGGCCGCCGCGCGCCTCCGCTCCGCCCCTGCCACCTCCCTCCTTCCGCGCCGCCGCCGCCGCGCGCTCCCGAGCTCAGGTAGCGGGAGCGCGGGCGCCTCCTCGGGGGCGCGCGGCCGGGCTGCGGTCCTCCCCCAACACCCCGCACCCAGCGGCTCCCGGAGCCAGGGGAGGGAGAGCGCGGGCGGGGGGAGCCGGAGCCCCGCCGCCGAGGCTTCCAGTCTCTCTGGCTCGCGCAGCGGCGGCAGCAGAGGTCGCGCACAGATGCGGGTGAGACTGGCGGGGGGAGGCGGCGGAGGAGGGAAGGAAGCTGCTTGCATGAGACCCACAGGTAAGACCCAGAGCCCCTGAAGGGGCTTTGCATCCCGGGGAGGCGCGCGCAGGCCCGGGAGGGGGAGTTGGTGCCCGGTTCTGCCCCCCCGGGGAAGGATTTTTTTTTGACGGCGCAGGGCAATTTCATTGGGGACCGGGCAATGGGACTCCTCCTCATCCTGGGGTAAACCAGAGAAGTATCCTGGGGGATCGGGTGCCACATGTGAGATTCCTAAGAGTGACCTGTCTAGGCCCAGGAAAAAGTGCTTTTTCGGCCCGGAGACACTGGAAGGCTTTAGACTTTCCCCTCATGGTCACAGCCGCTGGATCCCGGGGACCGGCGCAGAGCCAACGTGCGCTACCCCCGGCCCTCCCTCCCCTCCTCCATCCCTTCCCGCACGCGCAGCATCCCGCCGCGGCTGTTACTCAGTGTACCCGCGCTGGGGGGATCTCGCCGTGGGAAAGGGGGTGGGTGAGGCCCGGGGATAGAGCCTAGAGCTGGGGAAGCCGAGCTCCAACCCCCGCCCCCCATCCCGGAGTCCCATGGCTGAGGAGCGGAAGCGTGGCCCCCGGAGCCTAGGCAGCCAGGGGTATTGTCGTGTTCGTTCCTGGTTGCAGACTCTTGCAAGCCGGATGCCCTCTGTGGATGAAAGATGTATTATGGAATGAACCCGAGCCATGGAGATGGATTTCTAGAACAGCAGCAGCAGCAGCAGCAGCAGCCTCAGTCCCCCCAGAGACTCTTGGCCGTGATCCTGTGGTTTCAGCTGGCCCTGTGCTTCGGCCCTGCACAGCTCACAGGCGGTGAGTGACTCTGCTGTGACCAGGGGGACCACGACGGCAGGGAGGGGGAGGCTGGCTGGCAGGACAGCCCTGCCACTCCCCCGTGCACCCAGTCTTCTGGGGTACCCGAGAACCGGAGGAGCCCCTGTGTCCTAGCCTAAGACCATCCTTTTTCTAAGCTGCTGGAGTTCCCTCAAAATTCCTCTGGAGCCTGCACAGCTTCTCACCCCCGTCTTCTGTCTGGAGCTTCCCATCAGCTGCCTAGCCTGGCTTCTCTGAAGGAAAGACAATAAGGCTAGCCTATTATCTCACTTTGGCAGAGAGAGAGAGAGAGAGAGAGAGAGAGAGAGAGATAGAGAGAGATTGATTTGCGGATCATGTGGACCCCTGGTCTATGCCCTCCGCAGACACAGGGTAGGTTTCAGTTGCAAGAGCCCCCTTTGTGAATGCGCAGGGTCTGAGAACAAGGCCGGCCAGCTGCAGGACAGGTTTACTTGAAAGTTAACTTTCTCTTTCCTTGGGAGGTGGCATGTGCAGGCATGTCGGTGCGTGTTGGGGGTGGGGAGGGGATCCAGAGGTTTTTTTTCAGATGCGTTTCTGGAGGATTGCTTGGCTTTTCCAGGCCTGAGTTACAGGGGGAGCCAAGTCCAGTGCTTTTGTATGAAGTGGAAGTTGGCTGGGGTGCAGGTTAACCTCAGACCCCATGGGCGACTACCCTGTAACATACTCAGCTTGGGGGGAGAGGGGGAGATCAAGGTCCCGCCTGCATTTCAGAGCCTAAGAATGTCTCTGCCTCCCCTGTCCACCGCTGCCCATCACTACTGTCCTTTCCATGTTTTCTGTGAGAGCTTGCTGATGTGTCCATGTTGACAAGACAGAACCACGTTCCAGAGCTGAGATACCGTTCATATAGAAATAAGTTATGATTGGTGGAAAAACAGGTATTGATTGATATGCATAAACCATTTTAGTGCATTAAGATATTGCTGTTTCGGAGAATTCCAAGGTGAAGATGGAAAAAAAAATGAATGAAAAATTAGCAAAAGTGGGGGAGGGTAATACCAAGTTGGGACTTCAGCACAGAGCCGTCAGTAACTCAGGCCTCCCCCTTAGGGATGGAAAAGGCACCTGGCAGAATTGTGAGAAGACACTTGCTTTGGAGGGGGGTCCTGTTTTGGGTTTTGGTTTCATTCCCCCCCCCCCCCAAGACGTATCTTCTTTGGTGCTCTTATTTTTATGGAACTGTAAGACAGGTTCCCTCTTCAGAGAGGGCAAAGTCAAATACAATGCCAAGACAGCACCTGTGTGGGGCTCTGGTCAGAGCCTCTGCCGGGCCCTGGACGTTAGCTGCACAGGTGGGCAGGGCGGCACTGAGCAGGGATGACTCATTTCCTTCCCCCTTCTCTCCTCTTGCCTTCCGTCTAGCTTCCATTCCCCCAAACCAGGTCCACATGGTCTCCCCTCCTGTTGGTGTTTTCTCCGTGGAGGTAACAGATTAATCAGTGGCCATCCACATACATTCTGAGGGTCATTATTGGAGGTGTGAGGTCTGGGCACAGCCCAAACTTGGAGGCTCTGTTCTTGGTTCTGCCACTTGCTCCGGGATCTCAGGGCGCAGCGCAGCCCCCTCAGTCTCACATTAGTCACCCACCAACACGTCTTGGATGATTCTTCCGAGGGGAGGCGATGTCAGGCAAAAAGATCCAGAGCCTTGAGGACGAAGCTGGGAAGAAGGGTTGCCTGTCCCCTCTCAGTGTTAGAGGTCTCCCTTTTCAGGTACTCAAACGGTTTCATCTTGAACTCCCTCAGACCTAGGGTCTGATTTCTGGAAGAACACTTATTATTTCAGAATTCCTTTGCGAATAAACAGTTTGGGTGGGGAAGGGTGGTAGGAATGTTCTGTGGAGTTCACTGTTCAAAGATGTCTTTCTTAGGGAAGAAACCCAGATGGTGGGGGTCCAGGATGGGAATAGAAGGAAATTCACCTTAGTTCTCGATCTGTGCTTCTAAAATTTGACTGTACATAGGAATCAGCTTGGGATGTTGCTAAAAGGCAGATTCTGGTTTAGCTGGTGGGGGCTGGGGCCTGAGAGTCTGCATTTCCAACCAGCTCACAAGTGCTGTCCTTGTGCCTGGTCCAAGGACCACACTTTGTTAGGAGCTCGGTAGACCAAAGCCAAGGTGTTCCTTAAAATAAGTCAGTCCGACATGAGAGTTTGGCCATCCCTCTTCGGCACCCAGATGCAGATGGGTTGGGAGGGGGCAGGTGTTCCCCAGAATCTAATCTTCAGGTGATACACAGAGCTGAAAGTCAGCCTTCCGAGAGTGCTTGCTTCTACTTTATTGACAATAAAAGGTGCATATTTAATAGACGCTGCTCTGAAATGTGGATTTTCATTTTTGATTGCTTTCAATGGAAAAGGAACGCCACAATAGCAAGCTCTAATAGCCTCAGCTGGGAGGAGAAAAGCATGTGCCCGATACAAGTATGACAGAAAAAACCTGAACTAGAAAGGGAGAAATTGAGAAAATGATCAGATGAAGAAAAGAGGGGGAAAAGGACTCTTATCAAAGATGAAATGCTTTGTCCTCCAATGCCAGAGATTCAGTTCAGTTCTTTGAGCCCTGGGGGAGCTTTCAGGAGCCTGGATTGGCCTCAGGTGACAATGGGGTGGCTCTTCCCAGGTTGTCTTTTGTAAATTAGGAAAAACAGCCTTCACTTGGGGCCACTAAGACCAAATACCCTGAGAGAACTAACAATCAGGTTGATTGGGAGACACAGGTCCCTGCTGTTTCCAGAATCCGCGTGGAGCCTGGCTTGGCTGATTCTCTCTTCCTCCATCTCAGTCCCTGTTTGCAGAGGTGATATTTGGGGGAGTTTGGGCATAGGGGAAAAAAAGTAAGAGTTTGCTCTATAGACGGGTCCTTGAAGATGGGCTTTTTAGCGCATCCCTATGTTCTCAGGGACCCAGGCCCAGCGCTGCTCCCTGAGAGCTTTGGGGCCTTTGAAAGCCCCATGAAATGCGGATAATGCTGCCTAACTTGCGGGGTGGGTGGGAGGGATAAAAATCCCGTAGGTGCTCTCTCTGTAAATGCCGAGAGTGGTGGTAAGGAGGGGCCGAGACAACGCTGTAGTGACCTGGGCTTTTGCTTCGCTCCCTCAAGGCGTATCGAGTGCCTGTCCCCACTCTTCCAAGCACAGAGGTTTCTGATATTCCTTTTACCTGGAAGAACCTTTCTTTATTTTTTGCCCAATGAACAAACGTCTCTTCAAGACCCACCACAAATGCCCTAATCTGTTTAATAACAGATCCCTGGTCACTGAATTCTCCCCTCACCTGGGCTCCCACTGCGCTGGGTATAACCCTCCTTCCTAGCGTTGTCTCATCCACCAGACCATGAGCCCCCCAAAGGCCAGGAACCTGCTTTCCTTCATTTTTGTGTCCCAGGCACCCAGGACAGTGTTGGACACGTAGAAGGTGCTCAGTGCTGGTTGACAGCAAGAAAAAAGTCCCCAAATTACTGCCACGCCATTTAGAAAGGAATGAACATGGGTGGTGACAAAGTGCAAGAGTGTCGTGGCACTTGAGGCCACTTCATGTGGCTGGAGGAAAAGTTAGGAAAGGCTCCCGAGAAGAGGCCGTGCTTAGGATGAGCTCTGAGGTAGAGGGCGGTGGTTGGAGCACCTCAAAGGTTTCACTTAAAAAAAAAGAATTTTACTCACTTTTCAATTACAGTTGCCACACAATATTATGTCAGTTTCAGGGGTACAACCTAGTGCTGAGACATTTGTGTACCTTACAAAGCGGTCACCCTGATAAGCCTGGTACCCATCTGACACCATGCATAGTTATGGCAGTATCATTGACTGTATACCCTGTGCTGTACTTGACATTGCCCATGGTTATTTTTATAACTAGCAATTTGTACTTCTCAGCCCCTTTCCCTTTTCCACCCAGCCCCTCCAACTCCGCTCCCATCTGGTGACCACCAATTTGTTCTCTGTATCTATGAGTTTGTTTCTGTTTTGCTTGTTTATGTTGTTTTTTAGATTCCACATATAAGTGAAATGTGGTATTTGTCTTTCTCTGTCTGCCTTACTTCATTTGTTTAGCATAATACCCTCAAGGTCCATCAAAAAGGTTGCCTTTGAAGTAACAATTGGAGAAGATGGTCCATAAGAGTTGCTTACTCTGCTGTCCAGGGTTTGATGGTATGAGCCTAAGATGCTAAGTTCTAGGGGAAATTTTGGCCCAATTTCCTCTCCTTTAAGAAAAAGAATCCTGTGCTACTCTAAGACAGAAGAAATTACCCACTCAAAAAGAAAAACAGATAGAAATAATTAAGTGAGTTGCTCATACACTAGAGTTGAAAGTGCATGTAAAATAGCTTTTTAATTGAGAGGATTGTAATTGCTTTATTAATTTTAAACAAGGTAAACTGGGGACATTAGAGAAGTACAAGACGATTCTTGACGTTTTTTGGGACTGACAGTGAACTTGGGCGCACTGTGGTGGAGAAGCCTCTGTTGCTCCTATTGCCCGACTCCAGAGTGAAGGCACGGTCAGGCCCCAGGGGGGCAGGGGCTGCGGCCCACACACGTGTGAACCTGTGGAATGAAGCCTAGTCCCCAGACCTTGATTCTTAGAAGTGGGAGGGGTTGCAGAGCTCCGTAAACTTGATCAAGGATCATTTCATCCTTATCCCATTAAGCTGAGCTCTTCAAGAGAGGATGAGTAAGGTTTGTTTTGGGGAATAAAGGTTTGACCTGGCTGTCTCATGTTTCTGTTTGACATTGGTGACTTTAATCTCCTGGAATTACCCGTGTGGGCGCCAGGCTACACAATGAGGGCCACTCATGGGCTATATTCCCTTTTCTCCAAGTAACAAAATCCAAAAATACCTTATTTCTTTGGTCTGATTGGATTTATCAAAGGTATAAGTGATTGAATTGGGAGAACCAGTAACAGGGAGGTTCTTTTAAGAAAGAGACGAAATCCATTCTTGCAGTGGATTCTATAAAATCTGTGCGTGTACAACTTTGGTGCAATCTAGCTGGTTCCCAAATTCAGATTCTCAGTATGTAGGACCTCCCTGAACGCTTAACCGCAGAAGATTCTAATTCTCTCCAGGCAAGAAACAACAGGCCCTGCTTGGTCAGTGGACATCTGATAGGTTTGGAGGATTAATCCTGTGTCAGGCTCTCGATTATTCTATTAGACTGCTTCTGTTAACTCTGAGTCTCAGTGTTAGAATCCCATCCAAGGATGCATTCTAACAGCTTCTTTTGGGGGATGCATCTGCAAATTTAAGCCATAGGATGACAGCAGATACCCAATGGCTGACTGGAGCCACCTCTGTGTTTAAATTATACACAGACAGAATGGGGAAATAGGCTTTTTAGAGGCCTGTAGTTCCTTCGGTATAGAACAATCCAGTTCTGAATTGCTACGTGGCCTTTCAAGGGTGTGCCCTGATTTTTCCCTTTGGCAGTGGGGGTACCTTTTTTTTTTTTTTTGCTGTTGCCTTTCTGTTTACACCATTGTTTTGTAGGTGGGAGCTGCTCCTTTGTTTGTTATAATGACTTAGAGTAAGATGTATTTTAGTTGCTTGAGGCAAAGAGCCAGAGAGGTGTAGTCATGTCCAGTAGGAAGTACACGTGGCCCCAACTGGCTGCGTGGTCGTACCCTAACTTCTGCCTCGGTTTTATCCTCACCATCTGTGAAATGGGAAGAACGTTGCACTGCCTGCCTCGCATGGTGGTTGCGAGAATCAAACACGTGAAGAGGGGAAAGTGTAGTAAGTTGAGGTACCAACATCGTCACCCACGAACTGGTAGGGAACGCTTGCTCTTTTCACCGTGCTGGGGAAGCTTACCAACAGCTTCCTTTGCCCTGGAAGGATATAACACGACAAAGGCATCGTGAGGCCCCATGGAACAGGCTGAGATGGATGTGCGGGATTGAGATCATTAGGTGGTCACCGATCCTTGGTCCCCGTAGCCCCGTAGGACTCTCTGTCTTGACATGGTATCATAGGTCCTGCAGCGGCCTACGAGGGTGACATCTGAGCTGAGTCTTTTTCATCCCCGTGTTTAAATCATTCTTCCTTTTCAGTTGTAGTTGACATATTGATACATTGTTCTATTAGCGTCAGGTGTTCACCCCAGTGACTAGATGTTCCATAACTTACGGAGTGATCATCCCGATAAATCCTGCCCCCATCTGGCACCATACACAGGTATTAGCGTATTATCGACCACACTCCCCATGCTGCACTTTGCATCCCCAGGACTGTTCCGTAACAGCCAGTCTGTACTTCTCAATCCCTTCACCTTTTTCACCCACCCCCCTAACCTCCCTCCCTTAGTCCTGAGTGAGAAAATCATTTTCCAGGCAGAGCAGGTGGGGAGAGGTGCTTTTGTCAGGAGAGAGGAGAGCATAAGCGGAGGTTCAGAATGAGCAAGGATGAGTACTGGAGACCAGGACTAGCTCAGTGCAGCCTTAGAAAAGGGCAAAGACTTTGGGACGAGAAGAGACAGGACGGGCCGGTGGGACTCACATGGTGGCTACGCACCGGGCCCAGGTGTGTGAAGGTTACACTGCACTCGGCCGGGAGCCTACAAAACGGTCTGCAGGGGTCTGGCATCATGGGACCTTCCTTTTGGAAAAGAATTTTTTAGCACCGTGGAAGATGGAGGCGAGATTGAGAGGCCCTTACTCATTAGTGATTTCATTGGGCGTCCACCTGGACTAAGTGGGGGGTCCAGGAACAAAAACCAAAGCCCCGCCCTTGGGGAACTTAGATTCTACTGGGGGCCAGGTAGGAAACTCTTGCGTTGGCCCGGGAGGGACATGACCGGGGTGGGGGTTAACAGAGAGGAGTAAATGCACATTAAAAGGAGGCCAGAGCTGGACAGCTGGCGGGATGAGGGGCTGGAGGAAGCGCGGGTGGAGGAAGAGTGGTTCGAGGAGCCCCGGCAGTGGTCACTTGGAGGGAGGCCAATGAGTTCCTTTTGAAGGAGGAGACTTGCATGGCCTGTAGGACATTCATTCGGGCACCGTTGTCCTGGAGACAGATTGGTGTGCCCTCTACATAGAGGGGTTGCTGGGGCTACAGGTGGGTGGGGCTTTCCCAGGAAGAGAGGTACAATGAGTCAAGGAGAGGGTTTGGGGGTGAAGCTCAGGAAACGCACACGTTTAAACATGGGGAAGAGAAGCCAGTCAGGAGGACGGGCCATTGTGCTGATAATCAATCAGTACTGGCAAAAATACGACGACAAGAGAAGTTGATCCTGGCTGTCCTTTGCCCATTCTGATTTGGGGGCGGGAGATTCATTCTTCCATTATTATTAGGGTGGTGTGAGTACTTTGAGCTCAGGATACCCACATCAACTGGACCCAGAGGAGAGCAAGGCCAGGAAGGGGCAAGGCTGCGGCTGGGAGGGTGGTGGATCTGCATAGAGGTGTTTGAGACTTGACTGAGAAGAGTCAGAATCTTGTCCAGCCTTCATTGGGAGAACTGGAGTTCATGGGAGGCTTCGGGTATTTCCCTTCTGGGGATGTTGAGCAGAGGGGACCCTGGGCAAGAGCCGTAATGACGGTGGCTGGAGGGCTTCCTCCCTGCTGTGGCCCCTTCCACACGCCTGGGGCGCTGGGACGTCGTAGGGGCTCACTGCTTCCCGTGCCTGTCCTTCCTGCACAGGCCTTTGGCAGCCCTGCCGTCCAGCCCTTCAAAGATTCATCTTCTCGAGCTGTCGGTGATTCTTCAAAGGCGCAATTGTCAGAGAGTGATCCCTCTGTCCCCCTCCCCCCACCCCGTGACTAGCTCTGTCACCTCTGCAGCAAGTCACTTAACCTCTCCAAGCTTTGGTTTCTCCATCTGAAAATCAGGAGTAACAGGGCTGTTCCTCTGCACTTCCCAGGGGGCGGGATGTGCGCGGGTGGAGGAGGCAGGGTCAGGAGACCAGGCGTTTGATAAATACAAAACAACTGTGATTGCAGGTCTGGAAGGACACCTGTCTCCACGCGGCACCTGGGGCCATTTTTGCCCTTTGCTTCCCTAAGTCAGCAGGGAGGCTCAGGAATGCCCTGCGCAGCGGGCGAACGCCTCCCCACGTACAGGTCCCCACCCGTGAAAGCTCATTTTGTGTGGACAGGATGTCAGGCAGCCGGAGGGGCCCTTCTGCTGCAAAATGGGATGTGCCAATCTGTGCTCCGTCCCTGCTCCCCGGTGTGTTCGGTGAATAGTCTTGTCTGGGGATGGAGAAGATGCTTGTGCAGTGAAGAGGGACCTCTCAATATCTGCTGGCCCAAGCCCAGTCAGTACCTTTTGTGGGCTCACAGAAGCCTTGGGGTCGGGTGCGGGGTGGAGAAACTGAACATGTGAGGCAGGCGAGCGATTCATTACAGGTGCTTCAGAGGGCCAATGAGGGAGTCGGGTGCTCTGTGTCCCTCTATGCCTCCCCCTTACCCTGCGTGGCTTTTTTGCTGCTGGGAGCATCTGGGCACAGTGGGCCAGCATCTTCAGCCCCAGATAGGATGGTGGGATGAATGGAGGAGCCGCATTTAGATCTGGAGCATCACTAAGTGCTTTATCCAGGTTGGGTACCTCCCTTCACCTCCAGCTGCCGGCTGTCTCTAATTCTTGGAATCTCTTTATAGCTCTGCAGGTGGGATGCCGCTTTTGGGACTCTGTGGGCTGGAGATCTTGGGATTCCTCATCTTTGGCTGGGATGCCTGGCATTCCTCTGTCTGTGTTCTGGCCTCCGAGCCCTTTAGGGAAGCAGCCTGCCAGCCAGCTCAGGGCACCCCACTGCAGCCTCTTTTGGGCCCCTGTCTTCCAGTTCTTTGCCACATGTGGGCTCCTGGAATATCGGGGTCTGATTTGGGGAAGGGGTCCTTAAAATAAGACCTGATCATCAGGCTTTGAGTGAACAGAAGAGGTTCTTGCATGGTTTTGTGAGGTAGCTGGACATTCCACCCCCGCCACCCCAGTCTGCCTCTGCAGACTTCATTTACATAGTAATGAGGGTGCAGAGATTCTGCCCTTTGTCATTGCCAGATGAAGGAGGACCCAATTCTCTGGGGGGCTCCCTAAACACACAGAGGATCTAAAACTGGGCATGAACCTGCCCTGTCTCTGTAGCAGTGGCCTTTGTGCCTTGGGTGAATCACGGCCCCGTTCAAGGGCAGATTCCCGTGAATCTGCTGTTAAGATTGTTCTCTCTCAGTTTCCTGCTTGCAGCATGGTTACCAGCGGCTTTCATCCACAGCAGAGCTGGTGACTGGTCTCTACCTCCACTTTGCGACATGGCTTGTGTTCATCTCACCTCCTACGTGCCTTGGCCTTCTAATAGTTGGCATTTTCTCTGGTACCTGCTGTGTTGATGTTGCTGCTAAACTGGGTCATGTTCTTGGTGATGTAGCAGAAGCTGACTTCCACGGAAATGCAAGAGGTTGTACCGAGCGCGTTTCTCGTGGGGCCTTCGATTTACATTCAAGCTCTACGTTTCCAGCGCTGTTCCTGGGTTAAGATGGGCACACACAGTTGTTCTCCTACAGCGGAAGGGCCAGGTGGCCACACGTTCACTACGAGTTCCAGAACCTGCCGCACTAAGGATGGTCTGTTGACCTAGAAAGACAGGGGCAGGGGGCAAAATTCAAATCACACCTGCTGCACCTACTCCTTCGCTTGGCCCTAAGGTGCTGGGTGGGTCCCTCCAGCTGGCCTTCACACAGCTGGGCCTGCAGTCTCCTCGTCCCCTTTCTACCATCACAGAGCCTTCCTGTCCCTTAAGAAACAGCTTCCATCTCACGTCCACTCTTTCTGTGACCTCGTGGGTGGCCCCTGGCTCCCCCAGCTCAGAGAATTCTCAGAACACTGCAATCTGGGGAGGGCCACGGGGACAGTCTGGGCCAGGACGTTGATGCGAAGCCTCTTAGCTCCTTCACAGGATCTGCCTGGACAGGGTGGGGACTGAGGGGAGCTGGCTGAGCAAGCCACCCCGGAGCCTGCGCCTGCTTTCCACGCGGTGCCTCCTCAGAACCTTTCACCAGCCCATGGAACCCCTGCACCCAGTGCAGCCTTGTTCCAAAAAGGAGGAAAAAGGCCTCTGTCACCCACAGGGCACGTCAGGGTGGCCACTGAGAACAAGGGTCTGGAGACACGTCCCCCAGAATTGAATCCGAGCTCCACAGCGTGGGGCAAACCACTTAATCTGTCTCTGCCTCAGTTTTGTCATCTGGAAAATGGGGACAACACCCACTCCATAGAACTGTTGTGCAGATCCAGCAGGTTCGCCTGCGGAGAGCGCACAGAACAGTGCCCGGCACGCAGTGAACTTGAATAAGAGTTGACTGTCAGTCTCCTCATTCTCTTCATCATTACCATTTGTCTTGTTTTTACTTACAGAAGCTCCTGGAAGGTAGGACCCACAGCTGAGCCATCTCTTTTTTAAGCTGACCGTGCTGTGCCTGTTCTAGATACTCAGGAAACATGTCTACTAACTAACGCACATGCTGGGACGGCGGTAACCCTAAGGTCAGACCTCCACAGTGGATGTTGTTTCTAGAGGGAGGGCACCAAGCCCACCCCCAGAGTGCGGCCAGTGGGTTAGTGGGCTCTGCAGCCAGTTCAGTGGCCGAGACTCGCGACTATGAATAAGATACCGTTGAGTTGAGTGTCTGATTATTACTAAAGTCTCCCTTCCCTCGTGCATCTGACGTCTGGGTCAGGTGGCAGCAACAGCCACATAAATGGCGGGAAGGACAAGGGCAGCATTGACATCTGCCTCTGCCTTGAACCTTGCCCCTCCCCTGCTGAGTGAAGCACCTGGAGGGGCTCCATTTGCACTACTGTGACCTGCAAGGGTTCAGATGTGGCTTTGAGCTCCTAAGTTAGGGTGAGGAAGTGGGCAGGACTCTCAGCCCCTTATCTTCCATCATCCGCTCTTGTGCTTACTCAGCAGGAATGTACAAAGCCCTTCCGGTGTGCAAGGATTGTGTTAAGTAGGTACTGAGACTAGAAATAGGGGTACGATATACCCCAGGCTTCGAGGATCCTGGGTCTCTGTGTCGATGTGTGTTATCCGTGCACTTGGGTGGCCGTGACAAAGTACCGTAGCCTGGGGGACTTAAACAACAGAAATGTATTTGCTCACAGTTCTGGAGGCTGGAAGTCCAAGATCAAGGTGCCAGCAGCATTGGCTACTGCAGACGGCTGCCCTCTAGCTGTGTCCTCACGTGGCCTTTCCTTGCTGGGTGTGCGTGAGTGGAGGGAGAGGGGGAAGGAGAGGGAGCGCGCTGGGGTTTCTTTTTATAAGGATACCAGTCAGGTTGACTTAGGACTGCCCGTTTATGACTCCCTTTAACCTTAGTTACCTCCTTACAGGCCCTGTGCCCATATACTCACATCAGGGGTTGGGGCTTTAACATATGAATGTTGGGGGCAGATTCAGTCCTTAGTAGATGCTAAAGTAAGATGAATGTTAATTCTGATGAAAAGGGACCCGGAGCTCTTACCTGAGCCAGGGGAGATCAGGGAAGGCTTCCAGGAAGAGGTGAAAGCAGAGCTGCATTCTGAAGGATGAGTGGCAGTGAGGTGAAGAAAGGGAGGAAGAAGCAATATGAGCAAAGGTGTAGCCACAGGAACTTGCCTGTGTGTGGTGAGGGGGCAGGGAGGAGGGCGGGAGTTTGCAAGCCATTCCCTTACCTCTTTCTGCCTTTTGTTGAGACAGTGACCGAACTTTTCCTAAGGTAGGCTGGACACAGACTGTTCTGTAGACACTGCTGGCTGGGTGCAGAGGTGATCTGGAAGCTCCTGTTTGCAGAGTTGCCCAAATACAGGGCCATACTGTTTGTTCTAACCTAATCAACCTACTGCTAGACTCTCCCATTATTCGATTACAGCTGCGGGCCACTAAAAAAATCAATTGCAAGTGGCTCCCCAGGCCACCCAGTGGGCCTGCCCCTGGTTCAGGTCAGGTAAATATTGAATTATTACGTGGAGTTAGTCTGTGGAAAAGTGACTGGCTAATATCTACCGTAATAGGAGGTTATCTCCGATTGCATTTTGAAGTCATTCCAGATTTCTCTCTTAGGGCACAATTTCTTCTCTTCTAATCAAAACGTTTCCTTTGTTCCTTTTTTTTTTTACTTCCTTTGATGATATTTGAAGCTGAAATAAGTGGAGAGCCCAAATGATTGGTGAGTCCAGGTGTGGTTGTGGGGCCATTCTAAGGCGCTTGTGTTCTGAGATCGGCAGCCCTTTTCATTAAAGCGGCGGCCTCGGCACAGAAGGTGCTGGGGTCTCCCTCTCTTTGCCGACCATCTCTGCCCCTCCATGTCCTGGGAGTGCTTAGCCTTGTGCCATGGACCAGCCTCCTTTGGTGGGGGGAGGTCTATGGGCCCCCCCCCCCCACCCTTGAACACGCATGCAGACTTATGTATGCATTTCTCTGAAGGGGGTCTACAGCTTTCAACCGGCTCTCAGATAGGTTCATTACACAGAAAGGGTTCAAAAAAAAAATTCACAGGCTCAGAACCAACTGCTTGGAGTGTGTCTGCGGCTTAGCCACTGACTGAGGTCCTGCAGAGACGGAGGCGTGGGAAATCATTTGTCCTGTTTCTGATGGCCTTTCTCTTGAAGTTTTGGGCCTAAACACCTGTGCGCTGAGGTTCAAGGGGGACTGGGGAAAGAGAGGATAAAGCAGAAAGGTGGACAGGGTGGTTGACAAATTCATCTGACCCCAAGGCCATCAGAGAGCTGCCCCTTTAATTTAACTCTTCACCCTCCCTGGCAGTTGCCAACGCTGCGCATAAAAAAAAACACCACCACCACCACCTCTCTATTAAGTGAGCTCTCTATAAATATTTAAAAAATAAGTAGATACAGAAGAGGCAGGATTTATTCAACATCACTGAGCCTTTATTACGTGCGAGGCCCTGGCTCAGGCAGGCTAGGCGAGTCTGAGCTGAGGGATAGGCAGGACCCCAGAGCCTGCGCTATTACCGAAAATGGTGTGTGGAAGATATCCATCTTTATTTTCCCCCCTGAAAGGGTGGGCAGAATGAGGAATAGTCTCGTGTGCAGGTGGGAGCGGCGCTTTTGTGTCGGTTGTGCCTGCACTTCCCCGGGCTGTGACGACACGTTGAGGCGGGAGAGACCGCACAGCTGGGATGGGGCCCGTGTTTCCAGGGGTGTAAGCTGATGGTTTCAGCGCACGTGAAAAAAGCTGGGTTTTTTGTTGTTGTTGTTGTTGTTTTGGGGTTTCATTTTTGCCACACTGGGTAGTAGAAACATAATACATGTTCCTGTTGTTTAGATCTCTGGTCTGCCCAGTCTGGGCTTTGGGCTAGTAGAATTAGGCTGGTTTTGTCAGTGGTGTGGGCAGGCAGGCCCGGGAGTGGCAGAGCTGAGACGGGGACCCCTCCTCTCTGGTGGGACGTTTCTGGAACATCATTCGCCATCCTTCGGACAACTGGGGGTTGTAACAACAGGCTCCACCTTTCGGGGGTAAATTGGGTTAAATGAGATGATACATGGAAAAAGCACTTAGAACAAGGCCTGGCCCAGAACACAAGCTCAATGCATGCCAGTTTATCGCTTCTATTATTCTTCCTTTCTCTGAATCTTGCTTCCATAAAGTCATTTAGCCCTTCTTGAATA